>NW_024870753.1:6087500-6687500 GCF_019054845.1 Dipodomys spectabilis
TCTGCCCAGATCCGCAGCTGGGATCGAGGAGGGCCGCTCAGGCGGCCCACCTCTGCCCTTCCTCCCTTACCAAAGGCCGGTCTCCACTTTTCTGCCTCTCATGAAGTGGGGGTCTGAGGCTCAGGGTTCCCCAGGAAATCAAGGGATCGTGGGGGCCGGGAGGAGGCCGAGGGGACTGGACATTGGAGGAAAGTTGAAGAGGAAAGTTGGGGGGAATTTGAAGTGGGCAAGGCTCCCTCTTGTGGCAATATCAGGGATTGCACTCCAGGACCAGGACTGTGTCCAAATTCTCGTGCTTGGTTGTTGTTTGTGACCAGCTTACAGGTTTGAATTGTGGAAAATCTCCAAGTGAAGTGGAAGTTCACTAACTTCCAGTCCTCGCGACCTTCCTGGAGAGCTAAGAGGAAGGTCAGGGCTGTACACTGTCCCGCACACTGGAGGCCCCTCAGCCTCGGTGTCCTGCAGGGCCTCCTGTGAACCTTCAGACCTCTGCAAGGCATACAGAAGCCAGGCCTCTGACCCGGGGACTTTCCCAGCCATCCATTCAGGGGGAAAAGAGGAGACACCTCTAGGTGACAGGCAGCCATGAACTTGCTTTTGCAGGCAGATCGGCCGTTCTGCCTGAGCAGGTAACAAAACAAAGAAGACCAGGACACAAGAAAGACCCGGCCATCTTGTACTTGGATGGGAAGAAGCAGGTGGGGCAATTACAGGAGGGAGGCAGCAGCAGGACAAACGTCCTCACGGGGTGAACTTGACACCTCCTTTAGCGTCCTGCAGAGGGCTGGCTGCCGTGGGAGCAGAGGTTACAGCAGCCCACGGGACAGGCGGCGTCCGTGGCCCGGTGAGCGCGGTGAGCTCTGGGAAGACAGGCAGGATTGGGGCGGGCAGGGTGGAGGTGGGGCGCTGGGCATCTGTCTCTTGTCTGCCCAGCTTCCATGCCAGGCACTGGCCCTGTCACCTTCAGCCACGTGATGGAGCCTACGCTGATGGACCCCCACAGTCCCCCCCCGTACCCCCACATACCTATCCTCACAGCTCATCTTGGCTGACCTGCCTGAGAAGGGGAGAAGCAGACAGGCAGAGGTCAGGGGGACGGGAGAGTCCAGGGTCCTGGAAACTAGGGAGGGGGGACCTGCCCTCCCCCACACCCCCTCCCCACCCACCACCTCAGTTTCCCCAGGCAGCACTCACCGGTGCTTTTTGCCGCCCCCACAGCGGAATCGTTTACCTTGGAAAGACAATAGCATGTTTGTTTCTGTTGACTTCTTTCTTTTTCAAGGAGATCCTGCGAGATCTGGCGCCTCCAGGCTCCCCTGCCCCCTCCCCTCCCGCCAGGGCCACAGCCATGCCCGCCTTGGAGGCCACATCTGACCGGCTCTCTTTTTACAGAGGGCTGGACTGCGGGCCTTGGACTGCGGGCCTTCGAGAGCCCAGGTCAGGCAGGCATTGGCAGGCATTTACTACCGCAGCAGGTGCACTGTGTGTGGAGGAGCAGCTGAGGCCGGCAGGCTTGGGGTCCCTCGCCAGAGCTGCGTGCACAGTATTTCAGTGCTGGGTGCACAGTAGCTGCTCACGACACGCTTAGAGAAGGATGGAAGTAACCCCAAAGCCAAGATTCCCTGCTCAGGCCCACCTGCCTCCCGCACCTGAGTGCCGAGCCTCTCCACGGCTCTTCCCTCCACAAGTGGGGGGTTCAGACAGGCCTGTGCTCAGTGCCTCCCGGGGTGAGTCCGATCGCCCCCTGTCCCGTGCTGGCAGTGGTGCTGACAGGGCTCACCAGGCTGCGGTGAGGCTCAAGCTCAGAAAGGGTAGTGTGCTCTCTGCCAGGCCACTAGAGGGCGCAATAGTTTCCTTCCCGCACCATGTACCCGCACCCCACACCCCAGCACCCCACACCCCAGCCAGCCTCCCTTCCCACTTACTGAGCAGGATGAGCAGCCCTACAATGAAGGCCAGGCCGGCGAAGATCAGGCCCCCTTTGCGGACTGTCTCATAGTCTGGGGGAGGAAAGGGGCGTGTGGTGACCCCCACTTCAGGCAGCCCTCCCGCCCTCCCCCCCCCGCCCACCTGGGCGTGTGGTGATGGGGAGCGGAGGGGGCCCTGTGCAGACCCAGGGCAGGGGCTGCAAGGGGGGAGGGAGGAGGGTTCTGGGGGGGGGAGGAGGGCTCCTGGGATGGGAGGAGGGCCATGGGGGGATAGGAGGAGGGCTCTGAGGGGGGGAGGAGGGCTCTGAGGGGGGGAGGAGGGCTCTGAGGGGGGGAGGAGGGCTCTGAGGGGAGAGGGCTCTGAGGGGGGAGGAGGGCTCTGGGGGATGGGAGGAGGGCTCTGGGGGGAGGAGGGAGGAGGAGGGCTCTGGGGGAGGGAGGAGGGCTCTGGGGGGAGGGAGGAGGGCTGGGGGGGAGGGCTCTGGGGGACTACCCGGCTTACCATAGTGAAAGGGGTCCATGGCCTCTTGACTGCTTCCACCTGAGGAGAGAGCCAGGGATGGGGTGCGAGGTGCCACAGATGGGCTCAGGGAGACCTGCGGTCCTCCCCCACCCCGGGGGACGAGGCTGGAGGGCAAGGTGCTGGGGGGGACATGGGGCAGTAGACACAGACACCCCCTCCCTGCGGGGCATGAGCCCAGAGTCGGAGATCACACAGGGCAGCAGGGAATCGGGCTCGGCAGAGCCCCACCGGCCAGCCTGCCTGCCCGGTGCGGCGGATGCTGGAGAGGTGGACGGGCCTGGCCCTGCACTCTGCCAGCCAGGGCGTGTCAGAGGGAGACGCTCACACAGGGGCTCCCAGTGTTAGACATGAACATACAGCTGCCACAGCCTCGGCTCATTTGCCCTGCAAGGCACCAAGATCATCCCAATGTCATTTGTGAGAGAAATGGAGGCACAGAGAGGGTAAGTGAGCCACCACAGTCACACAGCACGCAAACACACTGACGAGGGCTTTAACCAATCTGTGCACTCTCAAGATGGCAGCAGGAAGGAGTCCCCAGTCCATGCTGCCCGGCCTGCCACCACCCCCCCCCGGGCTTCCTGCTGGAGGCCCTCCTGGTACCAAGGAGCCAGACCAGCCTGAAAGAAAGAATGTGCAACTCAGCAGCCACCGGGCAGGGCTGAACTGTGCCCTGGGCAGTGGGCAGCCTCGGGCCGGCCGAGCCCTGCCAGTCCTCAGCTAGGAAACATCAAGCTGGGCGGGGTCAGTGCCTGCTGGACTTCAGGAAGGCCAGAAGCCACGGGAAGAACAAGGGGACCCGGACCCTGGTCCCCCCATAGCAGGGAGCCTTCAAGGTGACTCCCGGATCCGATCCAGGCACTGTCGGAGGTCGCATGGAGAGTTAGCCGCTGAAGCTGGACCCAAGTGACCCACCTCACCACACCTGGAAGCAACTCCCCCGGACACCCTGTCTCCAGCTAGGCGGTGAACCCCACGCCCACCCACGCCAGCCAACAGGCACGCATAGCCCCACCAACGCCCACCTATGCCCACCCATGCCAGTCAATAGCCACTAGCACCATCCACGCCCATCCGTGTCCATCCATCCATCCACGCCCACCAGTGTCCACCCAGGCCACCCACCAATGCCCACCCATGGCCTCTTCTTTTCTGGATCTCTTCAGATGCCACTTCTGCCAATACATGCCCACCTCCCCCCCCAGGTCCTTACCTACCACAGGCCCCTGAAGGACTCTCACCCCAAAACAGCCCGGAAGGCAGAGTCTACCCGCCTCTGGCCACTCAGAGTCCAGCCGGCCCGGCCCGGGCAGCGAGGACACGCTCACACCCCAGGTTCACCGTCCAGGCTGCTTTCAGGGTGAAGGCAAGGCTCCCCCTTTCTCAATGCAGATTGTCTTAGGGAGGAGGCCGGTACGTGGAAGGCAGGCCGGGGGCAAGAGGGAGAAGAAGGAGAAGGAGAAGAGTCTCCTTGCCACCCCCCAGCCCAGTGCCTGCTCACACTCACACACACTCACCCTCACTCTCCGGCCACATAGCCACGGCCACCTTCCCCGTCCCCACACCCAGCTGCTCCACTTGAAGATGCGTCTGGACGGGCATTAAACATTAACCGCTCCAGCAATGTTTACCCGCACGAGCAAAGGCGGGCGGGCTGCACCGAGGGGCCACGGGAGAGCGCTGCCTGGCTCTCCTGCCCCGCCCCGCCCCAAGGAAATTTCCAGAGAGAAGGCCGGGGATGATTCAGTAATGGATTCTTCCACTGGCCTGACCAGCCACATCTGGGTGGGTGGGGAGAGCTGAGGGGCCCAGGCTGCATGCAGCCGAGTTGAGTTCCCGTGGCCCCCCCAAACCCCCGGCAGTGAGCGAGCCCCCCACAACCCTGCAGAGGCCGCGGCCGCAGGCCCAGGGCCTGGCTCATCTCTCTCCCACCGCGGCCCCCCCGGAGACCCCCAAATCCCCAGCTTCTGCAGCCCGTCCTGACTTCCTCACTCATGCCCTGGGCCCAGTCCAGCCCTCAGCCCTCCGCCAGAAAGCCTCCGCCCTGCTTCTAGACTCTTCCACGAAGAAACTGAGGCTCCTGTCCCCGCCCCCGCAGACAGCTGTGCCATGATCTCATTGGCAGACATGGGAAACTGAGGCCAGGGAGGCCTGACTGAAGCTCGCCAGCCACAGCAGCGGAGCCGCAGAGCCCGATCCTCCAGGCTGTGCTACGCTACTGTCATGATTGTCACCTCTGGTGACACAGCTGAGTCCCTCTCCCCCAGCACAGGACCGGAGGGCTGTCCCCTCGGGAGCCAGCGAAAAAATGAGGAATGGAAGACAAGGAGAGAGGTTAGACAGGGAATAATAGGGCTGGATGCAGAGAAAGAGAGATAGATAGATCATAGATAGATAGATAGATAGACTAATAGAGAAATGGAGAGATAATAGATGATAGATTCTAGATAAGATAGATGATACAGGTAACTAAATAAGATAGATGATAGGTAGAGACATAGATAAATAGAGATACAGAGATAAATACATAGAGAGATGTATTATAGACTCAGAGAGATAATAGATCAGATAGATAACTAGGTAACTAAATAAGGTAGATGGTAGGTAGGTAGGCAGATAGATAGATAGATAGATAGATAGATAGATAGATAGATAGATAGATAGATAGATAGATAGATAGATAGATAGGAGATGGATGCTGGATCGATGGATGGGTGGATAATGGATGTGCAGAAGGATGGATAAATGGGTAATGGATATGCAGATGGATGGATGGATGGATGGATGGGAGGCATAATGGGTCATGATGGATGGACAGCCTCCATGGAGGAGCTCACTTGGGGCCAGGCACTCACTCCACAGAAGTCGCGCCCTTGGCCTTCAGGTGACCCCACAGGGTAGGGAATGGGGGTCCTCACCCTACTTTCTGGAGAAAAGCTAGGCACAGGAGGAAGGGGATGTATGTGGCCAAAGGGCTGGCAGCTAGGATTGGAAGTGGGAGGAGTGCAGCAGCTGGCTGGACAGACAGACAGACAGACAGACAGACAGACAGACAGACAGACAAAGGAGGCTGCCGGAGAAGCTCCCATCCCAGCCTCTGTCTGGGAGGAGCTCAGAACCAACAGCTTCGAGTTGAGAGCCTGTCACACACACACACACACACACACACACACACACACACACACACACACACAGAGGCACGCCTCTGCTTTGCCAGCGCTCATGCCGGTGTGTTTGAAAGGCGGCAGCCCGGGCAGTGGGGAGGGGCCGGGCTCTGGCAACTCACCCAGGTACCACCTGTGCATGGCGGGTGCGGGAGAGCGGGGTGCGCTGCTGCTGCTGCTGCTGCTGCTGCTGCTGCTGCTGCTGCTGCTGCTGCTGGGGTGTTCTCCACACTGAGCGAGCGGAGCCCCGACAGGAAGATCAGGCCAGGAGGAGGGGCTGGCCAGGGAGCCCAGGCCCCCCCCCCACTCACCTGCCTGGGCTGGTTGGGGCGAGAGACCCACGTGAGCGAGAGGAGGGGGACTTCCATGGCCCTGGGCACGGGGTGCCAGTGCCCCCCCCGCCTGCTGCCCCCCTCCCCAGAGCTCCATGCACACAGCCGGGTCCCCAACAAGAAGGCCAGGATGGAAGAAGGCAGAGCCCCAAACTCACTCTGCTCCGGCCTGCTGGCTGCTGGCTCTGAGAGGCTCCGGGGCACCTGTGGATCCCCCGAGTCTTTGCTGGGTGAGCCCTGAGTCTTCACCCCACCCCCGGGTCTGCCCTCGGGGGCGTGTGTCCAGCCTTGGCTTTGCAGCTGCCAGTCCCCTGAGCCTGGACGGGGGAACAGCAGCTCCCTGCCCAAGGCGCCAGGGCGGACAGGGCGGGGGCACCGGCTTCCTGTCCTTTGAGCGACTCTGGGGCTCCTGGGGTGCCCTGCCCTTCCCCCACAGGGGCGTCTCATGGCCACAGGGACCAGACACTGCTGTGAGGTCACATCCGTCCAACCATCTCTGAGGACTCGGCGCCTAATGAGGCCTCTGAGGGCCGCTGGTGCCAGGAAGCAGCCAGGAGGCCATGCTTCTGGTGCCAGGGTGGGGGAGGGTGGGGAGGGCGGGGGAGGGCAGCCCACCCTGCCATTCAGAGGTCACTGGGGCCAGCCAAGAGCCAGGCCACGGTGAGGGGCCTGTGTGTGGCACCTGCCCTGGCATGGCCGCACTAGAGCCTGGCCATGCTGGGTCTGGTCTCTGTGCCCCTCCCAGCAGCGAGGCCGGTCCTGAGGCCCTGCTCTGCAGGGCTGGGCCGAGGTCCGTTCCAGGGTCCTGAGCCGGGAGCTCCGACCCCAGGCCTCCTGTGCCCCTCCTGGATGTCCACAAGGCCAGGGACAACGCTGCCGTGGCTGTGTCACATGTGTCTAAGTGCAAACCTGAGCCTCCCAGCGGAGTGGAAATTCCCCGAGCCGGGTCCGTGGAAAAGTCGAGGTGCCCAGTGTCGGGGCCACCTGGGACTTTGAAGTGACCTGGCGCAGGCATCTCACCTGAAGAGCCTTGTGCTCACCCCCTGACTTTGTGTTCCTGAATTCCCCACGAGTCACTGTTCCAACCGTACTGGTCACCTGATGGGCTGCTAATTCCAGAGCTCACTCCTGCCTCAGGATCTTTGCACAGGCTGCTCTTTTTCCTGAGGCCTGGAACGATGTGTTCAGCTCCCAGCTGGACACATATTGCTGTCAGGGCTCTCCTCCTCGGTCTGACTCGGAAGACCCTTCTCAGTACCCCGGTCTAAAACTTTCACATCACCCCCTGGGACACGCCAACCCCCTTCTTGGCTTCCCTTTTTCTCCGCAGCACCAGCTGACACATTCTGTGCTTTCCTTAACCTGTTTGTTTTCCTCTTATCCAAAAGGATTGCTCCAAGAGGTCCAGGACCACCGTGTTGGTCCAGTCCTGGACCCTCCGGCCTGGGATGGCTCGGAGTAGACCTTCGGTCTTGTGAGATGAATGAACCAGTCGCAGAAAGATGACATCAGAACTGGAGCTTGCCTAAGGTAGCCCGCCCTCCTTCCAGGCCACAGGTAACTGGGCCAGCACCCCACCTTGCCAACAGCTCCCCCAGGAGCCTTCCTGAGGCATCCCCTCCCTCCTATTCACACCCCTCTCAGCCCCCTGAAGCCCTGATGCACGCACATTGGATAAGAGTTGCCGAGATCCTGCCTTTCCACCTTGTTCCTGTCCAAGCCTTTCTCATGCCCTCCGCCCTCCGCCCTCCGCCCTCCGCCGGCTGCCGAGGCCATCATCCCGTCCTAGCTGGCTCTGGGGACAAGGAACCTTTCCCTAAGACATCAGAAGCCCCCGCAGAGAGTCCCCAGCCCCTTTGGCCCCTAGCCCACGTTTCCCTGAAAGTTGCCCACCGCCCCCATGTGTGTATCTGCTTGGGGGGCCCCTGAGGGTTGGACCACTCACGAAAAACCCTTTGTGTCTTTGACCCTTCTCTGCAGGCTGCAGGAGCCCGGGGAAGGAAGGTCTGGGGCAGGAGAGTTGGCTGTCGGCTGAGAGCTCAGCTGAGGGACCTCATCTCTAACACAGAGTTGCAGTACCAGGCACCTTCCTCCACACCCCCAGGATAGACAGAGGGTGTGGGCAGCACACTGGGCTGTCCAGAAAGATCACCAGCCTTCTAGGCAGGGGGGCGGGGAGAGGGGGAGAGAGAGAGAGAGGAGGACCCTTCTGTGCACAGTGGGACAGGAACACCTACCTACAGGCAGGACTGCTGCAGGAAGAGCTGCTGCTACTGCAGGTAACAGTCCTTGGCCAAAGAAGGTTCTAGAACATGGCGGTGTCATTCTCCCACTCTCAGTTGAGCCCGTAAGAGACCAGGCTACTCACTGCAATCCTTTGCTTGGCTCAGCCCCGAGGCCTCTGAAATTGCACCCCCCCCCGTGGGGTGGGGAACAGAGGACACCCCGGCTGCACCTCCAGGATCAGGGGGACCTGGGGCGGCCAGTCGGCTGACCTTTATCAGCCCCAACATACGCTCTGCCAGCCTGGGCTCTGGGGGGGCTGCCGGTTAGTTCCTCCTGGTCTCGGCCCAGCAGCTGGGCAGGGGCTTCAAGGAGAAATTCCCTAGCACCCCACTCCTGGCCCACTGCAGGGAGGGGGGCTGGTACCCTGCGCCCCAAGGAGCACCGGCTCCCGGCTCCTGCTGTGGCCGCAGAAACAGGTCCCTGGGGTCTTATAGGGAGCTGCTGGGAGGAGGGGGACCCCTGGGGGTCCATTCCTTAAGTGTCGGCTTCAAGATGGCCTGAGCTGCGGGGCACAAGAGCACTGTGCTCTGAGACTCAAGGTCACCAGCTGGCGACAAGGACAAGGCCATTCCACCCCACCCCCACCCCCACGGCCAACACCCGGCCACGGCTACGTTCTTGGCTTGTGTGTGGAGCTTGGCTGTTTCTCAGCTGCCACCTCAGTCCCGGGCTTTGGACCACCGCCTCCAGGAAGACCTCTGGGACCAGCCCACCCTCACCGCGCCGCCCTTCCCTCTTGGAGCATGGTGTCTGCCCGTCCATCTCACACGCTGAGGGGCTCCAAAGCTGCCCCCCCGCCCCCCAGCCAGGCGGGCTGTATGACCCCTATTTTACCGAGGGTGGAAACTGCAGATGATTGTGGACAAGTCAGAACTTGAACCCAGGCCGGCCAGGTAGAAGGGCCTAGATGGGTGCAGAGGACAGGATGTCTGCATTGGGGCCCCGGGGAAGAGCCCCACCCCCACCCCAGAAGCCCCCGTGGTGCGTCCATTGGGGACCCTGGGCTTCTGTGGACCTGGGATCACGGCTAGCCTCAGGCTAGCAGCAGGAAGGACTTGGTGAGGCAGGAAGGCCAGGATGGCGAGGCTGGGGTCTGTGGAAGTCACAGGGCTGGGTGATCACGAGTTCAGTGGGGGGAACGTCCCCCACCCGGAACCCTCAGGACATCGGATGCCCTCCCCGCCACACCCTGGCAGGTGCCCACCGCTGCGCTGCCAGCCGCAGGGCTGGGGTTGGCTTGAGCTGACCGGTTCGGCCCCCCGGAGCCTGGCAGGGATGGCTGTGAATCATGCTAACAAGCGAGGGGCGCGGCCCTCCTGAAGCTCCGCCCCTGCCCAGGCACACACAGCTGACCTTGACCTTGCTTTGCCAGGGTCCCAGAACGGGCAGAGCGGCCAGGGACTCGGTGGGGCAAACCAGACCCAGCCGGAGAGCTCCCCAGGGCCCAGGAAGCCCTCCCTTCACCCGGTGACCTTGGGGTGTGCCTTGGCTGGCACTGCCCCCTTCTGTCCCTGCCACTTGGCTATGTCTCACCCTGCGCCTCTGTTTCTCTTCCAAGAACAACTTTGGCAAGTGCTAGTGTGCAACCTGCAAGAAACACAAGAGGTGACAACTCTGGGGTCACAGAAAACGAGCTCACTGCCCTGAATCCAGGACGGCTTCCCGGAGGGGGTATGGAGAGGACAGGGTAAGAGCTCTGAGCACAGCGTGCGGGGGCAGGGGGTGCACCCACAGCCCCTTCCCAGGTCCCCAGGGGAGGGGGCCGGACCTGAGCCAGATGGAACCTACCGGACCCACAGGCAGGAGGGGCCTGAGCCTGGTGCCCTGGGGTTGGGGGGGGACCAGGGCAGGGGCCACCTGTGTGAGGAGACCCCCAAATCGCCACACACCTCCATAGCGGCCATTGATCTTCCTCTTTAGGACCAAGGCCAGCACCCTTTGCATTGCAGTGGTTGAAGCACAGTACCAAGTCCTTGGCTTGTAGAGGTCTTTACTGGGGGGGGGGGGCAGGGTAAGAGATGGGAGACGCAAAAACCAGCAGCCACTTGGGAACCATGAGGCTTTATTTGTTTTCTGGTGTCAGAAGGGTGGGTCACAAGACAGAAGAGTGGTCTCTCCCGGGTGGGTTCATTTCCACAGGAACACAGAGGAAGGCTGGGGTGGGATCTGGTTTGAGTTTCTAACCATGACCTTCTCTCTTGGCCAGGGCTGCCGAGGTGCGCCGTGGGGTTCTGCTACAGCCCACGCCACCTCCCTGGCTCCCACCGCGCTGCCATGCAGAGAGAGAGGCGGTGGGGGCTGACCACAACCCTCCTCCTCTCCCCGCTGCCCCGCCCTCTAAGTCCAGACAGGGTAGCGGAGCTCCAGAGTTATTGCTCAGAAGATAGGAAAGGGGCTGGGAGGCCCTGGACTACAGAAATCTCTGGGTGCTCCCCAAAGAGCCAGGGCATTAGAGGGGTGTACAGAGGGAGCCCCAAGAGGAAAAACGACCACAGCCAAACCTAACAGCCTGCCTAACCGTAAGGCTGAGCTCACTAGCACCTGCGTGGAATCTCCAATTGCTAAGAGACCTTCTGAACAGACTTGGGTCACAGTGGAGTGGGGAGGCTGCCCTCACCCCTAAATTCACAGGAGAAGCTGATGGCGGCATGGCGTAGCTCCTGCCCGGAGGACGGGGGGCGGGGGGGGGGGGCGGCACGGTCCACGAATACAAAACCACCCACAAACACGTAGCCACAAAGACCACAGACAGCAGACACAGGGAGGAACACAGACACGCACGGGGTGAGCAGGCTGGGCGGGGACGGGAGAGGCACGGGGGACACACAGCTCTTCTCCAGATGGCTGGCCGCAGGCTCTGGAGGCTGGGGAGGAGAGGATTTCAATTAAAATACGATTCGGACCCTGCTCTGTGTCCTGGCCTGCTCCTCGTCCTGCCCACAGCGCAGCCTCTTTGCCCCTGAAATACCCATTAGTTATTCACAAAGCCGTCCCTTAGGAGAAAGACCTGTTGTTTTATTTCTGTGCTACTGGGAATTGAACTCAAGGCCCTCACTCGCAAGGCAGGTCCTCCACAGCTTGAGCCAACCTCTGGCCACTCTTCGCTCAGTTCAGCCTGGCTGTGATCCTACTATTGGAGCTTCCCTGTGTGGCTAGGAATGACAGGCGTGCACTACTGTACTTGGCCATGGATTGAGGGGGGCAGAGGTTGTTTTTTGTGTGTGGGGGGAGATGGGGGGTGGGTAGTGGGTCTTGAACTCTGGGCCTGGGCGCTGTCCCTCAGCTCTTCAGCTCAAGGCGAGCGCTCTACTGCTTGAGCCACAGCACCACTTCTGGTTCTCTAGTGGTTTACTGGAGATTAAGAGTCTTACAGACTTTTCTTCCCAGGCTGGCTTTGAGCCCTGATCCTCAGATCTCAGCCTCCCAAGTAGCTAGGATTACGGGCGTAACCCACCGGTGCCTGGCTCAGAAGTTGTTTAATTTTTGGTGCTGGTACCAGAGCTTGAATTCAGGGCTTGGGTGCTGTCCCTTGGCATTTTTCCCCCCTAGTCCTAGAGCTTGAACTCAGAGCCTGAGCTCTGTCCCTGAGCCTCTCTGTGCTCAAGGCTAGTGCTCTACCACTTGAGCCACAATGCCACTTCCAGCTTTTTCTGAGTAGTTTATTGAAGATAAGAGTCTCTCAGACTTTCTTTCCAGGGCTGGCTTTGAACTTTGATCCTCAGATCTGAGCCTCCAGAGTAGCTAGGATTACAGACATGAGCCAGTCGTGCTCAGTTCCCGAGTTCCCGCCTGCTGGGCTGTCATGAGTGTGCACAAGCTCTTAACAAGGAAGTCAGTGCCACAGACACACACACTGCCAGGATCCCCAAAGCCTCAGTGAGAGAGAAATCTCTCTTCATTACAATTTAAGATCAAGTTAAACATGGCACCTAAAGACTGGAAAGCAGGGACTAGTCACCGTGCACTCTAGCGCCCCCTACAGCGAGAGGTGCAAAGGACACACACATGTGCAAACACGCACATGCATACACACATGCACACGCATGCACACGCAGTGCCCACAGATGCTGAGGACTGATAATACCACCATGGGCGGGGGGGGGGGGGGGCGGGGGGGGCCGGGTCACGTACTATCTACTTTCGAGTAGACCCCTAAAGTTCTGTAATAAAAGGTTCTTAAAAAGAAACCATAAAGTACTTTGTGATCAGTCACTCGGGGTCATTGTCCTCATGCCCTTGTGCATTTGGGGTGTCTCGCCACCTCTCTCCCAGTTGTCGGGGAGCTCCTTGAGCTCAGGGCTGAGCAGAGCCCTGGCTCCCAATGCTTGTGCCCAGGTGCAAGATGGGGGGTCTCAGGACTGGATGGTTCTTTCGGGGGGACCCTGAGGGGAGGCTCCTCAGCGCATCTCAGACCCGAAGCCCCATGGAAAATCCACCTGCCACCCCGGGCCGGGTGAGGACAGATGGGGCCCCAGGAGGGTCAGGCCGGAGCGGCTCACCTTCCTGCTGGAGGCTGCACTCAGTTCTCCGCCTTCTGGGGCTCAGCGGCTGGAAAGAAAGGCAGATGGTGTTGAAAGGGGTGACACTGACCCGGATGTATTGTATCATCACCTGCTTTGTTAAACGGCAAAAACAACGAAGACATGGGGGTGTTGCATGGGAGCCCTCACCCCCGGGCACCCCAAGAAGCAGCCACGCCTGCCTGCGAGTTCCAATGGCACAGATGTGGCACAGAGCCTCACCCTGCTACCCCGGGATCACACGAACTTGCTCACATGGTGCCAACCTGGCAGGGCTGAGTGATGCCAGATGGGGGTCTGTGACTGTCACTAGCCTGCTTGGAGCACATGAGGGGTGGCACCCGTGCAGCTCTGGGGGGGCCCTCCCCCCCCTATTGGGGCGGCACACAACAGCCCCGCCCTGGGCCAACGCCCCCCCCATGCCCGTCCCATCCGAGCAGACAGGTACCGTTAGTGGTGATGAGATTCTCCACCTGGGCCTCCTCGTCTCCCGGTACCCTGCCAGGGAGCAGACGCGGCGGGGTCAGGGCGGCTCCAGGGCAAACCCAGGCAGGCTGCACTGCTTGCTGGGGCACGGCCACCCAGCATCCAACCCTCTGACCACGGCATGCAGGGTCCAAGGACAAGTCGGGGCCACAGGGGAGTCAGAGGGAACTCGCAGCCCCCCTTTCCTGGTTGGCTCCCAAGAGAATCCAAGGTCCAGAGCCAGCCCTGGCCACCGTGAGGGACAGGAGGGTGGGACATGATGTCCAGCAGGGGGATACGAAGCATCTACTTTGCTCCAAGAGCCCAGTCTTGGAGCAAGGGACTGGAAAGGCCATGAGGCCATCTGTTTCCCCTCTCCCAGCCCAGCCTCCAAACAAGGTTCCAGAACCTTCTTGCCCATCCCCCCCCCAATCAACAGAGAGGCTGGCCCCCTCCTTCACCCTGAAGTTGAGAGCAATCCTCAAGTTCACACTCAACCCTCACCTAACACTCAATGCCCTCTTTCCCTCCCTCCCCCACCCCCCCTTCCTTCCTCTCTTTGTCTCTCTGGGACAAGTCTCCAAGAGAACGCTCCTGGGTTCCCAGGCCTTCCCAGCCCTGTCTTCCTTACCGGGGCTTCTGATTGAAACTGCATTTGCACCTGCGACCTGGAAAGGAAAAGAAACCATGGAAGGTTCTGGTCCCGGTGTGAGTTCAAGGTCCCGCTCCTGGCCTGGCCCCAGTGTCCGTGCAGGGTGAAGGACTATGTCACACCGAACAGTACTCCCCTGTCTGCAGCATCCGTAGGTAGAGGAGGGTTTGTCTACCCAGAATTCAACGGCTAGGATGGCCCAGCACCACAGGGCCTGGTGCCCTGTGCAGACTCGGCTAGTGTGGGGACACACCCCCTCCTCGGCCCTCTGGGGACAGGGCCTGTCCCCTCCTCATGGCCCTGGGGGAGCCGCGCTGCCCCGCCCCCTCCCGTCCACTCGTTCACCCACATTTCCTTTGAGCGCATGTCACTGTTTACTGAGCATGTACTTTCTACCCCACCCTGCACCAGGTCCTGGAGGAAAGATGGGGGACAGAGGCCAGGCTTCCTCTACCCCACCCGCTCGGCCGCCACAGACAGCAAGGAACAAACCCACTCACTGAGGATCAGGAGAATCCCAACGGAGAACAGGATCACAGCAAACACCAGTCCGCCGATCCTCAGGGTCTGGTAGTCTGCCAAAGGAAGCGGGGCCAGAGATGAAGGCGGGGCAGGGCCAGGGGGGTTGTGGACATCCCTCTCGGGATAGCGCTGCACCTCGCTCTCCGTCTCCTGCACCCCGACTTGCTGAGGCCACTCACCATAATGAAAAGGATCCTTTTCTTTCTCCTCAGCTGCTGCAAAAGTAAAGAGACATTGTGGAGAGGCAGAGGTGCATGCAGGGATTATTCCCCCCCCCCCCCCCACCACCACCTCCCAGGTCTTGGTTCTCCACGAAGAGTTGCTTGAAGGTGAGACACTGGGGATGTATGGAAGGGCGGGGCCTGGGAACTGAGGGCGGGGCCTGGGAACTGAGGGCGGGACCTGGGAACTGAGGGCGGGGCCTGAGAACTGAGAGCAGGCAAAGTCTGCAGCCCCATGCATGGAGCACCCATATTCGTGGCCCCTTCTTGGTCTTGCATTATCACCCCCCACCCCCCTCCCAGGATTTAGCATCTCTTGTGACAGGGAGGGAAACTGAGACCCAAGAAGGCCTCACGACTGGCAAAACACCAGTGCTGGGTTATTATGGTCTAGACGCTGAGGTTCAGTCCAAAAGACCACAAGTGCTGAGGAGTCTTTAGTCGACGCAGCTAGACTCCTGTAGGGAGAGGTAGGCAGGCTGGATTAGAGTTGGTAGACAGCTGTCACTTTCTAGAACTTTGTTAACTGAAGGAAGGAGCACCTGCCAGCCTTGATCTATAGGGTCCCCGAAGGGCCAGACCTTTCCGCCATCTTGGCAGGGGCTCGGCTCTTACCACTGGCCAGGACAGTGGGGGCCAGCAGGCCGCAGAGAAAAATCAACACCAACTCCATGGCGTCTGGGGACAGAAGGAGGGAGACGTTACACCCTGCGCAGCTCCACACCGCACCAACCCCAACCATCCGATGCCTGAGCCGGAGCACATCAATGCCCAGCTTCACTCTGGGAGCTGAGGATTTGAGGGGAAACCAAAGCTGTAGACCTTCCTCGGAGGCCAGAGCCCTGCAAGCATTACTCCAATTAATACAACTAATTAGAACAAGTAGCAGACTTGACACCTGACCCATGTCATGGGGCATAAACTGAATGATACTCCCAGAGGGAACCCCAGGGCCAAGGCCACAAAATCCTAAGGACCCCGGAGATGGCCTCCCTGTGTACTGTGGCCACCTCCAGGTCATTAAGGCAGGGACTTCCTGGCCTGGCTCCCACAGCCAACACCCCCTCAAAAGTCCTGTTTCATATCAGAGAGGGCAGTCAACTAACATCTCAGGCTGGAGGCATGGCTCAAGTGGTCAAACAACTGTCTAGCAAGTATGAGGCCCTGAGTTTAAAACCCAGTACTGGGGCTGGGAAGGTGGCTCAGTGGTAGAGCGCTTGCCTTGCATGCATGAAACCTGGGTTCGATTCCTCAGCACCACATAAGCAAAAAGAAAAAAAAGCCAGAAGTGGCGCTGTGGCTCAAATGATAGAGCGCTAGCTTTGAGCTGAAGAGCTGAGGGACAGTGCCCAGGCCCAGAGTTCAGGCCCCATGACTGGACCCCCCCCCAAAAAAAAATTAAAAAATAAAACCCAGTACTGAGACAAGTAAAAAAAAAAGCACCCTTATAATCCAGCCAAACTAGCTGGGCCCTGGTAAACTGACATGCTTCATCTTTGGAATGCAAAAATTAGGGGATTGGTGGCATGGCTCAGGTGGCAAAGCACTAGCCAATGAGCAAAAGCATCTGATAACAAGTTCAAGTTATTTCTGTCTCAGACAAAAAGAAGGAAGGAAGGAAAGAAAGGAGGGAGGGAGGGAGGGAGGAAAAAAGAAAGGAAGAGAAAAGAAGTAAGTGCAAAAGTCAGCCCTTGGGCTGGGAAGGTGGCTCCGTGGTAGAGCGCTTGCCTTGCATGCACTGGGTTTGAGTCCTCAGCACCACATAAGCAGAAAAAGCAGCAGGTGGTGCTGTGGCTCAAGCGGTAGAGCGCTAGCCTTGAGCTGAAGAGCTGAGGGACAGCGCCCAGGCCCACAGTTCAGGCCCCACAACCAGCAAAAAAAATAGTCAGCCCTCCTCAGAGACTTTCACTCATCATCTTCCCAAATAGCAACAGGGCTAAACAGGTTGTAGAGACAGGCTTCTAAGAGTCAGTGTACAGTACCAGGTCCTGTTGGGAGATGGACCATCTGGGCAAAGGAAGCCATCCCACCCAGAGACAGAGTCCCTTGGACACACTCCAGACTCCCAAGTAGCACAAAGCCAGAGGAGGAGGGAAAGAAGCCCGGAGCAGAAGTGCTCGAGGCCGTTTTCTGGCTTCCATGCAGGTGAGATTGAACGGCTGGACACCTGGGTGGAGGTCTGACTCCCAGAGCTGGCGGTCTCATTGCCCTTCACATCTCGGCCACCAGGGGGGGCAGCACAACCACATCGAGAGGTTGGCATCCCAGCCTTGCTGGGCTCAAGGCTTCCTGGCATCAGGACAGACTGATGTCCACTGGACATTCCAGCAGGAACAACCCTGCTTCGGCTCGATTTGCATGGCAGGATCCGGGGCTGGCTTGGTGGCATGGGCCTTTAGTCTGGGGCTTCTGTATTGTTTTTTGTTCTGACTGTGGAGGACGCTGAATGCCAAGCGAAAGAGTTCAGACCTGTCTTTGTGCTCTAAAGAAAACATTTCTGATCAAGTTACAGCGTACTGAAAGAAATGCTGCCAGAGAGTTTTAAAACGTGGCCTGGTCCCCATCTTCGAGCCGCTCCTGGACCCTGGACAACACCAGCCCATTCCTCACCCCAGTTCTCCCCCAGTGCCTCGTGGCCCCTCAACATGCTATGAAAATCCCAATGGTGGCACAGCTGGCACTGTCCCTGTGTCCAGTGGCCAAGAACAGACACAGAGCCTCTGCAGGGACACAGATGTCTTTGTCTCACTGCTCCATGAGGGAACTATCCTTGCCATGGCCCTCCATACTCCCCCACACTCCCTACATTCCTCTCTTCCTCCTCCCAGGGGGAAGCAGGATGGCCTGGGACTGGCAGGGTGAGAGGGGAGGTGGTAAACATTATCTCCCAGTCCCTGTTTATGGACTACAGGGAGGAGAAGATGCAAGAATGCCGGAATAAAGGACCAGATGGGCCTAGCCGGGTGGGACTGGGAGAGGGGGGGTCAGGCTCCCTAACATTCCACAAGATTCCAAGTTACTGTGAGAACTACACTGAGATGAATGCCCAGGCTCACACTTGTAATAATCCTCACTACCCCTGGAGGCCGAGAGCTGAGGACTGTAGTTCAAAGGCAGAGCAGATAGGAAAGTCTGTGAGACTCTTATCTCCAGTTAACCACCAAAAAGCTGAACATGGTGGCACAGTAGTAAGAGTACCAGTCTTGAGCAAAAAAGCTAAGGGAGTGCATCAAGCCCTGAGTTCAAGCCCCAGTACCAGTATAAAAAGAAAACCCTGCATTGAGGCCCTGGGCCATTACCTAGGCTCCCTGGGGCCAGTCTGGCAGGGCAGGGCCTCTGAGAAGTTATCACCGTGGGAGTGGGGCTCCTGAGCCTGTGTTCCCCAGTTCCCCACTTCCTTGGATGGTTTGGACCATCCTATGTTTTATTTTAGTGCTAGCCCTAGGGTTTGAACTCAGGGGCTGGGCGCTATCCTTAAGCTAATTCTCTACCACTTGAGCCGGAGCCCCACTTCCAGCTTTTTGGTGGTTAATTAAAGATTAAGAGCCTCAGAGACTTTCCTGCTTGGACTGGCTTCAATCCCTAATCCTCAGATCTCAGCCTCCTGAGTAGCTAGGATGACAGGCGTGAGCCACCAGTGGCCGGCCCATCCTATGTTTAGAAAGTGGTTCCATTTTTATCTGCTCACTCTACCAGTGCATTAGGAGGAAGCACTGATCTCCACACTCCCATCAGCCTCAGCGCAGGTAAACAGCCACCCGGGGCCAGCAGTGGGATTTCCATGTCCATTTTCCTCTCCTGTTCTCCCGCTCTTTGAGCCCTCGCTGGTTGCCCAGTCCCTGCTGGGCCTGCGTGGAACATACAATCAGAAGCGCTATTCCGGTGATTATCTCTCCAACCCTGAGTCACATAATTTCATTTAATTGCTGGGTGAAAAACTGCTCCGAAAGAGAAGCCAAGGGATGGTACAGCCACGTTCTAGATTCTTTCTGAGTCCATGCAGCAGTGAGGAGCATCAGGAAACCCATTCTACTGTGCAAATAACAACCTCCTTGTGAAAGACAGAGGCTCAGCCAGGCGCCAGTGGCTCACGCCTGTCATCCTAGCTACTCAGGAGGCTGAGATCTGAAGATCGTGGTTCAAAGCCAGCCCGGGCAGGAAAGTCCGTGAGACTCTTATTTCCAATAAACTATCAGAAAACTGGAAGTGGTGCTGTGGCTCAAGTAGTAGAGCGCTCACCTTGAGCTGAAGAGCTGAGGGACAGCACCCAGGCCCAGAGTTCAAGCCCCACTCCCCCGCAAAAAAAGCAACTGGGGCAGAGAAAGCCAGTGAGTGCTAGATTCTAGACTTCCGCCCACTTCCACCTGTAGACTGTCTCCCTGTGGGTGGCTGGAGAGTAATCCTGCAGCTACTGGAAGACGCCCGGTGGGGAGCCAGCCCCTAGATCACAGGGAAGGACTCCCAACCCCTGGGGACAAAGGACCTGCAGGTGGCCCTTTTGAGGACCCACTTCCTCCAGGGAGCCTGCCACCCTGCTTCTTGCTCCCACCCAGGCCAGCAGGCTGAAGCTGCTGGGCAGAGACAAGCCCTGCAAAGATGCAGGAAAGGCCAAGCCTCTACCACCCAAGCTGCACACATACCTCCAAGAGCAAGGGAGACAGCAGAAGGCATGAGGCCTGCCGGCTCACCCTGAGTGCGGCCTTCCATCCCCTCCCACAGAGAGCCATTTATACAGGTGCATTCAAGAGCTTCAACTCCCGGCCTGGGCGCTGTCCCTGAGCTCTTCTGTTCAAGGCTAGTGTTCTACCACTTTGAGCCACAGCACCACTTTCCAGTTTTCTGGTGGCTTCAAACCATGATCCTCAGATCTCAGCCTCCTGAGTGGCTGGGATGACAGGTATGAGCCACTGGCACCCAGCAGGAGTGTGATTTTTTTTTTAAAGGAAGGAGACTATAGGCTCATGCAGATGATTGGGCGGGGGTAGGAACATGAGTGGGCAGTGCAGAATCTGCCAGTCCATTCCCCATCCACTGCCCACGGTGGTTACAAAGGTCAGGGAAGAAAACATGCCAAGGTTCTTTGGAATGGAAAGCACCAGCAATGCATAACCATTATGTGGCATGACTCTAGCCACACCCAGTGCTGCTGGAAACCATTTACATATACGACCTCAGACACCCCTTACAACAGTTCCAAGACGTGATCCATCAGATCGTTCCCATCACACAGATGGGCAAATGAAGGCCAGGAAGGTTCAGCCACTTGCTCCAGAGACTCACACCGGTAATCCTAGCTACTCAGGAGGCTGAGATCTGAGGATCAGGTTTCAAAGGCAGCCTGGGCAGGAAAGTCCATGAGGCTCTTTAACCACCAAAAAAACCCTAAAGTGGAGATGTGGCTCAAGTGGTAGAGCAATAGCCTTAAGTAAAAAAAAAGCAAATAGGAGGGCGAGGTCCTGAATTCAAGTCCCAGTACCAACACACACACACACACACATCTGGGAAGAGGAGTATGGGTATGACTGAAAACAGCACAGGTGCGCCTAACTGATCACCAAGCAGGGTTTGGCCTAGAGTTGTCTTAGCCAGGCCAGGATGAACCCAAACCAGAACTCTTCAAACTCTGGCATGCCTGCTCCTGTGTGTGTGGTGCTGAGGTCAGGATGGGTGTCCGTGGCCTCTCTCAGGGAGGAGGAAGAGGCCTGTGGATCTATCAGCTCCTGTGGGCTGCCCGGATGCCTGCTGCATCTCAGCCTCTGCTCGCCTCTCTGCAGGTGCTGGGCTTCGGGTGTAGTGTACTTATGTCAGAATCTGCGTGGTGCCCCTGACCCGCTGTAGGGGTTCCTAGCTGTGCAGCCCGGCTCACAAGGGGCCTAGAGCACCAACACTGTCCCACAGAGAGTCTTTCAAATGTCCTCACATGCTGCCTGTGAACGAGAAATGCTGTGCTCCTGTCATTTCTGTGAGGCCGAGTTATTTCATCGGATGGTTTTCCACGAGGCTCAGATGTGTCCGCATTTAGATGGCGGATTTTGTGGAGGAGAGAAGTTATCTGGGAACAAGGTACGATTCTGGAAGGAATGATATCTTTGTCCTTCCGATAACCTGGATCACCTCTTTCTTCATCCCCCGAAGTGGCTACAATGAGGGGGGGGTTCGGGGTCTCTGTCTGGTGGGGCATGTTCCCAGGGTTCCCCTCTGGCTCCCAGGACACACGGAAGGCCACCTCCCACTAGCCTTGGTCCTTGGGTTCCATCACCCCCTGGGCTGCGTAGCAGCCTCTTGTGTGGTAACAGCTGTGTGGTAACAGCAGACATCTTGAAGTGCCTCACCCTGCTCCATCCTGGAGTCTGATGACGGCATAGCCCATCCCCTATGCCATCCCCTGAGGGTACCGGGTTTATGTCCTTCCAAACTCACAGCTGTCATGGATGGGTACTTTGGTGAGCTTGAAGTCAAGCCTTTCTTTTGTGACATATCTTTTCAACCCTTCTTGAAGTTTCTCCCCTTGTTTTCAGAGCAGGTCATCCACTTTCCACCTTCTGCCCTGTGTGTGTCTATCTTCCTGCCTTTGTACATTTTGTTCTTGGTACTTAGCACGCCCTTCCCTTCCCTTCCCTTCCCTGTTTACTCAAATTCTCAACTGTGGCCACACTGTAGAGAACTTTAAAAGAAAAACAAAGAATGAAGCCAGGTGCTAGTTGCTCACGCCTGTAATGCTAGCTACTCAGGAAGATGAGATCTGAGGATTGCAGGTTCAAAGCCAGCCTAAATCTGAGAGACTCTTATCTCCAACTAACCAGGAAAAAGCCAGTTGTGGAGGTATGATTCAAGTGGGAGGACTTAGGTTCTGAGTTCAAGCTCTAGTACTGGCACCAAAGAATAAAGGAAGTGTGTTCTTAGAAAAACAATGTAAGTGGGTGCCCATGGCTCACACCTGTCATCCTAGCTACTCAGGAGGCTGAGATCTGAGGTTCGCAGTTCAAAGTCAGCCCGGGCAGGAAAGTCCAGGAGACTCTTATCTCCAATAAACCACTCAGAAAAGTGCAAGTGGCCCTGTGGTTCAAGTGGTAGAGCGCTCGCCTTGAGCTGAAGAGCTAGCTGAGGGACAGCGCCCAGGCCCAGAGTTCAAGCCCCACAATCAAAAATAGAAAAAGAAAAGCAACATAAAAAACTTTAAATCAATGAAAACAACAAAAGCAGCCCTCCGTCCCTCCCTCCCTCCCTCCCTCCGCCCAGCCACTTTCGCATGGGCTCACCTCCTGGCACAGGGCCCAGCCCACGTGTCTGAAGCTTCAGTAACAGCCGGAGCGTCTCTAGATCCTTGCCACAAAGCCAAGAGCCAACCTTTTAAAGCTGCCTTTTAAAGCACATGCTTTGGGTTTGGACCAGAGGCCACGGATGGACCTGTGGCCTCCAGAGGGAAATGCAACCTGTTCCCTCAATCAAATAAACAATTAAATATCAATTCTTCTGTTTAATAGACTAGCCTGGAATCCTGGTGAGGACACAGGATTCAAAGCCTGGGGAGGCCCGGGGGCGGGGGGGGGGGGGGGAGCAGAGGGTGAGGATGGGCGATCCAGCTGGCTGTGGACATCCCATCCTGAATTCCCAGCCTTGCCTGGAAGGCAGCTGAGAATGACACCCCCTCCCCCAGACACTGCCACTGCCTCTCCAGAGGCCCCTGAGTCTCCAGTCCTATAGGGTCCCCCTCAATAGCCCAATGTTTGAGATTCTGCCCAACTTCCCCCATTTATGAAGAGGCACCCCCACCTCGGGAGGCCTGCGGCTGTGGGTCCACAAGGCTCCTGGCTGTTTCTCGGGAGCTGAGCCCCAATCTTGCCACTGTAGTGGGGGTGAGGGGGAGAAGCCAAGCTCCCTATCACAGCCGGCCTTGTTGTTTTAACCTTTATCTTTAGCACTTGGTTCTGTCAAAGCCAAACTTGGCCACAGGCAGAAAAAAAAAATAAATAAATAAAAAAGGAGGAAAGAACTGACCTAGAAGGGAAACGAAGCTTCTTCCTCAGGAAGAAAAACAACTGACAAACTCCCAATCGCAGTCCTGGAGTTCTAGAAGTCTCCCTAGAAGCCCCCCACCCCCACCCACCCCAAGCTGGCCCACTGGCAGATGCAGGGTCCCTGTCACCTCATTGTCACTGCCAAAGCAACAGTCTTGGAAGTGCCGGCCCAGGACCCCACGTGGGCTTCTCCCAAGAGCACGGCTGCCCGCCCGGCCCAGCCTTCCGCCATCAGTGCAGGGTCCCGGCACCTGCTGGCCCCAGGGGGCCTCAGTCCCACTCCAGGGCCCGGATGGGAGGGAGAAGGGCACAGAACTGCACAGTCTGGTCCTGGTAGGCTGGGTGGTGTGACTCAGCCAGGCAGGGACAGGTCATATCCCCCTCCCACACCGGCTGACAAAGCGCCATTCAACAGAAGCCAGAAGAGCAGGGGCCTAAAGGCCAGCCCCACACCACGCCGCCCAGAGGCAGACCACGGGGCCAGGCTGTAGCCAGGCCCACACCCTCTCTGCTGACCGTCCCATTTCCTTGGTTCCTTAGAGGCTCAGGTCTGGCTGGAAGGCTTCAGTCTACTGAGACTTTGCATATACCCATCTTCCCCCAGGGGCGGGCCTGCAGAGCAGGATATTTGCCTTACCACGGGGTGGGAGGAGGAGAGCTATGGTCTGAGCCTGTGTGTCTGCATCTGGCATATTCAAACACAGTGACCCTTCCCTTCCCTCCCCACGCTCAGCCTCTTTTTCCCACAATGTCAAGGGGCTATACCATCATGCGTGCATGTGTGTGTGTGTGTGTGTGTGTGTGTGTGTGTCTCCCAGGCAAGCTAGCCTCCTTACGGGTAAAAATCCACTCTAGGCATCTCCAGATGTTCAGCACCTGAGCAAGGCAGCTAGTCAATGAACACCGATAGATGAATGAATGAATGTTTCCACACTGATATCTTCAGGTTACAATTCAGTCTACCTGGATTGTTTGGCAAAGTTTAGGCATTCTGAAGCACTTAGGCACCCCCCCCCCAAAAAAAAAAAACACCTCAGCCCCTCCTCATTTCTGCCGTCTGAGTCAATTCCCCAATGGGAAGATGAATCAGCCTGCCACTATTGACTTAAGGCCTCAAACCTTTCCCAGATGCAGGAATTCTGAGCATTCCATGGGGGAAGGGAGAACGAGGGAAGGGGTGCCACACCCACCAGCAACAAGGAGGGCTCTTCAGGGGCTCAGGGGGTCTGTGGGGAGACCAGACCTTGTCTGGAAAGAAACAAGTGGGGTGGGAGCATGTCTGTGCGGGAGCAGGGCCTTCGGGGGACGGGGAGGAGGAAAGCTGGTGTGTCTGTGGTGAATCAGACTTGACAGATGGAGCTTGTGGGAGGAGCCCTGAATGGTGACGTAACCGTGACGTCATCGATAGACAAGTTAGCATCATGGCAGTGGCTGGCGTTTACTACGTGCTCAGCACCACACTGCCACCTTTCCCCGCGCAAGCTTCGCGTTCTTTTGACAGATGGGACAATCAGTGGAGGCCTAGAAAAGTTCAGCGCTAGAAAGCTGCAGAATCCAGTTCCACAGCCAAGTGTGTGTGGCTCCCCTAGGCCACCATTCTCTGCTCCACAGGCAGGAGAATGGACAGGAAAACTGGGGGCTGTGGCTGAGCACCCAGAGAAGGTGCCCAAACAGTAGCTGCAGCCAGATTCCAGAAAGCCTAAAGTGCAGGTCCAGGCGCCTGTCATTCACCAGCGATGAAAAGCCAGGCACTTGGAGATGACCAGACCTGAGCCTCCAGACCATCAAGCACAGGGACCAGGCTGCGAGGATGGAGGGGAGGGAAGGGACCAGGACGGGTGAAGACAGCAGCTAGGCGAGGAGGGGAGGTGTGTGGGAATGTGCGAGCCGCACGTCTGGTGTGGAAGATTATGTATGTGTGAGAGGAAGGGAGCCCGTGGGTGCACGGGCGTGAATGCGGGGACGGGTCTCTCCTGTGAGGGAAGATGGGGGTACAGTGACTTCCTGGAGAAAGGAGATGAAGAGGCAGGCCACACCAAGGGCTCTAGTGAAGGTTGGGGGGAGGGGGAGGGAGGGCTTGAGCCGGCCTACAGGAGCCGCCATATTGCAAGAAGAATGAATTTGAGACTTTGCCTCTGGTCTCTCAACACAGGCCTGGCTTGCCCTGTAGCTGGGGCATGAGGGGGGGGGGGCATGGTCATTCCCCCACATCTCCTCCCTTGCTCTCTCCACCCAAATCAGGTATGTGAGCTGGAGTAAGGCCCAGCCTGCTATCCAGGGGACCCCACCCCCATCCCCCATCCTGGGCTCCAGATCCCCCACGTATTTTTGAGACAAGAGTTTCCCTTTGTGGATTCATGTTTCCCAGGTCCGAGCCCCCACGGCAGGAACGCCCTGCTTCTCATTAGGGCCAGGGCCAGGCCAGTGTGGTGTGTCACTGCCTGGCAGCTTGTGTTGCAAAGGCTCCAGCCAGCCAAGGCCTCTGGGGCCCCAAGAGCTTCACAGACCCACTAAATGCCTGGGCCTGGGCTCCTCCAGAGCACATCCTTCAAAGAGGCCAGCCAGCCCTTTTGTGTGCCCAGGCAGAGCAGACTCGATGGAGCCCTGTCCAGGAGGGGCTAGCTCCCTCTGCCCCAGAGAAGCAAAACCTCTCTGCCTGACTCAGACACGGCCTGCCCCAGGGTGGAAGGGGAACAGGTTCCAGTGGCCGCAGCTCAGCCCTGCCCAGAATTGGGAAGCAATGGGTACAACTTGGGACCTGGAGAGAAAAGGAATCTCTTTCAAGATTACACTGTCCACACACATTTAAAGGAAGATGGAGCTGGGACATCGTGACTGAGACCCCTAGGGAACAGACCAGAGCTGGAGATGGAGCTCTAAGTTCCTGGAGGATTACAGTTACTTGTACACTTTCCAAGGCCTTTTGTAGGTTTTACCCAAGGGCCAATTTCAGTCTGAAAGGACACTAGAGGGATAAATGTATTTGCCCTTGGGAAACACGGGGCTCAGCAAGGAGCTGGGCGGGAATTTGGCTCCTCTGTGCCTCCAGGCTTTGTCCTTGGGTACTGCCTAGGCTAACAGTTTGCTCCCTCAGGGCACTCTTGGAGAGGCTGATCTGTAAGCCAGTGGCTATCAGGTGCCCTGGACTCAGACCAGCAGAGTTCAACGGAGGGAGAGTAACCGAAGTGTGTGCTCAGACGTAGCGGGGGGAGGAAGGTGGGCTGAGGTTCCCAGGTCCAGTGAACCGCTCCCTCTCCCCCTCTCCTTGCCACACCCTCCAACCTCACTTTAAAGACTGCCACCACAGTGGTACAAGCTTCTAATGTCTGAACCTACAAGGGGGTGCTCATACGTCCCTAGGAAGGAGCACCCCACTCTCCAAAAGATGAAAAGAAGGCCAGAGATACAGACCAGAAAGTGGAGGACCCAAAGATCTGCCTGTAACTAAAGGCTCCATCAGGGCCAGCCCAGCTGAGCCACCAGTGGGATGAAGGCCCTCAAGCCTCAGTCTCCCCACCTACATCCTGACAAGATTTCTCCTCCAAGAGTCCTGGCTCTGAGACATCTGATCCTGAGGTCAGGAGCTGTGTCTCCCTCCTCTCTGCTGCGCTCCCCAATGCCTGGCATGCGGTGGATGCTTCCAACAATTCACCGAGTGATCACATGAAACGCGCTCCCCACCAGCCAAATAGCTAATGGAAACTAGGAAGAAAATTCTTCTTTCTGGCACCTGCCACTGAAGGACCAGAGGGGCCCCAAGTCTCAGAAGAGCCCTGACCATCCCGGGTTCCTTGGCAAAACTGCTTCTGCGTTCCAAATGCACGGATCTGGCTGCAGAAGCCAAGCCGGAAGCAGGAAAATGTGACTTGGTAAGGAGGAGCAGCCTGAGCCTCTGACCAGAGCCAGGCACCCTAACTTCCCCTTTTGAGGCTCCCCTCCTCCCAGCGCTCCTTAGCTCTGGGGCACAGTAACAGGAAGAGCCTGGAGCCTCAGGAAAGGAAAGGACAATTTGGCATGAGATGTCCGTGCCCAGACTCAATTCTGGCTCCTGTAAAGGAATCTGGGTGTCCTTTCCTCTTTCTTCCACCTTCTGCTGGTGTGTGTGTGATTGTGTACGCAATAGTATGTGTTCCTGTTGGGACACAGAATGAGGGGAGGTGTAAGTGAAGTAGATTAGGGGGTGTGATATGGTGTATTGGGGGGTATAGATGTGGTATGATGCGTGTGTTAATGGGGGGTGTGAGAGTGTGTTGAGGGTGGGTGTGTTGTGCTCTGTGTATCATGTGTTGGTGATGCTTGTGACAGTGTGTCAGGAGGATGGAGGGGGAAGGGTCACCTGTTTGAAGTGGGAGCCAGATTTCCAGGGTCTCCTCTTTCAGAAGCCAAGGGTGACCAGTATCCAGGCAACCATATTGGGGGAGGGGAGAAACCAGGGGAGGGGAGGAAAGGGCAGAAAAGGGAGGGAGGCTGGGAATTGGAGGGGTTTCCATGGCAACCACCAGGCAGGTCACGTGCAGAAGGCCAAGTTGTGAAACAGAGACACACACATTCAACATATACAATATGAGGGCTGCTAGGTCCCCAAGGAGGGAGGGCCTTGCCCAGAGGCCCCGGGGTACCCACCAATCCAGCCTCCACCCTGGAAAACCAGGCTGGGCGAGGGTGCCAAGCCATGGAGACAAAGGAAGCAGAGACAGGCCACCCTGGCAAAAAGCCACAGGCCCTGGGGGTCTGAGGTTGGCCATGGCTCCCCGCTTTTCCAGCCAGCTTGCTCTACCACTTGTAAGAGCAGAGGAAAGCTGCAGGGCGCAGGCTGCTCTTCCAAAGCTAGGGGAGACACAAAGGGGGAGGCACCACAGGGCCACCCAAATGGGGAAAGGTGGGCATGGGGGACCCACCCCCCAGAGCTCCTGGGGAGCAATCAGGATTGCAGACACGGAGGAGAAAAGGGCTGATGCACGCTCACTCGGGAACCCCGAAGCTTTACGGCCCCCTTCTTTGCCCACACCCCGGACTGACTAAACCCCACGCCAGCAAGTTCCATTTTGTTCTGTTGATGTGTCCACGCTGGCACTGGGCCACGCTCCTCGGCACCCTGCTCCTCGAGGGTCCACGTTTCCAGGTAACAAAGGGAAACTCCTCAATCAACACGGGGGGGGGGGGAGAGCTGCCCCTCCCCTTCTCCTGAGAACCCGGGCCGCAAGCTCAGGGCAGCCCCGAGCGCCTTTCCCAGCCACCATCGTCACCCCAACATCTCCCCTCTCCCCCGCTGCCATCGCCCGCCGGCCTCCCTTTCCCGGAGACCCTTCCCCTTCTGACCCCCACTCCCTTATTTACAGCCCCCCGTCCAAACCAATCGTGGCCTCCCTGGGCGGGGGGCCGGGGACGCCGCTGCCCCAGGTCCGCGCGCGCGCGCGCACCACGGGCGCAAACAAGACCTGGCGCTCCCAGCCCGGGGTGTGGGGCGGGGGGAGGCTCGGACCCCACCCGAGCCCCCTCCCACGGGAGGAAGGAGCCCCCTTTGCCCACGTTCCCAGCACTCACCTGCGCGGAGGGTCCCCCGCAAGCCGATCCCGGGAGGACAGCGGAGTCGGAGGCGCGGGAGTGGCGGCTGGGGGCAGGGCGCAGGGCGGTGGGCGCGGCCTGGGCGCTTTCCCGCCTCCGGCGGCTCGAGGGGGGGGGCGGGCCCGAGGCTCACCCGGGTGGGGCGAGGGGGGGTGCTCCGGGGCTGGGTTCTTGGGGGGCTTGAGGTCCGGTGGCTTCTGGGAAGCGTCCCCCGCGCAGACCCCTCCCCCGTGCGCGCCGAGCTTCGCGCGGCGCAGAAGCAACAGGAGACGCGCGCGCGCCGCGGCGGTGGTGGTGGCTGCGGGCCGGGCGCGGGCCGGGGCCCAGGCCGGGCTTCGCCTCCAGGGAGGGCGGAAGGGAGCCAGATCAGCACGGTGTTGGTGATCGGGCCTCCGCGCGACCTCCACCGGCACCCTGCCGCCGCCCACCGCCAAGGGCCACGTCCTGGGCGCGGGAGCCCGCTTTGGTTGCAGTTGCCATCTGCTACTCAGTACAGGTGGGGCTCTCGGGGCATGGTCCTCACCTGTGCCTCACATTGTTTGTCTAGGCCCCCTGACAATACCCCCACAACCCTACAGCCCTGCCAAGAAGCTGGGTGTGTGACCTTAGCCTAGCACCCCCTCCCCCTACACACACACCCCTTCAAGATGACAGACTCTGAATCTTAAGATCCTCCTAGCTCTCCCTCCTCCCGGTGAGGAGACCTTAGTGTGAAGATCTGGAGTTTGCCTCCAGATTGACCAGGACTGTCTCCCCTTCTCCCCCCAACACATACATACATACACACACGCACATCGTGCCTCTAACTGTGGGGAACAAAACTTCTAAGAAGGGACCAGAAGCATGGCACTGGCAGAAACCCAATGGCAGATCAGCAGTAGCCAGGAAACTTTACCCAGAGAGGCTGCCGCAGGTGTGTGCAGGGGTTGGATGGGGCTGGGGTTGGGTACAAAGCGCCGCCCAAAAAGGCTGTGACTGTCTAAACCCAGGGAAGATGGCCACAGCCAGCAGAAGCCCAGCCCTCCAAACTCTTGGATTGTTCTTATACTTGGGAAATGGAGGAGAGGGATTAAATCATCCCAAAGTCCCTTCTAGCTGCGGCCCTCCACGATGGAGTTATTTTCACAAGTGGTCAGGCCTCAAAGCCACAAGGCAGGAAATACACGGGAATTCCAGCGGTCTCCACAGGCAGTAGAAAAGCTATGAATGGCTACTAAGAACTGGGTGAGCCTCCCTCACTTTCTGGGAGGTGCTGGGGAGGACGGCTGACCCCTGGAGCATAGGACACACGTTATGGCCAAAGCCCTTTGAGTTCTCAGGACAGTTAAGACCTTTCATTAAAGCTAGGCTCCCATCCGGCTGACCCATGTGATTGAGACCGGTTGCACCCCTCCCTTCCAATCTTTATTTCGTTTTGTAACAACTGTACCCCTACAGGCCGATGGCCTTGAGCAAGTAGATTCATCCCTCCCTCCCAATGCCCTTGAATCCCAAGTTCAGCCACCTCTCCAGTGCCTTAGGAGCAGCTGCTCTGAGGACAGGAGGCCAGGCTTGTTTGGTAAAAGCAAAGGCCAATGGCTGAGAGCTCCAAAGCCCAGCCACCTGTCCCTTCAGCCTCTTTCCTGTTGGAGGATTCCAAGGTTGGGTCAAGTTACTTCCCAGGGCCCTGCTGGACAGTGCTGGCAGCCTGCACTGCAGGGGTAACCAGAGTTAACTCCATCTGTGTGAGGGATGGCCAAGGCTTGGCTCTCAAATAGTGCATTCTTCATTTGATGTATTACAGCAGCAAAACCACACCCAGGCTTTGTGGGGGGGGGGGGTCACATCTCCCTTCTGGGGGGGGGGAGTGGAGAAACACATCAGCCTCCTACCCTTGCCATAAACATGCCAGGGGTCAAGAGAGGTCACCAGATACTCAGCTCTCCCAGCACATTTGGTGATATGAAGAGCTGCTCTTTGCTGAGCCCTGGGGTCCAAGGCGGAAAGGAAAAGAATGGTTCTTTCTAGCTAACGAGCCACAGAGATGCTTGTCAGATGGACCCATGTATTTGCGTGTAATTAGAACATGGCTCGGTGCCCGCAGGATGTAGCATTTAAGAAACAAGCTGAAGAGTCAGAGGGTGCTAAGGAGATGAGGTGAAAGAGAGAGGGATTGAGGTGTCAGGCAGGGTGGGGAGATGATTCTAACACTAGGAGCAGAAGCAACGACATGCAAAGGGCCTGAGTCTCCCAAGTTTGGTCAGCGAGCAGAGAAGGCTGGAGAAAGAAGTTCCAGCTTTTATCCTCGAGGCAATGGGGAACCAACTGAAGCCATTAAGAAAACTGTTGCAGGGGCAAGGAACTGGGGTGAAGTTCAGGGGTAGAGTGCTTGCCTAGCATTTGTGTAGACCTAAGTTGGGAGGAACCCCGCAGAAGGAGAGGGGGTAGAGGGGAGGTGGACTCTGTGCTAACAAATGGAGATGGATCCCGGCTTCTCTAAGTTTGCACCACCATGGCAAGAAGGAAACTAGAACTGGGAGCATGGGATGGATAGGGACCAGCACGGCTGCTGGGCGTGAGGAATGTTCCCTGCTAGCCATGCACTGAGCTCTCCAACCCACAACCCAAAGCCAAAACCCCATCTGGATGACGCTGGTGTCCCATGCCTTGTCACCTCGCCTCAGATAGGAAACTTGGGGCTGGCCCCAGGGGACAATTAAGACTCTTGCTCTTTATAGCCTAAAGATCTCCATTGAAGGCACAGGACATTGTCAGGGTGTTGCTTTGCCTTAGGATGCAGGCTGCAGAAAGCAGGGAGATCTTGTTCACCAAGATCTACGGACATCCATTTACCCTGGCTTAACTGTACTTAGGACAACAGACCCAGAACAAAATAACGCTCCCTAACTCCCTGGCTCAGACAACCGGCTCACTTCCAAACTTCTTCCCCGTCCTAGCTCCCACCCTCCCTTCTCGGACTTTCCTTAAACTCCTCCAGCTTTTCCTCAACCATTTGTGTTGGGCTCTTTGTCTCTTTCTCCAGTTTCTAGACAATCTAACCTATAATCAGACTTCTAGTTTGTCCCTCACTTAGGCTCGATGTCTGCTCCCCCAAGACACACACACACACACACACACACACACACACACACACACACACTCCTCTGCGTCTGAGACAAGTCATTCCAGGAATCTCAGTCCACTTTCCATCACTATAATACATGCCTAAGACAGATTCGCCTATAGAGGGAAAAGGTCATTTGGGTCCATGGCTTTAGAGGTTTCAGTCCACGGTAGGCTGGCTCCGTTGCTCCGGGACCTGCAATTAGACAGTACATCTCATGGTGAGAAGCATATGGTAGACAAAAGCTTCTCACTGGGCACTAGTGGCTCAGGCCTGTCATCCTAGCTACTCAGGAGGCTGAGATCTGAGGATCGTGGTTCAAAGCCAACTGGGGTAGGAAAGTCCGCGATCTCCAATGAACAACCAGAACACCAGAAGTGGAGCTGTGGCTCAAAGTGGTAGAGCAGTAGCCTTGAGCAGAGGAGCTCAAGGACAGCACCCAGGCCCTGAGTTCAAAACCCATGACCACCATCAACAACAAAACCAGCATCTCACCTCCTTTCAACCAGGAAGCAACTGAGAGGAAGAGGCCGGGTGCCTGCTGTCCCCTTCAAGAGCACCAACAGAGACCATTCCCAGTGGCTATGCCATCTTCCAATAGTGCCAAAGGCTGGGAACCAAGACAGTAACACACAGTCCTTTCGGAGACATTCCAGATTCAAACCATGGCACCCCATGTTCCTCCGTTTCCCTGGACTTTGTAAACATACTGTCTCCCACCCAGTTCCTCATCCAGAAAAACGGGGCCACGCTCATGCCCCTCCCCGAGTGGCTCTCCCCACTGCTCTTCCGACCTCTACTGCTCCTGTTCTGGGTCAAGCCTCATCTGCCTCAGTCTCCCCACCTCCACATCTATCAGCTCTTCATTTGGGAGTGTATTTCCCACAGCACAAATATGATTCAGGCTTTCGATGGTGACTATTTCCTGCAAGTTTAAAGCCAACATCTTAAGGTGGTCTTCAGTGTTTATGACTCTGTGTCTGCCAGCCTTTCTTGCTTTGTCTCCTGGCCCCCTCTACACCCACTTGTATATCCTCCTTGTCACGTCAATCCTCATAAATGCTGTACTCCACCCAAGAAGGTCTCATACAGCCAGGCCCTGGTGGCTCACATCTATAATCCTAACTACTCAGAAGGCTTCTTAGGCTTGAACTCCAGTCCTGGGTGCTCTTCAGCTCAAGGTGAGCACTTTACCACTTGAGCCACAGCACTACATCCAGTTTTCTGGTGGTTGATTGGAGATAAGAGTCTCACAGACTTTCCTGCCTGGGCTGGCTTTGAACCGTGATCCTCAGATCTCAGTCTCCTGAGTAGTTAGACCTGAGCTACCAGCACCTGGCTTTCAGAAGGCTTCTTGCACTCAAGGCTAGTGCTCTACCACCTGAGCCACACCTCTAGTTCTGGCTTTTCGATGGTGAATCGAGTGAGTTAATCAAAGTCTCAGACTTTTCCTACCTGGGGTTGGCTTTGAGCCTTGAGCCTCAGATCTCAGCCTCCTGACTAGCTAGGGTTACAGGTGTGAATCATCAGTGCCCATCTCTTGAGATGCTTTTTAAAATTGTTATAAAGGTGATGTACAGAGGGATTACAGTTACGTAAGTAATAAATACATTTCTTTTTGGATAATGTCACCCATTCCTTTGCTCTCTCCTTGTTTTTCCCTCACTTGAGCTGCTTTTTATACCAGGGTCTTGGTGATAAGGGGGAGGAGGGGGGTGTATAAAGAAAGCCCAAAGCATCCTGAGGGAGAAAAGTCTCTACATCTCTACTTTTTCTATGGAAAAATTAATCCATGTATGAACATAGTATTATTCCAGGCATGTTAAAGCCTGGATGAGATTTATTTCTAAGTGAAAAACAAACAAAAACCACCCTGAAGATATTCGTCTGGAGAACCAATTGCTGCCTGATGAACTTGAACTTAAGTGTGAAGTATCACCTGGAGGCGTGGATCCTGAATAGATACTTCTCTTCCAGAGTGGCCGGTTACCCAAATAAGAATATATGACCACTCCCCACCCAGGCTGTACCCCTCTGTGCCCACGCATGTATTTGTCTTTTCCTAGGAAGTGCACAGAGGAGAAATGCGGGATCCTGTGGCCCTTTGGAGATGATGATGCTGGAAATTCAAAACATGATGGCTCCCTAGACAAGACCAGAACAGCTTCCGGTTCCTGTTCTCTTCTGCACTGAAAGGCTGACAGCCTGTTAGCGCATGCAGGTGCCTGAACTCCCTGCCCTGCCCTGGGGGCTTGGAGCCAGCATTCATGGGGAGAGGCACCTGTTTATCATCAGAAACTTACTCCAATCCACTAGATGCAGGCAGATGAGAGGCTGGAGCTACGTGTGTGAGCCAAGGAGGAATGGGAGCAGCCCAGCAGGTGCCTCCATTTGCTCTTCGGAACCGCTTTGCTCCTACACCATCACCCGCTAACCCAGTCATGTTTGCTGGGCCGGAAAGACTGATTTGAATCTTCCTGTTCGCTCTTGCATTCCTGGTTCCCACGCTGACCTCAAAGCCGGATGCAGTTTAGGAAAAGAAATAAAAATGATTTAGGGATAATGAAGGGAGGGTTGAAATTCTTTATAAGGAAGTCACAAAGAGTTGGCAAACGAACTGCGATGAGGGCAGAGAGCTTGATCACAAACCTGCATTTTTCCCAGGAAGGTCCAGGGGTGGCCAGGTGCCTCCATATTGGGGCTGTCTTGTGGGGGGAAGCTCACCCCTGAAAATACGACATGCAAGATGCCTGCTGGGCGGGTCAGCCACCCTTGTGGTCATGGGACATGGCCCTCTTGCAGCTATAGAAAGATAGGACTCAGGATCCATGCTCTTCTCTGCCCTCCTGTAATTCAGTTCTCTCTTTGATAATGCTGTTGCTATAATTGCTTTTCAGCCCAGAGGCCTGTTTTGATGTCCACCATTTAGACCATTATCTCTATTAGTTTTTTTGTTTTCGGGCCTTGTGAGGGCCTTCGATGTGGCTAGTGGGAAATGATGGGGGAAAAACACTCACCATCCTGGCCCTTCTCCTCATTAAACATTCACACAGCCCTGGAAACCCATCTCCTTCTTCGCACATAGTCATAAAAAGAACTCACGGTTGCCTTCTGCTTTCTAAATCAGAATGAAAGAAGGGACCCAGTGCTCACACTTGTAATCCTAGCTCTTGGGAGGCTGAGATCTGAGGATTGAGTTTTGAAGCCAGCCCAGGCAGGAAAGCCTATGAGACTCTGATCTCTACTTAAGCATGCACACACACACATATACATACACACAGAATTGGAGTTTTGCTCCAGTGGTAGAGTACTAGACTTGAGCAAAAAAGATCAGGGACAGTGCCCAGGCCCTGAGTCCAAGCCTCAGAACTGGTACACATGCATGCATGCACACACAAATACACACACACACAAATATTTCAGTGAAGTACATGCCCAAAGCTGTGCCCAGCAGTACCACCCAGCCCTCCTGCCACCTACCACTCCTGTCCCTTCAAGTGAGTTGGCACTTAAGAAGCAGCAGAACTGTCCCTGTTGAATTCTGTAGCGTAGGCCTTGGTGAAGGTTTGGAATGCTGTCTCTGGGAAGTCAGTTCCCTCCCAAGGAGTCAGACTCGGATACACCAGTGGGGAAAGAGGCCTGAAGGCCTTTCCTGTAGGATGCGCCATCCCAGCCTGGTCCCTGGCTCCATGCAGCCATGACCAGGTGCCACGCTGGGGTCTTACCCAATTCCTCCTCCACAAGCAATAAACAAAGGAAAGGGCTGTTTTATTTTATTTTTTATTAAAGTACTTTAAAAAATATTAATTAATGATTTTTTTTTGGTCAGTCATGGGGCCTGAACTCTGGGCCTGGGTGCTGTCCCTCAGCTCTTCAGCTCAAGGCTAGCATGCTAACACTCAAGCCACAGCACCACTTCTGGCCTTTTTTTTAACTGTTTATATGGTGCTGAAGAATCAAACCCAGGGCCTCATACATGTGAGGCAAGCACTCTCCCACTGAGCCACCTTCCCAGCCCCTAATGATCTTTTTTTGTTTATGTGATGCCAAGGAATTGAACCCAGGGCCTCGTGCATGCTAGGTAAGCATTCTGCCACTAAGCCACAATCCCAGACCAGGGCTACTGTTTTAAATGGAACATTTGGCTCCCAGTGACTGACCTGCAGTGACAGGACCAAGCCAGGCTGTGAATGTGACACAGGGCAGCCTCCCCCGGCCATGCTGGCTGGCCCTGGCCCTGGCCCTAGCACCCAGCCTGCCTTCTCTGTGTCTGTCCAAGAATGGGCAAACATTGTTTCCTTTGTCCCAGCCATCTGTCTAAGGGTTGGGCAGGCAGGTGCTTGTCTGCTCAGAACACAAAATTCTCTTCGTCTCCGGGTGCTTCCTGTGCTGTTAAATTAGATTTCTGTCTGTGATTCGAGGAGGCGCCTTGTTGGCTGCTCTACTGAAGGACTAGAATGGCCAAGGGGCCCAGCTGGCTTGGAGAGTTCTCTTCTACCATCACTGGTGTCATCATGTAGAATTTGCTAAGTGCCTCTGAGTGGCTGTCCTAGATTAAGAATGCTCCGAGAGGACAAGGTCAAGTGAGCTGGAGAAGAGAGATGGAGCCGGCTTCCTGCCTCCAGGATGCTCAGATGCAAATCTCCACCTGCCAGTCAAATCCACATAATCCTTGCCCCTGCAGGTGTGTTCCCACAAGCACACCCTCCAGGCCTCAGTTCTCACAATGCAGTGTGCATCAACCACCATCACCAAGAGGCCTTGTGAGAACCCAGATCGCTTGGTCCAACCCCTAGGGATACTGAGGCCAGGGCAGATATGTGCATACCAACATTATGTAGACATGCACATGTGTGCTCAACACGTGATACATCCAGGCACACCTAGTCACACACAGGCTCCCTGTCCACTGATCTGTATCCATTGGCCACATGCTTCCCTGGCTCTTTGGGTCTCTTATCACGTTCTTTGTGTTTTTCAAGTGTAGCTACCTGCCAGGCAGCGGTAGAGGTGGGGGGCTACTGCCTGTAATCCTAGCTGCTCAGGTGGCAGAGATCTGAGGATGACACTTCATAGCCAATTGGAGACCATTATCTCCAGTTACATGCCAACAAAGATGGAAGTGGCGCTGTGGCTCAAATGGTGGAATGCTAGTCTTAAGCAAAAAGAGCTCAGGGACAGCGCCCAGGCCCCGAGTTCAAGCCCAGAACCAGCACCAATTAAAAAAAAAAAACACTCAAAACTCAGATAACTGCTATTTTTCTAATGTTCATTCAGATGCTACTACAAAATGAGGTATGAGTAAGAGACACATTCAGAAAGCAGTTGGTTGATACAGTTTCAAATACTACAATTGAATACTTTCAGTGGAGCATCAAAGAAAGGTGCCTACAATTATCTTGAAAAACTAATAAATATTCTTCCACTTTCCAAGTCTTTCTCCTTGTGAGATTAAATACCCTTCTTGTATTTCAACCATACAACAGATAAATGATACATTAAAAAGAAAACACATTAATGCTCTTAATTTTTTGAAAAAAGTACTTAATATAAGTGTTATGAGAACACATAAATACTTAGCTCTACATCTAACAGACTAGACATGTGCTGGCAACTTATAGACTGCTGGCCTTACCTTGAAAGAAATCAAAGAAAATCTAAATAAAGACAGCAATCAACTCAAAGGAGCACTATGACTTAAGAGAAACTGCTACCTAGTCCCAGAACAGCAGCCCCTTGCTGAAACAAAAGACTAAGAGGAAAGTTTGTGCAGAAAAGGGGAGAATTTCCCTAGACTGTGAAGGCTTTGTCCACACCCTTCTCTGTCGAGTGGAGGGCTGTGAAGATGGAGAACAGATCTTTGTGCTTCAGCTTCCACAGGTGCTTCCCGGGGACCGGGGGCCACATTGCCCAACCTGTTTACACGCATCCACGCATCCTCATCCTCCCATTTAACCTCACCCACGTGGGAGAGATACACCCATCTCACATATGAGGAAGCAGGTTGCCCAAGATCGCATAGCTAAATAAATGCTACCACGAGATCACATAGCTAAGGAAGCACGGCAGGGCGGGAAGTCTTGAACCTCCCAGGAACCTGAATTCATTTCCAACTCCAGCGCCCTCTCTACTTCCTTCTTCGGAGAAAAAGCCACAGTGTCCTGTGATGTCCGTGTCCCATGTCCTGCAGGAAGGAGAAGGAGCTGGCCTGAGAAGGACCAAAGCCTTCCTCTGGGGTCTCCTCTTCCATTGCTATTTCCACCGCGTGGTCCTCTCTGTTCTCTAGGCAGAACCATTGTGAGACCATGATGGCCATGGCGGGGAAACCGCTGGGATGGAGAACAGAACAGTGCAGAGGAGGAGGCAGGGAATGAATGGCATGCGGGTGACAGCTTGTCAGGATTCAGAAGGGCCTCCCGGAAGCTGTCGGGGTGTGTGTGTGTGTGTGTGCGTGCGTGTGTGTGTCTGTGTGTGTGTGTAGGAGGGGCTTATGGCGCTTGGCGGAGGTAATGGGCATCAGGTGTTCCACACAGCACCTGGCATGGAGCAAACAGCTCAGCAATCATCGTCATTACGCTCATTACCCCGCAGCCCCACATCCTCCCCAGGGCGGCAGGACCACGCCTGCGCACTGGCGAGAAACAATAGCCCTTGGGATGCTAACCAAACCCCAGAGGCAGCTGGATCAGCCAGGCTGTAAGTGGCTCCTCCACAAAGAGCATCACCTGCTCCAGCCCCCCCCCCCCCCCGTCATGCACACTGGGCTCCCCTGGCCTCTCCTTCCTCGCAGAAATTCCACAGAAATCCAGCAGTCCCTAGAGTTCATCAGAATTCCATGCTCAGGCTCCGGAAACATCTGACAAGGTCTCCATCCCTAGTTGGCTCTCACACACAACCACACGCCTCCCTGGACCAATGAGCAAAGCCCCATTAGGCCCTCTCCCCACCTCGCTGATTTCGTTGGCCTTTATAGATGTCCTGGGACAAGGGAGTTTTCAAGACTAAAAACATAATGTGATACGGGGGGTTGAACTCTGGGCCTCACACTTGCCTGGAAATGCGGGGAGCAGACCTGAAGACTGGGGTGCCGAGTCCAAGGCCCGCGTGTGCGGGGCACTGAGTACTCACCCATGGGGACGTAGGTGCAGAGGTCACGAGTAAATTCTAGCAAAGCAAGGTACAGCATGAGGAGTTCACCTTCTAGAAGCAGCCAGTAAGAACCAAGCCACAGCAAAGCAAGGTACAGCATGAGGAGTTCACCTTCTAGAAGCAGCCAGTAAGAACCAAGCCACAGCGGCTCAAGCCTGTAACTGTAGCCACCCAGGAGGCGAGGCTCCAGCCAGCACTGGCCAACAAGCCCAATGAATCGGCAAAAAGCAGGAAGCAGAGGTGTGGCCGGAAGTGAGGAGCACCAACCTTGAGTGAGAACAGAGGCAGAGAACCAATACTGAGGGACACCCCAAAAGGAGAGATGAGGGAGAAGAGAGGAGAGAGAGAGAGAGAGAGAAAATGCCAGTGGCTCACACTTGTCATCCTAGCTACTCAGAAGGCTGAAATCTGAAGATCTCTGGGAGACTCTTATTTCCAATTGTCTGCCAAAAAGCTGGACGTGGAGCTATGGCTCAAGTAGTAGAGCAAATAAAGCTAAGGGACAGTGCCCAGGCCCTGAGTTCAAGTCCCAGGACTGGTGCGTGTGCATGCTCTCTCACACACAGCCAACGGGACAGCTCGTTCCACTTCCTTGAAAAACAGCTGAGTGAGTACTAGGGCTGCCTGTGGACAGGGCAGAGCAAGCAAAGGCCAAGGTAGAGGCGGAAAAAGGAACAGCCGGGTCTCAGAGCACCCGACCCCTGCTGTCTTCAGTTGAAGGCTCACTTCAAATCTCACTTCCTTTCCTTCGTCGGTGCGGCAAATGGCTCCCTGTCCACATTCCAAGCATGGTGTCCACCTTCAGCCACAGCCTCCATCACACGGGGTCATAACCCGGCTCTTAAGGGCACTGTCATGCTTGGGGTACCTCCTGAACCTAGCACAAGTACCCAGCACAGTGTAGGCACGGATGTTGTTGGTGAATGGATACGAGGTTACGTGAGCAGAGCCTAAGTAGGAACCCCAATCCAGGATGCCTGGACCCCAGAGCCACCGTCTCTGTCTTTACCAAGGTTGCCAGTGACACTCTGACAACTTTAGGTGACACGACTTTTATTGTTGAAGAGGTGGCAGCGGATGAGAACATTGCCCTCTTCCCTAGTGGGGACAACATCCCCAAGCATCACCAGCTCCCGCAGATGCTGCCCAGCCACCCCGGATAGCTCCCGGTGCTCTCGCGGGTGGGGGGGGCAGGCCTTTCCCTGGACTGCCTGCCTGAGCTGGGCGGGGCTGAGTGATCTGCGAGGACCTGCCTTTGAGAACCACCACATCCCCCTGGCTCGGATGGTTCAAAGAACGTGAGGAGACCGAGGCCCGGGCTGGAGTGGAGCAGGTACTCCGGAGGATGGTCTGGGGAAAGGCTCAGGCCTTCAGCTCCCAAGGCCAGCCACACACACACGGGAGGCCCTGGGGACAGTGCTTGCTTCCTCTCCTTGTTAATGCTGTTTCAGGAACAAATGAAAATGGAAAGATGGAGAAGGCTGGGAATGAGTCCCCTCCCTCCCTCCCCCACAGTTCTAGCACAGTCTCCAGGTATGAAGAGTGCTGTCCCCCTGATACCTCCTGGGGGTATCCTGGCCTTCATTTTGTCCTGCCTTACAGGCAGGGCCATCCATGGGTCGCTGTGATTTATCTGCAGGCCAAATGAAGGTTCCCTTCCCTGAGTATCTGAGAGGGGTCCTGGCCCCCTGACTTGGGGATGCCCCTCAGCGGATGTCATTCGTCCTTTCCTTGGTCCCTTGAAGCCAGGATCATTTTGCTGGACATTCCAGCACTCTTCTCTGAGCCCCCTGGAGTCCCTGGAGTGATTAATGCTAACTCTTAAGACCTTTATAATTTCTTTTGGAGAATCTTTTAAAAACACACACACATACATATCTACTTTTCTTGCTTAAATATAAAAAAATAAAATCCATCCCAAGAACTTTGTGGCCACACAAATACAGGGAGCTGGAGTTTACAGTCACCGGCCGCGATACTCCCACAGAGCCGGGCCGTGGCCCCCTCTGGGAGCAAGGGCGGGAGGCGCAGAATGGAGCAGCTGAGGATGGCCGGCACGGGGAAGCCGGCGCTCCCTCGAAGCCCACTGTCCATTCCAGGGTCACACCCAGGGTCCCCTGGGTCGCTGGGTCGGTGTCTGCCCACTCTGGGATCGTCTCCACGTCAGAGTCAAAAGAGCAAGAACTCCTGCTGTTCCCTTCCAGACCCTTCCCAGGTATCATCATTTTAGCTTCACCTCCTTCATTCATTTGTGGGTGCCCAGGAACACCCACAGAGCCCAAACTCTTTTATCTCCAGAAGGTTCTCAGCCTGGGCTTTCCAGCAGAGCTGACGGTTCTGGTTTCTGGAGAACTGGGGATGGCAGCGCTGGCAGAGACAGCAGACAATGGAGGTGGGAATGATGGAAATGCCTGGTGGCCATTGGCTCAGATGTCACAGGAGGCGTGTCCCTTGGGCCAGACTCATCGTAGCAGCCAGTGGCACAGGGTGGCGCTGGTTAAGATTTCTGGAAGCGGACCTCACTCTGAGGAAGAGACCCATAGCCCAGGGTGAAAATGGGCAGGGAACACTAAAGCCCAAAGGTGGTGGGGGCAGGGCACCCCCCCCACACACACACATTCAGCTTAGTGATCACATGGCACTGCCTTTGGGAGAAGAGGGAAACCCCAGGAAGAAGAGAGGCCCCCCCCTGACCCCCCCTCAGGCTCCGGACAGGGCTCTCACCTCCATCTTGCTGTAAATCCAGGGGAGGACTTCGGTCACTTTGGTGTAGACACCGGGTTTGTTTTTCTGGCCACAGCCGGTGCCCCAGCTGGTGACCCCTGCGAGATACCAGCGGTTGCTCTGCTCACAGACCAGGGGCCCCCCGCTGTCCCCCTGCAAGGGTCAGCCAGTGTGTCAGCCAGGTGGGGGCGGTGGGCAAGGACAGGAAGGGGCGGAGCCCGAACCCTCCATCCTTCCCCCATGCCCAGGACCCCAAGTGCCAGCCGCAAGCAGCCTCACCTGACAGGAGTCCCGGCCCCCACGGAGGTCCCCGGCGCACATCATCCTCGGGGTGAGGTAGCTGTCGTAGACCAAGTAGTCATTGCATTTCTTGAAGTCAATGAGGTTCACCTGCACCTCCCTGAGGACGGGGGATGTCTTCTCTTCAGAGTAATGAGCACGAGGGAGAGAGGGGGCAGCCAGTGAGACTCTGGGGAGCTTCATGACCTTTAGCCCAGAGGGACAGCTCCCCAGGGAGGAAAGGGCACCATGGCTGGACCCAACCCGAGGGAGGCTCTCTGTGACAGGATGCTGAGGAGCTGCACATCAGATCCAGCAGGCTGACAACACAGACACGCATACGTGCAAAACCCAGCCAACACCCTGGCCCAGCAGACGGTGTTTGTCTATTGCAAAGCACCATGGGAGGCCTTAGGAAATCAGGTGTCCTCAAGGGGGCGGATCCTGCTATTTCCTTACAGGTGGGGACACTTAGGAGTGAGGAAGTGACCCTCCCACAGCCACGGGGCTAGTCGGTGATGGAGGAGAGGCCAGATGGGTCATCAGCCCAGCACATGGAGCCAAGGAGAAGTGGCCCCGATTCATGGAGCTGTCCTGTGGCTCACAGCTAGGCCATGGTGGCCTCCTGCTCCACATAGGGCAACTTGGGCCCCTGCCACCACACAAGGACCTCCGTGACTGGGATGAAGTAAAGCAGAATAAGACCACGTCATCCTTCCATTGTAGCACAGACAACACAAAGCTCCAGGGCAGCTACAAAAATAGCAAACATGCTGAGCATCATGGCTCATGCCTGTAATCCTAGGAGGCTGAGATCCGAGGATTGCGGTTCAAAGCCAGCCCTGAGATTCTCTAAGTTAGCCAGCAAAAAGCTGGAAGTAGAGCCATGGCTCCAGTGGTAGAGAACCAGCCTTGAGCACAAAAAGTTCAGGCCTTCCCTGACAGAGACACCCATAGCTCTCTATGGTATGTGTTCCCCCTCATTGCCACAAGCAGCGAATCTAACCTACTCAGCCACAGAGGTTTCCTGGTGGTCTGTCTAGAGAAAGGCACACTCAGGCCCCAGAATATCTACATCCAGACTCATCCAGACAGGCCCTCAGCGCTATACTCAGACACATGACCACCACAAGCGCATGCACAGACACACACGGCCTAGCACCCTGTCCTCACCATCGGTCTCCTTGGTCTTGCCAAAGCCTGTGATCCAGCAAGTCTCGTTGAGACTGAAGGTCTGTCCGTGCATGGGGAGGCAGGCAGGGTGGATGTGAGCTGCAATGAGACTGCAAGGCATCAGCAAAAGGAATAAGGCTGGAGAGGCTGGGGTATGGGGCAGGAGCATGAATGAATAAAAGGCCACAGGCAGTGGCTCATGCCTGTAATCCCAGCTCTTTGGGAGCTGGAGTTGGAGAGGATTGTGGTTGGAAGCCAGCCCAGGCAAAATGTTATTGAGTCTCATCTCAGTCAATCATTAGGGGGCATTAGTGGTACATGATATTGTTTCTATTACAATTTCCATGACAATATCATTATTTCCATTATTTGTTCATCTTTTCTATTAGTAGTATTCCATGATATTATTTCTATCTAGTTCAATAGAACTATTCCCCATGTTTTCATGGGGAAAAGCAGATTTGTCAGCGAGTGTTCAGAAGTCTTCTCAGAAACTACTGTGACTTCCAGGTGTTCAACCTGCCAACCAAGTTTAAGAAACATCTGCCCTGGTGTGTAAAAGCCAAGGACTCAGGGCACTTGGTCTGACCACAGATCTATATAAATCTTTAGCTATGATTCTCGGCCTAATGACCTGTGTCTGGACCAAGGGCTAAACAGAGCCTGCCGTGGGACCGCCACAGTCAGAAACGCAATATTCTAATAGCTTTCTTTTGGCTTGAGAAACTTAACCTGTTTTAGAATTCTAAACCATAGTGAAGGGACAGAGGTGGGTGAGAGGTAAGATCTATATGGGGAGCTGGATGGAGTCTAGGGTTTTTTTTTTCACCAGCTTGGGAAAGATCATTCTGGTCTTGAAGACTCAGTTCATATTCAGGCTTCAGTGGTGATGCCTCACAGTGGCCCCACGGATTGGGCTAGACATACAGGCAGGGCTCTGGTGGGCGAGGTTTAGCAGGTGGGGCTCGAGGCCAGTGCTGGTCCCCTGAGCTCTGCACAGGGCTCCTCCTCCTCACCTCACTCTGATGAGCTGACGGCTCTGACTCACGAGAGACGTCACCTCCTTGATGCATGTCATGTGCCAGCAAACACCAGCTCAGGCTCTGAGCCCGGGAATGGCTGGATTACTCACAGCACTGGCTGAGGCTTCTAGAAACACTCCAAAGCAGCTAAGCAAGACAACCCTGCCCCGTTGTTCAGGGCCCTTCTGGAGCTCCCTTTTCTAATCTTTATTCCTCTAACCCGACAGGACTAACTGGGGTGCCCCATCTATACCCCCACAGCCCCTCTGCTCCCCAGGACCCCATCATTAGCCTTTTCTGGTTATCTTGGTATATGTCACCCATTGGGTTCAATTTGCCATTTGCCACTGGAGAGCCGACTGTGCAGGAGACATAGAGTATTTGGTAAGTGAACAAATGCACACATGCATGCATGAATGCATGGTGTCCTTTGTCCACAGAGATTAAGAACTTTTTTTTTCTTTTAATCGGTGGTGGGGCTTGAACTCAGGGCCTGAGCACTATCCCTAAGCTCTTTTGCTCAAGTCTAGTGCTCTACCACTTTGAGTCACAGCTCCATTTCTGGTTTTTGAGTGGCTAATTGGAGATAAGAGTCTCATTGGGGACTTTTCTGCCCAGGCTGGCTTCTAACTGTGCTCCTCAGATCTCAGCCTCCGGAGTAGCTAGGATGACAGGCGTGAGCCTCTGGCGCCCAGCTGGTGATGAAGAACTTCGGTGGCATTTACATGGTGTAGCCTCATTTGATCCTGCAATCCAACTTCAGTGGCAGTGAGCTGTCTGAGTGTGAACACGGCTCACATTCTCCAAGGCAGGGTAGACAGTTTGTCATCCCAGGGCAAAGGAGGAGCACATTCATTTGCGCGCCAGTCAGATGGACCCAGATCTAATCCTGGAGCTGCCACCTGTCACTCACAGCCTCAGGTAATTACCTCTCTCTAAAGTGCCACTTCCTCAGACGTCATGGGAAGCTAATAATAGGAACTGCGCTGCGGGACTGGCTGGGAAACGTACACACAATCACACATGCCCACTGCTGTGCCTGGCTTCTGGAAAGCTTGGTTTCGATTGGTGACACAAACCAATCTATTTCTATTGATTAGGACCAGCCTCCCAGCCCTGGTTCTGTGGCCGATTTGCAGTGTGAGATGTGCAAGTGTGAACAAAACAAAAGGAAGCACTTATTTTTCTCCTCGCCAGGCCTCAGTTTCCCCAATTGTACCATAACGAAGTTTTGTTTTGTCTTGTTTCTTTAATGATTTCTACAAGCCTTTGACTTCTGCTATACCCACGGCGCGTCCGTGTCCGAGGGAGCTGCCGAGTTCCAGGTTGCTGGGGAGGAAGGGACAGGAGCAGACGCACTCACCTGACAGGGTCAGGGGTTTGGAGAGCCGCACGAGGGCAATGTCATAGTCATCCTGCTCGTCCGTGTAGTTGCCGTTGATGATGATCTGGGAGATGGAGGAAGCCTCGGGCAGCTGGCGGAGGTTTCTGGTGCCTGCGTACACCTTCCAGCCCTCCATAATCCTCTCGCGGGTCCTGCCATGGGCGCAAGGCATCACAGTCCAGTTAGGTACCAGGCAGAACTATGTAGCAGCAGCGCCCGCTCAGAGGCTGGAGCACGGACACACTGGCCTCTAGAGGGAGCCCTCGAGCTGGTGCACTAAGAAGCAAGCCCCTCTTACTGCTCTGCCCCCCTCCCCTCCCCCCCCTTCCCCCAGTGTTCTGCTCAGTGTTCTGAGCAGGCTGTTGTACATCTAATAATGATAAAGGGGAAGGGATGGGCAAGGCCCTCTACCTCGGAATGAATGCCATCATGCCGTCATGCCATCACTGTGGCTGAAGTCTATCCACAAGGATTTAGACGGGACAGAAGGACCTGCTGAAGGCTCATGACTTTGGAAGCCAGTGCTCCTGAGGTCTGGGCAAGGCTGGCTGGGGAGGGTTAGAAGCTGCGTGCAATGCCCTCAGTTCCTGGGAAGTACTCCCCATTCTCAGGCTCCCCTGCTGCCCAGTCCTGTTGCCAGAAGCAGCACCAACAATGCCTGCAGCTCTTTCCTTTCTCTTGTTTCTTGGTGATGCTAGAGTTTGAACCCAGGGAGGGCTTCATGCTTGCTAGGCAGGTGCTCTATCACTGAACCATCTCTCCAGCCCTCATCTTTGAATATGTTTATGTGCCAGTCCTGGGGCTTGAACTCTGGGCCTAGACATTGTGCTTGAGTTTTTGTGCTCAAAGCTAGCACTCTATCACTTGGGCTACAGCTCCACTTTGGGCTCTGTGCTGGTTAATTGGATGTAAGAGTCTCACAGACTTTCCTACCTGGGCTAGCCCTGAACCATGATGTTCAGATTTCAGCCTAGTCAGTTGGTAGGATAACAGGCATAGGCCACTGCCACCCGGCTTGCACTGGTTATTTTTGAGATAGAATCTTGCTTTTTTTTTTTTTTCTTGGCTTGGGCCTGCACCTAGACTGTGATCCACCTATTTTATACTTCCTACCTAGCTAGGATGGCAGGAGTACACCACTATACCCAGCTTTTTCTGTTGAGATCTCATGCACCTGCTCTCTAGGAGCGGGGCCTAAAGACCCTTTTCCTGCCTGCTACACGCTTTCTAGGAGCCATCAGTGGTATTTTTCTCAGCCTTGAACCTAACACAGAACAAATGCCCACAGCTCACACTCTAGTGTGCTCCAAGCAGTGTATACTATGCAGGTCTGGGGGACCAGGCTCAGATCAAAGTCCTCCACCAAGGAGGACGCTCCCGGATCCCCACAGCATTGCCTCCCGGGCCCTCAGGCACTTACACAAAGAAGCAGTGGGCAGCGGTGAGCACCCACTGGGCGTCGATGAGCGTGCCCCCGCAGATGTGGGTGGTCCCAAAGTGCAGACTGACTTGCCAAGGCCATTTGCTCTCCGAGGCCAGCGCCCCGCCCACGATCCGCCCTGTCATGGCTCTTAAGCCGCAGTCTAGGGGAAGCAGAGAAAACCAACGGTAAACTCTGCTTCTTTCAGAGCCTCTGTCACCCTCCCTGGGTCCAGGGCAGGCTTGGGCAGTCCTGTCCTGTAGGCCACCCATCCCTTCATTCATCTATCCATCCACACACACACACACCCATCCATCCACCCATATATCCAACCATCCATCCTTCCATCCACCAATCCTTCTACCTACCTATACATCCACTCATTCATCCACCCATCCATTGATCCATCCACCGATCCATCCACCAATCCGTCCATCCATCCTTCCACCCACCCATCCATCCATCCATCCATCCATCCATCCATCCATCCATCCATCCATCCATCCATCCATGAGTTACGTCTTTGCTCACTATGGCATAGCTGTTTCCTGCCTGAGCAGAAATACTACTTGTACAGGTTATTGGGACCATCCAGTAGGAAGTTTGGTCCCAATCAGCTTCCTTCCTTCCTCCCTCCCTCCCTCCTTCCCTTCCTCTGATTTGGCAAACACTCACTCAGTACCCACTATTTTGGCACTATATCTAGGGCTGCCACTAGGCTAAGAAAGACAGACAGCTTCCATCACCCTGAAGTGACCAGCACTGTGACTGGATCTCTCATTTCCAAACCAAGAGTTGGTGTCCACCAGGCAGGAGAAGAGAAATGTTATCCTGGACCAGCCAGTATCTTTCTCTCTCTCCCTCTCTCCCTCACATGGGCCCATGAGGCCAATCATCTCCCTCCAAAGGCCTCCACCCTTGGTTCCCACAATCCAAGAAGAGCATCTTACGGGAGCACTGGAGAGAGACGTACCGCTGGGAAGGGCATTCAGACCTGCAGGAAGAGATGCAGAGGTGAGCAAAGGTCACAGCACTTTCTAGATCCTGTCCCATTGGAAAGGACCCTAAGTATGAGAAGTAGAGGATCTGACCTTCTCTCTCACAGCTGACAATCTTCCTTATCATAATTTGCTCCGAGCCAATCATCTCCACCCAATCCCTCCCTCCCCCAGGGGCCTTCTTCAGGGTATCACACACATTGCCCAGACCCATGTTCTTTGGACCTAGGACTTACGGTTGCCATGATTTTGTACTAATTGGCATGACCTAGCGGTTCTCTGATATAACTCCTGCATCCCTGGGAGCCTGTTTTCTGCTCTCTCCTCCATAAGTACACAGCACTTGCTGGAGTAGCGTCCCCTGACCTCCCTCAGGGGCCAAGACAAAGATGCCAGGAGCTGAGGAGGCCACTGATGCCAGGATGTGAACAGGACTGTGTCTAAGATGCCCTGAACACTTGTGAGGCACTCCTAGACCCCAGGAAGGCAGGGACGGGGGCTCCCCTGACTCAAAGCACCTCCCAGTCTCCTCCCTCCTCTCCATTCCCAGCTCACACACAGGAGCGGTACCTGCGCAGGCTTTTCTGGATGGTGGAGTTGTATTCAGAAACGGAGAAACTTCTGGAAAAGTCTCCAAGGGCCACTTCAGTTGTCCGGTAAGCACTATAAGAGAGTGAACTCACTGTGGATGGGACACCCCAACTCCTTCAGCTAGAGGAAGAGCACACCAGCCCTGCAGACAGAAGCTAGACGGCAGTGATCAGCATGGTGGTGCTCTCCTGGCAGTCAAGGCTCAGGACGGCCTGACCCCACGCACCACGTGCTAGCCCAGTAGCTCCCCAGGGTGGTCCTGGGTCGGCAGAATCAACATCCTCGGCTAGAAATGCACACTTCGGGGGCCTGCCCCGCACCTGCTGCATTGGAGGCCCTGGGGAGGCACCGGGAGCTCACGGCTTTTGTTGTAGGGGTTTTGGGTGGGACTAGGGTTTGAACTTTGAGCCTCATGTTTGTATGTCACACTTGCACTGGTTATTTTTCATCTAGGCTCATGTGCATGTGTGCGTGCCAGTCCTGAACTCAGGGCCTAGGCACTGTCCCTAAGCTCTTTTTTTTTTTTTTCTTTTCTCAAGGCTAGCATTCTACCTTAAGCCACAGCTCCACTTCTGGCTTTTTGCTGGTTAATAGGCAATAAGAGTCTCGCAGACATTTCTGCCCAGACTGCCCTTGAACCACGCTTCTCAGATCTCAGCCTCCTGAGTAGCTAGGATTACAGGTGTGAGCTACTGATGCCCAGCCCAGGTTTTTTCATTGTTGTTGCTGGTTGTTGTTGTTGTTTTGTCGGTTGTGGGGCTTGGACCACTGGGCCTGAGTGCTGTCCCTGAGCTCTTCAGCTCAAAGCAAGCGCTCTACAACTTGAGCCATAGTGCTACTTCCAGTTTTCTGGTGGTTAACTGGAGATACAAGTCTCACAGCCTTTCCTCCCGGGGCTGGCTTTGAACCTTGATCCTCAGATCTCAGCCTCCTGAGTAGCTAGGATTACAGGCGTGAGCCACCAGCACCTGGCTTGTTGTTGCTGTTTTTGAATGTCATCTTGCTGCCATGTGGCTGCACCGCCCCTGCGGTTACCTCTGCGGTGCCAGACCCTCGCGGTTACCTCTCAAACCCCAGCTGCTGGCAGGTCTTCTTGGAGTCAGAATCGTTCCAGCTGCTGCTACACACAGGCAGCCACTCGTGGGAGGTGGCGGAGTAGACTTTAAGCAGAGACCTGTCCCAGTCAAACCTCACTGTGGGCAGAGAAGGGGAAAGCAGACCCTCAGCACCAGGAAGCGTCAGTCTCTTGGGGTGGGGGGGATGAGCTGGCGGGGGAAGGGCCTCCCAGAAGTTCCTGTCCTGAGTTTCTAGGTGAGGCACAGGAGGGATCCTCAAGGGTGAAAGCTAGAGGCCCACATGCTTAATGAAGTCAGAGTCAAGACAAGGGTGGGGAGTTGGGAAGGTGGCTCAGTGGTAGAGCGCTTGCCTTGCATGCTCAAGGCCCTGGGTTCGATTCCTCAGCACCACATAAGCAAAAAGAAAAAAGCCAGAAGTGGCGCTGTGGCTCAAGTGGTAGAGCGCTCGCCTTGAGCTGAAGAGCTGAGGGACAGCGCCCAGGATCAGAGTTCAAGCCCCAAGACTGGACTCAAAAAAAAAAAAAAAAAAGACAAGGGTGGGGGGTGGGAAGATCTATCTGGCAGGACCCAGGAGAGGGACAAGCACCGCTAGAACTGGTTTACTCAGTCACTTGCTATCACGAGCAAGTACACGTGTGAACAGAAGTTAGGCGGACAGGATATACGTGCACACACGGATATATGTATGCATACACCCACAAGTACACACACCCACAAGTACACACACACACACACACACACACACTAGGGCGCTACACGGACCATGCATGCACAAACCACTAGGTGCCAAGGATCCAAACAATCTTTGTGCTTTTCTAGGACTTTGGAGGTGACCGGCAGGATGCAGTGGGGGTATGGACACAGGGGCTCTGAACACCCCCTCCCTGCCGATAGCCAGAGCTGTCCTGCTTTCCTCAGTCTGATACTGACATCTTCAGGCTTTGAGAGCCCCCCTCCCAATCTTATCCAATTGACTTGATCTTAAAACTAGGAAACTGAAGCCCAGAGGAGGTAAGCAACCTGTCCCAAGTCCCCCTGTGTCAAACCTAAGTTGACTGTAACTAGAACCCAGACCTGAGTTTCTGTCCATCGCTCTGGCTTGAGCTGTCACATGGTCAGCAATACAGTTTGCAGTCAGTTAGAGCAGGTGCATGCGCACACACACACACGCACACACACCACACACGTGCACATACAACCTCCCATTTGCCCAGCCCCCTTACCACAGCCCAGCTCGTCACTCTTCAGCTTGCAGTCTACCACCCCGTCGCAGCGGACGGTGTGCTTGGGGCAGCTCTCCACCGGCTCCTTGTACTTGATTCCTGTGTGGCCCCTCCAGAAGTAGACTGGAAGAGAAGAGGCGCACGGTAATCATCTCCAGCCCTAGAGAGACCGGATGCTCAGCAGCCCAAGGCCCTGGGGGTTCTGAGGCACCGACCTGCAATCCCTCTTGGACTCTGGGGCTCCCGTCCCCCATCTGTGTGGAGAGAAAAGCTGCTCAGGAATGCTCCAGAATGTTCCAGAAAGCTCTGGCAAGCAGGGCAACCCCAGGCAGACTCAAGCAGCCAGCCACCAGAAGAGGGAGACAGAGCGACAGAGACAGAGGAGGGGACGCCTTTGGGCTGCTCCTGTTACCTGTCCGGCCTCCTCCAAAGCTACCATCCTTCCTGCCTCCACAGCTCCTGGCTGAGCTTTCTCTTCATTCTTCCCTAAAGCAGGGGCATCCCCTGTGCTCAGTCCTCAGCCCAGCCCTTGTCTGCAACTTTAAATGTCTTCTCCCTCAACAAGCAGCGCTAGGTGGCTGATTCCCACGTGGCGGAGAACGCAACTTGGCAAACCTTATGTGACCATCAGCCTCCTGACTTCTCCGTCTCTTTCCCTCACCCACACTGTCCCCCTTCGTGCCTGGAGACAGCCGGCCTCACACACCCCAACACCGGTGCCCTAACTCCTCAGCCTCCTCTTGTCTTGGGGTGCCTCCATGGAGGGCCTGTTCCCTCCGGGTCCTGATTCAAGCCCCTCTTCGTGGCTCGGTCTAGCCCTCCTCCTCTCCTCCTCCTCCTCCTCTCCTCCTCCTCCTCCTCTCTGTGCATGCCCTGGACTCTCAGGACTGAGTCACCTTGATGTTTTGTGGGGAGAGGATTGATGGGGAGCCGTCATGTCAGGCTCCAGCCCTGAGGCCGCTGTGACCTGCACAAATCACACCATCTCTCCATCCTGAAGGAGACCCGGGGAATGCTGGGAAATGTTACAAAACCACGCCAGGAGCTTTGACTCCATTTGGCGGGCCCGCCTTGGGTGCTATTCCCACTGCTTTCATGGAATGGGGGGCCGTGCCAGGGAGGAGAGAAGATGCAGGGTGGAGACCCCAACCGGAAGTGCCCTGCGGTTGATGCTCTTCAAGGTCTGGAGGCCTTTATGTGAATCACGGCAGTGACTGGTTAGCAGATGGGGAAACTGAGGCTTAGAATGGTAATTGACATTAATTAACTGCTGAAGGCACACAGCATGCATGGCGCTAAGCGATGCTCTACCACACAGCCCTCCCCCTCACAGTCCTACCACTGCTACCCAGCCCCGCCCCTCGCCATCCACCCTGCCTCCTACACAATCCTTACGCCTTGGCCTGGCGCTCAAAGCTCTCTGCCACCTGGCCTGGCCTTACCAAGTCAAACAGATGGTCCCAGGTCCCCCAAATGTGTATTTTCCCCTGGAAAACTGGGTCCCTCCCATTTCCTCCATGCCAGCCTCTCTCTCCTGCCCCCCCCCCATATTTCTGGTTGCTGTCTGTCTGCTGTGATGCCCTGTCTGGGTCACAATTCTCCTCTTCTTCATAGCCACCCTCAAACACATTTGGCTTGACTTGTTTCCAGCAGTGTCACCGTTGACTATCATGGGGAAGCTTGCTTTCTAATTAGAGTGTGTGCACGTGCGTGTGTGCATGCGTGCATGTGTGCTACTCCTGGAGTTTGAACGCTGGGCCTCGGCTCTTCCCCTCAGCTTCTGCTCAGGCTATAGCTCTACTACTTGAGCCACAGCATCACTTCTGGCTTTTTCTAAGCAGTTTGTTGGAGATAAGAGGCTTTGAACCACGATCCTCAGATCTCAGCCTCTCTTGAGTAGCTAGAATTACAGGTGTGAACCACTGGCGCTGGGAAACCTGCTTTCTTCTTGCTTGTTTGCTTTTCCTCCCCGTCCCTGCTCCTTCCCTTCCTCCCTCCATTCCTCTCCCTGGTACTGGAGTTTAAACTCAGGGTCTCACATTTGCTAGGCAAGTGTTCTACCACTTCAGCCATGCCGCCATCTCTCTTTTGAGTTATTTATTTATTTATTTTTATTTTGTCTGTCATAGGGCTTGAACTCTGGGCCTGGGCGCTGTCCCTCAGCTCTTCAGCTCAAGGCGAGGGCTCTACTACTTGAGCCACAGCGCCACTTCTGGTTTTCTCATGGTTTATTGGAGATAAGAGTCTCACAGTCTTTCCTGCCCGGGCTGACTTTGAACCACAGTCCTCTGAACTCAGCCTCCTGAGTAGCTAGGATGACAGGTGTGAGCCACTGGTGCCCGGCGTTAGTTATTTTTTGTACGGAGTCCTGTGGGTTTTGCCTTGGCCAGAGATCCTCTAACCTATGCCTCCTGCGTAGCTGGAATCACAGACTCGTACCATCACCCTCAGTTTATTGATTGAGATGGGGGGGGGGGTCTCACTTTTTTTCCTGGGCTGAGCTGAAACTATGATCCCCCCAAATCTCCGTCTCCTAAACAGCTGGGATTACAAGCATGCGGCTCTGTGCTCAGTCATCGTTGGTTTGTGTTCACAGTCAGACTGTTTTAGAGTGCGACTGTGTGCCAGGCCCGTGTCATCATTGCCCTTAGTCCTCCTAGCCTGGGGAAGTTGGGATGAGATTTAGGGTAAGCTGAATGCACCGATGCACACCCGGCTGTCTGAGCGTGCTCCCTCAGCCCCGGTGGGGTGCACAGTAAATAGCAGCACAGGTGGACCCGAGCCAGGCTCCCCCGGTGCCCCGCCCCCAACCCAGCCACCTGCAACCGTGTCCCAGGGTGGGCGCGGTCCCCGGTGGGCGAGCGTGGGGTCCCCGTCCCTGCGGCATGCTCCCATGCCCAGGCCCATTCTAACCAGCACCATCCAGACCCCATCCTGCCCCCTCCGCTCCACTCACAGAGAAGGATGAGCGAGACCACCAGGGCGATGAGGAGAAGGATGCATGCGATGAGGGGCAGCTGCTTCTGGGTCTCCTTCCAGGAGAACTTGGGCAGGCTGGGACCTAGGGGCAGGATGGCAGGGGAAGGGAGGCTGTCGGGACGGGGTCCGGCATGGGATGGAGGAGGGAGAAGGGACACCCCCTTCCCGGCCTCCCCCTCACCTGAGCTCTCCCTGGTGGCCGGGGCTGGCCTGGCAGGACTTGCTCGGACCGGGACAGCCCCCAGCGCCGTGGCTCTAACCAGGTACACCCTGCTTGGAGATGTCCCGCATGTTGACCGGGGAGACGATGACGACCCAACCGATGAGGACCTGGAAGGGAACGCTTGAGCTGGAGACGCCCGGGCTGGCGACGCCTGGGCTGGAACTGTCCTTGCTGGAGATGATGTCCTTGCTGGAGAAGCATTCTGCAAACAAGAGCAAAGGGCATCCCTCAGACTGCTCCCTGCAGGCCCTGCGCAGCAGGTGCAAAGGCCCTGGGGCAGGTGACTGGGGGGGGGGGGGGGGGAGACAAGGAGGATGAAGAAGACTATGGCCAAGAATAGAACGCAAGTTCAAAGGGCCTGCCCCCCTCCAGCATCCCTTCAGAAGAACTCGGGGTGCCAGATGAGGCTATGTGTGTTGAGGGAGAGCTAAGAGAAGGGGCTGCGGAGCTGGGTGCTGGAAAGCAGGAAATGCCATCCCCAACAGGGAAGATCCTCCCACTTCCTCCCTTCCAGCCCCACATTTTTCCTTTTATGTAGATAAGACTGTCAGACACTAGCTGGATACAGTGATGCACACCTGCGGTCCCAGCACTTAGGAGGCAGAGGCAGGAGGATTGCGAGTTTGAGGCCAGCCTGGGTGACACAGACCTCACCTCAAATCATTTTAAAAATGAGATTATAAAACATTGCGCTGTTCAACTGTGTGAAACGTACTGTTAAAGGAAAGCCCTAGCTAGGTTCCAGTGGCTCACGCCTGTAATCCAAGTGACTCAGAAGGCTGAGATCTGAGGGTCGCAGTTCAAAGCCAGCCTGGGTAGAAAAGTTCATGAGACCCTTCTCTCCAATTAACTAGCAAAAAGCCAGAAGTGGAGCTGCGGCTTAAGGGTAGAGTGTCAGCCTTGAGCAAAAAAGCTGAAGGACAGCACCAGACCCTGAGTTCGAGTCCCAGTATCACCTTCTCCACAAATATAAAAACCTCATTCTCAATATAACTAGAATTCTTACAGACATGCATGTGTGAACACGTGTACACACACGTGCAGGCACAAACACTGTAACCCATTAGAGAAACCGAAGGTAAGATGCAGAACAGCACAGGTGGACTGGGTATGATTCAACCTGATTGGACAAGGTCCTTCCACTTGCTCCGCTGTGGGCGGATTTATTAATTCGCATTTACTCTGTTGATTTATACGAATAGAGGATTAACATGCTCGAGGTGCTTTATGGATCATTACTCAATCATCTTAACCACCCTGTCAGGTAGGAACTACCATTTAATCCCTGTTTTGAACAGGGGGAAACAGGCAGAGATGAAGCAGAGAGTTGTTTGAGTTTTCAGTGCTTAAAAGGAGCACTCAGGATCGGAGCCAAAAGTCAGGTTTGGAGACCCCTGAGGAGCGCTGCGGGAAAGAAGAAGTCAAAGAACGAGTGTGGGAGAGGGCATGGGGTGGGAGGGGTGGTCCGGGTTCATGGAAAGTGCTGGAGCATTCTCAACGTGCTGCCCCATCACGCCAAGCACCTGCCACCTCCCTCTTGCCCCTCAAAGAGGTCTCTCGGGGCCAGGCACAGTGGCTCACGTCAATAGTCCTAGCTTCTCAGGAAGCTGAGATTTGAGGATCGTGGTTTGAAGCCAGCAGGGGCAGGAAAGTCTATGAGACTTTTATCTCCAAGTGATCAGCAAGAAGTTAGAAATGGAGCTGTGGCTCAAGTGGTAGAGTGCTAGCCTTGAGTGAAAAAGCCAAGGGAGAGTGTGAAGTGTTGAATTCAAGCGCTAGTACCAGCACAGAGAGAGAGAGAGAGAGAGAGAGAGAGAGAGAGAGAATGCCCTAGAGCAGGAACCCACTTGACTCGACTTAATAGCTACATCTAACCTTGTTTTAATGTCTGCCGAGGAGGATGGCTGTCTGGGGGTGGCAGGAACAGCGGAGGCAGAGAGGAAAGTCCAGCCGGGCCCAGGCAGCCAGGGCTGGGCTGCACAAGGGGGACAGAAGGCTTGGAACCCATTTCCACCCCTCACCAGCCACCGCCTGGGACCAGGAGGAGCACCAGCGCTTAGCAGATCAGGTCAAGGCCCACAGCAGAACACGGACCCTGGGGGGCTGGCGGGGTTCACCTCCGAAGTTCAGTATCACCGCTGTGATTGAGTCCTCATTTTTCTGGGGGATGAATGCAAGGGACAATCTCGAAATCCTGATCAGCTCCCCAGGAGCTCTGATGCTCAGGCAGGTGGAAAAGGGGCGGGGGAGGCAGATGTCAGGGTATTCAGGGGTTCGAGGAGCTGCTTCTGGGCTGACACAACTGGTCTGGGGCTGTGGTCACCCTCCCTGGTCCCTGTCTAGAGACTAGAGTCCCATGAACCGAGGATAGGCTAGACTTTGGCAGCAGGGTTGTGGTTGGGGGCTGAGATGATAAAATATTGCTCTTGTTCAAATGTGTAAAAAGTACTGTTAAAGAAAAGCCCTAAATCTGGGAGTATGGCTTCATGGTAGAGTGCTTGCCTAGCATGCATGAAGCCCTGGGTTCGATTCCTTAGTACCACATAAACAGAAAAGGCTGGAAGCAGAGTTGTAGTTCAAGAGGTAGAGCACTAGACTTGAACAAAAGAAGCTCAGGGACAATACTTAGGCCCTGAATTCAAGCCCCAGGACTGGAAGAAAAAAAAGAAAGAAAGAAAAAAAGAAAAGCCCTAGCTAGTGGCTCATACCTGTAATCCAAGTGGCTCAGAAGGCTGAGATCTGAGGATCATAGTTCAAAGCCACCTTTTATATGTGTACCAGTCTTGGGGCTTAAACTTGGGGTCTGGATGCTGTCCCTGAGCTTTTAGATTTTTTTCAAGATAAGCACTCTACCATAGCTATTTTGATGATTAATTGGAGATATGAGTCCTTATAGATTTTTTTCTGCCTGGGCTGGCTTCAAACCTAGATCCTCAGATCTCAGCCTCCCGAGTAGCTAGGATTACAGGTGTGAGCTACTGGCATCCGGCTGCATCTTTGTTTTCTAAGAGTGCTGTGAACCAAACCCAAAGCTTTGTGCATTCGAGGCAAGTGTCTGACCACAGAACTACACTCCATCCAATATGAACACTGGGGATGGAGCCCAGGGCCTTGCACACCTAGGCAAGTGCGTGCTCTTCCTCTACTCAGCCATGCCTGGGTCTGAGCAGGCATTTGGTGACAGTTGTGTCTCTAGACTCAAGCAGACTTGGTCCTAATCCTGACCTATCATTTAGTACACTTAGCAGCAGTGTGACCTTGGGCCAGCTACTTAACCCCCACGAGAAGCCTGTACCTTCATCTATAAAACAAGACAGAAACTGGGTATGGTGGCTCATGCCTGCAATCCAGGTACTAAGGAGACAGATATTGGGAGGACTGAGGTTGGAAGCCAGCAGACTGGGGGGGGGGGGGGGTGGTAGGGGGGGAGGGAGGGTGCTTAGTAAGGCCTCATCTCAATAAACAATCTGGGCATGGTGCTATACACCTATGTGTGATCCCAGGGACATAGTAGGCATTAGCAGGAGAGTTGTGGTCCTAGATTGGCCCAGAGCCTATCCCCCAAAAAATAACTAAAACAAAAGTGCTGGAAGTGTGGCTCAAGTGGTAGAGCTCCTGAGTAGCAAGCACGAGGCCCTGAGTTCAAACCCCAGTACCTTTGAAGAAAAAGAAAGGAGGAGGAGGAAGTGGAGGAGGAGGAGGGGAGGAAGAAGGGGAGGAGACGGAACAGGATGGAAAAAGGGGGGCTGGATAAAGGGCAGACTAAGGACCTTCCATTAGAGGGAGAGGCCCAGCTGAGTGGCGTCCAGGATGCCCTTCCCACCAGTGGCAGCCTAAGTCTTGCCTTGTGCCAGGCACCTGCCTGGAATTCACATTAAATCTGCCCTGACTTGGAGAATTCCTACCATTCATTATAATAAAACAAACGTGACTCACACAAACCAGAACTTTCTTTCTGTGTGTGTGTCTCAGCACTCAGAGCTCTGAGCTCTTTTTTATTTCTTCCCTCAAGGCTGGCACTCTACCACTTGAGCCACAGCTCCACTGCTGGCATTTGGATGGTTCATTGGAGATAAGAATCTCACCAACTTTTCGGCACAGGCTGGCTTCGAACCACAGCCCTCAGATCGATCTCAGCCTCCTGAGAAGCTAGGATTCCAGGCATGAGCCTCAAGCGCCAGTGAATGAATGCCCATGTCTATGGCTGCATGCAGTCCTCACACCACCCTGAGGCTGGCCCTTCTAGAAGTCTGATTTTGTAGATAAAGAACTGGGTCACCTCACCACAGGCCCGGGACCCCATTGTGCCCACTTGTGTCTGGGGTAGGAGAGCCTTGGGTTGTGGGAGGCGGCCCCCATGGAAACCCAGGGCTTTGTTGCGCTGAGAGATCCACTGGGAGCTGGGGTGGAGCTGGGAGGTTCCCTGGGGATCTTGGGGTCTGGTGGGCTTTTGGGGTGTGCATCATGTTGGGTGGTGTGACCTGCCAGGAGGGGTCAGAGCCCAGGGACCTGGTGGGGGGGGGGGGCAGTGACTGAGCAGAATCCGGCTGCGTGACACCGGTGAGTGTCTTCACCTCTCTGCATCTCTGCTTCCTGACCTGTGAGCCCAGCTCGCCACCCACCCTGCTTCACAGCTGCTGGGGCACAGGTTCCACAGGCAAAGTGCCTACGGCCAGAGAGGAGGCCTGGAACGCCGTCTCCTTAAGCATGCCTGGCTTACCACAGAGAGACCTATTTGAATACCACTACATCCGTGCCTACGAATACAGCCCCTTTCTTCTCTTTCTTTCTATCTTCCTTTCTTTTCTCTTTTTCTTTCTGCCTGCCTGCCTTTTCCTTCCTTCCTTCCTCCTATCCTTCTTTCCCTCCTTCCTTTCTCTTGTGCAAATACAGGGGCTTGAATGCAAGGCCTAGACATTGTCCCTTAGCTTTTCCTCAAGGCTAGCACCCAACCACTTGAGCCACAGCTCCACTTGTGGCTTTTTTTTTTCTTTTCGTCATGGACTTTCCTGCCCAGGCTGACTTCAAACCTTGATCCTCAGCTCTCATCCTCCTGAGTAGCTAGGATGACAGCTCCAGAGCCTGTTTCTTTTTTTTTTTTTTTTTTAATTTTATTTTATTTTATTTGAGAACATACTGTACAGAGGGGTTACAATTACATGGGTAGGATAATGCATACATTTCTTACCAAGCATTGCAGCCTCCTCCTTTGTTTACCCTTCACCTCCCTTCCCAGCCTCCCCCCTCCCCCCGAGCCTGTTTCTTTTCCTTCCTTCCTTCCTTCCTTCCTTCCTTCCTTCCTTCTTTCCTTCCTTCCTTCCTTCCATCCTTTTTCTTTCTTTTGTTGGTTGTGGGGCTTGAACTCTGGGCCTGGGCACTGAAGGTCTTCAGATCAAGGCTAGCACTCTACCACTTGAGCCATAGCACCACTTCCCATTTTCTGTGGTTTATTGGAGATCAGAGTCTCGTGGACTTTCCTGCCCGGGCTGGCTTTGAATCGAGATCCTCAGATCTCAGCCTGGTGCCTGGCTAGAGCCTGTTTCTAAATGTGTACATTGGGGCTAATTTCACCCCCTTCCCCACATAGATGGGGCAGTTATAAGAAACAGTCTGGTCTTTACATTGTGCATCAAGCTGTAGTCAAGCTAACAGCCCACCGGGTCCAATTGGGACCCAGTTCAAACTCATACACTGTTTGAATCCCTACCAAGTGCCCAGGTCTCTCGGCCTAAATTGCAGCTCAGGGTCCTGTCCCTGCCACCTCCAAGGTGCTGGGCCTGAGGGGAGAGGGCCAAGGCGGGTCAAGGGTTGTGGGACAGGTGGGGGGGAATGTATAGGGAAATGAGCAACAAGGTGGTGGGTACAGAGAGAGGGTGGTTTGTGACATGGGCAGGGGAAGGGAAGACCCGAATGACAGCTGCAGCAAGGGAAGATCAGCTCCCAAGGCCAGAGGAAAGCAGCAGCCTGAACGAGGCCCTCAGCTCTAACCCAATCCCATCTACAGGGACCATCTCAATGGGAGATCCCTCAGCCAGCCTTCTTCAGGCAGTCATGACAAACACCCCACCCTGCTGCAAGTTCTTCCTGATGTCTAGCCTGCTACAGCTCTAACTCATTTCCTTTGTTCAGTCCTTGGAAAGGAGCTGCTGAGATGCCATCCTGCCACCTGCAGGCTCCACCTCACCCACAGTTCGGATGCTTCGAGCAGGTGCAGAGTGAGGAAGAGAGGAGCCTCCTTGGCAGAGCCCAGCTCCGAACCTGGCCTTTGCTGCTGAGTACAGGACCCAGAAAGAGAACTCAGCTGCCCAAGTTCCTGTGCCCTGACCTCTTTGTAGCCTGCCTGCAGACCTGAGGATGAGCAGAGGCCTGGGTCATGGCCTGTCAATCATTCCTGTCCAACCCTGCCTCTTCTCCCTACCTACTCTGGGGTGGTCCCTGGGGCTATGGGGTGGGGAAGGGCTGGCAGGGTTGGGAGGCTTTACCATGCTGGAACACAGGCCAGAGCCTCAGACGGGGCCTCTGCAGCTGGGGGCCTCCAGTTTAAAGCAGGCAAACCCCCCAGAGACTCTGGGCTGGCCTGGATGTAGCTGGGCAGGTCCCTAGGTGCAGGGGTCCTAGGAAGGGAGCGGAGATGCCCAGGCCCTGGCTCCCAGGTTCCTTCTGGCAAGGCCTATCTTTCCATGTTCCCTGGGCAACAGATGCCTGGGACATCTAACGTGATCCAAGCAGAGTTGCTCCGATCCTCAGCAGATCGGAGATTCAGCAGACCCCAGGACCCTTGCTGTCTGTACCACTGTCTTCTGGAGTGTGTCCTGCAGTAACTATATGCCAGGGACCAAAAAAGGCCATTCTCCAGCCCCTGGGCAGTAGCCTGAAGTGAGACACATGTGTAGCTCAGGCTCCCTCAGAGCTCCAGGCAGATTGCAACAAGGAGCGGACACAAAGCTCTCCAGCCAGATCTAACGACGGTCCAGCAGTCTGCACAGCGAGGAGACATTCCCTAGCCCTTCATCAGTGGGCACTTCCACGGTACCATCCTTTCCTAAAGCCACTACTCGGGGCCCCAAAACAGGTCACTGGCTGAGCTGGAAGCACTCCGAAGCCCCTGGAATCCAAGCCCCTTGTCTTATTGAGAAGGCCGCAACAACTTTGATTTGCTCAAGGCCACACAGCCATGGAAAGGGTGGGAGGAAGGAGGTGTGTAATCAGTGGAGGACTCCAAGCCTGGTGGTTCCTGTTGCCCATCCTTGGGCAGATTCACATCACACTGTGCTCCCACTACCAGCCACTCCCCGCCCTCCAAGGTGGAGCACCCTTCCTCAGACTGAGGCCCCAGGGCACCCCTCCTCCCCAGAAACCCTTGTCTGCCCAAGAGGCAAGGCAGGCAGGCCTATGGCAGCAGGCAGCAAGGCCAGCATTCTAGACCAGACAGAACGGGCTGGGAATGTAGCTTAGTGGTAGAGCGCTTGCCTAGCATGCATGAAGCCCTGGGTTCGATTCCTCGGTACCCCATAAACAGAAAAAGCTGGAAGTGGTGCTGTGGCTCAAGTGGTAGAGTGCTAGCCTTGAGTACAGAGAGGCTCAGGACAGTGCTCAGGCCCTGAGTTCAAGCTCCACAACTGGCAAAACGGAAAAAAAAAAAAAAAAAACCAGACAGAAGGTACCTACCAAAGTCCTAGGGACATCAGAACATCAGACACTCTCTGGCAGGGCTCTGAGGGCTTCCTTCCCTGAGGAGCTGGAAACTGGAGTGAGGAGCCCCAAATCTAGCCTAGGCTACACTAGACTGGATAGGGCTGGAGTACATTCTGGCTCTTCTTCTCTGTCCTTCCAAGAATATAGGTAGATAGACGCTCAGCGCTGCCCCGCGCATGCGCAGACTAAGTGCAAAGATGCTTCCCTCCCCTCTCCCCGCATGACCAAGCTGGGCCTAAGGAGCCAGCGCTAGGAAACATCCAGTACTTCCAACTTGGAAGGCCCAGGGGTCTTGCTTCCGCTTCCAGCCTGCTGTGTGAACGGTGGGCGGCCCCAACCCTCTCTGGCTGTACTGAATGCAGGGGTGGGGGGACCAGCTGCTTTCCTGGGGATGTCATGAAGCATTGGGGTCCCGGGAGGTGCCGCCAAGTCCTGCAGAGGGGGCTACGATTGGGCTCTGCGATCTTTGTCTCATCGGATAGAGAAGATCTGCTTCTCAGTGCTACTACAGCCTCTTGGTGAGGAGGCCCCCTGGGTGAGCAATCAAGTTCCTTCCAGTTGTGGATTCCTCCTGCAGGTGAAGGAGCCTGAGAGGCAGAGCCCTGTGAGGCCAGAGCACAGTGCTCAGCGCCGTGGCTCACGCCTGTAGTCCCAGCTACCCAGGAGGCTGAGATCTGTAGATCTCAGTTCAAAGCCAGCCCTGGGCAAGAAAGCCTGGGCGACTCTTATCTCCAATTAACCAGCAAAAAGCCAAAAGTGGAACTGTGGTTCAAGTGGTAGAGCTCCAGCCTTGAACATAAAAAGCTAAGGGAGAACAGGTGGCTTTGAGTTCACGTCCCAGCCGTGGCACCAAAACCAAAACCAAAACCCTCTGTATCTATTCAATACTCCATTCTTTCATTCATCAAAGGCTTTACTATGTACCCATTATGGCCACGGCCTCGGTTTCTCCCTGTGTCTATCTCTGCTTCCCCTGTGTGCCCTGGGCCTGCTGCACATGGGGCCTTCCTGGCTGTCTTGGTTATAGGGACCCAGCCTCTGCTAGGCGCTGTCTAGGCCTCGGCTTAGCAGACAAACTAGGTTCCCTGTGGTAGCTTCCCTCTTGCCTCCGGTACCAGCACCCAGCACACCTGGCCAAGCACAATCCACAATCCACCCCCATTGTTGAGATCCCAGGAGGAAGCTGTTTGGCCAAAACAAGACACTTAAGTCAGGGGCCATTGTGATGCCTGGAGCCCAGGACACAACACTCCTACGCATTTCAGCTCACATCCACCAGCCTCGGAGGACAACACAGGAGAAGGCCGCCCAGCACCAATGACCGCATGAAATGGGGGCAGGGGCTGAAGTAGGGAGGTGCAAGCCCCTGGGACAGACATCTAGGTCTGAGGGGCTCTGGGATGGCAAGGAGAAGCTCAGTCTACTGGTCTACCATCTTGGAAGCCTGCCCAGGCCTCAGGGGCAGAGGATCCCCAATGTGAGCCTGGATGGACCTGGGTGTCACTAACCCAGAGTATCCAGGGTTTGTATGGATGTAGAACCAGCTCTGCTTCAAGAATTCCCAGTAGAAGGAAATCTGTTCCACAGAGGATTTATCAAAGCGCCTACTTGCTTTATTAGTCTTTAATAAGCCTTGTACTTCCCTAAGCATTAAAAAATGTGATCCAGCTGGAAGCTGGTGGCTCACACCTGTAATCCTAGCTATTCTGGAGGCTGAGATCTGAAGATCAAAGTCAGCTTGGACAGACAAATCCAAGATACTCTTACCAGCCTCATAACACCAACTTCCTCTACTTAATCCATTCAACATATCTCCAATTGAATCAAGTTAATATATGGGTTGCAGACAAGATTCGGGGACCCCACTGGAATCCTCTGTGTGCCCTACCCCACTTTCTTGGGACTTTGCCTAGAACAAGGGGGCAAGCTAAAGAACTTTAAACAACGAAATGACACAATTCTTTCATTCCACAGTAAGTTCAGACCACCTCCCTTCCACCATGAAGATGGGGCTTGCCGTGGCTTGGAGACTTCATTCATTCATTGATGAGTTAATTAGAAGACATCAGGTGGGTCCCTGACTGATGAGTGGAGCTTCCTGGGTGGACATGATCCTTGTCACCCCGCCCTGGGAACAGGCTTTACTGTTCCCTTCCAATGGGAGCGTGCCACCCTTGAGAAAGCTCGGCCCTTCTCTTTGGGTCTAGGGATCGTCATTAAGTTTAGGCTCTCAGCAAGCTACCAAGGAGGATGTCCCATGGCTGTGACTGAGGCTCACCTTCCCCACGCTCCTGACAACTCCACTCTGCCCCCTGCACTGTCCTTTCTGCTCATCAGAGACTCCCATGAGCCTTAGGGGCCTAAAGCCAAATGACCTTGGTGAGGCAAAGACATGTGCTCAGGCGACCAGCTCAGAGGGCAGGAGAGGCAGCCTGGGAGGAAAATTCAAGAGCAAAGCTGGGTACCAGGGCTCACGCCTACAATCCTAGCGACAGAGGCTGAGATCTGAGGATGGCAGCTCAAAGCTAGCCCAGGCAGGAAAGTCGGGGAGACTCTTATCTCCATGTAACCACCAAAAAGCTGGAGGTGGAACTGTGGCTCATGTCGTAGAAGGCTAGTCTTGAGCTAAAAAAGCTCAGGGACAGAATCCAGGTCCTGAGTTCAAGTCTCAGAATCAACACACACACACACACACAAAAGTAAAGGTGGTTGAAATTCACACAGAAATCACGTATTACTGGGAAGGCTTAGGAAACGAGGGGGTTAGACAAGGTGACCATGAAGATCAGTTAGAATGTTCTGGTTCTCAAACTGGCCAAACTTAGGCTAGCTTTGAACCTCGATTGAATTCAATGTGACTCTCATACAGTAGAGCCGATCACTTGGCAGCATGGCTGGCTGGCTGGTGTTCAAGAGCCACAGAGCAAGATTCAGCACTCAGCCCTGGGGTGCTTACTGACTAAACCCCACATTTCCTCCACTTCCCCTCCCAGGGGCTCCTTCCAGAGAAATCTGAATCCCAAATAACTTCCAGCCGGGCAAAGTTCCCCCCAGTGAAGGTACAGAGGTGGCAGGGCCCCACTTGTCCCGGCCCACCCCTGCTTCTGAGCTCAGCGGACAGAGACCCACAGGCACTCACCCGGCCACGGTCCCTGTCCATGGTCTGTTAGAGATGGGTCTCCGGGCTCAGCTGATGTCAACGGGAAGATCCATGTTGGGTCTGCGCTCCCCAGCATGTGGGGAAAAGGAGGCTCAGGGCTGAGGGCCAGCCCCCACCAAATGGGGCGGGGAAGATGGTAGGGATGTGTGAGGTAATCCCGGTATAAACAACAGAACTGGCTAGACCAGTCCCTCCACCCCATCCCAGGCCATCCCAGGTACACAGCCAATACCAGAGTGGAAAGCTACCCTGTTCTGAAACTGCCCCCACAGGAGGGCTGGGGCCGCCCCTTCCAGGGATGGGGGTAGCTCTGGGCCCCCAGGAGACCCAGGAGCTGACCCTGCAGAACTTTATCCCCCAGGACCACGAAATTCCACATGGGGCATGTGAGCTGGCAATATTTTTCTGGTTGCTTAGTGTGTGTGTGTGTGTGTGTGTGTGTGTGTGTGTGTGTGTGTGTGTGTGTGTGTGCATGCCCACACACTCACACCTCACCTCCCATTCCCACCCCCAGTACTAAGGCTTGAACTCAGGACCTAAAAGTCTCACTTGGCTTTTCCACTCCAGGCCCTCTACAATTTCAGCCACACCTTCGCTTCCACGATTACTCTTTTCTTCGAGAACTCTTAACAAAGCAATTGAAATCAAATGCTTTTTGTTTTTGTTTTTTGTCATTCGTAGGGCTTGAACTCTGGGCCTGGGCGCTGTCCCTCAGCTCTTCAGCTCAAGGCGAGTGCTCTACCACTTGAGCCGCAGTACCGCTTGTGGTTTTTTGGTGGTTAATTGGAGATAAGAATCTCACAGACTTTCCTGCCCAGGCTGTCTTTGAACTGTGATCCTCAGATCTCAGTCTCCTGAATAGCTAGGCGTGAGCCATCAGCACCCAGCTTCAAATGCTTTTTTAATTATGTACATAGGGAACTGTCTCCATTGAAAAACAATGAAATGTTAGGGAAGAGCACATCCAGGTCAATTACAATGCCACATAAATATTCACATAGAAACCAGCCCAAGACATAGTGGGCTGGCTCATGACTGTGAGCCCTACTCCGGATTCGGATTCCATGCTCAGAATCAACAGGAATAGAGGAAGAGCCCAGAACCTTAATTTCAGCTCTTCTGCTGAGGATGCTTCAAATTCTGAGAAGGCTGTGGGAAGAATGTTCTAGATCCTGTGCATTTGAGGGCACTAATTTTTTTGTTGTTGTTTTTGTTTTTGTGGTCGTGGGGCCTGAACGCTAGGCCTGGGCGCTGTCCCTCAGCTCTTCAGCTCAAGGCTAGCACTCTACCACTTGAGCCACAGTGCCACTTCTGGCTCTTTCTGCTTATGTGGTGCTGAGGAATCGAACCCAGGGCCTCAGGCATGCAAGGCAAGCACTCTACCACTGAGCCACCTTCCCAGCCCCGGCACTAAAATTTTGAGTGTGCAGGAAACTCAAAGATCACCTGTGGCTCCTTCCATTTTCTCATTTTTTTAGGATGAAGAGACAATGACCAGAGACACTGGTCATGGGAAACACACAGCAACAGTGATCATAACAAGGCACTGGTGTTTGGTGGAATTCTTGACATTTGTCCTTCATACATTCATCCAACAAGTATTTACCAAGAGTCTCTTACATGCCTGGCTCTGCTCCAACATGGCTGCAGGATGATCACAAAGAGAGCCAACATCCTTTTCTAAGCCTTCTAGATTTTTCTGATGGGTACAAATTTGCCACACTGCCTTGACATACCTGTTCAAGGCTGGTGCTCTATCACTTGAGCCACATCTCTACTTCTGGATTTTTACTAGTTAAGGAGAGATGAAAGTCTCATGGACTCCCTGTCTGGATTAGCTCTGAACTGTGATCTTCAGATCTTAGTCTTCTAAGAAGCTAGGATTCCAGGCATGAGCCACCAGGGTCTAGATCAATTTTCTGAATCGTAATACTCTGCACGGTTTGAGGAGGAGTAGATTAGCCTCATTGGCCTCTTGATTGGGCTGACTTTAATGGATTTTTTTTAAAAGTGTGAGACCTTATCTGAAAACTAGCAGACAAAAAGCTGGGGTTGTAACTCAAGGGGTAGAACATCTGCCATCAAAGAAATAAAAATAAAGAAGAGCCTGTGTGCAGAACAGAATCACATGCAAGGGACACAGAGAAGAGTCAAAATCTTCTGCTCCAGCTTAGGGTATCACAGGGAAATCTAACCTAGAGGCAGAGGCAAAAAATGGGGCCAAAGAGACAGAGGAGGAAACAGGGAAATTATATTGCCTCAACAAATAGGAAAAGAACCAGACCCAGAAGTTAAAACCAGGAAGGAATGGGAATGGCATGTGAGCCTTGCTCCCACCATTCTTCCTTTCAGGACTGAGGCCTGAAAGGGCTATGGAATCCTGTTCTCTCCTTCCAAGTGGTAAGAAGCTATAAACTGTTCAAGAAAAAGCCAAGCCCAAATGATCAAAACGTATCATATTTTAATGCAAAACTTAAAAAATATGAATACAAGAAGTCCACGATTAAAAGATTGTCAAAAGAAGCCAGGCGCCAGTGACTCATGCCTGTAATCCTAGCTACTCAGATCTGAGGATCACGGTTCAAAGCCAGCCTGGGCAGGAAAATCCGTGAAACTCTTATCTCCAATAAGCCACTAGGAAACCGGAAGTGGCGCTGTGGCTCAAGCGGTAGAGCGCTCGCCTTGAGCTGAAGAGCTCGGGGACAGTGCCCAGGCCCAGAGTTCAAGCCCCATGACCGACCAAAAAAAAGATTGTCAAAAGAGCAGAAAGGAATGACATTGTCCCCAAAGAAATGTACTCTTTAGACTTTTCAGAAGAAGAGATAAAAATGGCAAAGAAACACATGAGGAAATGTTCACCATCCCTGGTTATGAAGGAAATGCAAATAAAGACAACCCTGAGATATCCCCAGTCGGAATGGCCCACATCCTCAAGTCAGCCAACGACAAATGCTGGAGGGGATGCGGAGAAAGAGGAACCCTATTACACTGCTGGTGGGAACGTACACTTATACAACCACTTTGGAAAGCTGTCTGGAGGGTCCTCAGAAAGCTAAATATTGACCTCCCTTATAACCCAGTCATACCACTTCTAGGCATCTAGAACAACAGGAACCAGTATACAAGGACGCATGCACCTCCATGTTTATTGCAGCACTGTTCACAATAGCTAGATATGGAAACAACCCAGATGCCCCACCACACATGAATGGATCCAAAAACTGTGGTATTTATACACAATGGAATATTATGCAGCCAGTAGAAAGGACAAAATAATGGCATTTGCAGGGAAATGGATGGAGCTAGAAGAAATCATGTTGAGTGAGGTAAGCCAAGAGCAAAGAGACAAACAGCACATGGTCTCCCTGATAAGTGGATGCTAAATCCAAAATGTTAGGTGATACGACAAAATTAACAGGGCTTAATAAACAAAGGACTTCCACTGGTCGAATCACTACTAAATAACCCCATGCTGCTGATCACATGTATGGTATATATGTGTACACCGGAGGGAAACCAGGAAGACGACACAGAACTAGAGGGAATCAGGGAAAAACACACAACAGCGGGACCCATCAGCTGTACTGGACATTGACCAAAACGAACTAAGCAACTCAATGGCAGCGATGGGAGGGAGGGAACAAGTGGGAAAGAGGGAATAGCTGATGCTATGCAAAACAAAAGAAATGTACATATCACCCAATGTGGAAGAAATAACTGAATCGCAAAGCTCATAGAACTCATAAATGTTATAGACCATGATAAAAAAAGAAAACAGCGGGGGGAGGCTTGGAAGGGATGGGAAGGGGAAACAAAGGAGGAGGCTACAATGCTTGATAAGAAATGTACTCATTATCTTGCCCATGTAATTGTAACCCCTCTGTACAGTTTTTTCACAATAAAAAAATAAAGTAAAATAAATAAAGAAAACAAAGAAAGAAAAATAAAAATATAGTTATATATATATATAAAGAAATGTACTCTTTACCTGACTTATATAACTGTTATCCCTTTGTGCATTACCTTTATAACAACAACAACAATAATAATAATAATAGTAATAATTTTTAAGTCAGGGAAAAGGCAGTTTCTGGCTCTCACACAGATTTTCTCTCCCTTTCCACAGTACTTGAACTCAGGGTCTTGTGTTTGGTAGCCTAATGCAATACCACTAAACGCCAGCCCTGCTTCTTTTTACTACTTAATAGTGGGGGACGGAGGGACCTTGGGAAGGTGGCTCAGTGGTAGAGCGCTTGCCTCACCTGCATGAGGCCCTGGGTTCGATTCCTCAGCACCACATAAGCAGAAAAAGCCCGAAGTGGCGCTGTGGCTCAAGTGGTAGGGCACTAGCCTTGAGCTGAAGAGCTCAGGGACAGCACCCAGGCCCAGAGTTCAGGCCCCACGACCAACAACAACAAAAAAAAATAGTGTGTGTGTGCGTGGGGGGGGGGGGGAGGCTTGAACTCAGGACCTGGGCACTATCCCTGAGCTTTTGTGCCCAAGGTTAGCGCTCTACTACTTGAGCTCCACTTCCAGATTTTTGGTGGTTCATTAGAGATAAGAGTCTCATGGACTTTCTTGCTCAGGCCTCATTGGCCACAGCCCTCACATCTCAGCATCCTCATAGCTAGGGTTAAGATGAGAGCCATGGCGCCCGGCTCTACCTGAATTCTCCCTCTGAAGCAGGTGTCACAGGAGGCACTCTGCGTCAGTGTGGTTTTGGATACTCATCAGCGTCCATCTCCCGTTTTAGATGTATGTTTTAAAGGTGGTGAACTGGTGCCTGGCGAGAAGGCTTGAGGTAGGATGCTTTCTTTGAATGTGATCCTTTCCCAGCCGTTTCAGAGTTTAGCAGAGCAGGTAATAAGTGAGGGGTCACAGAAGATGAACCCCTGACGATCCCAGGTTAACCCAGCTGGGTCTCACCAGACTTTACCCTCCTGCCTTAGAGGGAAATAGGTAAGCATGTTGATTTTTTTAACCTTTTTATTTGGGGGGGGGGGAGGAGGCTTTTTTGAATGTAATTAAAATAAAACAAAACAAAAGATACAAAGTTACCCAGACTTTAACTCTGGCTGATAAAAGAGAATTTAGAAAAGTCAGTGGCTCATGCCTGTAATCCTAACTACTCCGGAGGCTGACATGTGAGGATCATGGTTCGAAGCCAGCCTGGGTAGAAAACTCTATGAGACTCTTATCTCCAATTAGCCATCAAAAAGCCAGGAAGTAGAGCTGTGCCTCAGTGGTAGATCATCAGTGTTGAGTGAAAAGCTAGGGGACAGTGCCCAGGCCCTGAGTGCAAGCCCCAGTACCCTCCCAGAGGCACACCAGAGACTTCAGAGATCTTTGAACACACAGCTACGCTTTCCCCTTCCTTTCGCAGGATTCCCAGAGTCTGGCAAGGAATCATGGAGTTTCCTACTCTCAAAAGACTTCGTGAAGGACTGTGGTCATTTTCTGTGCACATAGGCAAGTTGAATGGGCTCTGAGGAGGATCCCCCCCCCCCAGTTCCTGCTCTGTGTGGTCCAGCTCCAGCTGGGGGTCAGAAGCTGTCATTCACCACGCCAGGCCCCCTGGGCAGACAGGACAGGGGACTGAGGCTCAGTTCGCACGAGCCTCTCAGAATATCATGTGTGTAAAACACTTTCTCTTCCTTTATCTCCTCTGACCCTTAAGCTAACCCTCCATGGGAGACAGGATGGGTGACATTCTCTCTGCCACCCAGAAAAGCCGGATACTTGCTCCAGGCACCAGGGCTGCTGCTTGGCCAAGGCTGGCCAGGGTCGAATTTCATCCAAAGCTGAGCATTGCAGTGTCTCAAACACGAATGATTACCACCAGTACTGTACGTGTTTTCTTTGCACTCAACCTCCTTCCAGCCGGTGACCCCGGTCCACCCCTGGGGTGGCTACTCCCCAGAACTGGAACCTGGCCAATCATCTCACTTGTGTCTTTTCTTTTTTTTTTTTTTTTTTTTTTTTAGGATGGATTCTCCTTTATAGATTCCTTTCCAAAGTAAAAAGTGACAGAGCTTCGTTTAGGGACATGAATATCACATGAAATATCAATAAAAATGTCACAGTTCTTTATTATTTTCAAGTAGTAAAGCAAGGCCTATAGAATAGGAGTTTAATATTGAATACACTGTCTTTAGATTCAACCTTTCCCAGCCATAGTTTGAAACACTAGAGATTATTTATCTTTGTTCTTATTTCCACAACAACACTCTCCACCTTCACATTGAGCAATCTCACAAAGCTGCCCTGCCATTTCTCATTGTGTGTGTGTGTGTGTGTGTGTGTGTGTGTGTGTGTGTGCGTGCTTGTGCATGCGTGCGTGCTTGTGCATGCGTGCGTGAGTGCACACGTACTGTTACCAGGGCTTGAACTCAGGGCTTTGTACTTTGCTTAGCTTTTTTGCTAATGGCTGATGCTCTGCTACTTGTGCCATGCCTCCAGTCCAGGTATTTTGCAAGTTAATTGGATAGAGTATCTTACAAACTTTTCTGCCCAGATTGACTTGGAACTTTAATCCTTAGATCTCAGCCACCTGAAAAGCTAGAATTATAAGGAGAGCCAGTGCCTGGCTTCTTTTCTTTTTCCCCAAGTAAAGTTCCAAGCATTACCCTCAAGTCATTGGAAATTACCATTGTTTAAAAAAAAAAACTCACAGTATTGCATGAATATGGTCTTGGGACAAAATAGATAGTTATCTTCTGTTCCCAGGCTCTAAAATTTTTTTATTTGGTGCAGACAAAGGCTATTCCCCAAGCATTTTGTTAAAGACTAAGATATTTCTGCCTTTGCCTTTCTTAGAATAGTACTTTTCCCCTGACCCTTTCCTTTCTTTATTCTGTTAAATGCAGTGACAGCATCCAGGTTTTTTTTTTTTTTTTTTTTTTTTTGTCAGTTATGGGGTTTGAACTCTGGGCCTGAGCACTGTTCCTCAGCTCTTCAGCTCAAGGCTAGTGCTCTACCACTTGAGCTACAACGCCACTTCCGGTTTTCTGGTGTTTTATTGGAGGTAAAAGTCTCATGGACTTTCCTGCCTGGGCTGGCTTTGAACCGTGATTCTTAGATCTCAGCCTCCTGAGTAGCTAGGATTACAGGCTTGAGCCACTGGTGCCCGGCCAGGTTTTGGTTTCTTAAACATCTGTTCCCCTTCCTACCAATTGTTCAAATATTAAAAAAAATTCTCTTTCATATTAAGGTAAATATATTTCATACTGTGCTTATTAAAATTTTTTTTTTTTGGGTTCGGTCGTGGGGCCTGAACTCGGCCTGGGCACTGTCCCTCAGCTCTTCAGCTCAAGGCTAGCGCTCTACCACTTGAGCCACAGCACCACTTGCAGCTTTTTTCTTTTTGCTTATGTGGTGCTGAGGAAAGCGCTCTACCACTGAGCCACCTTCCCAGCCCCTACTGTGCTTATTTTAATCACACTTTAACATTTAATCTACAATAGCATTGTAGCACTCAGATCTCCATAGAACAGTGGCAAAATATCTGCTGGGGTACAATATTTTAGGTTGTATTTGACCATTGAGAGGTTTCATGCTTAGCATATGGTACCATTGAGTAGATTTATTTTAATATGCAAGAATTGTGGCCATTTTAATAACAGTTTACAATATTGCTTTTTTTTTTTTTTTTTTCTTTTTTTTTTTTTTTTTATTGTAAAGCTACTATACAGAGGGTCAAAGTTACATGAGTGAGGTTATGAGTACACTTCCTCTTGAACATTGTTACCCCCTCCATTGTTTTCCCCCTACCATCCCCTCCCTCCCTCCCTTCCCCGAGGTTCTTTTTTTTTTTTTTTTTTTTGATTGTGATTAAATGATTACATAATTTCAAAGTCACAAGTTCATTCTAACTTCCCTGGAGCAAATTGTCTACCACAGTCTGTAATATATAACAGTGTTCACATGTTATATACCATATTTGTGATCAGCAGCATGAGGATATTTAGTAGTGGTTCAACCAGATGAGCGGGAGTTCTTTGTTTCTTAAGTCCTGTTAGTTTTGTCGTATCACTAACCTTTTGGATTTAGCATCCACTTATGAGGGAGACCATGTACCGTTTGTCTCTTCGTTCTTGGCTTACCTCGCTCAACATGATTCCTTCTAGCTCCATCCATTTCCCTGCAAATGCCATTATTTTGTCATTTCTAATGGCTGCATAATATTCCATTGTGTATAGATACCACAATTTTTGGATCCATTCATCTGTGGTGGGGCACCTAGGTTGTTTCCATATCCTAGCTATTGCGAACAGTGCTGCAATAAACATGGAGGTGCACGTGTCCTTGTATATTGGTTCCTGTTGTTCAGGGTAGATGCCTAGAAGTGGTATGACTGGGTCGTAAGGGAGGTCAATCTTTAGCTTTCTAAGGACCCTCCAGACTGCTTTCCAAAGTGGTTGTATAAGTGTACATTCCCACCAGCAGTGTAATAGGGTTCCTCTTTCTCCACATCCCCTCCAGCATTTGTCGTTGGTTGATTTGTGGATGTGGGACATTCTGACTGGGGTAAGGTGGTATCTCAGGGTTGTCTTTATTTGCATTTCCTTCACCACCAGGGATGATGAACATTTCCTCATGTGTTTCTTTGCCATTTTTATTTCTTCATTTGAGAAGTCCCTCTTTAGTTCCCTTGCCCATTTAGTAATTGGTTTGTTAGGTTTGGGAGGGATTAGTTTCTTGAGTTCCCTGTATATACAGGATGTTAACCCCTTGTCTGATATATTGCTGGTAAATATTTTTTCCCAATTAGTTGGTTGTCTTTCTAGCTTAGTTGCGATAGATTTAGCTGTGCAGAAGCTTTTTATTTTAAGGTAGTCCCATTTGTCGAGTCTCTCTCCAACTTGTTGTGACCCTGGGACTCTGTTCAGGAAGTTCCTTCCTGTGCCTATTAGTTCAAGTGTCTCTCCTACTCTGTCCTGCAGTAGTTTCAGAGATTCAGGTTTAATGTTAAGGTCTTTAATCCATTTTGAGTTGATGTTGGTGCATGGTGATAGGCTGGGGTCCACTTTTAGTTTTCTGCATGTGGCTGCCCAGTTTTCCCAGCACCAGCGGTTGAAGAGGCTGTGTTTCTTCCATTGTATGTCTTTGGCTCCTTTGTCGAATATCAGCTGGCTGTAGGCCTGTGGATTTATATCTGGATCTTCTATTCTGTTCCATTGGTCTTCGGGTCTGTTTTTGTGCCAGTACCATGCTGTCTTTGTGATTATAGCTCTGTAGTAGAGTTTGAAGTTCGGCATGGATAGCCCTCCCATATTGTCTTTATCCCCTAGAATTGTTTTGGCTATTCTAGGTCTTTTGTTGTTCCATATAAATTTTTGGACTGTTTTCTGTATTTCAGTGATGTACGTCATTGGGATTTTAATAGGAATTGCATTGAATTTGTATATTAATTTTGGAAGTATCACCATCTTTACTATATTAAGTCGGCCTATCCAGGAGCATGGGAGGTCTTTCCATTTCCTAGTGTCTTCTGCAATTTCTTTCTTTAACTTTTTATAGTTCTCATTAAATAGTTCTTTTACATCTTTGGTTAGGTTAATTCCTAAATATTTTATTTTTTGGGAGGTTATTGTGAATGGGGTTGCTCCCTTTATTTCCCTCTCTTCCTGTGCGTTATCAGTGTATAGGAAGGCAACTGATTTTTGTGGGTTTATTTTGTATCCTGCTATTTTGCCGAAGTGACTTATGATTTCTAAAAGTTTGGGGATGGAGTTTTTGGGATCGTGGAGGTATAGTATCATGTCGTCTGCAAAAAGGGATAGTTTCACTTCTTCTTTCCCTATGCGGATCCCTTTAATGTCTTTTTCTTGCCTTATTGCCCTGGCTAAGGGTTCTAGGACTATGTTGAAGAGGAGTGGAGACAGTGGACATCCTTGCCTTGTTCCTGTTTTTAGGAGGATTGGTTGTAGCTTTTCCCCATTAAGTATAATATTGGCTATTGGTCTGTCATAAATGGCTTTTATTGTTTTTAGAAATGTTCCTTCTATTCCTATTTTCTCCAGAGCTTTTAGCATGAATGAATGTTGAATTTTATCAAAGGCCTTTTCTGCATCTGTGGCGATAATCATGTGATTCTTGACCTTGGCTCTGTTGATATGCTGGATTACATTTATTGACTTACGTATGTTAAACCATCCCTGTGTCTCTGGGATGAAGCCTACCTGATCATAGTGTATTATTTTTTTTATGTGTTTCTGGATTCTGTTAGCTAGAATCTTGTTAAGGATCTTTGCATCTGTGTTCATCAAGGAGATTGGCCTGTAATTCTCCTTTTTGGTTGGGTCTTTGCCTGGTTTGGGGATGAGTGTGATATTGGCTTCGTAGAATGAGTTTGGGATAGCTCCCTCCTTCTCTGTTTCTCTGAAGAGCTTGAGGAGTATGGGTATTAGTTCTTCTTTAAAGGTCTTATAGAATTCTGCTGTGAATCCATCTGGTCCTGGGCTTTTTTTTGTTGGAAGACTTTTGATAGCTTCCTGTATCTCATTATAGGATATTGGCTTATTTAATTGGTTAACTTCTTCTTTGCTCAGTTTGGGTAACTTGTATTTCTCTAAAAATGCATCCATTTCCGCCAGATTTTCTTCCTTTAGAGAGTATAGCTTTTGAAAGTAGTCTGTTAGAATTGTTTGGATATCTTGGGTACGTGTTGTGATGTTTCCCGTGGCATCCCTAATCCTATTAATATGGGTTTCCTCTCTTCTTTTTTTAATTAATCTTGCCAACGGGCCATCAATTTTGTTTATTTTTTCAAAGAACCAGCTTTTTGTTTGGTTTATTTTGGTTATGGTTTTCTGATTTTCTAATTGGTTAATCTCTGCTCTCAATTTGGTTATCTGGCTTCGTCTAGTAGCTTTAGGTCCCATTTTTTCTTGTTTTTCTAGCTGTTTTAGTTGCAACATGAGATTATTTACTTGGTCTGTCTCCATTCTCTTGATGTGGGCACTGAGGGCAATAAATTTGCCCCTCAGGACTGCTTTTGCTGTGTCCCACAAGTTTCTTTGTGAGGTGTTTTCATTTTCATTGAGTTCTAGGAAATGCTTTATTTCTTCTCTGATCTCTTCTGTTACCCAGGCCTTGTTAAGGAGTGTGCTGTTCAATTTCCATGTATTAGAGAAATTTCTGCGGTATGCTTTGTTATTGAGAGCTAGCTTGATTCCACTGTGGTCAGATAGGATACAGGGGATTATGTCGATCCCTTTGTATTTGCTTAAGTTCCTTGAATGAACTATGATATGGTCTATTTTGGAGAAAGTTCCATGAGCTGCTGAGAAGAATGTGTACTGTGTTGTTTTAGGGTGAAATACTCGGTAGATGTCAGTTAATTCCGCTTGAAGTATGGCCTCACTTAATTCGGTAGCTTCTTTGCCAATCCTCTGGTTGGTAGACCTGTCCTTTGGTGAGAGTGGCGTGTTAAAGTCTCCTAGTATTATCGTATTGGGATCTATTTTATTCTGTAAGTTTGAGAGCATTTGTTTAACATATCTGGGTGCACCGATATTTGGGGCATATAAGTTGATGATGGTTATATCCTCCTCTTGGATTGTTCCCTTTATTAATATGTAATGTCCGTCCTTGTCTTTCTGTACTGATTTTAATGAAAAGTTTATTTTGTCAGATATCAGGATAGCTACACCTGCTTTCTTATTGGGGGAATTTGATTGGTAGATCCTTTTCCACCCCTTCACTCTGAGTTTGTTTGTATGTTTGGCTGAGAGGTGGGTCTCCTGAAGGCAACAGATGGATGGGTCTTGTTTTCTGATCCAGTCCTCAGTTCGTTTTCTTTTAATTGGCGAATTCAGCCCATTTATATTAAGAGAAAGTATAGAGAGATGCATTGTTGTCCCTGCCATTCCGTTTTCCTAAGTTTTTCTTCTTTCCTTTCCTCCTGTGCTTGCTCAGTTAGACTTTGAGTAATGCCTGTTTGGGGCAGGTCCCAGTTCCTGGTTGCTTTCTTCAGGTTGTGTCCCCCCTCTTAGAATTCTTTGTAATGCTGGCTTAATGTTTATGTATTCATTTAGTTTTTCTTTGCTATTAAAAGTTTTCAGTTCTCCATCGAATGTGAATGCTAGCTTTGCCGGGTATATCAGTCTGGGTTGGCAGTTATTGGCTCTCAGGGCTCGTATGGTGCTTTCCCAGGCTTTTCTTGCATTCATTGTTTGTGTGGAGAGATCTGCAGTGATTCTAATTTTTTTCCCGTTGTAGTATAGCTCCTTCTTCATTTTTGCTGCATGCAGGATTGTTTCCTTATTATTCAGATCCATCATTGTTACTATTATGTGCCTAGAAGTGTTTCTCCTGGGATCTTGCTTGTTGGGTGTTCGATAAGCTTTTGTGATGTAGTTAAGATGGTCGTTTTTGAGGTGGGGAAAATTTTCATTGACTATCTTGTTAAATAGGTGTTGCATTCCCTTGCTCTGGAATTCCTCACCTTCGTCCACTCCGATTATGCGGAGGTTAAATTTTTTAGCATTATCTGCTTGCTCTTGAATTTCCCTTTGGTTTAATTTGAGTGATTTTTCCATATCTGTCACTTTTTGGTCCAGTTGGTGTATTCTGTCTTCTGTATCTGACACTCTACCTTCCATTTCATTCACTCTGTTGACCGTGGCTTCTATTGTGGTTTGCATGATGGAAATGGATCCCTTTATGGATTCAATGTTGGTTCTCAGAGTACTGATCTCACCTCTCAATGAGGTGATATCAGTATGCATTACCTCTAATTTGGCGTTTATCTCACTTCTTACTGAGGTTTGTGCAGCTTCTATTTTTGCATCCAATTTTTGTTTGATATCCTGTATATCTTTTGATAGTTCATCCTTGTGCTCTTTCAATTTCTGATCCATTTCTCGCTTTATTTCTTGAGTCATTGCCTCCAGCAACCCTTGGATGTAGTTTTTGTCTTCCATTCCTGCTTTGCTCCCACTGGGGCTCTCCCCTGCGTGGCTGCTGGCTTTTGAGGTGAGCTTGCTGTCCTGGGTAGTGGTAAACCTTGTGATTTTTCTCTGTGATTTTCGCATGGGGGTTCAGGAGACTGCTCTTCAATCTTGTTTTGGTGTGTCTGTCTTTGCTTGGTTGCTGATTCTCTATTGGTAGAGAGAGTCTGTGTCTGATCTGGATTCTGTTGGGAGCCTATTTCCAGCTGCTATTCACTTAGGATTCTCAGCTCTCTGCTGTAGCAATTCCCGCCTTTGGAAGGGTTGAGCAGCCTAGACTGCTTGTGTTTGCTCCTGCGGGTGCTCTTGGGAAGATCAGATGCTCTGGATGCACTCTCCCAAATACTGGAGTCTGCTATGGGCTCCTGATGTGTTTTTGTTTGTTTTGGGCTGGTTGTGGGCTTGAACTCTAGGTTTGGGTGCTGTCCCTCAGCTCTTCAGCTCAGGGCTGGCACCCTACCATTTGAGCCACAGCCCCACTTCTGACCCTTTTTGCTTTGTTCAGGCGCCGGTCCCCTGGCCTGGTTCCGGCCCCAGCCTGGAGCGCGCTCGTTAGGCCTGTGCTAATGTGTATACCACCTTGGTTATGCAGCCTGGAGGACACAGTTCAAATTTCTTCTACTGTTGGTAGTCTTGACCCAGGGGCACTGTTCCTGGCTTGAGCATTTAAGCTCCCTTCCCGGGGCGCTCTTGCTCTGGCCTGGCCAGCAGAGTGTGCTCCACCGGCTGGTGGGGCTCTCGAACAGTTCCCAGTTTTAGTGGGTCCTGTGGTCCGGGTGTTGGGGTAGGGAGTCTAGGTCAGGGTCTGGGGATTCCCTCCAGCTCTGGTCTCCCTTGATGGATTCCCTGTCCCCTGATGGGTACTCACCCTGTAGGTCGTCAGTTGTTGTTGCAGTCCGTCAGTTGTTGTTGCAGTCCGAGTTCAGTTGGGGTGGTTGCGGGCTGGGTTGGGCGGCCCCCCGCCGGGTCGTTGCGATCGCGACAGGTCCCTTTGTGGCGCTGCTGGTGCCGGGCGGCTTTGGCGGGATGGAGCCTCTCCGCTCCGGTGGAGAGTGATGGGTGGGGTGGGATCCTCCTGGAGACTCCCGGCTGGTAGGTTTCTCTGTTCCTGGCGATCCACTGTTCTGCAATCCGGTACCTGGTGATCTGCAAGCAGCCCCCTGTGTCTCTGTGGCTCCGGCAGCCCCCGCCGGGCCGGCTGGCCGGCGGCTTGGCGCACTGCCGCGCAGCCAGGAAAGGTTGGGGGAGGGGTCTTCGCTCTTCTCTGTTCTGAAATTCTTCTTTTCCTCTCTTTCTTTTTTTGTTATTTTCCACCTCTGGTTTTTCTCTGAGTGTTCGTCTTTTTGTTGTTGTCGGTCTCTTGGGGAGATTAAAGGTTGGAACTCGAACTCTCTTTTTGGTTGGAGAGAGCTGTGGCGTTTCCCTACTGCCCCGTCGCCATCTTGAGAACTCTCTCCTCACTTGTGTCTTTTCTACTGTGGCTGGCAGAGCTAAGTCTGCTCTGCAGGTCTCTAAGGTCAAAGGCCAGTGTGAGAACTGGCGGCTCACACCTGTAATCCTAGCTACTCAGGAGGCTGAGGATTGCGCTTCAAAGCCAGCCTCGGCAGGAGGGTCAGTGAGACTCCCATTCCAGTTAACCAGGAAAAAGCCGGGAGTGGAGCTGTGGCTCAAGTGGTAGAGAGCCAGCCTTGAGTGAAAAAGCTCAGGGACAGTGCCCAGCTCTGAGTTCAAGCTCTAGGATTGCTGCACATGAGCACGCACACACATGTGCACGCGCACACACACACACACACACACACACACACACACACACACACACACACGTCAGTATGAGATGGCTCTTGAAAATCCCAAGAGACTGCTGGGCATGAATCCTGTAAGTTTGAAATTCTGGACAAACAGCTTTTCCTACAATTTTCTTCACTCAGTTTTTTGTTGTTGTTTTGTTTTTGTTTTTTCCTAAAATGTTCCTTCTTCTAATCAATCAGAGAGAGGTTGGCAGCCTTTCCCTGCTCAGCCTTGGTTTTCCCCCATGGAGGTGGTGGTTGTTTGGTAGCACTGGGTAGAGGAGATGACACAGGGAAGTCTTCAGCTGAGCTGTTATTTTTCTCCCCACATTGCAGATGAAGGGTTAATGAAGGCTCCAAAAGGGAGACCCAGTAGCCCCAGAGCACACAAGCTGGAAAGGGAGTTTGAATCGAATCGAATCTCTTTGATTTCTAAAATTGCTTGCTTTTCTGTACAGGTCCTGGGACGTGAACTCAGGGCCTTAAACTCTCACTGGACTTTTTGGCTCAAGGATGACAATCTACCACTTGAGCCACAGCTCCACTTCTGGCTTTTTGCTGATTAATTAGACATAAGAGTCTCACAGAATTTCCTGCATGGGTGGGTTTAGAACCACAGTCCTCAGATCTCAGCCTCCTGAGTCTAGGATTATAGGTGTGAAACAGCACACCTGCCCCAAACAGCTTCTTAAGCAATCACCTGACAAGTCTTGGTATAGAGAAGCTCTGAATTTTCTCTGTGGTTGCTTTTCTGTTCTAAACTAGCTCCTTATCTATAAGGCACTATAACATAGTGGTTAAGAAGGTAGATAGCTGGGCACCAGTGGCTCACGCCTGTAATCCTAGCTACTCGAAGGCTAAGATCTGAGGATTGTGGTTCCAAGCCAGCCCTTATCTCCAATTAACCACCAGAAAAATGGAAGTGGCTCTGTGGCTCAAGTGGTAGAGTGCTAGCCTTGAGTTGAAGAGCTCAGGGACAGTGCCCAGGCCCAAAGTTGAAGCCTCACAACCAACAATAACAACAAAAAAAGCAGGGGAGGGGGTGGTGATTATGGTTAAAGAGGGAAAAAATCACTTTGTTAACATTCTTGTCCCAATACCTATAAGTCTACAATGCAAATATGTTTCTTCTTCAGAGAGAACACCTATTCACGGGGCTGTAAGGGTTAAATGATATAATAGGTGACACATATTTCTACTTCTGCCTTGTAAGGCTAGGGTTGCAGGCTTGTACTACCATGCTGACCTTAAATAAATTTTTTTCTTGATCATTTTTTTTTCAGTATATTTGGGTGTTGGGTCATGTCAACATACTTAGGAAGTCTAAGACAAATGTAAACAGGCATGGTCAAGCTGGATCTAATAAACAAATTTCACTCCCTTTATACAGTATTAGTCAATCCAAATGAACTGCCAAGATTTCAAATTCCAACCCTCAAAACTCCAAGGAGGTCTGCTGAGCCCCCCAACCTCGATCAATACATTGCCTGTAGAATACACTTCATAAATACTAGCTAATGGATACAAGTCTTCTGCATTCTCTCACAATGTCTAGCACACAACTAAGCAACCAGTTAGTCAATCGACAAGCCACATTGTCACTGGATCTCTACTGTGTTCCAAACAGGAGTTGTTTCATGACTCATTTGCTTCTGTGGAACGCCGCATCACAAGGAAAAATTTCTGTGCCCTCCTACACAATCACGTCCGCTGAGTGAGTCACAGCTCTGCCGCTGGCCCAGTACTTGTGATGTCACAGGAACACTATAGAGTCCCCAGAACGAGCCTGGATGTCTGAGGTTACAGCATGAAGGTCCGTGGCTGGTGATTGGCTGAGACCTTGGTCTCTGAGTCAGGATCCAGCACATGGAGGGTTTGTAACGTGGGGCAAATGAAACTTGGCTTCTTCGGAGTCCCGGGACTCCCTTGTGTAATCCAGGCAGGCCAGACCATGGAGGTCCATGAATAAGAAACCAGAGGACAATGTAAAACTGGGCACAGTGAAGTGGATTGTAGCCTTCCCGGACGCAGAATGTGGAAACGGAAAGGAACTGCTTACATCCCCTTTTCTGAATAGTTGATTGTGCTTTGAACTGTGTGTGTGTGTGTGTGTGTGTGTGTGTTTGCCAGTCTTGGGAATTGAACCCATGGCCTGAATATTGTCCCTGAGCTTTTTTCTTTTTTTTCCCCTCACTTGAGCCACAGCTCTACTTCTGAGGGGGAAGGGGGGTTCATTGGAGATAAGAGTCTCCTGGGCTTTGCTGGCTGTCTGGCTGTCTGTGAACTGTGATCTTCAGATCTCAGCTTCCTGAGTAGCTAGGATTCCAGGTATGAGCCACCAAGCCCCACCCTGGAACGTCTTGATTCTGGACTAAAGGTGATGCCTCATGACTGAGCACTTGAGGGACTAGGATTCCAAGATCTGCTTCAAGCACTGGGCTTTTCCTCCCAGATCGTAGCCCACGCCTAAGGGTGGGAGGCTGCCCATTTCTCCTGTGCTCATCACCAAACCTCAGGCCTTGACAGTTCAGCGTTCAAAGCCTCCAGGCTAAGCATAGAAACCCAGCCTGCAGCCTTCCACCCCACCTGCCCCCACCTGTCCCCACCTGCCCCCACCTGTCCCCACCTGCCCCCACCTGCCCCCACCTGCCCCCACCTGCCCCCACCTGCCCCCACCTGCCCCCGGCTCCAGTGTGGAGCTAAAGGGAGAGGAAGGCCGGAGAGCCCTCCGCGTCAGCAGCCCTGCCTGGCCTGCTCTGCGCTCTGCAGCCCGAATGCCTGGAAGAGCCGGTTCTCCCAGAATGCACCAGGCCTGGTGTGATGCCAGGCCGTGCCAGTCATCTGCACTGAGTTCAGTGTAATTACCCTCGTGGGCAAATGACAGGCACCGAGGGGCTCTCTATCAGGATAATTACCCCGGGTGGGGTGGCAGCCCTGCTGATTAAGATAGAACTTGGCTCTTGCTGTGAACAGCCGGGGGTAACATTGTCCCCTCTGCACCTGGATGCCTGAGACCTCCCTCGGCATATCCACAGGCCGAAGGCTGGAGGCACGAAGGAACGCCAGCATGAGCAGGCTCAGCGATCTGTCTGCTACCCTGTGTTCATGTCCAAGCTACCAACTAGCCATGGGATATGTGTGGCCCCTATGACAGGGCAGATTTACTCATTCACTTCATAAAAGGGTTTAACAACTTCATTGAGATACTATAAAATTCCCTCGTTTAAAGTACAAGAGTTTGCCTACCATGGTGGGACATGCCTGTAATCACAGCACTCGGGAGCAGAAGAAGAAAGATGACCAGTCCCAGGCCAGCCACGTTATAAGATCCTGTCTCAAAGTCTAAAGGGTATTAATATTCAAAATATTGTATAATCAAGACCACAATCAATTTTAGAAACCTTTTCATCTTCCTCAAAAGGAATGCCCCAGGCTGGGAAGGTGGCTCAGCGGTAGAGTGCTTGCCTAGCATGCATGAGGCCCTGGGTTTGATTCCTCAGCACCACAACTTAAAAAAATAAATTAAATTGCCAAGCGCTGGTGGCTCACGCCTATAATCCTAGCTACTCAGGAGGCTGAGATCTGAGGATCCCGGTTCAAAGTCAGCCCAGACAGGAAAGCCCCATGAGACTCTTATCTCCAATGAACCACCAGAAAACTGGAAGTGGTGCTGTGGCCCAAGTGGTAGAGCAAGTGGTCTTGAGCTGAAGAGCTGAGGGACAGCGCCCAGGCCCAGAGTTCAAGTCCCAGGACTGACAAAAACATTAATTAATTAATCCAATTTTTTTTTTAACAAAGGACCATCCTAACTCATTAGCAGTTACTTCCCTTTGCCCCCAGCCCTAGGACCCAGCCATTGATGGGTAAAGTTCTAATGAGCGGCATTAGGCTTAGAGCCCCTGTTCCACCCACCTTCCTACCAGGAGGAAGCTGAGAAGGAGTGCTGAGCAGAGACCAGGTGCGGGGAGGGGGGGGTCGCGGGAGAGTGAGGATCTGAGGCTGTCAGAGTTAAAACCACGACCAGAAGTGCTGAAAGGAGGAAAATGCTGGGGAAAGGGCGGGGGGGGGGGGGGGGGAGGGGGGGGGGACACGTGACTGCTCCATCCTCGTGTCCCGAGGCTGTTTCCACAAAACCAGCTCTGGTGGAACAGGGGGCGAGTGTGTCTGACTTCCTACCTGAGCAGACCCACGGTGGGGCTCAGCTCCTCTGCCCCCAGCTCCCCAGGGGAGTCTGTGCCCCAGAGTCAAGTCCAAAGCCGTTGGTTTATGCACCTCTCAGGGACCACGTCACTTTGAGTTTTGGGGTGGTTATTGGAGATAAGAGTCTAAGGGACTTTACTGCCCAGAATGGCCTCAAACCACCATCCTCAGATCTCAGCCTCCTGAGTAGCCAGATTACAGGTGTGAACCACTAGCACCCAGCTATGGCAGCTCCCATATTGTAGCTGCTCATGAATGAATGAATGGATGGATAGATGGGTGCTTGCGTGGATAAATGAATATGTGGCTCGTGATTGCCTTGGATGTGTTTGTGACCGGTTTCAACCCAGTAGATGAGTACTAAGCCCTTGTTGGGTTATGATTCAAGGAACCCATCTTCCTGTGGAATATGGAGGCCCAGGGATGGTACTGGCCGGGGCGATGGCCTTGCTCGGAGCCCCCCCTCCCGATCCACTGGAGGCAAGCCCGCTTCGGGAAGTAGAGCAGCTGACCACCCTCCCGCCAGGCCACGCCCTCCTCAAACGTCATTATTGTCATTATTTTCATCAGGGCTTGCCAGGGTCACAGCCTCGGTGCAGAGCCCGCGGGCCCATCTCCAGCTTCAGCCTCTTTCCAACCATACCGGGGGCTCCGGCTACTGGGGAGGAAAGTGGTAAAGATAATAGCAATGCCTAAGAAACGTGGAGTGCACAGCCACTCATGCCAGAGCTGGGAAGATAAGATACAGACTAAAATTAAACCTCTCCGCTGCCTATAGGGCAGTGGTAGAGAAGATGAGGGAAGGAGCAATTTCAGAGGATGAGAGATAAGATAGAAGCTGGGCTGGGGTGCGCATGTGTGGCCGCAGGGAGAGCCCTGGGAACGGCTCAGCTGTGGTGAGGGAACACCCAGTGTACCAGCCACCCGTCCCCAAGAACCCGGGACAGGCTGAAGTCACCTCTCACCCCTGCTGAGTCTTCCTGAGCAGTGGCTGGGGAAGCAGCGCCCTAGGACTTGGTGGAGGCCGCCCCCTGGTGGCCTCCCTGGGAAAGGGTCGCCTGGCCTGGCCACCTCCAGCCCAGGCGGGCCAGGCCCTATGCTGGGAAGACCAGACGTCCAAGCCCAGAGATGGGCCCGGCTGGTGGAAGAGCTGGTGATCTGGCGGAAGGAGGTGACAGACATCAGACATAAAAAGCAGATGATTCCCATTGCAGTGAGAGTTATAAAAGGAAGGGAAGGAACTAAAGCGGAATAGGATGTGGCTGATGGGAAAGGAAGGAGAGACACCACTAGTGCAAACTGAGATCACAAGGTCTCGAGAGAAAGTGCTGCGTGAAGACTGCTCCACGCACTGATGACCCGGCCCAGCCGGCGGACTGGACGCTGGGACAGGGACCTCACAGGTGACCCCGCAGGCCTGACGCGGTAGTTCTCACCTGGACAGGACCCACACTCCGTCTCCTGAGAGCTGTTAGCTTGTTTTGTTTTTGTTTTGTCTGTTGTGAGTCTTGAACTCAGGGCCTGGGCGCTGTCCCTGAGCTGTTTGGCTCAAGGCTAGCACTCTAGCACGAGAGCCACAGCGCCACTTCCAGCGTTTTCTGCTCATATGGTGCTGAGGAATCGAACCCAGGGCCCCATGCATGCAAGGCAAGCGCTCTACCACTGAGCCACCTTCCCAGCCAGCCGCCCCACCGCCCTTAATTCTTAAAACTTATGTCTAAACACTTATGTCTGTGCCTTGAAGCTGGCTGAAGGTGAGCAGAAATGCCACCTTCCTGTGGCAGCGTGCCACGCAACCGCCTTTCTCCATCATCATAAACTTCCCTGTCACTTTTCCCGCATCCGTGTCTTGCTTTACGTCTCTCGTGTGTAGCATCCAAGGATGGCGGTCAATGAATGCCAACTTTGGGGGAGTCACTGCAAAGGATTCAGAGAGGGAAGGAAGAGGAACAAGGGGGGGGGGGGCTCTACACTGGAACCACGCCCCCAGCCCTTTTTGCTTTTTATTTTGCCTGGCCAGCCTTGGACTTTGACTCTCTTCCATCACTAGGATTACCGAGATGAGCCATCACAGGCTTTGTTGTTTGTTTTTTGTTACTTTTTGTAACAAAAGGTCACCTTGGCTGACCTCAAACTGTGATTACCTGTCACCCAAGTATTACAGGTGTAAGTCATCAAACTTGACCTCACATTTCTTTGTCTTCTCTTTCTTTCTCTTTCCTTTCCTTTCTTTTGTTCTTTCTTTTTCTCTCTTTCCTTCCATCCTTTCTTTCTCTTCTTCCTTCCTTTTTCTTTCTTTCATCCCTCTCTCTTGTTCTCTTACATTTATGTCAGGCAATGGTAGCTCACACCTATAATCCTAGGTGATCTAGATCATTGTTTGAGGCCAGCCCAGAAGAAAAGTCTGATAGACTCCATCTCCAATTAACCAGCAAAAAGCTAGGCTGGAGCATGGCCCAAGTAGTAGAATATCTGTCCAGCAAGCACAAGGCCCTGAATTTGATCCTCAAAACACCCAATACGATGGATGCTTCTCCCACTCCCTTGCTGTAGCGCTTGGGTATGTGTATAGGGAAACTCTCCCTTTTGAATCCCTGCCATCATTTCTCAGTGATGCATTTACACTTGGCGGTGTCTGAGGATGCTGGTGCCAATACTGGAGCTTGAATTCAGGGGCTTAAGTTCCTGATCTGCTTTTTCACTCAACGTTGGCGCTTTACCACTTGAACTATACCTCCAGACTGGTTTTTTTTTCCTGCTTACTTGGGGATAGACTCTCTTAGACTTTTCTTTCTGGGCTGACTTCAATCCACCATCCTCTAGATGTCTCCTGTGTAGCTAGGATTCCAGGGATGAGCTACCAGTACTAGACTTGGGGAAAATTTTTTTGCATGTCCTGATTCTGGGGCTTGAACTCTGGGCCTGAGCACTATCCCTGTGCTTTTGTGCTCAAGGTTAGTACTTTACCACTTGAGCTCCACTTCTGGCTTTATTTAGCAGTTAATTGGAGATAAGAGTCTCACTGGCTTTCCTGCCCAGGCTGGCTTTGAACCGTGATCCTCAGATCTATGTCTCCTAAGTAGCTGGGATGACAGGTGTGAGCTACTAGGGGACATTTTTGATTGTCACAGCTGGTGGCAGGAATGCTGCTAGCACCAAGACTGGAGGCCAGGATGCCACTTAACTCCCACCTCACCACCCACGGCGGAGAGCTACCCAATCAAAACCCCAGAGGCACTGAGGCTGCGAAGGCGCCGCGCGTACCTGCCATGGGAGGACACGCGGCAGCCCACAGTGACATTATGGTTTCCCCTCGGGCTGGGGTCTGTTTCTCAGCTTCTCAAACGCCAATTTTGTGGATTCTCTGAGTAAGATTCTGAAAACACATAGTCAGAAAAAGCATGAAAAACAGCCGTTCGTGTGTGTGTGTGTGCGTGTGTGTGTGTGTGTGTGTGAACAGCAGGTACTGTCCCTTAGCTTTTTCACTCAAGACTGATGCTCTACTCTTTGAACCACAGCTTCACTTCCTGCTTTTTGGTGGTTAACTGAAGAGTCTCATGGCCTTTCCTGTCTGAGTTGCTTCAAACCTCAATCCTTAGAGTTCAACCTCTTCAGTAGCTAGAATTTCAGGTGTGAGCCATTGGTGCCAACTATAGACTTCATTATTTTTTCCCAGTAGTGGGGCTTGAACTCAGGGCCTGGGCACTGCATATGAGCTTTTTTGGCTCAAGGCTAGCACTCTACCACTTCAAACCATAGCTCCACATCCATTTTTCTGGTGGTTAATTGGAGATAAGAGTCTCACAGACTTTCCTGTCCAGGCTAGCTTTGAACCACGATCCTCAGTTCTTAGTCTCCTGAGTAGCTAGGATTATAAGTGCGAGCCACCAGCAACCAGCTTAGATTTCATTTTTGACAAATAGATAGTCTCTGAAGCCAAACTAGCAAGAATTGTCTCCGTGATCTGTAGATGCCGATGCACAGTACTTGGGAAGAAAAAGTCAAAGGAAGAAAGCTAAAAATGGAGCCATCCTCAATCCATTGCCACTGTCTTCCTGGCAGTCGGGGCGGAGGAGCGGCGTCTCAGGACTGTGGACAGCCCTGCAGTCTGCGCCTCTGCCAGCCCCCCCTGCCCAGGGCTACTGCAGTGACAGCCAAAGACAGGTCTCAGAAACAGCCCTTCTAGAACGATCCAGATATGGCACCAGTCCAAGGAGAATGGCTCCTGGGTCCTGTCCACTTCACTCTGGTCTTGAGTTTGGGGCGGGGGGAGGTGGTGTCATTTCCTACACTGTATTCCAGGTACCCCAGCATACAAATGTCCTCCCTCCCCACACTGTCAGCTCAGGCCAAGTCAGGACTGAGTCCTCGGGGTACCATCACAGCCGGGCAAGCCTTCACAAAGGACTAACCCCCTTCCCTGTTGGCTCCTTCATCTATAAACCAGGGCTATTGACTACCATCCATGGAGATCAAGGATTCAGTGCTGCGATGTTGATACCGTGGCTGGACTAAGACTGGACAAGCAAGAGAGACTCCAGGACTGGGGGGGGCGGGGGGCGGTGTGCATCTCTGTGACTCAGTTTACTAATGTGTCAAAGGGGGGGTTGAACGTAGTGTCTGTTAGCTGGGTGTCAGTAGCTCATGCTTGTAATCCTTTATTTTGGGGGAGGCTGAGAATGAGAGGATTGTGATTTGAGGCCAGCCCAGATAGAAAAAAAAAAATCTCATCTCACGGAGGAGAAAGGGCCAGCGCCTGTAGTCCCAGCTACAAGAGGAAGCCTAAAGGGACAGACCTCAGCCTAGGGAAACAAGACTCCATCCCAAAATAACACAGGGAAAACAGAACTGGAGGAGTAGCTCCATGGAATCACGCCAGCCGCACAAGCAGGAAGCTTTGAGTTCAAACCCTTGGCACCACCAATAAATAACTAAATAAACAGTGCCTGAGCCAGCTGCTGGTGGCTCACACCTGTCATCCTATCTACCCAGGAGGATCACGGTTCAAAGCCAGCCTGGGCAAGAAAGTCCGTGAGACCCTTATCACCAATTAACCACCAGAAAACCGGAAGTGGCGCTGTGTCTTAAGTGGTAGAGCACTTGCCTAGAGGTGAAGAGCTCAGGGTTGGCACCCAGGCCCAGAGTTCAAGCCCCACAATGGACAAAAAATAAAATAAGCCCCGCCGGCCTCACAGGGAGGCCGGGCAGATGAAATGGGGACAGTGTGGCATGAAGTGCGGGGTGAGTGTTAAGCATGATCCTTCTGTTGTTTAAGTCTAAAAATACAAAACAGTTGGAGGAAATGTTGACCAATTAACCCTAGAGGTCTTCCTCTCCCTGCAAAATACCCTACAGTTGACATTTTCTTCCGTGGTTTCTTGATAAAAGCTGGGCCCCACCTATTTCCTCTGTTGATAAGTTACATGGTATCTTTTATAACTTGTGTTATAAAAAGCCTTTTATAAATCCCTCTCTCTAACTTACCCCCAACTCCTTTTTCTGTCCTGGCCGTCTCTGGCCTCAGAGGATGACTGGAGGATGACCCAGAGGCCTCCTGGGTTAAGAAGAACAAGCAGAGCATGGACTTGAACTTGCAGCTCAGCAGCCCCGGTACGGTCTGCTGTCCAGTGGTCCTGTGACTGGTGGTTAACCTTTGACATCTTACATATGACAAATGTCAATTGAGATAGGAGTCGATATGGTCCTATCGCGGCACAGGGCTGCTCTGTGCATGTAGGATGTGACACCATCCTGTGTGACAGGCCCAGGGCCCTTCCTTTCCCACTCTCCCTGGACTATCCCAGTTCAGCTGGGTACAAGCTGTTCTGTGGCTCTGTAGCCACAGAGCTGCTTGGTGACATTGTTCAAATGCAAATTCTGGTTGAAGTCGTGTGTGTGTGTGTGTGTGTGTGTGTGTGTGTGCGCGCGCGCGCGTGCACACATGCCTTCAATCAACCACTTCAGCCATACCCTCTAGCTCTGCTTTTCACTGGTTAATTTGGAGATAGAGTCTCAAGGACTTTTCCACTTCTGCTGGCCTCAAACTGCCATCCTCTAGATTTTAGTCTCCTGGGTGGCTAGGCTTACAGAAGATTACATGCATGAGCCACCAGCACCCCAAAATTGTGTTTATTAGAGTGTTGTAAATGAAAGTGTTGGATAAGAGGAATTAGCCCCAGGTAGAAGATAGCATTTCCAGCAATAACTCAAAATATTGAACAGCTGGCATAAGAATTTGTGATTACCTTCCCAGTGTTTCTTTCTCTCTCTCTCTCCCTCTCTTTCTCCCTATCTTCTATCTCTCTCTCCCTCTCCCTCTCCCTTTTCCTCTCCTTTCCCCCTCACACTCACACACTCACACACACTTTCTCTCTCTCTCTCTCACACACACACACACACACACACACTTCCACTTCCACTTCCACAATGATACAATCTTCCAGGAAGCCCACGCCAGACTCCATACACAGGGGAAAAAGTCACATGACAGCTGATTTTTCAGCAGGAACAATGCAAGTAAGGTAACTATGGAGCAGCATCTTGAAGGCACTGAAAGGAAAACACAGTATAGAATTGTATGCCAAGCAAAAATGCCTCTCAGAAAATAAAGGTACAGTGAAGACATCTTCAAGCTAAAAGGACTACAGCCAGCAGAGCCACATTGTAAGGGGTGTCAAGGGAAACTAGAGGCAGAAGAAAAAGGAAACCAATGACAATCTCTATCTGCCTAAAGGAATAAAGAATGCTCAAAAGGTTAGTGACCACACTAGTATTATATGTTCTCAAAATTTATATAAATCAGGGCTGGGAAGGTGGCTCAGTGGTAGAGCGCTTGCCTTGTATGCCTGAGGCCCTGGGTTCGATTCCTCAGCACCACATAAGCAAGAAGAAAAAAGCCGGAAGTGGCTCTGTGGTTCAAGTGGTAGAGCGCTAGCCTTGAGCTGAAGAGCTGAGGGACAGCACCCAGGCCCAGAGTTCAGGCCCACGACCGGACCCAAAAAAAAATTTTCTATAAATCTCTTTAAAAGATTAGTAATTGCCAAATGCAAGATAATTATGATGTATTGTGGAGTTCAGAAGGTGCATGAAATGCATGGCAAAAAAAATAACATAAAGGCTGGAAGGGGAGAAATGCAAGTATGCTATTGTAAAAGTCCTTGCACTTTGCTTTAAGTGATTCACCAAAGTAAGCTGTGATAGAACATTGCACACCATAAACCCATCTGCAACCACTGCTGCATACCATGACCCCAAAATAATCACTAAACATCACCCCATCAACAAAGAAAGAATTCTAGCTAATAGGCTAATAAAGGTCATTCTGTGTGTGTGTGTGTGTGTGTGTGTGTGTGTGTGTGTCATGGGGCTTGAACTCAGGGCCTGTGTACTGTCCCGAGTTCTTTTGCGTAAGGCTAGTGACCTACCACTTTGAGCCACAGTGCTACTTCTGGTTTTTGGGTGGCTAACTAGAGATAATAGTCTCACAGACTTTCTTTCTTTGGCTGGCTTTAAACCATGATCCTCAGATTTCATCCTCCTGAGTAGCTAGTATTACAGGTGTGAGCCACCAGCACCCAGCATTAAGGTGATTTAAAAAAAAAAAATTCAACTCATCCAAAATAAGGCAGGGGGTTGGAGGCATGGCTCAGTTAGCAGAATGTCAGCCAATGAGTGAAAGTGTCAGGGAACCAAGTTTGAGTCCAAGTCTCAGACAAAAAGAAAAAATACAGAAAAAGGAGCACAGGGAAGAAGAGATAAAGAGAAAAGAAATAGCAAGAAGGTAGACTTCATTATTTATCACTTTAAATATAAAGGGTCTAAATACCCAAATTTAAAAAGCAGTGTTTGTAGCCGGGCAGCAGTAGCTCACGCCTATTCCTAGCTACTCAGGAGGCTGAGATCTGAAGATCACGGTTCAAAGGACAGGGAAAGATGACCATGTGTATGCCAATCAAGGGAAAGCTAGAGCTGCTACGGTAAGATGAGACAAGATACACTTCAGAGTAAAATATATATATATTATCAGAGACAGAGAAAGTCATTCAATAACAACAGAGGAATCAACTCATCAATTGATCAGTACTTCATATTATATACTTTCAAAATACAGAAAAGCAAGGCTGATAGAACTGCAAGGAGACATAGGGCAGTCTACCTTTACAACCAGCTTTAACACCTTTCTCTCAATAAGTGATAGATTAAATGGATGGACAATCAGTTAGAATGCAGTAGGTTTACAGGGACAGTGACTCATATTTGTAATCCCAGCTACTCAGGAGGTAGAGTTTGGGAGGATCATAGTTGGAGGTCAGCTTGGGGAAAAGATGAGGAAAAATCCCAAGTCAATCAATAAGCTGAACATGGCAGTGTGTGTCTGTGATCCCAGCGGTGCAGGAAGAGATCCCTGGGAGGGTCACAGTCTGGGGCCAGTCCTGAACAAAAACATGAAGTCCTATCTGAAAAAAAAAATAACTAAAGCAAAAAAAGGCTGTGGCATGGCTTAAGCAGAAGAGCGCCTGCCTAACAAGTGCAAGGCCCTGAGTTAAAACCCCAGCATAGCCAGAACAAAAGGGGTGGGGGGAGGAAATCATATAGCTGAGTGGTGTTATCAATCAACTTGACCTGACTGACGTTTACAGAACATTTCACCTAATGGCAAAATATATTTTCTTTTCAAAGGTGCATGGAGACCTTACCATGAGATGCCATGTTCTGAGCCATAAAACCAGTCTAAATAACTCCAAAGGATTCAAGTCATGCAAATAGATTCTTCAACCACAGTGGAACAAAATTAGAAATTAATATCAGAAAGATAGCTAAAAAGAAATCCCCAAATGTCTAGAACCTGAATCTTCTACTTCTATATAACCCCTTGTCAACGAAGAAACGAAAAGGAAATGACAAAGTAGTTTGAACCGAATGAAAACGAAAACACACCATATGAGTGTGTGGGTTGCTAAGCAGAACTTTAGGGGAAATTCAGAGTACTGGGTGTCTTCTTACAGAAGAATTATTAAGCAGATAGAATCATCTTTCACCTTAGGAAGCTAGAAAAAAGAAAGGAAGGAAGGAAAGAAGAAAAGAAAGAAGAAATACATGAGGAGGAAGGAGGGAAGGAGGAAGGGAGGAGGGAAGGAAGAAGGGAGGAAGAAGCAAAAAATTAACCCTAAGCAAAGAAAACCATTAAGATTAAAGGAGAAATTGAAAAGAAAATAAGTCAAAACAAATAGAGAAAATGATACCAAAAGTTGGTCCCAGGAGAAGAGCAATATACTTGATAAACTGCTAGCTAGATTGACTAAGATAAAACCAGAATAAATATAAATTGTCAGTACAAAGTTTGAATGACATTCCATCAGTCTACAGATTCTACAGATATTATATATACATATATATATATATTATATATACATACATATACACATATATGTATATATTATATAATATATAATATTACATTATATGTATTATATACATTATATATACACATATATGTATATATAATTGCTGGGAACCAGTGTCTCATGCCTATAATCCTAGGTACTCAGGGGCTGAGATCTGAGGCTCATGGGTTCAAAGCCAGCCCAAGCAGAATATTCTGTGAGATTCTTATTTCTTTTTTTTTTTTTTTTGTCGGTCGTGGGGCTTGAACTCTGGGCCTGGGCGCTGTCCCTCAGCTCTTCAGCTCAAGGCAAGCACTCAACCACTTGAGCTACAGTGCCACTTCCAGTTTTCTGGTGGTTTATTGGAGATAGGAGTCTCACGGTCTTTCCTGCCCGGGCTGGCTTTGAACCGCGATCCTCAGATCTCAGCCTCCTGAGTAGCTAGGATTACAGGCGTGAGCCACCAGCGCCCGGCTTGAGATTCTTATTTCTAATTAACCACCAAAATGCTGAAAAAGAGCTAAGGGAGAGTTCCCAAGCCCTGAGTTCAAGCCCCAGTATCAACACACACACACACACACACACACACACACTCACACACACACACACACACACACACACACACACACACACACACAGAGATAAAGATACAATCTCAAGATGATTTTTGTTTTGTTTTGTTTGCCAGTCCTGGGGCTTGAACTCAGGGCCTGGGCACTGTTCCTGACATTCTTTTGCCCAAGGCTAGTACTCTATTCCTTGAGCCACAGCACCACTTCCGGCTTTTTCTGTGTATGCAGTACTGAGGAATCAAACCCAGGGCTTCAAGCATGCTAGGTAAGCACTCTACCACTAAGCCACCTTCCCAGCCCTCAAGATGATTTTTTTTTTTTGGGGTCCAGTCGTGGGGCCTGAACTCTGGGCCTGGGCACTGTCCCTCAGCTCTTCAGCTCAAGGCTAGCACTCTACCACTTGAGCCACAGTGCCACTTCCAGCTTTTTTCTTTTTGCTTATGTGGTGCTGAGGAATCGAACCCAGGGCCTCACACATGCAAGGCGAGCGCTCTACCACTGAGCCACCTTCCCAGCCCTCAAGATTATTTTTTTAAAGGTGATATCTACCTGTTTTTTGTTGGACACTTACTTGCCCCAATGCACTGTTGCCAAGCATTTTCTATTATTTTATTTCCTCTAATCCTTACAATAACTCTGTGAAGCCAGTACGAATGCGCCCATTTCACGCATAAAGAAACTGAGGCCAGAGATGCACGTGAGCTCCATTCCATCCATGTGGGTGCCTTACACAGATGCCATGAAGGCTGGGGCGAATTTCCTGAGCCTCTCTGTCCATCCAGATGTGATGCTGTTGCGAATTCCTCTTTACTCCCTCTTCTTGGTCACATTTCTCCACCCAGCTCCGCGGTCACCCCTCCTCCTTCCCTGCTGGGCCTGGGGCTTGAATAGTCACTGGGTTTGCTGCTCTAGTCCCAGAATTTCCCACCCATACCTGGACACTCAGCCCCAGACCCCAGACTTCAAGACCCTGAGCATCTTAACAGCCCCCACAGCGCCTCCACCCTCGCCCAAAGTGCCCTTCCCACCACAGGGTAAGAGCAACGCTCACACTTCACTGGGCCTGGGACATCCAGGAGCGGGTTCACACCCTGGGCAAAATCCCCCACCCAGATGCAGAAAGGTGAGAGGCAGGGAGCGCGCTAAACAGTCGAGAGTCACTCTGGTTGGAGAAGAAAACCAGCCCTCACCACGCTGGGCCGTTAACCGGCTGTCCCCACCGCAGCCTCTGGAGGAGGGATCCTGGACTTAATAAGGTGCCGCCAGGGCTAGAGTTCAACCACTCACTGCTCAAGGTTTTCTCTCCTCACCACCAGCCCCAGGCTTCATGCAGGGCACCATGAGGCAGAATCTCATTGGATTTTCTCAGAATCCCTATAGGAATTCAGTGCAGTATACCTCAGTGTACGGTGGACACAGAGCCTAGGGAGGAAGTGATTTACCAAACACAATCTAGGAAGTCAGCGGCCATGTTCTCTGCTTCTACCTTGCCATTTTTACATGGGATGGTTGATAAAAGACCAGAACCACACTCATTGAAAAACACAAAATCAAGCCAGGCACTGGTGGCTCACGCCTGTAATCCTAGTTACTCAGGAGGCTGAGATCTAAGGATCCTGGTTCAAAGCCAGCCAGGCAAAAAATGCCCATGAGACTCTTATCTCCAACTACCTACCAAAAAAAAGCCAGAAATGGAGCAGTGGCTCAAGTGGTAGAAAGCTCAAGGACAGTTCCCAGACCCTGAGTTCAAACCCAGGACCAGCACACACACACACACACACACACACACACACACACACCCCAAGTCGAGATACCTAATCATAGTTTCCAATGAATAACAATGTAGATGACAATTATTGATCAAAATAACACTTCCCAAATGTAGAACATTCTAGAAGATTAGACTGGCTAACATGAATCAAGGATTCTCTGTAGACACGTTGAACATTCTCACAGGAAAGAGGGTCAGATGTATCCATGCTCCTGGGACATGCATCTCCCCTATCTCCCACCTCCTGAAGATTGTGACTTGGATGAGGTCCCCCCATTTGAGTGGCCTGGTTCCCCAGCATTGGATTTAGGAGTTCCTGAACAGGCACAGAGAGGTAAGTCAGTTTCCCAGGGTCACACAGACAGTAAGCAGCAGAAGTCGAGTCAGCCACTGCTTCAACAACCAGAATCATGACTCTCCCTCCCAACACACCTCTGCCTTCCCCGCTACTCTTACATTGCTACTGGTGTTGGTAACTGAAGTTTCCAGGCCAAGTCCCAGCCCAAGCTAGGGCTGGCCCCTTGTTAAACCATACACCCTACTGGGCAGAAATAAAATAGTGGCTGGCCAGGGAGCATGTCTAAGGACTAAGAGTGGATGCGTACATACTCAGAAACCCTTCTGTGATTTATAATGGGGCCCGCCCACGGGCCAACTGCCTGTAAGAACACCTTGCATCTCACAACAACGGTCACCGACTTCCCCTTTCCCAAGGGAAGTTCTGCATTTCCACCATGCATTGCATGCACAGGAGCTGCCCCTCTGCTACTTCATACCACGCATCGAACTGTTGATTGCAATTCTACGGATTTTGGAACACGTATTTACTTGACCGGAGAACTGCTTTTGGGTTAGGAATGCTTGTTTTCCAAAGTTGTAAAAGTGGGGCTGGAAAGGTGGCTCATGCCTTGCATGCATGAGCTCCTGGGTTCGATTCCTCAGCACCACATAAGCAGAAAAAGCAGGAAGTGGTGCCATGGCTCAAGTGGTAGAGCGCTAGCCTTGAGCTGAAGAGCTGAGGGACAGTGCCCAGGCCCAGAGTTGAGGCCCATGACTGACAAAAATAAATAAATAAATAAAATAAAAGAGTATAAGAGCAACCTCACCAAACACAAGGACTTTAAAGCCTGAGCAGCAGAAACAATGGCTTTCCTTCTACCATCCAGGGAATTTTGCCCTTGGCTTCTTTGGGTTCAGAAAAGAGGAGGACTGAAAGCAGAGGAGATACCCGCAGAGACCCCCAAAACCCGCTTCAAAGCCACCCAGGTGGCGTCTGGTTTAAAAGAATTTGGAGAAAGAATGTGAAAAGGGACTGACAAGTTCTTCTGTCCCCAAAGGTCAGGCTGCCGCTGCGCAGCGAGAATGCGGGGGTGAGGTGAGAATCTGCGCTGTCCTGAGGCTGCTCTTCCTCTGGCTGTCATCTCTTCAAGTCCACCCTGAACAGCAGCTGCCCTCTCCACAGCCCTCGCCCACGCTAGGCCCCCACGCTGCCCTCCCTAGCTGACCTCCGGTCACCATCTCTTAGATTTGTCATTCAATTCTGGGAAAGAGGAAAAAATAATAATAATGTAGCCCAGTGCCGGTGGCTCACGCCTGTCATCCTAGCTACTCAGGAGGCTGAGATCTGAGGATCACGGTTCAAAGTCAGCCCGGGCAGGAACCTTCGTGAGACTCTTATCTCCAATAAACCACTAGAAAACCGGAAGTGGTGCTGTAGTTCAAATGGTAGAGCGCTAGTCCTGAGCTGAAGAGCTAAGGGACAGCACTCAGGCCCAGAGTTCAAGCCCCACGACCGACAAAAAAAAAAAAAGACAAAAAATAATAATAATGTTAACTTTCAAAATGCCCTGGGGAAAGTGCTGGACCAGGACCAGCGCAGGGCTGTGGGTGAGTTGGCCCAGGCAGGAAGGATTCCAAGCTCCATACAGGCAGCAAGGCTTGCTGGCATCCTGGGGACACCAAGTGGCTTCCAGCCAGGGGCTTTCTTTGCACAACTTGCTTCAGGAATGAACAGAAAGATCTAACCCCAGACAGACGACACACCACAGTGTCACCGCACTTGACACACACACACAATGCTTTCTGGCCCTTCTCATAGCTATCAACCTTATTTATTGCACGACTGATCCAAGCCCAAAGTTACTAGGATTACAGGCATGAGTCGCCGGTGGCTGGCTTTTCAATCGTCTTTTAAGGAGCTGTACAAAGATGTTTCAACTCAACAAATCCATTTGTAGGTCCAATGCATCTTGATCACTGTCCTCCCCCTCCCCCCCCACCCCCCCACGCTTCCAACTTACCTGGTTCCATTTTCACATAGGTCTGTGGAATCCAGTGACCGCATTCACTTTGAAAGGAGGTCTGGTTCTCCACCATGATTCCATACCGAGGGGCTACAGGTTTGGCTCAGCAATGCAACCGCGAGTCTCCTGAACTGCAATGTGCCCTGCGGGAATGACAGACATGCATTCTAACTCCTGGCTGCCCCAGGTCTGCAGATCGCCACGCTTGGTCCAGACAATATGTGCAGAAGAACAGAGAGCCCAGGCTCAGGCCGGAGCAGTAGGCAGCTCATCTCTTCCCCTCCATGGAGGAATGGCTGAAGAACGGCCCTGGATTGGGCCTCATCAGCCACTGTCTGGGCTGCCTTACTTCACTTCTGTTCTACCCAAGCTAGTATTTACAGCAAAGGACAAATAAACAGTGAGTCCCGAGGTAGGGGGAAGATGGACCACCAGAGCCAGATCACCCCCTAGTGTAACGGCTGGAACTTAATCTTGAAGGATGGCGATCGCTGACCTTGCCCTGAATTGAACAGGAAAAAGGCCGCTCACTCCTCCTCCACGGGCAAAAAGGTGTTCAGAGAGTCTGGGACGGCCATGTGCAGGAATCAGCCGACTCTCTTCCTGCTACTGCCAACAGCAAGGCTCCAAGGAGCTCTTACAAAGGGAGCAGGCCTGATCTGGCCCTTGGGTACTGGGTTCATGGTACTGTCATCAAAAAGAATTTTCAAGGGGCTGGGTAGGCGGCTCAGTGGTAGAGTGCTTGCCTTGCATGCATGAGCTCCTTCAGCACCACATAAGCAGAATAAGCCAGAAGTGGTGCTGTGGTTCAAGTGGTAGAGCGCTAGCCTTGAGCTGAAGAGCTGAGGGACAGCGCCCAGGCCCAGAGTTCAGGCCCCATGACCAGCAAAAAAAAAAAAAAAAAAAGAAAAAGAAAAGAAAAGAGAAAAAAGAATTCTCAAGCCAAGCAGCAGTGGCTACACCTGTAATCTTAGGTGCTCAGGAGGTAAGATCTGAGGATCACAGTTCAAAGCCAGCCCAAGGCAGGAAAGTACCCATGAGACTCTTAACTCCAATTAACCACTCAAAAACTGGAACTGGTGCTATGGCTCAAAGTGGTAGAGCACTAGTATTGAGCAAAAGAGCTCAGGGATAGCATCCAGGCCCCGAGTTCAAGCCCTACAACTGGAAAAAAAAAAAAAAAAAAAAAGGATTTTAGGACACATCAAGGTAGAGACCAAGAAAGAATGGGTACAAGCACAGGAACCCTGGTGCTCTGACGACATATTTATGGTAAAATATTTATAGGTTGGGGTTAGCTAAATTCACCCTTAGGCTTTTACTCATTGTTCCTTTTAAGCCAGGTATCTTTAAGAGAATTTTTTTTTATCCCTTCTTGATGAACACTTCTGTGAACAAATGAGTCATTTTACCAAATGTTTTGTTCCTGAGGTAAACATTTTTCTTTTTTTTCTTTTTGGTCATAGGGCTTGAACTTGGGGCCTGCCCGCTGTCCCTGAGCTCTTTTGCTCTACCACTTTGAGCCACAGCGCCACTTCCAGTTTTCTGGTGGTTCATTGGAAATACGAGTCTCACAGACTTTCCTGCCCAGGCTGGCTTTGAACTGAGATCCTCAGATCTTAGCCTCCTGAGTAGTTAGGATGACAGGCGAGAGCCACCAGCATTGGTCTAAAGATCTCTATCATAATGTTGTTCAGCTCTCAGAAAGAGAGAGCGAGAAAGCGCACTGCCTTTTCACTGTATATGGCAGGATGCGGGGGACTAAAGCAAAGGCAGTCTAGTGTGGATGCCTGAATCTTCGGCTCCTCTTTCCCATGCTTTTCTTGATGTGGAAATCTCTGTGCTGGTCTCACTAGCACAGAGCTCTCCAGGAACTCCGTTGGAGGGGCGAAGCATGGCGTTGAGCTAGTGGGTACTGGAAGAGCTGCTGCCGGTCAGTCTCTGCAGTGCTTGTGTCACTTGCAAACGTCCAACAGCATTTCAAAGCGGTGACGCTGTCTGTGTCCAAGCTTGAAGCCGGCTGCCACCGACCTGATGCCTCTGCTTGAGCCTGCAGGGGATGGGCCGTCGCCTGCCAGGGAGACTTCTGGGAATGGAAACCCCAGAACAGATGGACTTCCTATGTTCATGAGAGGGGGGTTCAGACTTGTTATTTTAGGAATAAGGGGAAATGACACCCTTAACAACTGGACAGGCCAAGCCCATTGGGGCTTCAGGAGGAAGACGCAGCTATTGGTTGAAAGGACCTGGGATGTTTCTGTGTCTTCTCTGTGCTTAGCCCAAGTTCACAAAGCACCGTGACTTAAAAAATCACCATGGTAAGCCGGGCCCGGTGGCTCTTGCCTGTTATCCAAGCTACTCAGGAGGCTGAGATCTGAGGATCATGATTCGAAGCCAGCTTGAACAGGAAAGTGCATAAGACTCTCACCTCCAATTAACCACCCAAAAGCCAGAAGTGAAGCTGTGACTCAAGTGGTAGAGAAGTAGAGAGTTAGTCTTGAATCCAGAAGCTGAGACGGCACCCAGGCCCTGAGGTTAAAGCCCCAGGACTGGCACACATACACATAAACACACACACACAATCTCTCTGGGCTGGTGTGGTAGAGTGCAGGACAGAATATAGGTAGGGGTGAGATCAAATAAATTCAAGGGTACGGGGAAGGAGCTAGATCCCTGGGTCAGCAAGAGGCTGGCTAGGTATTGCTCTGAGCCATCAATCCTGTTACTGGAGAAGCCTGCATCGGTGCCATCCCTCCTTCCCACAGCCCAGCAAGCTTACAGCAACTCCTCCGGCCTTACTAAAGGTGAGGGGAGCTCAAGGATCTGGTCTAAGGTCACAGAGCTGACTGGAATTAGAATCAGATTTCCTTGCATGACAAGCAGGGTTGAACTTTAATCTGGAGACCAAGGTTTTAATTTTACTGCTACGTGAGTCACTCTAACAATTCACCTCCCTGTTCAGCATTTTCTCTTATATTTCAATTGCAGATCTAGCTAGGTACTGCTGGCTCACGAGGCCTGTAACCCTAGCTGTTCAGAAGACTGAGATCTGAGAATCACTGCTCAAAGCCACCAGGGCAGGAAAGATCCTGAGACTCTTAGCTCCAAATAATCATCTAAAAGCCAGAAGTCGAGCTGTTACTCAAGTGGTAGAGTACTAATCTTGAGTGACAAAGGTAAAGGACAGTTGCCTAGGCCCTGAGTTCAAGTCTTAGTACTGATCCAACAAACGAATTGGAAGTCAAATGTAAATTTATCCAATTCTCCAGGCCCAAACCCTTCAAGGACACCTGTCACTGAGACAGTGGAAGGTCAAGGAACTCCTCACTGAAGCCTAAGCTACTATTAAAACAGGGAAAAGGAGGTCCATCGCGTGTGATGGCTTTTATACTTAGCCAGGAGGGGCTCAGGCAGGTGGTGGAGCGATGTGAGCATGAATTCTGATTTACAGACAACAGTCCGAAGGTTCTTCTGGGGACAAGGGCTTGCTGAGCAGGCCCCTCTCTTTGCCCCCATAATCCTGCTTATGTCAGGAACTTTCCCCAGGCAGCTTCCTTCTTTCTGTCTCCTTCAGGCCGGTTCCCTCTGGGGTCTTCCCTGTGTGTGCAGCTGAGGTCCCGTGATCACATGAGCTGGAACTTCCCTAATCTCTAGTGCAGGACAGAGAACTGAGAGTGAGCCTGTGACCACACAGTGCCATTTGCTAAACCCTTAGACGTCCACTCAGATCCCACGGCAGGTGTGGAGCCAGATGTCCACCAGCTTTGCCTGTAGCAAGCTCACTACAACAACAATCTCTCCTCCTCCTGGTCAGGTCTGCCCAGGGCCTTGCAGGCCCAGTGCAGATACCTCCCTACCTCTTGGCTAAGTTTCCACTCAGTGTCTGTGTTTCCTAGGTAACTGGCACACCTGGAAGCAGTCACCTCCCTCTCCTGCTAGGTTACATCCTGGGCCGCCTCTGGCCACGCCTCCCCGCTGACCATAGGGTCCCAGGCCCTGAGGTCATCCACACATCCAATGTGGCCACACCTTTCCCCCACCTGGCCACACCTCCTCCTGTCCTGCCCTAGATAAGTCCTGGCTTGGGGGTGGGTCTCCCCACTTGGCCATGCATCTCCACCAGGCGCACGGCAGGTGCAGCAGTTCGGTAAATAAACTTGTGTTCTCTTCGTCTGCCACCTCATGAAACCTACCTACTTAATATGCTTTCCACTCCTCTCACCCCAAAATTCTCATTCCCTCTTTTTTTCCTTTTGTCAGACATGTGGCTTGAATTCAGGGCCTGGGCACTGTCCCTAAGCGTTTCAGCTCAAGGCTAGTTCTCTACCACGTTAAGCCACAGCTCCACTTCTGGTTTTCTGGCGGTTTATTGGAGATAAAGAGTCTCATGGATGGTCCTGCCCCAGTGGGCTTGAATACTAATCCTCAAATCTCAGCCTCCTGAGTACCTCTGGCTTTGACTTTTTCCATAGAGCTAAATCTTGGGTCCTATCACTAAGCTGTTTGTTTTCCTCTTTTGTTAGAGGTGGTGATCTTGGTTGGTAGGGCTTGAAATTAAGGCTGAAGGCTGGTAACTCTTTTGGAGGGTTTTCCTCCTCAAGGGTAGCAGGCCCTACCATTGAGCCACAGCTCAACTTCTGCCTTTTTTCCTTTTTTTCTGGTGGTATCAGGAGTTAAAAGTACCGTGGGCAGCCAACACACTACACAGTATCCTATCATCTGAGGATTGTGGTTCAAAGCCAGCCTGGGCAGAAAAATCCATGAGACACTTATCTTGAGTCAAACACCAGAAGCAGGAAGTAGTAGAGCTCTAGCCTTGAACAAAAGACCTCAAGTTCCAGCCCACCCATGACACATAGGAAAACAAGTCTCATAGACTTTCCTCCCTAGGCTGGCTTCAGGCCTCGATCCTCAGATTTCACCCAACATGAGCAGCTTGGAATACAGGTGTGAGTCTTCATTTTAAAATCTTTACTTGGCAATTTGTTGCCTACCTTTTCATTTACTGTTCTTTTTGTTGTTGTTGTTGTTGTTGTTGTTAGTGGAGGCTTTATGACTTGTTACTAAAGTCCTGGCCACTCTCCCTGAGGATTTTCTTCACCTCCCTTCTATCAAGATTAACACCTTGAGCCACAGTTCAACTTCTGTTTTTGTTGTGTTCTTGTTGTTTTTGTGGAAGTTCTAGGGCTTAAACTCTGGGCAAGGCCACTTTGTTTTAGTATTTTTTTTTCCACCAGGCTTGCAGGCTCCACTACTTGAGCCACAGCTTAACTTCTTTCAGGCTTTTTTGGTGGTTAATCGGAAATAAGAGTTCCATGAATACTCAAGAGCACTTCAGAGAGGCTTGCAATCTGAGGATTGTGGTTCAAAGGCAGCCTGGACAGGAAAGACCAAGAGACTCTTACCTCCAAATAATCACCAATAGTCACGAAGTACCAGAGCTCTAATCTTGAGCAAACCACCTCAAGCTTAAACCCCAGGACCGAGAACACACAAAACCAAGTCTCCTGGCCTTTCCTGCCCAGGCTGGCTTTGATCCACAATCCTCTGGTTTCAGACTCAGGATTACAGGTGTAAGCCAACATGATAAAAATCTTCATTGACTCCTCTTTCACCTTCTTTTTCATTTATTCATCTTTTTTTGTTGGGGGGGAGGGAGAGTAGGACCTTGCCAAAACTATCAAAACTATCTGGCTCTACAACTTGGGCCATAATTCTACTTTTTTTTTTTTCTTTTTGTTTGTTAGAGCTTGAAATTAAGTCCCGGTGAATCTCTTGGAGGGTTTTTTTCCCCTCTAGGGTAACAGGCTCTAGCATTTGTGCCACAGATCAACTTCTGCCTTTTTTCCTTTTTCTAGTGATTAATAGGAGATAAAGGTCCAATGGGAAGCTAAAGTCACTACACAGTATCCTAAAATCTAAAGATTGTGGTTCAAAGCCAGCCTGGGCAGGAAAATCCATGAGAATCTTATCTCAAATGAAACAAGAGGCGGGAAGTAGTAGAATTCTAGCCTTGAACCAAAGACCTCAATTTCAAGCCCACCCACAACACAAGAACAAGTCTCAGACTTTCCTGCCCAGGCTGGCATTCAACCAAGGTGGTCAGAATTCACCATGAGCAGCTTAGAATACAGGTGTGAGTCTTGATTTTAAAATGTTCTTTTTGTTGTTCTTACTGGAGGTTTTATGGCTTGTAGTTAAAGGCCTGGCTACTCTCCCTAAAGTTTCCTTTTTATCTGTCTCTCTCTTTAGAGAAGGCTTCACACCTTGAGCCATAGCTCAACTGGTCTTTTTATTGTTATTGTTTTTGTGGAAGTTCTAGGGCTTGAACTCTGGGCATGGCCACTTTGTCTTAGGTTATTTTTTTCTCAAGGCTAGAAAACTCTACTACTTGAGACACACAGCTCAACTTCTTTATTGTTTTTACTATTTAGTGGTAAACAAGAGATAAAGAGTCCCAAGGGTAGCCAAAGACACTATGGGGAGGCTTGAAAACACAGGATAACTCTTCGAACCCAGCCAGCGTAGAAAATTCTAAGACTCTTGTCTCCAACCACCAATAGGCAGAAAGTAGTAGAGCTGTAGCCATGAGCAAAACACCTCAAGTTTAAGCCCCAGGACCAAACACACTAAAACAAGTCTCATGGGCTTTCCTGCCCAGGCTAGCTTTGAACCGTGCTCTTCAGATTTAAGCTACATTAGCACGCAGGATTACAGGCGTGAGCCAACACTGGCAAATCTTCACTTGACTCCTCTTGCACCTCTTCATTTATTTGTCTTCTTTTAATTTTTTGGCTGTTGTTCTTAGGGCCTAGCCTTCATAATCAGTTTTTTTCTTTTCTTCCAAAAGTAGCTTGCTTCATAATTTGAACCATAGATCAACTGCACTCTTGTTTTTTTTTTTTTTGCTTCTGCTCCTCAGGTGAGAACTCTGGTCCTGGTCACGATCTTTTTTTGTTTTGGGGTGTGTGTGTGTGTGTGTGTGTGTGTGTGTGTGTGTGTGTGTGTGTGTGTGTGTGTGTGTGTGTGTGTGCACGTGCAGGGGTAGGGTTGGGGTGAGTTTTGTTTTGGGGTGTGTGTGTGTGTGTGTGTGTGTGTGTGTGTGTGTGCACGTGCAGGGGTAGGGTTGGGGTGAGTTTTGTTTTGGGGTGTGTGTGTGTGTGTGTGTGTGCACGTGCAGGGGTAGGGTTGGGGTGAGTTTTGTTTTGGGGTGTGTGTGTGTGTGTGTGTGTGTGTGTGTACGTGCAGGGGTAGGGTTGGGGTGAGTTAGGGCTTGAATTTCAGGCTTGGTGACTCTTTCTGAGGTTTTATTGATTTACTTATTTAACTGAAGGGTAGAAGGCTCTATTGTTTGAGCCACAGCTCTACTTCTGCCTTTTTTTAGTGGTTAATATAAGAGTCCCATGGGTATCCAAGGGCACTACAGAGAGGCTTGAAATCTGAGGATCACGATTCAACGGCAGCCTAAGCAGGAAGATCCATGTGACTCTTATCTCCAATCAACCACTAATAGGCAGAAGGTAGTAGAGCTGTAGCTATGAGCAAAACACCTCAAGTTTAGGTCTCCAGACCTGAATGCACTGAAACAAGTTTCATGGACTTTGCTGCCCAGGCTGGCCTTGAACCGTGATCTTCAGATTTCAGTGACCTTAGCACTCAGGATTATAGGTGTGAGCCAACATTTAAAAATCTTTAGCTCTTCTTTCTTTCACATTTTCTTTCTTTCACACTCTTTCTCTCTCTTTCTTTCCTTCCTTCTTTTCTTTCTTTCTTTCTTTCTTTCTTTCTTTCTTTCTTTCTTTCTTTCTTTCTTTCTTTCTTTCTTTTGCTGCTATTCTTAGGGCCTAGCCACTCATGCTCAATTTTTCATTTATTTTCCTTTTGAAACTAGCTTGCTCTACTATTTTGACCACAGGTAAACTACAGGCTTATTTCTCTCTCTCTCTCTCTCTCTCTTTTTTTTTTTTGTAGTTCTTCTAGGTCTTGAACTCAGGTCACAGTCACTGAGATTTTTTTTAAATTTTTTAAAAACTTGAGTGGTAGTTGTAAGGTCTTGAAATTAAGGCCTGGTGACTCTCCTTGAGTTTTTTTTGGGTGGGGGCAGGGGTGGTCCTGGGGCTTGAACTCTGGGCCTGGGCGCTGTCCCTCAGCTCTTCAGCTCAAGGCTAGCAATCTACCACTTGAGCCACAGTGCCACTTCTGGCTTTTTCATCTTATATAGTGCTGAGGAATCAAACCCAGGGTCTCATGCATGCAAGGCAAGCACTCTATCACTGAGCCACCTTCCCGACCCCTCTTTAAGGTTTTATTTATTTATTTTTACCTTAATGGTAGCAGGGAGTTTAACTACTTAGGCCACAGCTCAACTTCTGCATTTTTTTGTGGGTTGTTAATAAGAGATTAGAGTATCAACAGCAAGCCAAGAGCATTAGAGAGGACTGAAATCTGAGGATTGTGGTTCAAAGCCAGCCTGGGCAAGAAAGTCCATGAGACACTTATCTCTAATTAACCACCAAGAGGTAGGAAGAAGTAGACCTCTAGCCGTGAGCAAAATATAACACGTTCAAGCCCCAGTACTGAACACAGTGAAATAAGTCTGTACTTTATTGCCCAGGCTGGCTTTGAACCACAATTCTCAGATTTCAGCAACCTGAGCAGATTGACAGTTTTGAGCCATGATTTAGGAATCTTTAATTTGCTCCTCTCTTTTTCACCTTCCTTTTCATTTATTGTCCACCCCCTTCTTTTTTTTTTTTTTTTTTTTTAGTTCATGTCCTTTTTTGTTGTTAGGGCCTAGCCACTCACTCTAGGATTGATTGATTAATTTATTTGTCAGTTGTGAGGTTTGAACTTGGTGCCTAGGTGCTGTCCCTGAGCTCTTCTGCTCAAGGCAGAAGTGCCAAGGCCACAGTGCCACTTCCACTTAATTGGAGAAAACAGGCATCTGGGGACTTTTCAGCCTGGGCTGGCTTCGAATTGTGATCCTCAGCTCTAAACCTCCTGAGTAGCCAGGATTACAGGCATGAGCCAGAGGTGTCTGTGTTTTAGATCAAAACTAGCAGGCTCTACAATTTGGGCCACACTACTTCACTGTCCATGAGATTTTGGGGGTTCTTTTTGTTTTTTGCTCAAAGCTTTCAGGAGCAAAAACTCAACTCCCGAATTTTGTTTTGTTTTGGGTATTTTGTTTATTTCAAAGCCAGCAGGCTCTACGACTTGAGCCTCAACTCAACTTCTACCTTTTTTGGTGGTTAATAGCAGATAAGAGTCCCAAGGGAAGCCAAGGGCACTACTTAGCATCCTAAAAAGCTAAGGATTACAGTTTGAAGCCAGCTTGGGCCAGAAAGTCCATCAGTCTCATCTCCAATTAACCACAAGAGGCAGGAAGTAGTTTTAACCTTGAGCAAAAACCCTCAAGTTCAAGCCCATGTCTGGCACACACAAAAAGAAGTCTCTTGGACTTTCCTGCTCAGGCTGGCTTCGAACTGTTATCTTTAGATTTCAGCTTGGATTAGAGGCACGAGTCTATATTGTAAAACCTTTAATTGGCTCTTCTCTTCTTCACATACATTTATTTGTTTATTCTTTGTAGGTTCTCTGGCTTGGTTTTAGGGCCTCACCAATCTTGCTGAAGGCTAGCATGCTCTATGACTTTAGCCACAGCTCCACTTTGGTTTATTTATTTTTGGTGGTTAGTAGGAGGTAAATGTCTTATGTTAGGATACACTCCCACAGGGTCCTGAATTATGCTGATCATGATTCAATGTCAAGGGGCAAGGAAAGTCCATGAGACTCTTATCTCAAATTAGCCTCCAAAAAACCGGAAATGGTCAAGGGCCACCTTTACAAAAAAGTTGTAGTTCATATCCCACAACTCACACACACACACACACACACACACACACACACACACACACACACACACAATGGTCTTGTCCTGCCTGGCTTGGAATGGTAAGCCTCAATATCAGTGTTTTGAGTAGCTAGAATTACAAGTGTGAACCACTGTTTTATCATTTTTAGTTGACTCTTTATGCTTCTCTTCCACTTTTTTATTTATTGTGTGGTTGTCTTAGTGCTAGATCTCTATTTTTCACTTTTTTTTTCTTAGCTTTTTCATAACTTTTCTTGCTCAAGGCTGCTGCTGTACCACTTGAGCCACAGCTCCACTTCTGGCTTTTTGCTGATTAGTTGGAGATAACAGGCTCCTGGACTTTCCTGCCTACATTGGCTGTGAACCCCAAGCCTCAGATTTGAAGATACTCTTAGTGCCCTTGGCATTCTGTGAGACCCTTAGGTCCGATTAACCACCAAAAGAAAAGGGGGTAGGGCAGAAGTTGATCTGTGGTTCTAGCCTTGAATTAAAAAAAATACTTGGAAGTCTAGTTTTGTCTCTAATTGTACACACTGTTTGATTCATGCAAACAGAAAACAGAAAACAACTTAAGGACAGTCAGCAGGTAATGATGATTCCTGAACTCATGACCGGTAATGATTCCTGAATTCATCACCCATAGCCTTTTTTAGATGTAGATTATCATTTGTGTCAGCTTGAGGAGACATTAAAGAACAAGGCTTTAGGGGCCAGTTACACAGGATTCAGCAATCAGGATCCATTGGCAAAGCTTTTCAGAGAATGACTGAAAACTCACTCCTCACCATTCCAAAATGGTTCTTAGCTCTGGGCAAAGGAAAGAGAGATGAGAAAGACGGAATATGGGAAAACTAAGAGGCTCAAACAAGGTAGGTAATGTTAACTTTAAAACGTAGGTGTACAGTGTGCAATCCAGAAAAGGACATGCCTTCTATGCTTGGATCCCAGTTAATTTAGTTAATAAAACAAACCATTGGTGCAGAGCAGACCAATTATTGTATTTACTGAAAAGGAGGCACATGGCAGGCAAGTTCGTTCACTAACCTCCAGGAACTTTGAACACAAAGGAGTAAAAAGGTTTGGCTCTGCTTAGGTGGAGGACTGAGATGTGCAGATGTTCCCCAAGAAGGATCCCACTGACATCCAATCTTCAGATGCATGCTGGGTACCCGTGGCTCATGCCTGTAATCCTAGCCACTCTGAAGGCTGAGATCTGAGGATTGTGGTTTGAAGCCATCTGGGAAAAGAAAGTCTGTGAGACTTTTTTTTTTTTTTTTTTTGCGGCCCAAGAATATTCCTATTCATTGCTAACCACAACTCAAGGCAGTGCAATGGGATGCCGGGCTAAAGAAAACTAGAAAACATAGAGACAGGTGTAGAGGAAAAAGAAGAAAATCAGTGGGGAGCCGGGGTCCCAAAGCTTACTGGCACTTGGGCCCCAGGTCCCACAAGCAAGCCTATTTATTTGAGTTCACACTGGGAAGGTTACCATGGATACAGGCAAAAAAAAAAAAATAAAGCATCTATATTACAATCAGAGCCAATTACAATCAGAGTGAGTGAGAAACACTGGTTCCTTTAAGAAAGGAGACTGCAACCCAGGGAAAGTCCAGACATGTAGTTCACCTTGTCTAGCCTCCCAGGTTTAGCTGTCAGCAATTTCACCCAGCCTTCAAGGCCTTTAAAGCACTATGGAATGGGGCCATAGCCTAGCCCTCTCCAGAGCTGTGTTTTAATCCTTCCATGGCCAGCTCTCTGATTTCTGAGTGCTATTGAGGTGGCATTCCAACCTCTCAAACCTTTTCCAGCCTCACATCTCAGCTTCAGAGTTCCCTGTATCTATTAATGTTAATAGCACAGTAAAAAAAAGAAAAAAGAAAAAGAACATTAGACATTTAAAAGAAATAACTGACTACATTCTTTCGTCAAGTACAAGAAATTGAGCACCACTGCTTTAAGTCACTAATAACACTTTTTTAGATGTACTTTCACAGGCTTTCATAAAGCTTCCTATAGAGTCCTTATAGTAAAGTGTCTTTTTGCCTCCCATTTTTATTGAATTTGCACAATACTTAGTACTTAAGACCATTTCACCTCATAATTAAAGTTTATCTTGTAAGTAAATACTTGTGAGACTCATCTCCAATCAAATGTCAAAAAAGCCAGAAGTGGAGCGATGGCTTAAGTGCTATAGTAAAATCCTCGAGCAAAAGCAGCTCAGGGGCAGTGTCCAGGTCCAAAGTTCAAGCTCTAGGTCTAGAACAAACACACACACACACACACACACACACACACACACACACACACACACACACACAGATAATAATGTCTATCAAGGTCTTCCTTAGGATGATCTTGGTGATGTCAGCAACTGTCTCAAGATTCTGTCTCTCTTCCATGCATTTGTGGTATTAGACAGCAGAGTCACTGTAGTATAAAATGTGTCTAAGACCTGCCCATTAGCAAAGGCTGTCATGTAACATATCCAACACAATGTCCAGCTCTCTTTTTTTTTTTTTTCTTTTTTGTCCGTCATGGGGCTTGAACTCTGGGCCTGGGCGCTGTCCCTCAGCTCTTCAGCTCAAGGCGAGTGCTCTACCACTTGAGCTACAGCGCCACTTCCGGTTTTCTGGTGGTTTATTGGAGATAGGAGTCTCCCGGTCTCTCCTGCCTGGGCTGGCTTTGAACCGTGATCCTCAGATCTCAGCCTCCTGAGTAGCTAGGATTACAGGCGTGAGCCACCAGCGCCCGGCATGTCCAGCTCTCTTGATGGTAGATCTGCACATCTTGGGACTTGATGGGACCCATGTCCTCTTCAGCTGGCTTTCCCATCCTCTGTGCCTCCTGCTGCAATGATTCACCGTCCACACCAAAGTGGCTTACATAACCTCTCCCAAATTATCTGAGATCTGGATGCCAGCGATGTCACGGAGACCCCCTGAGGCTATTGCCCTTTCAGAGAGGCCATTTTACCTCCTGTGCTCTCCTCACAGATGTGGGCAAGGGTCTCTGAGAGACTACAGTGCCAGATCTTGGAGCCATCTAGCTTCAAGTGTCTCTAAGCCTTGGGAAATCATGCAGTCAAGGGTGTAGGTTAGGAATATGGGGGTATGCACACCCCCTCCTTCTGGAGGTTTTCCTGTATGTTCTCTTGGGCAGTGCACAGAAGCAGGATCTCTGAAAGGGAACTTGTATGGTCATCTCTGTCCGGCTTGGTCCAGACAACATAGAAACTACTTTACCATCCCTTCCATGGTTTTGACACGCTCCATGTGATCCGTGCTGAACTGCTCTCAATGCAACAACAATGTAGAGGTCACAACTGGGTGTTGTGTGGATAGCTGTCCAGGCTTGGGCATGAGTGCCATGCCATGCTGGACCCACAACTCCATGCTGGGAAAGTGAGAGGAAGATTAGCTGGCTTGTGTCTGAGTCTGAATGAGCCCAGTAGGTGCTGAGGCCTCCTCTTCATGTCCAAAGGATAACGCAACGTGGGCAGGGCCAACCATCACCTAAACACTGACCTTGGTCCTCGGCATTATCTCCAGCATCTCCCTGACAACAGAGACTTCTGATCTGAGGATCACAGTTTGAAGCCAGCCTGGGCAGGAGAGTCCATGAGACTCTCATTTCCAACCACCAAAAAGGCCAGAACTGGAGTTGTGGCTCAAGTGGTAGAACAGTAGCTTGTAGCCAAAAAAAAAAAATAAGCATAGAGGGAAAAGCCCGGCCAAGCATGAGCCTGAGCCCCAGGAACAGCCTGCATGTACACACACACACACACACACACACACACACAGCTTCCTGCCAGATTTTTCCATGTGGTCCCATGAAATGGTTGGAGACCTCTCTTTACACTGGTGTGCCCAGGTATTCACTCCAGAACTGTGGAAATTGCCTCTCATTCACCTACAGGTCCATTGGAACTGGTTGTGAACTTTGCAGCCTGCTTCCTCTACTCCTTTTCTGAGATGAGTCCCATAGCTCAACACAGCTGTCCATACTCTTCTAGATGCTGCTTAGGGTCTCGGGGCCTGCATTCACACGCCAAATGGAAAAATAAACATGACCTGAGATCCTCTACTTACTTTGAGGACCAGCTTTCCAGGCAGTGGCAGCTCCCTGTGAAGCCAGGCTCAGTGAAGTGTGGAGGGCTTGAGGCCTTCTAAGGGAAGAGCAGAGAGTGGAGGAAGACAGAGGAAGTGGGGAAAGACGATCTACCTTTCCATGTTTCTTTGCAATTCCCGATCCACAGCATAACCTTTGCCAATTGCTCTGCTGTGTGTGTGTGTGCGTGTGTGTGAATGTGCGCATGTGCACAGTGGTTCTGGGCACTGAATTCAGGGCCTGGTCACTACTCTGAGCTTTCCTGCTCAAGGCTAGTGCTCTACCACTTGAGCCACTGATCCACTTCTGGCCTCCTAGGTAGTTAAATGGAGAGACCAGTTTCAGGGGCTTTCCTATACAAGCTGGCTTCCAACCACAATCCTCAGATTTCAGTGTCCTGAGTGGCTAGGATTTACAGGTACCTGGCTATTGTGTTTGTTTTAAGCCACTACTTTAGCAGCAACAGTCAGAATGCCCAGATACTGCCCTTGTCCTTGTGGGGAACAGTCTCAAATAAAAGTTGCATATAAAGGGCCTGCTGAGAAGCTAGGGTTACAGGTGTGAGGCCTCAGAGCCAGGCTGCCGTGCTGTATTTCATCTGGTCTCCGCCTGCCTTGGCCCCCTGGTGGTCTCACTGGGGACTGCAGGGAGGGCAGGTATCCATTTCTATTCCCGGGCTTGACTGGTTTGGGGGATTCAGCTGGGCAGGTTCCACCTTCTCTTTCAGAGAGCACTGCAGCCCTGAGGTGAGTGCAACTCCAGGGCTTCCTGCCTCTGTCTGAGACCACGACAGCCCAGCCCAGAGTCAGAGCCTCCTGAGTCAGAACCTGCCGCCTCCCCACTGGGAGCCCAGGTGCTGGGGTGGGGCTGGCCAGCCCTGGGCAATGCTGACATTAGATGGAGTGCGGCCAGACCCCTCCCAGAGCTTCAGATAGGAATCACAGTGTCCAGCTAGATGTTCTTGCTTATTTGCTCACTTGCTTCTCCTGCACACTTATCTCAGTCACAGACATTTCCTCCACTAAGGGGCACATCTACCCTGCCCCCACAAAGCCTTCAGACTCCAGTTCCGGGGGTGTTCTGGGCTCTTCCCTGCTGCAGCCCATGTCACGTGTCACAGACAGACCAGGAAAGGACCCTGGGAACTCTGCGGCCATGCAGAGAGTGCTGGTGTGCACAGTGTCAGGAAACTGTGACTCAGACTCCTGACTTGTAACGAGCCCATCAGAGTTCAGTGTAGGACCAACTGACTCGACAACTCCCTGTCCAGATGAGATTTCTAGCTTACTCTACTGTGAATAGAGGCAAAGAAGGGGAGCAGAGATCAGCCAGCAGATTCCACCAGAAAGGGGCAGCCTCTACCTTCTACAAAGACGAACTGAATCCTGTGATCAGTTTCTTCGGAGTCTTCTGACAGATATCCACAGTAAAAGAGCCATTTCTGCAGGGCGCGGGTGGCTCATGCCTATAATTCTGTCTACTCAAGGAGGCTGAGATCTGAGGATGGTGGTTCAAAGTCAGCCTGGGCAGGAAAGTCTATGAGACTCTTAGTTCCAAATAATTCTAATTAACCAGCAAGAAGCCAGAAGTAGAACTGTGGCTTAAGTGGTAGAGCACTAGCCTCGAGCTAAAAAGTTCAGGGGCAGTGCCCAGGCCTTAAATGCAAGCTGCAATCCCCCCCCCCCCCCAAAAAAAACCTAACTTGGTAGTCCAGAGATTCCTCTTCTCTCTAGGTGGTCTAGATGAGCCACTATTGAGTTTTCTGTAATTCCAGAATATTCCAAGCACTGTAGCCAATTCTGATCCTGAGAATTTGTTCCCATGTTAAAAATAAAAACATTCCAGCTTACACTCCATATGCATGTGATAGTACACGCCACCTTCTTTTTCCAGCTTTGGCTTTCATTGGAAGAGTCATAATATCAGGTATACGTAGAGAAGAGGCTGCTGCTGTAAATACAGCAGCTGCTGCCTCTCTGTGGAAGGTGAGCTGGGCTGTCTCTTCCTGGCTTTGAGGGCTCCTAGCCCTCTTTCCTCAGTTCACATTCATGAACTTCCTTCCCCAGAGAACTCCTGTGGTCTGACCCTGGGGCAAAGCAATGACATTCTAGAATGCCCTGTCACTCATTGCCATCACTTTCTGATCTCAGGTTTTTCAAAATTCAAGAGACTCACCGTTGCTGGCTTACCCTCTTCTTCTCCACATTTCTTAATTGCCTTTCTCCTTGGTGATATCTATTCAGAGAAATCTTCTAGCCTATCCATGTTCCTGAGCAGAGTAATGTGGCTACTGGGCCTGTGTCATTAGTTCACATGGTAGCTAGAACAATGCTGTGGTTACCAGGACAGGCAGTGTGGTTTCAAGACTGGAAATGGAATTATATCAACTATGAAGTTGCCATTTGAGAAGATGATGAATGAAAGTCTCTGAGGAGGGCTGACTTTTTTTTTTTTTTTCAGTTGTGGAGCCTGAACTCTGGGCCTGGGCACTGTACCTCAGCTCTTCAGCTCAAGGCTAGCACTCTACCACTTGAGTCACAGTGCCACTTCCGGCTTTTTCTGCTTATGTGGTGCTGAGGAATCGAACCCAGGGCCTCATGCATGCAAGGCAAGCGCTCTACCACTGAGCCACCTTCCCAGCCCCTCCCCCCCAAATAATTTTTTTTAAATTGAACTTAGGGCTTGGGATCTGTCTCTGTTTTCTTCCCCCCCACCCCCCCTCAAAGTTAGTGCTTTACCACAGCTCCACTTTTAGATTTTTGGTGGTTAATTGGAGACAACTGAATCATGATCCTCAGATCTCACCCTTCTAAGTAGCTAGATTTACCTGGATTACCCAGTAAAGTTTTAGTCAAAGCCATCACAGTGTTAGTCAAATTCTTGGGATTTCATTAAGTCACAAATACAATAGTCAATTCCCTTGAATACATAACATACATCCTGTGAACAAGGACATTCTCAACATGATCACAGCACAACCACTGAAGTCAGGGATTTGAAACATCCATACATTACTACTGTCCATATTCCCCTCAAATTAGAGTATCACACACTGCATCTGGCTCTTAGGCCTCGATGGTTGCCTAGAACTGCCTACAATAGTTTCTGCTTTTACTTTGGTGACTGAAAACTTGAAGACTAGGAATTACTTCGTTCATTTTCCCTCAATTTTGGTCCCCTAAATGTTTTCCCTTATTTTTTTTAATCTATTTTTAACTTGAAATGATAGTGTGTTCATGCCAGAGCAACCTAAGAAGTAGTATATAATTTTTATTTGAATTATTTGTTTTAAAATGATTTACTACTTTTAAACTAAAGGGGCACATAAGCATCATTTTAGAGAAAAACAAAAGTTATACATGTATTCTAACCTGAATTCCACGTTTTGTAATTTGCCTTTTAGTAAATCATCAGTATCTTTTCATATAAAATGCCTGTAACTTCTTTTTTTTGGGGGGGGGGTCCAGTCGTGGGGCCTGAACTCTGGGCCTGGGCGCTGTCCCTCAGCTCTTCAGCTCAAGGCTAGCGCTGTACCACTTGAGCCACAGTGCCACTTCCAGCTTTTTTCTTTTTTGCTTATGTGGTGCTGAGGAATCGAACCCAGGGCCTCATGCATGCAAGGCAAGCGCTCTACCACTGAGCCACCTTCCCAGCCCCTGTAACTTCTTTATGTTAATACTTCACATCATTCCAGTATGTGATTGTATTATAACTCCTCTCTTCCTTCTTTCTTCCTTCCATTCCTTCCCATCTTTCCCTCCTTTCTTTTTTTTTATTTTTTTATTTTTTGTGAACACACTGTACAGAGGGGTTACAATTACATGGGCAGGTTAATGCGTACATTTCTTATCAAGCATTGCAGCCTCCTCCTCTCTTTCCCTCCTTTCTATCCTATTCACTTAAACTCAGGGTCTCAAGCATGTGAGGTAGGTGCTCTACCAGCTGAGCCACACACCTCACTGTTTTTGCTTTAGTCATTTTTGTAGTAGTGTTTTATGTTGATGACCAGGCCAGCTTGGACCATAATCCTCCTTTTGACCCTGAGTAGAGATAAAAAGCACAATGCACTGGGTTCAGATATTGATTGAGATGCAGTTTATGAATACTTTGCCGAGGCTAGCCTTAAATCATAATCCTCTGTGTCTCAGTCTCTTCAGCAGCTAGGATTACAAGTGTAAGCTACCATGCCTGGCTCAAATTTCTAACTACTAAAACATATTAACAAAGTTTTAATAATTTTAAATGTTGAATTTGGGGACAGTGGTGCTTTCACTTGCCTAGTTTCAAATTTCACCAAAAAACCCCAAATATTAACCTTTGATTTCTTAGAGTTCATAAAATAAACAGATAAACTTAAAGAAAAACAACTATTTAAAGAAAAAAGCCAAAAAGAAAGCATCCTTACCACCATAACTTTGGATTTGACACCTTGCCAAAATTGTTTTACATCATAGTTGTTTTTTATGGAGTGTGTATTCCAACATCTATGGCCAAACAGCCTATAACCACAGGAGAAAAGGCCAGGCTGTAGGCCAACACACCAAGGGAAGGGAGGGTCCAGAGGCCTTGTAGGTGGCCATGTCCCAACATTTTACCTGAAGGGTTAGGGCAGCTTAAATATAGGGGGGGAAAAGCAGAGAAATAGAAAAAATATATTAATATTCCAAATGTGTGGGATCAAAGAGTGGGTAAAAATAGTATAACACTAACAATGGGTATTAGAACAAACATCTTCTAGTGTTAAAAAAATAAGAGCAACAAATTACAGTTCAAGAGCATCTTGGAGAATATTAATTTCAAGGAGACGCAGCAAATATGGTGTCATGTAATCGAAAAACCAAAACCTAGCCAATGTCTTTTCATTTTATTATAGCACTAGTGATTTCATTCAACAAACTGATAAGGATGATCGCCTCAACACAAAAGAAAAATAAAAATCAAACTGCTGCTGTCTAAAACACAAAGTATCTTATACTTCGAGAAGATTGTCCTTCCTGTGCATGGCTGACATTTTACGTACTGATCACTAATAGGAAAGAGTTCTGAAACAGAACAGGGATAATGACTTACCCCTTTTAATCGCACTCAAATTAGAAATCACTGTTCTATGAGGCTGGCTGAAACAAACCAGTTCTTACATCTCTATCCATTCATGTAGAAAGTAGCAGCTGTTTGCCATCTTCAGTTTGCAAAGGACATAAATTAAACAGTACACTGGAAAGATTTTGCTCTCTTCTGCTGATGTGCTAAAGAGGGTCTATTTCTGTCTCCAAGCCTGGGTGAGATTCTACAGCAGCAATTCACCTCTATGTTGAAAGAACAAAAGCATTAGCTCTCTCTCACACACACACACACACAAGCATTCTGGAATCAGTTATTGATGACCAAGGGTCTGGTTTATTACTTGTAAAATAATTTCATTGTTCCTCTTTTGTGTGTGCCAGGTCTGGGGCTTGAACTCAGGGCCCTTGCTTTCCCTTGGCTTTTTTCCTTAGGGATGATACTCTGCCAGTTAAGCCATTCCTCTACTTCTGGGTTTATCACTGCTGAATTGTAGACGTCTTCCTGCCTAGGCTGGTCTGTAGTCATGATCCTCAGATCTCAGCCTCCTAAGCAGTGAGGATTATAGGCATGAGCCACCAATGACTGGGTTACTTGTTCCTTTGATAAAAATCCAAATGGCTACAGCATGGTTTAACAGAGAGTTTGAATCCTTTTCTGAGCCTTAGAAAAATCCATGAGACTCTTACCTCCAGTTAGCCACCCAAAAGCTGGAAGCCAAGCTCTGGCTTGGCTCAAATAGTAAAGTATCAGCCTTGAAAGTAAAAGCCAGGGCTGGGAAGTTGGCTCAGTGGTAGAGCGCTTGCCTTGCATGCCTGAGGCCCTGGGTTCGATTCCTCAGCACCACGTAAGCAAAAAGAAAAAAGCCGGAAGTGGCGCTGTGGCTCAAGTGGTAGAGCGCTAGCCTTGAGCTGAAGAGCTGAGGGACAGCGCCCAGGCCCAGAGTTCAGGCCCCACGACCGGACCCAAAAAAAAAAAAAGAAAGAAAGTAAAAGCCAAACAAGGGCACAAGGCCTTGAGATCCAACCCCAGTACTGGCACAGGGGAACAAAAATCTCTGCTCTCTTTCTGTCTCTAGCTATAGATGGTTTGATCTCTACGCCTATTGGAACAGCACACAACTGGCTCACGGTATGTATGTGCAAATGTGGGTAATACGAGTGAACAAACAAATCCTCATCCTCCTTCAAAACAGTGGTGGGGTAAGACTTTCATGTTCTTATAAGCCAACCGAAAACTAAAAGTAAAAAACAAGAGGAGGAAGCAGCACCACGGTGCCACCCCGGAGGGAAGGTCAGCAGGAACTAAGACGTCATTTCAGAAGGCAGCCTCTGGCATCGCGCCCTGGTACTACCCAGCCATCTGTCATCTTTAAGCCTTAGCTGAGCAACAGAGTGGGAAAAAACATCCTCGTACCTTAGGAAAGAAGAAAAAGAAAGAAACCCTGGAGCTGTCCAGCCCAGCTGAGCTGAGAGGTTAGGTGCAGAGCAGTTTCCAGAGTGATCACAATGGTGATCACCAGTCCCAATGTGCTGTGGGTATCACTCACACTGTCCATCACCAAGAGCCAGCTCTTTCCAGTCTCAATCGGCTCAGGCCTGCGGCGGACCCCCAACTCCACCCCCGGCCCATTTGGCACTCTGTCAGTCCAGGCCACTGGACAGAGAGTCTCACCGCTCCCACCCCAATATTCAGACAGGATTCACAGCTCCACAAGCTGTGGGCATGATGCATCACTAGGCCCCCATTATGCACAGGGCACGGGCCATACAACCCCAAGTTGGGACCCCTTTCTTAAAAGACACGAACAGGGAATACCCAAGTCAGTGCAGCAGTGGGCACTGCCAGAGAAAACTTTCAGGGGCAAGAAGACTTTAGTGACCCTAGCTCTGGCCTGCAAGTGTTCAGTCTACCTTTCTTTGGTCCCTGTGTCATCTCAGAGCAAGGGCAGCCATGTATATCCACCTGGCAGATAGGCCCACGCGCATGCTCAACACCACAGCAAATGCAAATCCAGATGCATCGCTGCAAATCACATAAGTGCAAGCACACATACACACACACACACACACACACACTCTAGCGGATCTCTTCCTTCAATAAAAGGGTGGACAGTTCATGTGTCTCGTACCCTTTGGCACACTAGGAGGGCAGTCTTGGCTACATTCAGTGATACAGAAGTGTTGGTGACTAAAGATGCATTTACTTACTTGAGTGTTACCAGTTCAAGGCCGGCACCCTACCGTATGAACCACAGTTCCACTCCCTGATTTTGGGGGGGGGAGGGGGCTGATTCATTGGGAATAAAAGTCTCACAGACTTTGCTGTTCAAGCTGGCTTCGAACCATCCTCAGATCTCAGCCTGGTGAGTAGCTAGGATTACAGAAGTGAGCCACCAGCATCTGGCTTCATACCACCACAGATTCCTCACCACCTGCACCACACACACACACATACACACACACACACACCATCACACACCCCATCACACTATGCCTAGCTACTCAGACCTCTGACCCTAGGTCACTGGGAGCCCAGCAAGAGGAAGAAGAGCTGAGCTGGCCTGAGCCAGGACGGGGGCGGGGGCAGAGTGCGGGGCGGGGCTTCACGAAACCACGCCCATCTGCGTCATCGCCTTGGGGGCGTGGCTCGTGCCTGCTGGCAGAAGTGTCAGTCAGTCCCAGCGCTGGGACGATGCGGGGCGCTTAGGATGCTGCTGCTGTGGCTGCTGCTGCTGCTGCCGCTGCTCTGCCTGCGCCTGGGCCGGGGTGCACACAGTAAGTCCTGGGGATCGGCCCTGCCCAATCCACCAGCGTCCCGTGTCAACCCCCCTCTACAGCTGCGGTCGGGTGGAGATCGGCGTGGGGCTGGCCCTGGTGGGAGCGAGGCGCCGCTGGCGGGGGGGGGGGGGGGGGGGGGGGGGGGGGTCGGGGGGGGGGGTGCCGGGCTCTCCCCTGGACTGGCGGGGAAGGTGGGAGTGAGGGAGGGGCCGGCTGACAGCCACACATTGAACCCCAGTAGGTATTCTTGCCCTCTGCTTCTCTGATGGGGCTGTTTGCCCCCCACCCCCAGGTGATCCTGACCCCCTCTTGCCCTCCCTCCCTGCCCTCTCCCCGCCTTCTGATCATCCCTGCCTGGAATCCCCAGCTCACTCCCCCTGCCCCCTGCCCCCGCCCTGCCCTGACCACTACCCCTCAGTTCAGGCTAAGTTCCCAGATTCAGAGACGCCCCAAGGGCCCCAGGTTTGAGGAACCAAGACCAGAGGCCGGGAGAGCAAGAACCACAATCCCTTCTACCATGCCACCAGTAAGCATGAGGTCAAACTCTCAGCCAGTCATGTGATCGAAACCTGAAATGGGAGGGCTGGGGGCGTGGCTCAAGTGGTGGAGGCCCGAGTTCAAACCCCAGTACAGCCAAAAACAAAAACAAAAAGAGAGAGTAGAAAAGAAAGTTGAGAAAATGGGTTGCATTTTCCACTTGACATCTAGTGTTTTGCAATGAAAGCACAGGCTTGAGGCTTGAAGACGGTGTGTGAAAGAATTCAAGGGACAGGTAGATTTTATAAGTGAGAATGAGAGTCACTAAAAAAGAGGTAGGAGTTCAGCAGTCGTGAGGAAGAGACACCTCCAGGGACCTAGACGTGGGAAGGGGGAACTCATTTGCCTTTGGCCCTCACATTCTTTCACTCAATTGATCACCAAGATTTGAAGTAGGGCTGGGTGCCAGTGGCTCACACCTGTCATCCTAGCTACTTAGGAGGCAGAGATCTGAGGATCACAGTTCAAAGCCAGCCCAGGCAAGAAAGTCCATGAGACTCTTATCTCCAATAAACCACTAGAAAACCAGAAGTGGTGCTGTGGTTCAAGTGGTAAAGTACTCACCTTGAGGTGAAGAGCTGAGGGATAGCGCCCACAATAGACAAAAAATAAAAAGAAGAAGATGTGAAGTAGGAGTGGGTAATGGGTTCTTATTAGAGGCAAGACAGGGCTCTTGGAGATCAGTGTATGTCCAGGCTGAGGGCATGAGGAGGGGCTGCTTGGCATTTGGTTATCTCTCTATAGATCCCAGGGTGCTGGCTCTTTAAGGAGCTATCCTCATGTAGTCCAGACTCAATGTTTGTGGTCACCTTACCTCAGGTAGGGGCCTGAGTACAGGATAATACTTCAACTTGGGGAGCCTAAGGTAAGGGAACAAGAACAGGGAGAAGCCAGGGATGTGTGTGTGTATGTGTGTGTGTGTGCATGTGCTTGCACGCACGCCTGCATGTGTGTGCATGCACGCATGTGCATGCGCATGCTAGAATTACAGGTGTGAGTCACCAGCGCCCAGTGGGACAAGCTCTTTTCAGGCTCACTGCCCAGGCTGCCTTTTCTGTGGGGTGTGGCAGCTGCAGTCATTCATCCTCACTGTGGCCTCTGGTCCCAGACGGCACAGGACAGCTCTGGAATTAGACACACCCAATGCAGGTCTCCACTCTGACCCTTCCTAGCTCCATGGAGCTTGAGCAAGTCATTGACCTCTGTGAGCTTTCTTCTTTAGGAAGATCAAGGTCAATACACGGAGGGGGGGGGGGGTGAGAGAGAGATGCCTGGGTATGCAGGGCGGTGGTTGATGTCACTAAATGGAGCATATACAAAGTACTTAGCAGAGCCTGAGCTCATCATGAAGCACCCACTATGTGAGTGGCAACCCTGTATCCCTCCCCCTCCTCCTCCTCCTCCTCCTCCTCCTCCTGCTCCTCCTCCTGCTCCTCTTCCTCCTCCTGCTCCTCCTCCTCCTCCTCCTCCTCCTCCTCCTCCTCCTCCTCCTCCTCCTCCGCTTCCTCCTTGTCCCCAGGGACAAGCACAAATAGCTCTGATGTTGACACTCTTCTCCCCAGGGACGGAACTGCCCAGCCCTTCTTCAGTGTGGTTCGAAGCACTGTTCTTCAAGCATGTCCTCCACTGGACACCCATCCCAAATCAGTCCCCAAATACCTCCTATGAAGTGATGCTGCAGAGGTATGGAGACAGGCATTGGAACCTTCTCCCCAACTGTACAAAGGTCCTGGCTCTGTCCTGTGACATCACCATGGCCACCCTGGACCTGTATCACAACAATGGTTACAGGGCCAAAGTCCGAGCCGTGGACGGCCACCAGCTCTCCAATTGGACCCCAGCTAGCCCCCGCTTCACCATGGATGAAGGTGCTTTTTCCTCCCCCACCCCCCAGCCATGACTTTGGGGCTTCCTTCCAGCCAGAAACTTGAGCCTAGAACTTTTCTCTCGGTATCTATAGCTTGTCCAATCAGCCAGGCTTCCTAATCCGGAAGCCAGTGGCCCAAACAGGGCTGGGTCAGTACTTTGGGAAAGATTAAGCAAAAACAGTCAAAATGTTTAGAGATTAAAAAGGGAACTGGAGTTGTTGACCCTCCCAAAGAGAAATCTTGGGGTATGGGTTGAGTCACAAGGGTCAGGCCAAGCCTGGAAATGTTAGATTTGGGGAGAAGAATTTACAGGGTACAAGCAGTAGGCAGGCTGAATGAGGTCCTCTCCTCTCTGGGGGACAGCTCCCTGGGATTGTGGAAAGGTGGGGGAGGGGGGGCAAGAATCCCCCTGGAGAGGTAACACAAAAGGATACGCCCCAGACTCAGCAAGATTCTTCCCTTCCACTAGAGGTTGAGGTGGCCTGGGTACCTGGGCTCAATCGATCACAGACCCCTTTGCTAGGGAGAGTGTTTAATTTCCAAGACTCATCTCCAGCAATGCCTAAGTCCTGCATGGGCGTAGGGCATCTGGATGTTTAATATGCTCCCAAGAAGTTCTTACTGTGAGGTGGGGTTGGGAAACCTGTGGCCTGGGTGTTTGGGCGGGTGAAGCGTGACCCCGGGGGCAGGTCATGGGTGCAGCCCCCCAGGCCTCGGCCTCATGGCTTTGCCTCTCCCCAACTCAGTGGTTCTCACGGTTGGTAGTGTGAAACTGGAACTGGGCAATGGCCTCATCCATGGGACAATCCAGCCCTTCCGGCCCCCGAGGGCTCCCACGGGCGACAAGTATGAAAGCATCTTCAGACACTTCCGCAAGTACCTGATTGCTATCCGCAAGCCGCCGGGAAACTACTCGGTATGGTGTTCCCTGGGCAGTCTTCACCTGAGTATGCCACTGTGCGTGCCCAGGAAAGGGAGGGGCTGGAGCGTGGGGGAGGGTGTCAAAGGGATGTGAAACCTGGGCTCCAGAGACACCAGCCACTCTGTCTTCTCCTCTCAAGGGATCATTGCGTCTGTGTTAGAGTTGAGGAAATGAGGCTGTATGACAGGCATAAGGGCACACCTGCAATCTGGAATCTGCAAAATTCATCCTTTTCCTCCTTACCCTGACAGAGTCCAGACCCTTCTGTAAAGAGCCTCAGCTCCTAGGAAAACCAGGCTATTAAAAAATCCTTATTAAAATCAGCCTCGCTCAGCCTGTAACCCTAGCTACTCAGGAGGCTGAGCTCTGATGAGCAAGGTTCAGGACCAGCCTGGGCAAGAAAGTCCTTGAGACTTTTATCTACAGTTGACCAACAAAAAGCTAGAAATGGAGCCGTGACTCAAGTGGTAGAGAGCTAGCCTTGAAAGGAAAAGGCTAAGGGAAGCACCTAGACCCTGAGTTTATATCCCAGTATACACATGCGCGTGCAAACACACACCAGCTCTGGTAAATACAGAGCTGTCAGCTGCATTAATAACCACAGTTATTTAAAAAACAAACCTGAGGATGTTGGCCTTAGGCATTGCCAGCACTAGAAGGATGGTTCAGAGGTAGATAGATCACTTGCCTGGCATGGTATGAGGCCCTAATTCATCCCCAACACCCCCCACCAAACAAAAACAAAACCCGGCCCCTCTAGACCGCAGCTTCTCCTTGCTGTGCATAAAACAATTCTCCCTGTTGTTGTTTTTGTTTCTCCTCCCAAAGATGGTGGTAGACAGTGAGCACTTCAGCCTCCTGGCAGGAGAGGTGGGAACGCTGTGTGTCAAGGTCAAGCCCTTCATTGACTCCCGCACAAACAAGGGCAACTGGTCGGAAGAGCAGTGTATCACCCTCAGCAAGCAGTGTAAGTGAGCCTGACCCACTATCTGGGTACCGGGGCCTGGTAGGGCTGGCATTACTTCGGAAAGCATCACTTGGGACTGCTGGTGCCAGTCTTTGTGCCAGGCACTGTCCTCCATGGTTGCCACCGCCCTGCCCCCCCCCACAATCTACAACAGAGATGTTCCTGCCTCCATCTTAGAGAGGAGGAAGGGGACCGGGGTTGTGTAAGCCACTTCCTATGATCAGCAGAACCCGGTCCCCTGGTCCTGGGGAGGGGAGGGGGCCTCCACTTGAGCAAGCTGGGCTTCCCAGGGGTCTCCCAGGACCCTTCCTCAACTGGCCAGTGTGTTGCAGGGTGCAAAAACTCTGCCCTCCTCTCCTCCAAGGAAGCAGAAGTGAGATGGCTTCTGGAAAGAATGCAGAACTCAGCAAACCCAGGCCCCAGCTGGGTTCAGAGTGGTGGGGTGAGGGGTACTGGGTATACAGGACCTGATTGGCCCTGGACGGTCTTGTGGTCTAACTGGGAGACCAGAGGCCCATAGGCAGCTGTCACTAGTAACCTAAGGCAGCCACGGCAAGTGCCCAAATCAAGCCAGCTGTGAAAACCTAGGTTTGAGGGCCCAGTGAACCCCAAAGTGCTTCCTACAGATGTGTAGCACATCTCAGAGCATGAGGACGCTGAGGAGGTCCTTACCGTGCGTCCCTCTCTCTCCAGGAGGAGGCACAATATGTGCAACTGGTAACCTGAAGAGCTCCATCCATTCATTCATGCATGCATGCATGCGTGCATTCATTTTGTGCAAGTCCCGGGCTTGAACTCAGGGTCTGGGTGCCGTCTCTGAGCTTTGTGCTTAAGGCTAGTGCTCTACTACTTTAGCCACAGCTCCACTTCCAACTTTTTTGGGTAGTTAATTGCAGATAAGAGTCTCTCTTGCCTGGGCTAGCTTCGAACAACCAACCTGAGATGTCAGCCTCCTGAGTGGCTGTCAGCCTCCTGAGTGGCTGGGATTATAGGCAGGAGCCACCAGCGCCCCGTGAGCTTCGTTTATTGGTACAAGAAACAGTTTGCTCTGATCTTGGCTTCACCGCCAGCGAGGTGCGTGACTTGGGCTAGGCCTTCACTCCCCAAGCTTCAAGATGCTCGCCTGAACGAACGGGGTGATGGGGCGTGGGCCTCCTCAGGTTGTTACAAGGATCCAGTGAATTAGGGAAGAACTCGGTAAATGATAAGTGAGCTTCACACCTGCGAGGCAGGAACAAGAGCGTTTCCCGTCTTATAGATGAGCGAATCAAGGCTCGGAGAGATGAAGTAATTTGCCCAGGTCCCACAGAGGGGCCCTTCTAGGCTGGACTGGGGGTGCGGGGGGTGGGGGAATGAGCTGGCAGGAATCCACAGGAACCTAGACACCCCTAGAGCTGTGGTTTCCAAGTTGCCTTTGAGAGTGGCCCGGAGTGGCTAAAAGATCTCCAGAAGCCGGTCCCCTCCCGTGCCACCATGCCGGGGTGACACACGCACCTCCCTCCCTGCGCCTGCAGATTTCACCGTGACCAACATGAGCCTGTTCTTCACCTTCATCCTGCTGCTGTGCACAGGCCTGGGCTACTGCCTGCTCCTCCAGCTCTACGTGCGGCGCCGGGGCAAGCTGCCCTCCACCCTGGTGAGCCCCCCGTCCACCTGGCATGGCAGATCCTCCCTCCTTCACGGCCTCTGCCATCTGACGTCATCGGGGGTGGGGCCCTCATGCGCACCCTGGACGAAACAAACGCAGTGTCTCCTAGTAGCCCAGCAGCCCAGTGCTAGATGGACGGCAGGGGCCAGGCCACTGCTGTCACATGACAGTGAGGACAGCCAGGAGGGAGGTCAGGGGACAGCCCATGGCCCAGGGTCTCCAACCGGTGACCATGAGAGGGGATGTCCCTCCTCAGCCCCTCCCAGGGGACCCTCAGATCCACCTTGTGAGAACCAAACCTGAGCCCACCCCTGGCCTGGGTGCCAGGTCACCAGCCCCGGCCCCCCGGTGTGGAGAGCCACGGCAGTGAGGATCCCCCGCTCAGCCAGGGAGGCAGGGACTCCGCCATGCCCACACGAGACAGATCAGAGAGATCAGGGTGTGTAGGAAAACCAAGACGAGGCACCAAGGCTCAATGAAAGGATTTTGAGTAAGAACTGCGGGAAGGAAATGGAGACAGCCTGGCCTCAAGAGAACCTTTGCCCAGCCAAGAAAGAACCAGGCCCCCAGCTCGGCAGCCTGGGCAAACCAGACGAGGATCGGAGGCCAGCAGCTCTTATCAACCCTCGAGGGGTTGAAAGTTCCTCCTTGGGTCTAGCTGAAGTGTGTCTTTGTGGTTCTTTCGCTGTTCCTGGGAGCTGTGGTTCCCCACTGGCCTGTTTCACTGCACCCTGCATATGTGTTTTATGCAGGTCTGGATCCCCGATGGGGGTGGCCGGAGACCCACACACCCCTGTGGATGTGACCTAGGGCTGAGACACTGGGACTCAGGAGCTAGAAAGCAGGAGTGGGGGAGGCTGGGCCTGGATGGGAGACACTTACCTGGGGGTCATAAGAGCCGGGAGTGGGCGGCCGCTGAGCTAGCCAGCGAGCACTTACCTTGAAAGTGGTGCCTGGGCGGGAGCTGAGGGCCGAGGGCCTGATCCCTGGCATCTGACTGTAGCCAAGGTGAGGCCCCGTGGCTTTCACACAAAGCAGAGGACCAGGCACAGAGGTAGAAAGCCAAGAGACGTCTGGTAGCCACTCGGATAGCGCTCCTTCACAACCCCGGGACACAGAGTTGACTCGTCCTGGAAGGACTTTCTCCTCTGGAGAGCAAAGCCCAGCTTCCTTCTCCTACCATCCCGGCTTTCACTGACTTCAGTCTGAACTGCAGAATGCTCAGCGCATGGTCACGTTCGATTGTTTGCTCTTACGTATGCGCCGCCTTGGCTCTGAGCCTTCAGATTGGATGAGCAAGGGTCTCAAGTCAGAACAGCTGAGCACAAACTCAGGTGTGCTCTTCCCTGCTGTGTGACCTCGGGCAAATAACCGAACTTCTCTGAGCTGCATATTTCTCCCTTAGGGAACAGCTCTAGTACTACTTCCCCTACGGTTATAGGAGGCTATGGTTTGAAGCCGTGTGGATCTGTTGTGTGCCTTCCATGAGTCACGTGAGGTTCTCAGAGCTTCACGTGCTACCCGCAATAGGAGAAGACGTGTATCATGAACTCCAGTTACCGTGAGGAACAAAACACAAAGAAGACCAGTGACTCGGCCTAAGTGGCAAGGCGGATAGGAGGCAGAGCTAGGTTTGCACCCACAAGGCCCAGATCCAGAGTCCACACCCTTCATGGAGTGTGTGACAGTAATCCACTACCAAGGAAATGAGGGCAGGGTGCAACCGCGATCAGTAAGTCAGTCAACAAACCCCCGAGTGCCAAGGTGCTGTGTATGTTCAGGCTGCTCTCACTCTGCCTTCTCCTCCCCAGGTCTTCAAGCAGCCCAGCCCCTTTGTCTTCTCCAGCCAGCTCCCCTGCTCAGAGCTGCGGGACACCATCCACCCGCTGGACGAAGAGGCCTTCCCGGAGCTCAGGGCCTCGGGCCTGCACAACAGCACGGATGGTGGCTTTGACAGTAACGAGCCGTCCCTGCAGCTGGAAGAGTCCCCGTTCCTCCTTGGCCCTGACTCACAGACCCACGAGACTCTGGGAGGCGTGGGGCCCTCCGCGCTGCAGGACAGCTGTAGTAATGGCAGCACGGACAGCGGGATCTGCCTGCAGGGGTCGGGCCTGCTCCCGGGCCCCGGGCCCGCCTGGGAGCCGCAGGATGAGAACGCAGGCCCTGGCCAGGAGGACAGCGGTGTCAGCCTCGCCGGGAGCTCGGGAGACTCTGGGGATGCCCAGCCGGGCTCAGCCTTGGGCCAGATCCCTCTCCTGAGGCCTGAGGTCCCACGGGAAGAGGACTCAGCTGTGGTGGCCTTTCAGGGCTACCTGAGACAGACCAGACGTGTGGCCCAGCCAGGAACCAAGGAGGGCTGCCTGGAGAAAGAGACCTTCTTGGCGGATGGCCTCAGCCCCAAATTCACAGAGGCAGGCTGGGCCCCGTCTGCGCCGGCCAAGGGCTACGTGAAACAGGATTCTCCTGGAACATCAGGGGCTCCCCTGGACGCCCCAGCCGAACAGTGGAAGCAGCTGGTGGAGGAGTGGCCCCTCCTGGCCTTTGCCAGCTGTGGGAACCTGGGAACGCCTGGCTGGAGCTTGACCCAGGACCTTGCCTCTTTAGACTGTAAGGCAGCCCGGGGCGGCCTCCTGAGCAGCTTTGACTCCGAATTGGCCCTGCCACTGATCTCCAGCCTGCACTCCCAACAGCCACTGGGGCAGAAGGAGGCTTAGATCCCAACCCCGGGCTCCACTGTACACTTCGGTGCAAGCCACGGGGACCAGAAGGGCAGGAGGAGGCCAGCTTGGTGGATACATCCTGGATGGCTGTGCTGCCCAGCGGGGCCCTGCAGGTTCCGGCAAAGGGAAGTCAGCCCCTCCTCTGAGCTCTTTCCTGTACCGTAGCCAATTCTAGGCTCTGCCTGGGAACCACGGGGGCTTCTGGAGCTGAAGTTGCCTGGCGCAGGCACCTCCACAGGCCAGCCCGGTTTCAAGCCCCTGGCAGGATGGAGTTCAGAGAGAAGGGAGCTTGGGGATCTCACGATGGGGTTGTCTCTAGTGGGAAAGGGGGGCTCAGAGGCCAGGTTGGAACTCTGGGGTGGTAACATGGAGATAACACGCCCACTCACTCGGGCAGCAAGCTTGTCACCGGAAGATGCTACACTTATCACTGGAAGATGACCTTACGCTTGTCACGGGAGGATCTTAAGCTTTATCTGCCCTGGGCAGTCAGCCAATCCACCCATCGGTCCACCGAAGGATTCTGGCTCAGAACTGGTGCCTCTTACCCTGCGATTGACCAATGACCACAGTCGTTTCCAGGGGCCCGGTCGCTCACAGTTCACCCCACCAGCTTGCTGGTGGCACCTGAGACACAATGGATGTCTATATGGATCTGAGCTTGGCACTTCAGACAGCCTCTGGGCTTGAGCCTGCAGGGCTCAGCTGGGCCCCAGAGAGTCAGGGTCTGGCCCTGTATCTGTATTCACTGCTAATGTCTAGCTCTGGGCCCAGAGGACCAGGCCCTGGGCTCAGTGTCCAGCTGTGTGACCGTGGCCACTCACTTCTCAGAAGGATTCAGTTTTCCCATCTGTGAGATGAGCTCACCTTTATGTCAGCTACACTGGCCCCCAGGGCCAAGGAGAATGATATTTGAGAGTCTGGCCTGCCAGAGCCCACACTGGGAGGAAGTGGGCTCTGCCCCTGTCTGTTCAGGGCGACTTCCTCCTTGTGTTGAAGGCCGTACCAGGAGAGTGGCCAGCCACGGGGGCCCGGCAGGGGCAGGAGTGGTCCTTGCTTCCCCCAGCCTTGTTTGGAATCTGTCTTCACATAAAGGCAGCTCTCCGATGCTGGGAAGCGCCATGCCCTTAGGAGCCATCTCCCCCCACCCCCCAACTTCACTGCACAGACCTTAGGGTCCCAGACACAAGCCCTGCCACTCTGCCAGGAAGCTCAGAGGCTTGGGGGAGGACTCTGGGGAAACTTTATTTATTTACTTCATTTATTTATTGAAGGGGCCGGAGAGCCAGGCAAGGACTCCAGGCTCTCTCGGAGGTTCTGGCTCTTCCGTACTCTTCCTAGTTGTACAGCCTGGGGTTGATCATTTTTCCTGTTTGAGTCTCAGTTTCCAGATACATATGTTAAGAAAAGAATGTGTGAGTTATCTTAAGTCCTAGGACCATGGGCTCATGTTCCTTGAGCAAACGAATGTCAGTGTGCTTTGAACACATTGTGAATGAGTACTGTGTGCGTCTGTCTGTCTGTGTATGTGTGTGTGTGGTTTTTTTAAATTCCAATAAATTGTCTGGAATCCTATGAAGACAATCTGGTTTCTTATGGCACCATGGCTTGTGATTGTTGGATATGCTAATGGTATGCTAATGTTAGGTGGTTGGTCATTGGCTATGCAAATGATAATGCTAACAAGTGATGGGGGCAGTGGGGAATAGGCAACCAGAGTGGAACCAGATCCAGCCATGCTAGCATGGCCTGCATCGCTTGTGACCTTCTTAGCGTGTCTGATCCCCGTTGATAACGGGGATGAAATTCAGCATGAGAGGTGGTGATGTTTCAATGAGATTGAGAAAGTTTAGTGGGGTGCCAGAAAGGTGGGGTTCCCTGGTAAAGAACTGTCATTGGCTGTGGAGGACGTGAAGGGAAATAGTTTTTCTTGGAAACGGGTGCACGGGAGAGCCTTAGAAGAAATGGAGAAAATGTGCGTGCCTAGTGAAGGCTGGGCTGTTATCTTGGCTACAGTGAGCTCAACTCTAAGCTGCTGTGGGGAAAACCAAGGAAGTTCTCCCAGGCGGCAGCACCGATGAGATGTCCATCCATGCTTATCTGGAATTTGGATTGAAGTCCCCCAACGGAAGGTCTGGGCTGTTCCTCCACTGAGCAATATCCTTCAAGGGCCTTTCCAGGCTGGGGAATGTGTGATCGTGTGTTTCTCTGAGCTAAGGGAACTTCCTCTTGGTAAGGAGAGAGGGGAAATGGGTCGACATGGACAAAAGAGGAAATTCTGTTGAACTGGTTTTTTTCCCCAGATTTGTAACTAACTGCTAATGCTCCCCAAATACCTCTATTCCCCCTCAGGACCGCCCCCCCCACACAGTCCCTAAGGGGGTGTATCCTGCCCCCCAGCCCCCACTGTGTCTACACAGTGTTGGAAGCAGAGTAGGGGGGGACTAACAGGCTGAGCCCGCATGGAATACACAACGGATCCAACTGCAAGACACAGGCAGGCCCTCGTTAGAGCTGATGTTATCAAACCCACCTTAGCGGACATGGGGTACTGGGAAGTTTGACTCATTCATTTCCTGTTATACTCATGGGTTTGAGGGTTTCATTTGAAGCAAACCCACAATTTAAAAAATCAAGTGCATGGTTATTAATGACCTGCAGTGTCTTTCCCTGCTATCAGATCCATCTTCACTTTAATTTCCCACAACCCTGTTAAAAGGGTAATGGTACCCAGAAAACACCCCGATGAGCAGAGGCTGGGCAGATGGAGCTCGTGTTCTTAAAAGATGACTCAAACCGAGGTGGAAGATGTCACTCCTAGGCAGGAGACAGAGGCCTGAATGGAAGCGCTTCATTCCTTTAACGAACACCTACTCTGTGGTTGACGCAGCGTTCAGTCCTGGGGACAAAAAAGACCTTGGTCTTAAGGAGTGGGCCCTGAGTTATAAAGGTAAACATCACACAAGCCATCACCACCGGTACAGAATCTCTGTTCCACAGGAAGAATGAGGCAGGGAGCCACGAGGCTCACGGGTATCGAGCTGCCCTCCTCTGGATCTCTACCTCCCAACTAGTGAGGGTTAGGAGGGGGGGTCGTTGGAGAAGATGAGCCAAGGAGTCTGGAAACTTCCTACTCAGCACCACCTTCCCTCCCTTCTGAATCCAGCTCCTTGAAAGAGCAGTTTCCACTCATTGCTCCCAGCTGCTTCTGCTACACTGGTGACCCCAGAGACACCATGCCATCATGTGTGTGGGGCCAGGGCCTCTGCTGTTGCGCAGCCCAGAGGGTGCACTTAGCATGTGGGAGCCCACATTTGCTCCCCTGAAATTACACACTTGGACACCCCCGTCCCCTGTGATCACCCAGAATTCACCACCTCCGTGTTCCTTCAACCTGTCTGAGCCCGAACTGCCGCTTCCTCCTTCTCAGTTTGGATGTCCTAACCTGCCACTTTCTGCCCACATGGCCACGGGAATCTGACCTTCCTCATCTAAGCAAACCCGTGGCCCTGCAGGTGACATCCCGGAGCCTCCAGCTTGGCCCGGGCCTGGGCCTCCAGGGCTATACCACCTGTTGTTTTCGTTGGCCTGTGGCTCCCCTGGGCAGGCGGAATATTTTTATTTCTGGTCCCCAAGTGTGAAAATTCACCCCACCACTGGTTTCCTGTTTTGTACCCGATCTGTTCAAATATCACTGCTTCTTGATCGTTTTTGATCACTAAGCAGTTTTTTTTATGTAATAATGATACTCCCATCTGTTCCCACTTTTGAGTCTCTCAGAGCCCTGAAGCCTAGAACGTGGTGTCCTGGACCAGCTCCAAGGTGACAGGGCCTGTCACCTGGCCCCTCATGCTGCCACCCACACAGGGCAGAGCCATGAGCACCGGAGGAGATGTCTAATCATGGCTTTGACCGTCTTGTAGGTTGTGCCTGAGATAGAAACCTCACCACCTATGTGCCCTTTCTCCAGAAGCATATCTGATCTCCAACAGAGTCAGATGTGGTGGAGGTGGTGGTGGTGCAGATTGTCAGATGTCACAGCACCTAAGTGTACCCAGGATGCCCCAGAGAGCCTGAGGAACCCTTCCATTGCCTTCATGACCCCTCCCTACCCACTGCCAGATCAAAACAAGGCACCTTGGAGAGCTCCTACTTCCTGTGCTGCCAGGAAGTACCTATCAACTAAAAAAGGGAGAGACTAATCTCCAGAGAGACTGTGGGGTCATCAGGAATATAGTGTAGAAGCTGAATTAATGGATGAGTGAATGGATGGATGGATGGATGGATGGATGGATGGATGAAATGGATGATGGGTGGATGGATGGATGGGTAATGGATGGATAAAATAACTAAGCTATGTAATTAAAATCAGAAGAGGCCAAGATCCACAGGTGTTGAAGAAGGTTCCCCGAAGAAGCGGAATTTGAGTTGCATGAAGAATGAGCATGCAAACCTGGGGGCCAGAGGAGGGGATAAAAATTGAAAGGAGAATGAGGAGGGGGTGAGTGAGAAACTTGGAGCTAAAGATGGAGCCTGGATCCTCAAACTCCTGCTTCTCATACCAGGGAACCCTGAAAGAGGTTAGAGATGGAAGAGAAAGAAGCATTTCCTAGAGGCCAAGGATCTCAGGATGGCAATGGGGACGGAGCCTAGGAGTGGGCGGCAAAGGATGGCAATGGGGGCGGAGCCTAGGGTGGGCGGCAAAGGATTATAAGGAAAGCACACCCTTGCCTGGTCTCCAGCCATCATTTCACAGCCCTGAGCCTCTGTTTTCTCATCCACCAGCTATGAGATTGAAGTGAGACTGTATTCCTGGATCCCAAATTCTGGGCCAACATGTGTCCAGCAAACACCAGCATCCACACACCCCGGCAGAGAGTAGTTGACTAGAAATGGGGCCAGGAGCCAGTGGCTCCACCTGTAGTCCTAGCTACTCAGGAGGCTGAGATCCGAGGACCCAAGTTCAAAGCCAGGCAGGCAGGAAAGTCCAAGAGACTCTCATTTCCAATTAACTACCAAAAAGCCAGAAGTAAAGCTGTGGCTCAAAGTAGTAGAGGGCCAAACTTGAGCAGAAGAACTGAATAGCACCCAGACCCTGAGTTCAAGCCCCAGGACAGACACACACACACACACACACACACACACACACACACACACACACACACACATACACACACAGAGGAAGTGGGAAAGAAAGAAGTGGTCTAGCCTTGGATCCTGGCTAGATCTCTTCTGGGTAGGAAGGTAGAACCCTAGACCCCTGGGGTCTAGAAGAACTGTAGCAGACACCTTTCAACTGCCACCTCTTAGAGTTAGGACTACACTCTGTGATTACATCTTTTGATCACCTACTAGGTCCCAGATTGATAAACAGGATACAGAGGTAAGTAAGGCAGAGTGGGAGCTGGGAGAAGCCTTCATCTAGATTTCCTAGTGCTGTAATCTGCAGTGACTCTGGCCATGCAGCTTCCCTGAGCTCAGGCTGTCTTTTGAGGCTGCAAACTGCTGAGGCTCCAGGCACCAGCCTCTGAACCTCTCCCTGTATAAAATGGTCCAACTATCTACCCCTGTGTCACTGCATGGCCACAGGACTCAAAATGCCCTAACATATGTGCCAATGCCCCACGCGCTGTGCAAGCAATCTATGTCCTCCCGGGCCACCCTTCAGGGCTGCACGGTGCGTTCGTTCCCTTCTACACAAGGGAGTTACCAAGCACACACCATGGGTGCTTTAGTGTGAGGAATGATGAGCGCTGCGGGATCTAACCTGGTTGGTGACAGGGCCAGGGAGGTCACGTGGCCATTGGGGTCCCCCGGATCCTGAAGTCCTTAGGAAAGCTAGGACTTGCGTCCTGCTCAGCTGTGGCTAGGGGAGGTGGGTGGAGCGCTCAGGCCTGGTGAGGACACCGGGAGGAACATGGAAGCAAGAGGACCCAGAAGGGCGGCCAGGCAGCTGCAGGCTTGGGGACGGCCTCCCGCATCACAGCACCAAAGGAACAGAGAAGGATAAAGAGGCCTGGCTCCGCCCTGGGTCCCGGCGGAGCTGACCTCCAGACCTGGGACCCTTCGCCATTTCTGAAGACCCTGGCATCTACCCTGCGGATCTGTCCACAGACACCCATGAGGGTTGGCGTGAGGGCCTGGCCTGAGAAGCTGGGAAGCAAGGAAAACAAGGGAGTGGCAGAAGGGACCGGGTACGCGTCAGAGAACCCCAAAAGAGGAAGCAGCTCGCTCTCACTTCCACTCCCCGCAGGGGAAATCCCCTCCCTTCTCCCGGCCTTCCACAGCTGTCCTGTGTCCTCCCTGCCCCCCACCCCTCCCCATGCCCAGGGCCGGGACCACCTGAGGCCCAGGCCCTGTGTCCCCAAGGCTGCTGGGTCCTGAGCAATGCAGGGGCCTCTGGGAGACCCTGTAGGCCTAGGATCCACACAGACCAGGGCACAGGGGAAAGTCTTATTGAGAAAGAGCACCCCAAGGATTAAAGAGGTGGGGTTTCAAGCTGGGATTTACATCTGGATACTCAGGAGGCTGAGATCTGAGAGTGAATCCATGAGACTCTGATCTCCAATTAACTACCAAAAAGCCAGAAGTAGAACTGTAGCAGAAGTGGTAACGTGCTAGCCTTGAGCAAAAAAGCTCAGGGACAGTGCCCAGGCTCTGAGTTCAAGCCTCAGGACCAGCACAAAAAAGAGGAGTGATGGGAGTTAAAGAAGAAAGCCACCACCAGGAGGGGTCCCAAACCACCTTGCCCACCTACCCAGGCAAGAAGACCTAGCTAATGACTCCAAACCCAGAGACGCAGCTCATCAAGTCTGAGCCTGGCTGTGTGGGAAGAATGCCCCCCCCCCCACTGCCCGCCTCCTGCATCCCTGAGCCCACAGCAAGAAAGAAATAGCATCATCAGGGCAGAGAGGACAGCCCTCCTCCTTCACCCCTGATCCGTCTGTCCTGAGGTGTGAGGCTAACAGAAGGCCCCCTCCTGCCCCCCCCTCCATCCACAGCTGCCCCAAGGATTGGGCCCCTTTGGGCGGATCCCCAGCAGGGTGCTTGGTAATTAAGCACCCACTCAGCTGCCCCCCAGGGCCAGCTCTGGAAGAAGGCGGGCCTCATCCGTCTGCTGTCTCTTCTCTGTGTCAGCCTTGCTCAGCCTTGCTTGCCTTCCTCTCCACTGACCACCAGTTTGGATCCCCTTTCTACCTCCCGGGGCAGGCTGTACCCCAGAAAGGGGATGCACAGGGAGACGGTGACCCACCCCAGCGCCAGAGCCTAAACAGGGATGAATTTCTAGACTATTCTCAGAACTATCCATCAACATTGGTAGTTCACAGTTTGGGAGGCATGGAGGAGGAGGGGCTGGGGGGGAGAGGGGCGCGGGCGGGCATGGAAAGCACCAGAACCAAGCACACAGGTAGGCAGGCAGGGCAAAGGCCATACCCAGTCTTCAAGAAAGTAGGCCTTAGTGCGAAGGTTAAAAATCACGTCTGGAATCGCCCCTACAGCACCCAACGCGCTAGCGAAGGTGTGGCTGTCTTTCCAGGTCCTGCTGACCGGAGGTCAGAGGTCGGCACACAGAGAGAACTTCCTGGGGGAGTCGTGGGGCTCGGCCACCTGAGCTGCGCCAGGCCTGGGCCACAGGCTCCGTCCTTCCCAAATGGAGGCCTTCTAGGGGAATGGCCACCTTGCAGGGTCCTGTGACAAAGCTGGGGAGCCCAGCCACACCCATCCCTAGAGGCTGACCGTCCCCCCTACCCCAGGCTGGTGTGGACCTCAGGGGAGGGCCCCTATTCTCCACGTTCAGGGGCCAGGTCAGGCCTGGGGGGCCCAGGAGCAGGGGAGCATCTCAGGAATGCTCGGGAGTTGCTGGCCCAGGAGCTGCTGGCCCAGGAGCCTCTTCCTAAAGAGAAGAAAGAGGGGAGGGGAAGGGAGGGAAGGGGAGAGGAGAGGAGAGGGGAGGAGAAGAGAGGAGAGGGGAAGAAAGGAGAGGGAAGGGGAGGAGAGGGGGAAGGGGAGGAGAGAGGAGGGAAGGGGAATTGAGGGGAGGGAAGGAGAAGGGAGGGGAGAAGGAAGGGGAAAGGGGAGGGGGGAGAAGGGAGGAGAGGGGAGGAAAGGAGAAGAGAGAGGGGAGGGGAAAGGGGGAAAGGGGGGAGAGGGGAGGAGAGGGGAGGGGAGGGAAGAGGGGGAAAGGGGAAGGGAGAGGGGAGGGGAAGGGGGAGAGGGGGGAGAGGGGAGGAGAGGGGAGGGGAGGGAAGAGGGGGAAAGGGGAAGGGAGAGGGGAGGGGAAGGGGGAGAGGGGGGAGAGGGGAGGAGAGGGGAGGGGAGAGGGGGAAAGGGGAAGGGAGAGGGGAGGGGAAAGAAGGGGGAAGAGGGAAGGAGAGGGGAGGGAAAGGAGGGGAGGGGAGGGGAGGAGAGGGGAGGGGAGGGGAGGGGGGGAGGGGAGGGGAAAGGGGGAAGAGGGGAGGAAGCAGGAGGGGAAAAGAGGAGAGGAGAGGAGAGGGGAGGGGAGGGGAGGGGAGGGGAGGAGAGGAGAGGGGAGGGGAGGGGAGGGGAGGAGAGGGGAGGGGAGGAGAGGAGAGGAGAGGAGCAGCATCAGGGGACAGTTCCTCCAAGCCATGCTGCCCAGGTAGTGCTTGGTGCAAGGTTCGAGGGCCTGGGTCCTCTTAGGACGTCTTTGTTGTTGTTGTTGTTTGGGGTGTTTTTTTTTTGTTTTTTGTTTTTTGCTGGTCCTGGGTGCTGTCCCTGAGCCTCTCTGCACTCAAGGCCAGTGCTCTACCATTCAAGCCACAGCGCACAACTTCCAGCTTTTTTGAGTGGTTTATTGGAGATCAGAGTCTCTCGGAGACTTTCCTGCCCAGGCTGGCTTTGAACGTGATCCTCAGATCTCGGCCTCCTGAGTAGTAGGACAGGTGTGAGCCGCCTGCACTTGGCATCTAGGGACCTTCGTTGGACACTAGACTTGTTCAGAAGCACTCCAGCCTTCCCACACCTCTCCCAGGCCCCCAAAGCTGAGCTAGGCTCCGCCTCAGCCTAGCCCATTGGAGAACTTCATGTAGCCGCCACCGCTGTCTGGACCTCCGATGTGGCCGCTGATGGTGAAGGGTGGTCCCACCTCCAAGTCCTTCAGGTTCCTGAGGAAGACCGGCCAATGACGCTCCTGCAGCTGGGGACCAGCCCCTACCCTGGTTCCCGGGACTAGACCCGCAGAAGCTACTCCAGGCTGTGAGGAGAATCAGGTCACAGCCCCACTGCCTTATCTTCCACAGCAGGCCATTCCTCAGGGCCAGAGGAAGAACAGAGCTGCCCTGTGGCAGAGATGTAGAGGAGCACTCACCCAAGAGGACCTCCTCATGCCGGATTCTCCCTCCCCTGACCTCCCCTGCTCAGTCCTCTTTTCACACCATTGGGTATCTGAGATGACATTATTTATAATCAGGCCCATCTCCAGCATAGCCAGCAAGATGTTTAGGGACAGAGACCATGCCCAGCCAGCCTCGTGCCCTTAGAAATAAATACCACAGCACTGGAGACAATCTTACTGAATAAATGATGGGTGGATGGATGGATGGGTGAATAAGTGGGTGGTGGGTGGATGGATGGATAGATAAGTGGATGGATGAGTGGCTGAGTGGATGGAAGAGTGGGTGGGTGGATGAGTGGCTAGGTGGATGGAAAAGTAAGTGGGTGGGTGGATGGAAGAGCCGGTGGGTGGATGAGTGGGTGGGTGGGCAAATGGAAGAGTGGGTGGGTGGATGGGTGGGTGGGTGGGCGGCTCTGTGTTGATTCTTTTGTCATCCTAAGTCCAGTACCCATCCCATCCAGATCTGCCCTAAATCTACTCACCGAATTTGGTACAAATTGAAGACAAAATTAGGCCCTGGAAAACAACCCAAGAAAAGTGTTAGTACCACCCCCAAAAGCTGCCATGGCCCTTTTAGAAACATCCGGTGTTCCCTTCCCCTTTCCAGAAGAGTGGCTGACTGAGAGGATCTCAGGAAGCGTTGGGGGCATCCCAGGGTCCTTCCCACTGGAAACCTTGGTCACCCCAAGAAGGAGGCAGCCACAGCCAAGAGCTTAAAAGAACCAGACCTAGGCTTGAGTCTGGGCTTTTTCCAACCTTGTGGCTTTAGCCTACTTCAGAAACAGAGGCGATGGCCAGGCATGGTGTGGCACACCTGCACTTCCAGCATCTAAAACAGGCCAGGAATTTGAGATCCACCTGAGCTACCATAGTGAGAACCTGTCTCAAAACAAACCAAGTAGAAAAAACAAACAAACAAACAACACTCGGGGCTACAATTCGTCCTGGGGTGGAATTTCCAAGATACTCGAATTAGGCAGAAGTACAGCGGTACTCAGCGCATGCGCCCACTCATGCGGGGCGTGTCTGCTGAAGTTCACTGAGGCTCTGCCCGTTCCCCCCAAGGAGCCTGTGAAGAAGACACTCACGCCTCTGGGTTAAGGGGACCACAGCCGATCCGTGGGGAGACCCCGGAAGCCAGAAAAGGTCCACGGCCCACAGACCGAGGTGGGGAGGGCTGAGAAAACAAACATGAACTGTCCAGAGTCTGGACGGTTCAGCCATGGCCTGGGTGTTGAGGGCCCCCGGGGGTTAGGAGGGAGGCAGGGACTGGAGGTCAGTGGGGTGAGAGGAGCCCCATTCTCTGGATAACCTCCCTTCCATACCCAAGCCACTTTAACTGCCCAGCCTCCCACTCCAGTCCCACTGTGGCCACTGCAGGAGAGATCTTTGCCTCCTGTGGGCTGAGAGGTTTGCAGCGCCACCCGCCTTGCCATCTGCGATGGGGGTGTGGGGAGAGGGGAATGCCCCGGACCCCAGACCCAGGGCTCACTCACCCTCCCAGCAGTACCCGCGCTGGTACCACTTGGCCAGACTGTAGCCGAGGATGGAGACCAGCAGCAGCGACAGCCCCACGCCGAGAATCAGGCCCAAGGTGCTAATGGAGTCCTCACCTGCAGAGACACCAGCATCCTGAGGCTGCTGTGACCTCCACCACCATGGCTCTTCCCCGAGCCCCATCAGCGCCCCAGAGGCACCATCGGAGGGCGCTAACTCAGCCCAGCCCCACCGGGATTGAGCCTCTGTGTGTGTGTGTGTGTGTGTGTGTGTGTGTGTGTGTGTGTGTGTGTGTGTGTGTGTCCCCTTCTGGGACTTGAACTCAGGGCCTGGCCACTGTCCCTCAGCTCTTCACCTCAAGGTGAGTGCTCTACCACTTTGGCCACAGCACCACTTCCGGTTTTCTGGTGGTTCATTGGACATAAGAGCCTCACAGACTTTCCTGCCCAGGCTCCTCAGATCTCAGTCTCCTGATTAGCTAGGATTACAGGTGTGAGCTACCAGTACTCAGTTGTCTCTCAGCTGTTTATTGTTGTTTTGTTGTATTTTTTCTCTCTCTCAAGGTTAGCACTCTACCACTTGAGCCATAGCTTTACTTCTGGCTTTTTAGTAATTAATTGGGTATAAGAGTCTTACAGACTTTACTGCCCAGGCTGGCTTTGAATCCTGATCCTCAGATCTCAGCCTCCTGAGGAGCTAGGATTACAACCACTGGGGCCAGCTCGGAGGCCTCCATTAACAGCTAGGAGCTGGGCCTCCTTCCTGAAGCCACAGGCATTCTACTTGATGGAGCAATCTCTTCCTGTTCAGGGAAGGAGGTCTAGCCTCAGCAGGAACATGGCAGCCAGAAGGGGCAGCCTCAGACCTACAAGAGCATAGAGCTGGCACCCCAGGATGCTGGAGCTGAACAAGGCCTCCTGTTTGTTAGTTTAAGTGTGTGTTTCTGCTCACTTTTCCCACCCAAACCTCACCCTGCGCTGTGGGGGGCGGGGGGGGGGGGGTTGTGGGGCCTGAACTCTGGGCCTGGGCGCTGTCCCTCAGCTCTTCAGCTCAAGGCTAGCGCTCTACCACTTGAGCCACAGTACCACTTCCAGCTTTTTCTGCTTATGTGGTGCTGAGGAATCGAACCCAGGGCCTCAGGCATGCAAGGCAAGCACTCTACCACTGAGCCACCTTCCCAGCCCCCCTGTGCAATAGATTTTTAAAATCTACCCTTCCATTTGGCTCCAAGTCCTTTAACAAGCATTTTTCCAAACTTGAGATTTGGAAGGTAACGGTTTTGTTTTTATTTAACTTCCTGACAATGTCCCTGTAAAAGCAATACAGGTAGTCACCCACACAAAGGCTCACTTCAGGTTTTGGTTAATGATCTCTTGATAAGAGAAGAGAGAGGGACCTTCCTTTCTCCCTTTCTCCAGAAGAGCTGCCTCAGGTGAAAGTGTACAAGCTTCAAGAGTCAATCACACAGCACGGAAGCCCCACAATGCTGGGGCCTGGGGCAAGGAAGGACCCACGTGAGGAGTTTGGGTGTTTATGCCAGGCAGATGGGCAGTGGGTGCTTGGCTCTAGCCTCTATTTAGTGTGCCCTTGAACCAGATCCTTAATCTTAAACAGAAATAACAGAAGTGTTGGCAATCAGTGGCTCGCGCTTGTAGCCTAGCTTCTCAGGACGCTGAGATCTGAGGATCCTGGTTCAAAGCCAGCCTGGGCAGGAAAAGTCCATGAGGCTTTTATCTCCAAAACACTGGAAGTATGGCTCAAGTGTCTTGAGCCATAATAATAAATAAATAAATACCAAACAAGAGCTGGAGTCCTGAATTCAAGCCCCTACTACCAACACACACACACTAAATATATAAATAAAAGATAGTAGGCGTTCAATGAGCAGAAAAGCAATAGAGAACATCAGCAAAACCAAAAATGGTTCTCTGAAAAGATTAACAAGATTGACAAACTGACCATTAACTAGATTAACCAAGATAAAAGAGAATACTCAAATGACTAGAATTGGAGATGAAAGGGGCAAAGTATTATTAAATGTACTATTGAATTTATTTAAAAGATGTAAAGGAATCCTAGCAACACTACACACGAACAAAATAGATAACTTAGATGAAGCGGGCAGTTCTTAGAAGCACACACACGACAAAATATGAATACGTAAGCAGGCTTAGGAAGAGTTTGAATTAGTAATTTAAAAACTACCCAGTGTTCCCCGGCTACTTGGAAGGCAGACACAGAAGGATAATTGTCAGAGGCCAGTCCAGTCAAAAGTTAACAAGACCCTATCTCAAAAACAAATCAGGTGTGATTCTCCACACTTGTAATCCTACCTACTTACGAAGTATTAGTAGGAGGATTGTGGTTTGAAGTCAATCCAGGCAAAGTTAGCTCCAGAGCCTATTTGAAAAATAGACTAAAAGCAAAAGGACCTGAGGGTGTGGCTCAAATGATAGAGTTTGTACGAGGCCCCAAGTTCAACCCTCAGTACAAAAAAAGAAAAAAGAGAAACTCAAACCTGGATACTCTTCACACTGAATTGATGTCTATCCTTCACCAACTCTTCCAAAAAGTAGAAAGGAAAGAATACCTCCCAAATCATCAAGTGTCACCCTAATAAAATAACTAGCCAAAGGAAATCACAAGGCAACACAAGATACTAGCAAACCAAATCGGGTAGCCTCTAGATAGAATTCTATACCTTAACCAAGTTTTCTCCCAGGGATGCAAGGTTGGTTTGATACTCTAAAGTCAAAGAATCTAATAATACACCATACTGATACAACTTCCAGAATCACAGGTACAGAGCTGGGGTGCCGTGGCTCCTATCTATAAACCATCTGTTCAGGAAGCTTTGATCTGGAGGAGTGTGGTTCAGGGCCAGCCTGGGCAGAAAAGTCTATGATACTCTATCTCCAATTAACCAGCAAAAAGCCAGACTGGAGGCATGGTTCAAGGGCTGGAGCACCAGACAAGCAAGCAGGCTCTAAGTTCAAAGCCTATCTCTGGGTCTTCATTTCCATGAAGGAGTGAGCGGCGGCTCTAACTCTTAGCTACAGGAATACTCACTATAGCAGTGTGAGATTGTGGAAAGAGACTTGGGGCCAGGCCATCTGGAGGTCAGCCAGCATTGTCACTTTGGACAAGATCAAGTTCCAACCCTATCCTATGTTGAAACAGAGATTAAACTATTAACTTCACAAGGTTATGGCCAAGATTAAGTGAGATGTGTGGGGTGTGTGTGTGTGTGTGTGTGTGTGTGTGTGTGTGTGTGTGTGTGTGTGTAAAGATTTGAGGAATTCTTGGCACATGGTAGAGATTCAATACATTACCTTTCTCCATTTTGAGTGGAATTTTCTTGAACAACAGAGGAGCGTTGGCAGCTTTTCACGAGCCATCTCAGCCCTTGAGCCTCAGGATAAAAACTGGCCTGGCGCTGAGCCACCTGGATCTGCAGCTGTCTACCTGCTGTGGTTCGAGAGGCTGCCTTTTGCAGCCCCGACAGGGAGTCCATGAGACTCTTATTGCGAATTAGCCAGCAAAAAGCCAGAAGTGGAGCTGTGGCTCAAGCGGTAGAGTGCCAGCCTTGAGTGGAAAAGCTTAGGAACAGTGCCCAGGCTGAACTCCAAACACAGGGTGTCCAGCCTTCCCCGGCTGCTCCAGACTCCAGCCACCCAGAGAGCAGTGCTGGCAGCCGCCTCCTCCTCCATGTCCTCCTCCCCCTCCCCTTCCTGAGAAACATTCTTGGTGCAGGTGCGCCCTCTAGTGGCTGTCATGCCTCATTACACACAGATGGGAGATCCAGTCCCATACTTCTTGACCCCCCAGAACCGGCCAATTTAGTCAAAGTGTAAGTGCTAGCTCCCATCTATGCATTGCATGGATGGAGCTAAAAGGATCCATCTCACCCTGGCCCCAAAGATCTCCACCTAACCCCTGTTCCCCTCCACACCCACTGCCTGGCCGTCCCTGGGCTTCCTGTCTCTGTCCTGACAGCAAAGTCCTGCCTGATCTGGCTTGCTGGGGACCCACCGGTGACTCCATTCCAACAGCCTTCATCCTCTGTGTCACATATTGCTGCCACCTCCAGCTGGACACAGAGGAGGCCACACTGTCCTGTCTCTGGGACATGCCTTCGACAGGCCACTCTACATGCTTCTAGATGTTTCCCTCAGTCTCCCCTAGCTCCTGAGGGCACCTGTTGAAGCAGAAGGCTGACCGGGGTGCCCCCTCTTCCTGGGTGCCCCTCTTGCTGTATGCCAGTCTCAGGTGATCAGGGTTCACTCCATGGAGGTGTTTGGAGAAGATTCCCGAACTACAGGTGAGAGGCGTCTGCTGAGGAGCAGGGCTTGGAATAGGAACCAAGCCCGATGCCCATCTGTTAGGTCATGAGGACATTCAGGATTTGAGGACACATCGGGGGTGGTAGAGGGGCAGAGCAGGTGAAGGGCTAAAAGCCCAGGGTCTGGCAGGGCACCCTCTCGGGCCACTCTGACTCCAAGGCTGGAGCCCAGTATGTCCTGCCTACAGGCCAGTCCACTCCATGACATGACCAAGACCCCAGCTCGGGGTTCCTGGGGAAAAGATGGAGGAGGCGTCCTTCTGCAGAAGAGAAGACAGCGTGTCAGAACACATACACACAACGCTCTGCAGAGAAGAGAAGCAAGAGTGTGGCCACCAGGGGGCGAAAGGAACAAGTCTCCACCAGAATCAGACTCTGGTGGGCCAGGCTGCTCGGCTGGTGCCCCTGGGAGGAGCTTCTGTCTAATTCACTAGCGCGTCCAGGTACCTGCAGGGTCCCTTAAGGAGCTGCGGGAGCCGGGCTGGGCGCCCTCCTGGCCATGAAGAAGTCATAACCGAGGAGGGGCCTGGAACTCTGTGTACCGGGGAAGCATCTTCCCGAGGTCCCCAGAAAATGGGATGAGGAGGTCAGGAGTGTGAAGAACACTATGACCTGGGAAATCTCTCTCTCTCTGGGAAAGCGAACCACCTTTCATACCCCACCTCAGAGAGCTTGAGAAGTCACCAGCAGCCACGGACGTTGGACATTGGCCGCCATGATTAAAAACACAAGCCAAGAGTGGGACTCCACTGCCAAGAGAAGCAAATGGCAGACGCTCGAGTGCCCTGGCGAGGTAGAGGGGCTCCAAGGTGGCTCACCTTCAACTCCGTGGTTACCTCACTGTGAAAGTAGTGCTGATTCCTCCCACCCAGCCCACCCCCAGCCCCAAGGAGACAAGGAACGCTGTTGGGAACTCCAGGTCAAGGACTTAGGGTGAGGCTGTCGGCTCTGGTGGCAAGGGCTGGCTAGAGACCCCAGGGTGCTCCTCCCCTAGAGGTGGAAGCTAGTACTGACTAATGATAAGTACTGAGAACAAATTGATTAGCATTTTTATCTCCCAGGCTTCGGCTTGGGAGAGGCTGGGAGCGAGTGGAGGCAGACAAACCGGCAGGCCCATCTATCTGTATGAGGCAAGAAGGAGGAGAATCTGGGTGTGGGACTGGGGTGGGGGCCCATCTGTGTGGGGCAAGGAGGAGGAGAATCTGGGTGTGGGATTGGGGTGGGGGTGGAAGATAGGGCAGTAGAGGCAATCAGGGCTGGGTCTGAGCCCCAGCTCCTAGCCATCAACCTAATTCCTGGCTCCCATACTAGCTTGCTTGGTCCTGGATTGGTGACCCAGACCCCCCTCCTCCATCCCTACCATCCGGGGCCTTTCTCTACCAACATGAGCCTACCAACAGGGTGCTAGGCAGGTGCTCTACCATTTGAGCCATGACTCCAACACTTTTTGCTTTATTTATTTTGTTGTCAATCATGGGGCTTGAACTCGGGGCCCAGGCACTGTCTCTGCTCAAGGCTAGTGTTCTACCAGTTTGAGCCACAGCACCACTTCCAATTTTCTAGTGGCTAGTTGGAGAGAAAGAGTCCCACAGACTTTCCTGTCCAGACTGGCTTTGAAGTCTGATCCTCAGATCTCAGCCTCCTGAGTAGCTAGGACAGGGGTGAGCCCCGCACCCAGCTTGCTTATTTTTCAAGTAACATCGCACAGTTCTTGCCTGGCCAGGCCTGAACCAAGATCCTCCTACCTATGGCTTCCTGTGCAGCTCAGAACTGTGTAGCCACCCTTTCCATAGCTTAACTCATGTCTTCTTTACGTTCAGTTGCCCACTTTCTCCTTATGCTTCTCATCTCTTTTCTGTCTCTTCTCTATCTCTCTCTTCCCCACTTATCTTCTTTTGAATCTTTGTTCCTATCTGTATTATTATTATTTATTATTATTAGCGTTTCAAGCTTGAGCTCAAGTTCTCATGTTACTCATGGCTGGTGCTCTGCCACCTGAGCCGTACCTCCAGTCCAGCTTTTTTGTGTTAACTGGCCGCCTTCGGAATCACCAGTGATACTAAACCCTCCCCTTCTCCAGGTCAAGACACCCCTCCCCCACCCCGTGGACTCCAGCCAAGCTCAGCCCGCAGCCCAGACAGCACAACCGAGAAACGACCAGATCCAGGGGAGTCCTTCCTGGTGAAACTGCGTCCCTGCCAGGTGTGGGGAGCCCCAGCAGCCCCCACCCCCACCCTCACCCCCTCCTGCGCCTTTCACTTCTCTTAGCTCTGACAACAATGAGGACACTCCCAGCCCCCTCGGGATTTCCCAATGGCTTCTTTGGCCTGAAGCCTCGCGGATGAGTGGCTGAATCCTCTCTCGACGGTGGCACCGAGGAGCAGAAAGAAATGGGTACCCACCCGTGGGGTGTGGGATGGGAGGTGTGGATGGACTGGGCCCCCTTGCTGCCCCTCTACTTGCTTTGTTCAAGAGCCATCATGACCACCACCTGCCCAGTCCTGCCCAAGACATCCCGGAAGCCTGGCGGGCAGGGAGCTCCGCCCAGTGCTCCCCGACTATCTGAAGACACCCATTCATCTTCCTCCCTAAACCCACAGCCCACCTCTGCTGGCCACCTTGGTAAAAATTAAAGTATTGCATTTTTCTGGCTAGCTTCCCTCCACACACACACCCGCCATTCCCTTAGTCACCAGCGCTGCCTCCGATGTGAACCTCTCTCTGCTCGCTCCTGGGTCCCCTGGGCTGGGACCTACCTCATTATCTCTTGCCTGCACTTCTGCCTTGGTCTCCACCATGCCCTCTACCCCAGTGTCTTACTCCACACAGTGCTAACAAACAAAACAGGAACAGGACACCTTCCTACATAGGTCGCTCTAGCTGGCTGCTGATTGCCTAGAGCTGGTTTTGGGCTTGAACTCTGGGCGAGCGCTCTACCACTTGAACCACAGCGCCACTTCCGGCTTTCTAGTGCTTAATTGGAGATAAGAGTCTCACAGACTTATCTGCCTGGGCTGGCTTTGAACTGAGACCCTCAGATCTCAGTCTCCTGTGTAGCTAGGATTATAGGTGTGAACCACTGGCGCCTGGCTCCCCAAACTTCTTTGAACCCTGCTGATGGGAAGAAATAAAAAAATCAGAGCCAGGCACTAGTGGTTCACACCTGCAATCCTAACTACTCAGGAGGCTGAGATCTGAGGATTGAGGTTCAAAGCCAGCTAGGGCAGACAAGTCTGAGAGACTCTTATCTCCAATTAACCAGTGAAAAGTTAGAATGGGAGCTGTGACTCATGTGGTAACACACCAGTCTTGGGTGGAAAAGCAAAGGGACGGCTCCCTGGCTCTGAGTTCAAGCCCCAGAAGCAGCAGACACAGGCAAAAGAATTCAGGCCTCGAACCTACTGCTCTGTGGCATTCTGGGTGGTGAGTGGACAGGGGAGGAGGGAGGGTGCTATCTGGGGTGTCTACCATGGCTGCCTGTGTGGATACTCACACTGCTTTGATCTCTGTGCTGCTCTCTGCAGGCCTCTAGGCTGGAGATGACAGCTACTTGGAAACCCCCCCCCCCCCCAGCCCCCCGGACTGGGGAAATAAGCTTTCGCTACCTGGCGGCGCGGCGTCTGGGTTTCTGTCTGTCCTGCACAAGCCAAGGGGCACCCTGGAGCCAGCAGCCTCCTCCCAAGCATTGCTGTCAGCACTCAGTCAAGCCAGAGGCACCAGCACTATCAATAAATCATCGTCGCAGCACAGGCCAAAGCCTGGACATCGACAACCTAAGATCTCTCCTCCAGCGGGGTCCCCACCCACTCCACCAGACTAAAACCACAGGGAGGACATTTCTCTTCCCTTTTCCTCTCTCTCTGCCTCCCTGGGGTCGTGCCTTTTCGTTCACACCTCAACCGTCCCAGCTGCCTCCTACCTGGCATCTGAGCCTTTCCCTACCTGACCGAGTTGTCTTCTGCATCAGGACACGGGCCTTCAATTAAATTTACATGGCCAACATGTAAGCACCTTTTGGGTGCCAAGCACTATGCTGATGCCACAGACAAAATGACAAGAGAGGTCTCTCCCGGGAAGTTCAGCACGGGAGCACCAGAAATACTTAAAAGGCTAGCTTCGCCATGTCTTAACACCCCCCACCAAAATGCATGTGCTGGAAATGGAATTGCCAATAAAACAGTATCAGGAAATAGGGTCTAATGAAAGGTGACTGGCCCGAGAAGACTGACAGAATGGATTAATGAATGCCATTGCCATGGGTCAAGCTCGCTCTCTCTCTCTCTCTCTCTCTCTTACCTTCCACCTCTTCCACCCTGCTATGATTTGACCATGAAATATCCCCCCACAGGTTCATGGCTTTGAATCCTTGGTCTCTAGCCAGTGAAACTATTTGTGGGGCATGGTAGACACTTTTGGAGGTGGGCCTTGCTTAAGTGGGTGGTTACTTCCTTAATCCCCTGCTTCCTGTCTTCCATGAGGAGAATCACCTCATCCATACTGTCTCAGTATCATAATGTGTTCCCAGAAGTCCAGAAACATGGAGCCAAGTGACCATGAACTGAAGCCTCAAAACAAAGCAAGCAAAAGTGAATCTTTTGCCCGGTGCTGGTGGCTCACGCCTGTAATCCTAGCTACTCAGGAGGCTGAGATCTGAGGATCACAGCTCTGAGCCAGCCCAGACAGGAAAGTGTGTGAAATCCTTATCACCAATTAACCACTAAAAGGGGGAAATGGAGCTGTGGCTCAAGTGTTGGAGCATTGGCTTGAGCAAAAAGCTCAGGGATAGCACCCAGGCCCTGAGTTCAAGTCCCAGGACCGATACAAAAACAAATAAATCTTTCTCCCTTGACATTGTTCATTCAGGTATTTTGGCCACAAAAATAAACAGGGAGAAATTAATACACTCCCTTTCCACCGTGGAAGTGTGGGACAAGAAGGCTCTCACCACGTGCTAGCTACCTGATGTTGGGATTCTCAACACAAAATGGACTAAGATAATCATTCATCTGGGACTTGAACAGGTTTGGCTGCTCTGTGGAGGAAAGGGATGGGCATGGGAGTGTGCAAGGAGACAGAGAAACACAGAGAAGCGTGAGACACAAGTGCTGCTGCAGGTGCTTCAGGAAGACGGCGCCACGGCTGGATGTGGACCATCTCACAAGCTGGGGCCGGACGTGTGCTGTCCAGTGCCAGCACAGCCTCGCTCTCCCCCCTCTCCAGGGGAGGGTCTGACCTGTCTCATGGGTGTTCCAGTGGCAGTATACCTACTGAAACTGGGCGTGCCAGACATTCCATTACTGTGGCCAAATACCTGAGATGAGCAACTCATATAAAGAGGGAAAAAGGTTTTATTTCCTCTTTTTTTTGGGGGGGGGAGAGTAGAGAGAGGAGAGGCTGGCTCCTAGTTCTAGAAGTTCCAATCCATAGCTGACTGGCCCCGTGGCTTTTGGGTCTGTGACAGAGCAGCACATTATGGCAGGAGCGCATGGAGGAGCAGAACGGCTTGCCTCATGGTGGCCAGGAAGCAGAGAAAGAGAAGCAGCCATGACCCCAACACCCCAACATGAACAGAAGACTGAGCCTCACTGCTTAAAACTTCTACCACCTCCCAACAGTGTCTCGGGCTGGAGGTCACTGGGCCTGTGGAGGGCACCTCTCCCCGCCACCACGCTGAGGATGGTTTTTCTCACCGTTCTGGAAACTAAGCTGTCCAAAAGCACACTGCCAGCCCCTGTGCTGAGGGCCTCCAGGCTGTGTCTCAGCAGGGCAGGAGGGCTGTGAGTATGTAAGAGAGACAGAGGAAGGATGCCACCCACGTGATCCTTTTGTTAAGAGCCCCTCCCATAGCAATGAACCCGATCCTAAGGTGTCATGAAGCCACTGCTACACTGCTGTACATGACCTGGGGGTGGGGACACATTCAGCCCATGGCAGGATCCTCGTTTCCCTCTTCTGGCTCCCAGCAGCCACAGAGGGTCCACGTCTGCCTCTGTCTTCACACAGTCATCTCCCTGCGTGCCTGTGCATCATCTTCCACCTTTGTGTGTTTGTCTCTGTGTTCCTTCTCTTCGTTTGGCCAGACCACACACATTAGATAAAGGGTTCGTGCCACTCCAGCCTAGCCAAATCCTCACCAATCACACCTTCAAGGACCTGATTCCCAAATCAGGTTACATTCTGAGGCTCTGGGTGGATGCAATCATGGCGACAACACTATTGGCCCAAGCCAGCACCCACCGTAACCCAGCAGAAGGATTGGTGCCAAGTTGCCAATAAAAGGCAGAGTGAACTACCATGAGAAGGAGCCTGGGACTGGTTCGTTCCAGGCCGAGGACTAGCAAACACTGGACAAGTCACTCCGTTTCTCTGAGCCTCTGCTCCACGATGCAGGGTTGTCATGAGAGTAAAATGTAAAAAGAGCTTCCTGCCAGGCAGCACTGTGCAGAGCCCTGAGGTCCCCTTCCCCGCGGACAGGCCTGCTCCCTCCACAGTGCTGGATAGGGCACTCACGCCCTGGCTGACTCGTTTCTAGACCCCTGGCTTCTGTGAGAATGTGCTCTGCATGTTACCCGGGCAGGACATTGGGTCCTGGATGACAAGGGGGACTGCCCTGATCTCCCCAGCAAACCTTTGCAAGTACCTGCAGCAGAAGGTCAAAGCTTGATCATCAGCTGACTCAGGGCTTCTCAACAGCACCCATAGGATGCGGGGCCTGGGGACTTGAGGGTGTTGTCTGGATGGAACTGCAGAGTGCCCAGAAACATGGGAGCTGGGCCTTTATGACGGGAGCACAGAACTGGACCAAACACAATCAAAGAATATCTGCAAAGCTAGGGGAGTTACAGATGCAGGCCGGGGCAGCCCGCACTGAGCAGGGCCACGGGCCGCCACGGGCCTTCCCGATTCTCCCAAGTCACAGACCCAAAAGAAGTCAGCTCCTTCTACTGTCAGCTGGGAAGACGCATCTGGAGTCAAGTACACATGCCTGCTGGTAAGGAAGCAACAGAGAACCAATGATGTGTGAAGAATGTATGACAGAAATACACAGCAATGAAAACGCCCACTGTGAGGGCGATGGCTCATTTGACCTGTGGCTATAATAAACATCTTTTTCACTTCACCGACGTTTATTTGGCACCACTGTGGCACTGACACTCTTATCTCCACATAACCACCAGAAAACCAGAAGCGAAGCTGTGGCTCAAAATGGTAGAGCACTAACCATAAACAAAGAGCACCTAGGCCCTTTGTCCAGAGAAAAATAAATAAAAAATAAAATGATATCAATAGTAATAATGATGACATATTGTAAAAGGTGGACTGTTTTGGAGAGGAATCAGAGGTAGTGGGAAAGAAGGTAACACGGTGGATGGGGGTAGTGAATATAATTAAAGATAGATAGATAGATAGATAGATAGATAGATAGATAGATAGATAGATAGATAGATAGATAGATAGATAGATAGATAGACAAAACAAATAGCACAATGAGATCTACTAAAAACTTTTAAAAAGAGGGGGATGTATAGGGAGAGGAGTTTAAAAAGATGCATATAAATTGAGTTAACTTGTATATCTACAATACAAATCTGCATTCTTTGGATGTTGATAAAGCACATCACTTGGATGTAACTACCACAGTAAAACTCCTTTGTGAAACTCAATGGTGTAAATTAACTCATCCAATAAGTGCTAAGACTGAGTGGGCACCCTGGGCAGGAGGCTCCACATGGGCCCTAGACCCCACCTCTTCACTCCTGGGGCCAGGGAAATGCTACAGCAAGTCTTCCCAGATCCCCCAAAAGGACGCTGCCCCCCCCCCCCCCGCCCCAATCTGCTGCTCCACACATAGCGCCATCGGCCCGTCTTGTAGAGCAGAAAATTCTGTCACCCTGACTCAACTCCTCCAGCTCCAGCACACACATGGTGAGAAATCCCACAGGCAAACAGCAAGGAAAGAGAAAGAGAGATTGTCTGCCACCACCTGGCCTAGAGCAACGCCCAGCTGGTGGAAGCCATTGCAGGGAGGGGCAGGGCGGACTTTTGTAACTTTTTAGGTGTGTCACCTGTTCTGAGGCTGTAGGGCCCAGGAATGACTCTGGGTGTTGTGCCAGCCCCCGGGATGGGTGTCAGGTTACAAGGTACATAATCATTCCAGTTTGACAACTTCACCTGTGGTGTTGTTTGAGTCAAGTCACCCCACAGTCCCCAGGTCACCCGTGGACTACCCTGGCGGGAGGTCACAGCTTGCTGGAGAGAGAAGATGCCGGTCAGAAGGAGCCAAGGGGGACCCTGCACTCAGGCCTCCTCTGGTCAGTGCTGACCAGGGCCCATCGGAGCCCTTCCTCCGCCTGCTGTGGTGGCAGACCTCCGTTCGGGACTGTAGGAGGATCCGCAAGGCAGCATGGTGAGTGGAGTTGGGGGAGGGGGGGGCCTCGATGCTGAGGGCGGGGTGCTCTCCCCATAAAACAAGCCTGAGGACTTGGTAACATTCAAAGTTATAAACCTGAGCCCCTTACTTGCCTGGTACCCCACCGGCCTCCCTTCCTCTCCATTACTGACCATCTTCTCATGAGCTGGGCACAGAAGCCAGGGCTGTCCGGGCCAGTCAGTCCTTCTTGACTCCTGCCCGCCCCTGTGCAGTGCCCCGGGTCTGCTGGCTGGCCCTGGTGCCAGGTGCCTCTCCACCTCTCCCAAGGGGGAAATGTGACTTTTCTTTGGCACTCAAACAGCACAGAGATCCCCCAAATAATCTCAAAATCTTCTACATGGCCTCCCAGGTCGTTCCTCCTCTCCTCTTCCTCCTCCTTATGGCCTCATGACTTGCTTGTCTTGGGGCAAGGAAATGCGATCCACCTTTCAAGACCACAGGGCAGGGGGAGTGGGGGGACCAGGGATCCCCAGTGAAAAATGGTTCAAGCTGTCCCACAAAAGGGAGATTGTCCCAAGGTGGGAGCTTTCGCAAGGCTTTATTTTAGTAAAAGAGTGAAACAAAGAGAAATATGGAAAGGGAGGGGAAACGGGTCCTGACTCCCACACAAGAAATAAGCGTGAAGTCTCAAAAGTGTCCCTCGCATGCACCGTCTCTATACTTCCTGAGATAAGGCGGAGTCGGCATTGTGGTCATGGTAGCAACAGGTGACAGGTTCTGTCATCCAACACGCAGGGACAATAACTAGGAAGGAACCAATTTGCTTTCTCCCTAGCTATGTAGAGAGTTGGCAGCTTCTGAATGCCTCAAAGGAAAGAGCAGACATGGGTCGCCCCTCCCCGTTCCCCTGTTCCTATCCTTCGACATCTAAAAGGAGAAGATGGGAGGAGAGCTCGCCGCTCTGATTTTTCAGTTCTTACTTCCCGGTTCTATCTTAATTTTTTAGTCTGGGCCTCTTTGTAGCTATTATTTTTCATTTCCCCATCACCTTCCCTATGGACAGGGATTCAGATCATCATTCTCCAATCCTGGGCCGAGAGGTAGCAGCCACTGCTCAGCAACCAAAGGGCAAGGAGAGGGGAAGGGAAGGGCTGTCCCCGGGGGAAAGAGGCAGCCGGCTGGGCCTCCAGTGGCCAGTTCCTCCCTCCCACCCTGGGACTTCCCAACTCTGGTAAAAAGACTGAGAGCAGACAGAGGGAGGGGCTGGCTTGCTTGACGCTGCTGCGTGGAGTCAGGGTGGGAAAACCCCATCCTCTGTGCCAGGAGACACAGGGGTAACCAGGGGAAGAGAGGAGCCGCGGGCACAGCCTGGCAGGTGCTGCTGCTCATGGGGTGGCACTGGGGAGACTGGAGGACCCCCTTCAGGGAATAGCGTCTAAGGCAAATTACAGGGCCAAACAGTGTATAACATGCACCACAAGACCGGCCCCCTGTGCGGTCCTGAGACTTTAACAACACTCCCCAGGCACGCATGCGCGTGCGGGCACACACACACACACACACACACACACACACACACGGATGAGTGGAGAGATTTAGTGAGCTAATGCGTGTAAATAGGCTCTATAAACCAAGAACCCCTGTGCCAATGTAAGAAGGATGTGGAATAGATCCCTAAAGGGGAAACCACTGCAGAGCCTCAGCCTGTCTCCCTCTGCCACCCAGAGAAGGAGCTGGGCATCGCTATGTGAGGGAGGGAGGCTGGCGGGCACAGTGTGGGGAAGGACTCAGGCCGTCTGGAAAGGAAGGCAGCAGCCTGGCCGGCCTTCAGGCCAGGATCAAGGGAGCATGTAGCCCTGAGCAAGCCACTAATTACCTGTGTTAATAACCTGTCCTTTCTCACTAATGAGGCCGGGACAAGCATAGCTCCTGGCCCTGGGAAGAAGGTGGGGTGACTCTTGGTCAGGCTCAGCCCTCCTTGCCTCTCCTCTCCAGCCTCCTCCCCTCTGCAGGCCCCTCCTGGGTACAGAGTCTTGTACAGCGCCGTCTCCTAGCAATGGTTTCTCCTTGAGCCTGTTTGGAGAGCTGGAGCCCGGCCCCTGCCCTGGGTGAAAGTCAAAGTCCTGCATCCGTCCCTGGGGGAACATGTCATATTTATCCATAGTGAGGCCTGGAGGGAAAATGGGGACTTCTGATTGGCCATCTGGCTGGCACTCATTCCTGCTGGGAGGGGCGGGGTGCCTCCCGCTGCCTCTTTTCTATGCCATCTGGTGCTGACCCAAAAAGTTTAGCAGGGCTTGGCTGGAGCTAGAACGCAGCAAGTCAACAGGGCCCCCTCAGCTGAGGCTTGGAACCCAGAAGCTTCTATCTGGAAGGTGCCAGGCTGGAGTCTATGGTGGTAAACAGAGTTATGCCATGCAAAGACTAGAGAGAGAGCCAGGCACTGGTGGCTCACACCTGTAATCCTAGCTACTCAGGAGGCTGAGATCTGAGGATCATGGTTCAAAGCCAGCCCGGGTAGGAAAGTTCATGAGACTCTTACCTCCAATAAACTGCTCTGAAAAAGCCCAAAGTGGCTCTGTGGCTCAAGTGATAAGAGTTCTAGTCTTTAGAAAAAGAATCTCAAGAGCAGTGCCCAGGCCCTGAGTTCAGTCCCCAGGATTGGCACCAAAACAAACAAACAAACTCCTGCTTTCCTGGATCTCTATCTACCCTGGCCACCATTTATTGATCAGCTAGTGCCATTGACCAGCAGATTAGTGGGGAAGTAGGGAATAATGTTTACTCTCTGCCTTGGAGGTGCCCAAAACAATGTTGGGCATGATCCAGGGTGACCTCAAGGTGCTACCCTGGGGCCAAGAAGGCCGATTCTCCCCCGGGGTAAGTGGCAAGTACCACCCCCACCCCCCCCCCCAGAAGAGAAAGTGCTTGCCTGGGAACTCGAAGGATGAGTTTCTTCTCTAGGCAGAGAAGCCAGGAAGGCATTTTGGACACAGGGAACAGCCTGTGGCTAATAAGGACAAGAGACAGTACACTGTGGCTGAAGCCAAGGGCCTAGAGAGCAGACAGGGCACGGGCTGACCCATGAGGGGGTCACGCAGCCCCCACCCCCCATGAGCTCAGGCTCGGGTCCTCCTTGTGCCTCAGAGCTCAGTTGGGACCAGGCTGAGCATAAGCAATCTTCCCCACCTGGCATTAACTCCGCCCTCTCACTGCACAAAGGGGGGCACGCGTGGTCTGTGCCAGGCACTGAAGACACACTCATGGGTGAGAGCACATCTCCCTGGTCCTGTTCTAGGGAGGCTCAGGCTCTAGAGGAAGTAGCAGGTGGGGAGGAGAGAGAGAGAGTCATCAAATAACCAGGCAGCCACTGTCAATCAAGAAGGGAGATGGACCAATGGGAGCTGGGAGCTGGGAGACAGTATCAGCCCCGCCTTGTGGGCTTGGGGAGGTTGAGTAGGAGCTCTATTTCCAGGCCTGAAAATCTGCTTGGCCTCCAATTTCCTAGGCACCTCTTCTGCTCGCAGCCTTCCATCTTGTCTAGTCTTCACAAACACTTCAAGTTCCCAATGGTTCCCCGACAAGGAGCGTCTCTACCCTTCAAATGCGCTTATCTTTCTTATTTCTTTTTGGATGTATATGCCAGAACTAGGGTGGAACTCAGGACCTGGGTGCTGTCCCTGAGCTTTATTTCACTCAAGGTAGGTGCTCTACCACTTGAGTCACAGTCCCACTTCCTGCTTTGTGTTGGATAATTAGAACTACAAGTCGTTAGACTTTCCTGCCCAGGCTAGCTTTAAACCATGATTCCTCACATCTCAGACTCCTGAACAGAGCTAGGAAGATAGATGTGAATCGCCCACACCATACCTGAATTTCATGTGGACAAGGTTTATGTTTCTTCCATCATTTAGCTACAGGTACTTGGTAAATATATAGAAATGAATGCAAGACAGGAAAAAAAATAATAATCTAAGACTAAATCCCATGTAACTACTTCCTCTCTATAGGACACTGAAGGTCAGTGTTCATTACATCCAATTATTTTTATAGTTCCAAATGCAAACATACACATGATGTGACCAGAGTATTTTCAACCCAGAAAACAGGAGCTGAAGTTAGGCTGGGACAGGCCCGAGCCTGCTAGAAACCCTATCAACAGGAAAAAGGGAGAGTCAGGCAGGGCCAGTGTGGCAATCTCCCTTAACCCTGTTTAACTCCACCCCCAGGCTGCCACCCTGACCAACCATCACAATGGCATCAGCTGAAAATGGGTAAACAAGACTTCAAGCCTGAGCACCCTCCCCTACCACAGGCCTCCCCACCCCCTTGCCGCCACCCCTCCCCCCCTGCAGCTCCCTGGCGTAATCCATGTACAAGCCGAAACTCTTCTAGGTAATAGGCAAAAGGAACCCTGGAGGAAGAGAAGAGGGGGAGAGACTGATCTGGTCCCTGGCCAGGGACTGTGGCAGCATCTTTAGTCATGAAGCATTCTGTATATCAGCCACGCTGGGCTTTGCCCACGGCTTGGGGTATTTCCTGTCGTCTAAATTGTCCTTTGGTCAAAATCCACTGGCTACCATATTCATTCATTCATTCATTCATTCATTCTATACTGGTTCCCGAGCATCTACCATGGACTGGGTACTGGCAGGATACTGGGAGATTCAGAGAAGTATGTGAAATGTTTCAGCACTCAGTTCCACTGCTCCGTAGATACAGATGGGAATTGCCCAAACAGCTGCAGGACCAAGACACCCTACTTTTCTCCCTTGAAGCTGGTAGCTTTCAAATCAGAACCTGGCTTGAGTGAAGTTCTTACCAGCCTGCATCACAAGATAAAGGAAAGACAAGGTGATTTCCTCCAGAAAACTCCATCCTTCACTAATCAGTTAGAGGTCACAAAGTAAACCTGGTACTGGTGGCTCATGCCTGAAATCCTACCCACTCAGGAGGCTGAGATCTGAAGATCATGGTTAAAAGCCAAGCCAGGCAGGAAAGACTCTTATCTCCAATTAGCTGCTAAAGTTCAAAGTGGAGCCACAGCTCAGTGTAGAGGGTCAGTCTTGAGTCCAAAAGCTCAGGGACAGTATCCAGGCCCTGAGTTCAAGCCCCAGAACTGGCACAGAAAAGAAAAAGTAAAAAGGTCACAAAGCAGGGAGCACAAAGCAAACACATGGATAAAAGGTGAGCAGTGGGGGCTGGGAAGGTGGCTCAGTGGTAGAGCGCTTGCCTTGCATGCCTGAGGCCCTGGGTTCGATTCCTCAGCACCACATAAGCAGAAAAAGCCAGAAGTGGAGCTATGGCTCAAGTGGTAGAGCACTAGCCTTGAGCTGAAGAGCTGAGGAACAGTGAGTGCCCAGGTCCAGAGTTCAGGCCCCATCACTGACAAAATAAAATAAAATAAACTTTAAAAAAAGGTGAGCAGTGGACTCAGTTAACTTAGCTTTTCAAGAAAGCCGAGATAAAGTTTCATCCCCAAGACTATTAAGGATAGAAAACGGATTTTTTTTTTTGGTCCATTGTGGGGCTCGAACTCAGGGATAAGGCATTGTCCTTGAGTTGTCTTTGCTCAAGGGTAGCGGTCTACCACTTTGAGCCACAGACCCACTTCTGGCTTTTTCTGAGTAGTTTATTGGAGATAAGAATGTCACGGACTTTCCTGCCAGGCCTGGCTTTGAACTGTGATCCTCAGATCTCAGCCTCCTGAGTAGCTAGGATTACAGGCTTGAGCCACCAGAACCTGGCTGATTTTTTTTTTTTTTTTGAGAGAGAGAAAAAAAAATTGTCACTGGACTGTGTCTCCAAGTCTTACCGGCCAGCGATCTGGATCACAGACAAAGGGAAGAACCTTAGAACCTTTCTCTACAAAACAGAAAATAGAGCTGTCCCTTTTGAAGGGCTGAAGCCAACCCACCCCTGCCCCACCCCCAACCCTGCTGAGGTCCCACCCAGTCCCCAACTGAGCTAGTTACCTGGACTGGCCCAGTGGGCTGCAGAAACTCACAATCCAACTTCTTCTCACATATCTCCCTTTTCTGGAAATAACCCCCCCTCCCCCGGGTCCCCACCCCGTCCTCCACAACCACTACCTGCTCCAACATTGGACTCAGAGTGTTCTCTGGCTTCATCCTACGAATTCTATATCCATCTTCAAGGACAGTGTTTATCCTTGTCCTAGCATTGGTCTCTGGCCTGCGCTCTCAGCCCTCTCTTCAGAGAGCATTTACACTGGTCACATGACGTCACGCCAAGTCCCCTAAACCGCTCTGGTCACTCTCCCGTGATGCACTCAGTCCATAGCCTCCTTCCCCATGTCAGGCCCCTTGGCCTATGAAATCACCAAAATAGCTCCATCTCTTCAACCCCCATCACATTCCCGCCAGGCCCTCTGTGAAGCTCCTCACCATTAATAATGAATATGTTTTGAGTATCTACTATGTCAAGTACTGGCCAGGTTCTAGCTCAATATTGTTATTAATTATTCAGAACAATAATGGGATCCCTGCTTCATTGGCCCCCAAAACTCTTCACTGATGGTGTGTAGCCCTCCAAGAGCCCCTCGTGGGAGGAATAAAGTGTTATTTATATTATCATTCTTATTGTTATTAGTTATTAGCACAGTTTCTGCAATTACTCTGTACCGGATCATGTGCTATATGCTCTACATACTGGGGACTCATTGAGAGGACACCTTCATGAATTGTTCTCTGTGTCTCTGTCCTCGTGTCTCTGTGTTGTGCTTTGGCTCATGTCTGTCATCGTGTCTGTCTCGCCATTTCTGTCTATGCCTTCTAGCGCTGGGCCTCTGTGTCTCCTCTCTGAATGTGTCTCTCTGAGACAGAGACTGTCTCTGTTTCTCTGTCTCCTGTCTCTCATTCATACATCAAGTCAACTCAATGGTTAAATAGTGGCAGTGCCTGTGTTCCAGGCAAGGTCACCCATGCTCTCGCTTAGCAAGTGGCGTGGCGGGGAGGAGAAACTTCATGAGGTATTCTCAGCATTGTGCAAGAGAGTAGGAAAGTGGGAGAGGAACCGCAGTTGTGCAACCACGATGTAATCATGCACGGGGAGCCCGGAAGTAACCATGCACAGGGGTCTTGGAAATAACCGTGCACAGAGATCCCGGAAGTAATCGTGCATAGAGGTCCCGGAAATAACCATGCACAGAGATCCCGGAAGTAATCATGTACAGAGGTTCTGGAACATCACAGAAGCACTTTTCATTGAATTCTGAGTTCAGAGTTCTCAGGAAAGCCACCAAGAAGCCGAGTATCGGTGGCACAAGCCTGTCATCCCAGCTACTCAGGAGGCTGAGATCTGAGGATCACGGTTCAAAGCCAGCCCAGGCAGGAAAGTCCCTGAGACTTTTATCTCCAATGAACCACTAGAAAAACCAGAAGTGGCGCTATGGCTCAAGGAGTAGAGCACTTGCTTTGAGCTGAAAAGCTGAGGGACAGCGCCCAGGCCCAGAGTTCAAGCCCCTCAACCAACCAAAAAAAAAAAGCCCCTAAGACCTTTGCCAGGAGACTGGCTGCAGCAACCAAATGGTCCACAGTGCTGGGTATCACCCACGCATCCAGAACAAGGGAGAGGCCATTCCTGCCTCTGAACAGAGCCCCAGTGCAGACCTTCCTCGAACCGGATGTGGCCTTCTCCTCAGGCTGGATAACTGGAGCAGAAGCACCATGTCCACTCATGGAACTCCTCCGTTCATAGCACAGGCCAAGGAAGGCTAAGCAACTTAGAAAAGTCCAGTAGCAGAAAGGCAGGGGAGAATGGACTTCCTCCTCTCCCTACCCCCACCCCCATCCCCATCCAGAACAAGAGAAGAGGCTGAGAGAACATGCTAGAAACCTGGGAGCCTGGCGTCAGCCCAGGACCTGTGCTCCTGCGCTTCTCCCTGTCCAGCCGCATGGCTTGAGCGGAAAGAGCAGAACCCTTGTGCCTCAGTTGCTCCACTAGTAAAAAAGGGACCATTCCTTCTCCACCTTCTCCCCAAGTCCTACCTGCTTTCCAGAGCCTTGCCCAAACACAAAAGCGCCATCTTAAATGACAGAGCTAAACAGCAGACTGGCAGAGGATAAAGGCAAGCTGACACCTCCTATCTATCGGCCCCAGGCCCCACCACAGAGACTGAGGCCGAGGTGGCCAGCTCACATTGCCAGCTGCTCAGCACCTATGTGGCTTAGAAAACAACACAAAATGGTTTCTAATGTAGCAGCTGAGGCTGAGGTTAGATGAAAGGGAAACGTGCCTCTGGAAGACAGAGTGTGAAAGGCTGCTTCCAGAATCTTCTGTGTGCCTAGCTTGGGGTGGGGGACCTGCCTGGAGAAAGGGCTGGGTGGAAGTTGGCGTGGTTGCTGAATCTGAAATCTTCCCAGATTTCCCGGCCACACTCACCCTAGTAAGTGCAGCCCCTCCCGGGGCTTCTGTGTCCCTTCCAGTCCCCTTACCTGTCATGGCTGAGGTACCAACGAGGCAGGGTCCTGTGACCCTCCTGAAAGCATCAAACCTCCTGCCCCCACTTCAGAGGGGGTGCACTGCTGCCAATGGCAGGGTGGATGAGGTGCGGGTTAGGGGGTCTGTGAGCACCCGAGAGGCCCGAACCCCACTCCTTGGAAGGACGGAGAGCAGCCTGGGGTGTCTTGGCTCAGCAGAGAAGGTTTCCCACCCCTCCCCTCCCCTGGGCTTTACCCACTGCCTTGCCACCAGCCCCAGCAACCCAGCTGACAGAGCCTCCAAGGACCTGTGTATCCCGTTGCCTAGCAACAGTGACATCTCTGGCTTTCCCTTGGAGATCATGGGAAGTCAGGCCTTGGGGCCCATAGGAGCCTGAAAACACCACCGACCAGGGCAGGGCCAGGAAAAGTCCCCCTTCTGTGCTCCTTCAACCATAGCTGATCATTCCAGTTCTACCTCTACTGACTTCTTCCAGAATAAGGCAATGCTGAGAAAAACTCTGCTGAGAAAAGGGAGCAGCAAGGCCCAGGAGCAGGCTGCTAGCCAGAGCAGGCAAAGTTGCTGGCCAGCGTTCTGCCCCTTTGGCCTCCTTGAGCAGCTGCCTCTTTGCCTCGTCAGTAGCCTGGTTACACACTGGCTTGCACTGTAAAATCATTCACTCTTTTCCTGTTTCGCCGTTTCTGAGAGTGCTCAACTCCCTGACAGGAACCTTGAGGCTCAGAGGGTTGAGAAGTCTACCCAAGGCCACACAGCAAGCTAATAGATCACTCTGTGCGGCCGCTCTACAACATAGTTAATCCTCCTGCACTTAAAAACAAGAGTTTCCTGGCATCTGAGTTCATGATCTCTGCGCTTTAAGGGAACCAGGATTGCGAGAGGTTCATTTGCCATTTTGTGGCCGAGTCAAATAGCCCAGGATTTGACTTTCTCCAGGATCTAAAATACAGCCTGGCTGTGTGTGTGTGTGTGTGTGGGGGGGGGGGGGTTAAAAGCAGAAGCTGCCCATGGAAAAGTCCAGGAACAAACAGTAGAAGAGAGAAGAAGGCAAAGAAGATCAAAAAATACCCACAAGGCCCCTTGGTTGAAAGATGTCCCCCATGGCTGTTCTTGGTTGACTTGGCAAAACCTAGAACCAAGCAGAGCAAGGGAGGGCTGGGGAGCCACTGGGGGTGGGATGGGGGTCTCCGTGTTCATTCACACCCACCCTGGGCGACAAGACTGCACTGCGGAGGACCAAAGCAGCAAAAGGACCTCACTAATGACTCTTGGCCAAATAGGTTCTAGAAACTTCAGGGACCCGAGAACAATGTTCTCTAGAGGCCAGGCTCCAAGCACTGGATCTGTTCTTGCTCTGAAGCCATAATAGTCACTTCATATAGGTGGCCCTTCTTCTCCTCTTCTGGAAAATGCAGATAACATCTGAGGGTTGTCGCAAGGGTTAAATAAGATAGCTGTGTCCCAACAGAATATGCTCAGGCGTGCCTGAGTTTTTCCCCTCCCCCCCTCTCGCTTATAAATGGCATGAGGGCATTTTCTACATCCACTGATCAGTGGACCAACATAGAGCACATTAGCCACCTCCGAGTCTAGGGATAAGCACAAAGCCCAGGGAGGTGCACCTTGGAAGCTTGCTTTGTTCCCTCTGTGTCTCTACTGGTAGCACAATTTCTGGCCCATCAGAGGGTGTGGCCAATGTTCATTGAATTAATCATAAATAAATAAACAAGACTTGCTTCACCAAACTCAATGAATGCAGGCAGGTATGTACAAGTAGACTCAAGGAAAAACAATGAGCTGACAGGCAGGGCTCACTGACCAGACACTCTTAGCCTGCTGCCTGCCATTGCCTCCTCTGCTCTCAAACACCCAAATGCACCCAGTCCACCGACAAAGCCACGGCCTTTAGCTTGCAATCACACCAGCGGCCTCCTCCTGTCTCCTGTCGCACCTCACATTCAGCCGAGCTAATCTGTGACTGAAGCTATCATCAGGCTATACTGAAATTCCATGATATGAATAGACCACAATTTCTTTGGCTACTCCATCCGTGGTTGCCAGTAAGCATTCTCCAGTGTGTCACTATTAGGAATGAAACCACAATAAACACTGTGTGCACGTTTTTTATTAGACAGAAGCATTCCTTTCATTTGGCTAAATCTTGGAGCAGAATTTCTATGTCATCAAATCATAAAATAGTCCTGTGTTTAAGACTGATAGACTTAGCAGGCATTTTGATGCCCTTTCTCCCCCCAACCACCAACAAGAGATGAAGGTTTGCTCGGTATTCTCACCAACACTTAGTATTGTCAGTCTTTTTACTTTAGCCATGCTGAGGTCTGGGTAGAACTATCTCATCAGGTGTGAATTTACATTTGCCTAATAAGTAATGGTGAATAAAATCTCAGTGGGGGTGTGGTCTAGTGGGACAGCGCTTGCCTAGCAAGTGGAAGGCCCTGAGTTCAAACCCCAGCACCACCAAAAAGATGCTCATCTTTTGGTCCTTATTAATCACTTGGGCAAAGTGTCCACTCCAGTTTTTACAGAAATATTGTTACCTATAAAACCAGATAGATTGACCAAAATAGAGAGTAAAGAATGGATCTGGAGAATTCATCAATACAAACACAACACACACACACACACACACACACACACACACCACTGAACAACCAGTCATTTCTACAATTGCTAACTAGCTGCTACCATGAGCAAATAAGTTGAACCAGGTCAAATAGGTACTTCAGTGTGGCAGGAAGGAAGGCGTGCAGACCAGAGCCCAAAGTCTGCCAGCCCTCCTCAGAGACTTCCCACTCAACTGCTCTTCCTCCATTACAGGACCTGGACAGTGACCAGCCCCTGAACAGCCATGGTAAGTATGGGCCCAGCTTCTCTTTGCCCCCTCCCCCAGCCTCTGAATCTCCATTCCCAAGTCAACCCTGCTCCCCTCCCCAGCATGGTCCTTGCCAGCTCGACCCCGCACTATGTGCTGCCACATGAACAAAATGCTATCCTGTCCCTGGGCATAGGAAGGAGAGTAATTCTAAAGACTGGCTGCTGGAGCTTTAAGATGCATCGGCTAAGAGTCCTGCCCGCCTGCTTCATACCAGGTCCTGACAGTTAGCTGGCAGCGCCACCTCCAGTCCTCACCCCCGGGCCTGGCCTCTGCCAGGTAGAGAAACACAAGCTTTCAGCTTTTCCTTATCAGCAGATTCGCTGATATCAGCATTCATTGGACACCAGACTTGGGCAAGATGCCTTTCTCTGCTTTTGAAGAACAGAGGAAAGAGCTAGGGCTAGACCCATGGCACTATTCATTCCAGGTAGAAAAAGATAAGAACTGGAAGAAAGATGGCTGGGTGTGCTTTAGGAGAAGAGAGCCAAGAACAAGTCCTTTGTTTGCTTCCAATTACAATTCTTCCGTATCCGCAATAGAGTGGGCACTGTTCTGGGTACCAGGACCTCAGCTATGTGCACAAAACACAAAGTTCTCTCTTCCTGCTGGCTTCATTTCAAGGAGGGAATGGAAAAGACAGAAAATAGAGAGAGTCACGTGTCTGTGGCTCACACTTGCAATCCTAGCTACTCAGGAGGCGGAGATCTAAGGATCTCATTCAAAGCCAGGCCAGAGGGGAAAAACAAAGAGACTCTTATTTCCAAGTACAAAAAAAGCCACAAGTGGAGGTATGGCTCAACTGCTGGAGTGCCAGCTGTGAGCAGAAAAAGCCAAGTAAGAGTGTGAGCGAGGGCCTGTGTTTGAGCTCCAATATCAGACTTAAAAATAAAAAAGACAAAACGTTAAATACAGTAGAGAAAATACACAAAATAGAGCCAATATTAGCCATGATGACTGCTTTGTGGAAAGGAAAGTGAGAAATGAGGCTGAGAAGTTTTGGGATGTTGCAATTATTATTATTATTTGTGTGTGCATGTGGGCTCTGAGTTCAATCCCCAGTAGAATCACACACACACACACACACACACACACACACACACACACACACCACAAAAGTAGTGAGGATTTTGAACTCTCCCAACACAAAGCAATGATAAATGTCTATGTGCATCATTGTCTATGTGGACTGAAATGTCCCACAGTTCCCATAATACATACATAATACATTACAAAGTGCTGTTTAAAAACAAAAGTATATATTCTTTTAAAATTAAAGGTTAAGGGGCTGGGAAAGTGGCTCAGTGGTAGAGCGCTTGCCTTGCATGCCTGAGGCCCTGGGTTCGATTCCTCAGCACCACATAAGCAAAAAGAAAAAAGCTGGAAGTGGCACTGTGGCTCAAGTGGTAGAGCGCTAGCCTTGAGCTGAAGAGCTGAGGGACAGCGCCCAGGCCCAGAGTTCAGGCCCCACGACCGGACCCCCCCCCAAAAAAAAATTCAAGGTTAAGTCAGGAAGTTGAGAAAAGGATTAACAAATTGGTGTGAACCGAAGAATTTTCCCTGTGGCTTGGGCCTCATGTATGTCAAGCACCAGACAGGACACAGGAAGAATGTCCTAGAACCCCCTAGGGCAAGACTAGCCAAGGTGGCACTCGTGAAAGATGGCTGGACCTGGTGAAGCAGAGGAGATGAAGTGGCTACACGCTGCGGCTGCTGCTTGGCCCACCTTGCAGGAACAGCCCCCCAACATTAGCCAAAACTGTCAGTAGGACATCTGGAGCCTAGCCAGGGAGGGGAGCGCCCAGACCCTGACCTCAGGCTCTTCCCCTCCACTGCAAACCCCCTTACAGATGCCACCCCACCGCACAAGCCCCGCACCCGCCTGGAGACCTTCAAAAGGGTGGGGGTCCCAGTCCTCGCGGCGCTGCTGAGCCTGGTAACCATCATCACCGTGGCCATCCTCAGTAAGTGACAGCCCCTACCCAGCTTTCACCCCAGCGGTGACAGTCTCCTCCTTGGATCTCCGTGAGTGACAGCCCCACCCCCGCCATCCCACAGGAACAGGCAGGGGGTGCGCATACGTTTTGAGAGGAGGGGAAAGAAGTGTAGGCACCCCTGTTCTGAAGGGGGGCCTCTGAGAGGGGAGCGTGGGGGAGAAGGTGAACGCAGCCTCCATCTCCCCCAAATGGCTTCCGTCCCAGATGGCGTCTACATACATGGCACCAACCCACGCAGGCAATGGCAAGGGTGCCCACTCCCCGCCTCCTCCTCCCTCCTTCTGCAGAGCGACAGCTGAGGGTTGGCTGCAAGGACGGGGTGCACCAGGGCTGGCTGCCACGCAGGTGGCACCCCCGCCCCACCTCAGCCTGAGGTCGCGGCCCACTCCGTGACAAGGAAGAGTAAACTGAATTTGCAGTGATTCCCACAGCCCTCTTCCTCTCCACACCTAGGACTGAGGCCTTGCGGCCTCAGCCTGCCATGACACAGAAGGGGACTGGCTGCCATTGCACAGTGCTTCCATTCACGAGGGTGCCTGGGGCCCTAATTCAGAATCGGAGCCTCTAGGAGGGGGATCCTGGCTCTGCCTGCTCTTTCCAAGCATTGTGAGCATGAGTGAACTAGTGTGGGGGGAAAAAAAAGACCTAGATAAAAACAAAGTTGTTCAAAAGTAGGCAACCGTCATGCAAGCAATATGACCATGGATTTGCATGCATTTGCCAATCTGTGCAGCCTCGAGATGGCTGGCCTCTAGGGAGCCTATATTTGCACCAGCAGCTGTGGGAGGCTCAAGTCTAGGACCAGTTGGCTCCGCTACTTCAAAGCCTATGGTGAATGAAGCCATCCTGGGAACAACACAATTGGTTACATCATGAGCCAGGAAGCAAAAGAGAGGAAGAAGCCAGGATCCCACAATCCCCTTCACAAGACTATGTTCCCCTCCCCCCCCCCTGCCAGTGACCTAACTTCCTCCCACTAGGCCTCACCCACTAAAGGTTTCATTCACTCCCAGTAATAGCACAGGCTAGCACCAGACTTTCACACACGGGATCTGGGGAACCATTCCATATCCAACGCATAGCAGTGGGCCAGGCGACTTCAACCCTCTGGCTTCTGGAGATCTTGACTGGTGACCCTGTCACCGTCTCCTATCTTTGTCTCAGATAGTGAAGGTGACCCTGCTCGACCCTGGCTCCTCACAACTTGGAAAGTCTAGGAAACACCTGCCTTCCCTCTCTTCTCTTGCTCCACTCCAGCCAGGGCATCCACGCCAGCCGGCCACCCCATGGGCTTCTTCTGGGAGGTGGATAGATACCAATTGCACCACCTGCACACGGGGAACCATTGGGACAGAAACCCATCTTTTCCACCTCATTTCCCTATTGGTGATGGAAGCCATGAGTCTCCAAAGCTTGCTGCCATGAACCATGAGGAACAATGCAGAAAGCTCTAGAACAGTGACCAGTGGGAACCATCACAGACTCCACACCACTGCTTTTAGGCATGCTGATGGCGACAGTGACTTAGGAAAGAGGGCTTTTCCTCTGCCAGGCATATTTGGATGTGAGTTTTCACCAAAAAAAACTTCTTGAACTACCTGTTCATCGAGGGGCTAGGAAGACTAAAGACATTCACATTGGCCCAGGACAGCAAAAGCATCAGAAATTGAAGGTTACTCCACAGAGTCCTGAGCTACAGGCACGCGCGCACACACACACACACACACACACACACACACACACACTCTCTCTCTCTCTCTCTCTCTCTCTCTCTCTCTCTCTCTCTCTCCCCAAAACTAGAAACATACCTCTTTGCCTTCAATCTCAGATCAAATCACCAACCTCTAGAAGTAAACTCCATCATTATAAGACACTGTGAGGTAGATAACATCACCCCATGGCACAAAGAAAACTGAGGCCTAGCAGGAACTAGTGAGTGGTGGAAAGTTATTCAGGAAGCATCAGAGCTAGGATTCAGAACCAGATCTTGGGACCCAGGTCCCCATTCTGTCTCTCTGCGCGGGCCCCGTGCTGGTGTTTGGGGGGCAGAAGGCTGGCAGGGTCTGCTCCTCAGTTCTCCATGCCTCTGCCATCTTCTCTGCATGGGGCCAGCTGCTACAGCTAAGACGCTGAGGCCTGGGACTGGGCTGATCACCTGGGCTCCTCTGAGTGGCTCAGCTCTGCCCCAGGCCTGACCCTGGCCCGCCCCGCCCCGCCCTGCCCCTGCCTTCCAGTTAAGGTGATTCTGAATAAATACTACTTCATCTGCCAACACCCCCTGACCTTCGTCCCGAGGACGCAGGTGTGTGATGGGCAGCCCGACTGCACCTCGGGAGAGGACGAGGCAGACTGTGTCAAGGACTTCCCTGAGAGACCCACGGTGGCAGGTGAGTCCAGGGGTTGAAGGAGCAGAGAGGCAAGCACCGCCGGACACCATCCGCCCATGGCGCTCACAGCGGGCATCTGCCCACCTCCTTCTCAGTGTCCATCCCAGACAAATAAGGGTTAGGACAGCGGGACCACAACACGTGCACCTGCTCCACACGGGCACACGCTCGGGGACACCGAAGGACAGAGGTGGGCCCCTGGGACAGGAAGTCCCAACGGAGCCTGCCTAACCCTGCTTGGTTTCAAGAAGGAGAGCGAGACCTTGGAGAGGTCCTCCTTCCTCTGAAAACTCTTGGTTCAAAGGTTCTGGAAAAGTTCACTTAGCCAGTCCATGGCCCTGCCGGTCGGTGGCAGCGATGGTGCTCTGCTGTGCAACCTCCGAGGAAGGCAGATGCTCTGAGCATAGACACCACCTTCTCTCCTGGACTAGACTCTTGTAGCTTGATACTTCATACTTGAGCTCTGAAGAGAAAGGGGGCTCACAGTGGGTGATGGGGCTGAACGGAGTGCCTTCCTGTGTATCTGGTCTTTATTGATTAAAGCCCAATACCACTGGGCGCTGCCGTCTTAATGCTACTCCTCACGCCTCCTCCCACTCTGATCTTACATGGAGAAACACCTCGATCCCTGGGTGAGAAGTTTCTCCACTCTGGGCAAGCCAGGTGAACCATAGGTGGAGGGACTGACCAGGTAATAGATACTCATAGAAGCCAAAAGTGGTGCCAGGTCAACAGGTCAAATGGAGACACTTGCCCAACTGAGCCACCATTTAAAAAGAGGTCTGGCCAGTTGCCAGGGGCTCACGCCTGTCATCCTTGCTTCTCAGGAGGCTGAGATCTGAGGATCATGGTTTAAAGCCAGCCTGGGCAGAAAAGTCGGTGAGACTCTTATCTTCAATTAACTATCAGGAAACCAGAAGTGATGCTGTGGCTCAAGGGGTAGAGCGCATGCTCTGAGCAGGAAAGCTCAGGGACAGCTCCCGAGCCCTGAGTTCAACCCCCACTACAGACAAAATAAAAAGAGGCTCAAACAGACCAAGTCAAACGCAGGAACTTCTCTTGACGTTCAAAGCATCAGGGCCCCAGTTCTGGGTTGAGGGAATCTGGGTTCCTTAGTTCTTAAGGGCTGGGCCAGAGGGGTGCTACCCTCCTGCTGACTGCCCTCCTCCCCTCCCAGTCCGCCTCTCCAAGGACCGATCGACTCTACAAGTACTGGACCCGGTCACAGGGAACTGGGCCTCTGCCTGTTTTGACAACTTCACAGAAGCCCTGGCCAAGACAGCCTGTGGACAGATGGGCTATCACAGGTACCCAACCAAGCCTCTGGAGGCCAGCATCCCCCCCTCCCCCCAGCCCCGCTGTCTCTTCCTTTTTCTTTCCTTCCTCTTTGCTCCCCTTCCTCCCCATCACTTGTATTTGCAAGCAATGTGAAATTAAATCTTCTAACCCAGCTTCCTGAAGAGTTAACTGCAAGCAGGGCACAATGGCTTACGTCATAACCTCAGCTTCTTGGAAGGAAGGCAGAAATTGGGATACGCGAGTTTGAGGCCAGTCCGAGTACATGGAGGCTCCATCTCAATCAATAAACCACAGGCAGTGGTATTCACCTATCATCTTAGCTCCATAGGGATCATGGGCAGCTCTGAGGCCAGCCCTGGGCAAAAATATTAGCCCTTACTTGAAAAAATAACTAAAGTAAAAAGATCTGGGGGCATGGCTCAAGTGGTAGAGCACCTGCCTAGTAAGTGCTAGGCCCTGAGTTCAAAAGAAACCAAGAGTTAATTGGGGGAAACAATGTCAACCTCATCTAGGGGTGTAAGGATGTGCACCAGCACCTATACCACACACACACACACACACACACACACACACACACACAATTCCAGCCCTGGCCAGACCAGACTTGCAGCAGCCGGATTTACTTACTCCACATCCCATTGGTTGAAACTGGTAGAGATGAGCCTGACTTCATCCAAGCCTAGCATCTTCAAGCCCAGCTCTCAGCAAATTGCAAATGCAGTTCCAAATCTGGAGTGGGTGGAAGACTATATAATTATAAGAGGGGTAATTAGCATGATCTGTATTTATATTCATTTGATCTTGGCAGAAAACCAAAGGCGCAGTTATTATTACCTCTCTGTTATAAGTAGGCTCAGAGAAAGTTCCTAAGTTACTAAGGTAGAAAGAAGCCAGAAGGTAGAGGGCTAGGAGGAAAGCCTAGCCCGGGCTTAGAGCCCTGGCCCCTGTCTTGGTCCCTTGGGTAATTCTAATATAGGGCTTTATCTATAAAGGAGGTGGAGTGAGCAAACAGAGAACCTATCTGGAGAAAGTGGGAAAGAACCTGTGATTTCTCTCCCTGGTGGGCCCCAAACTCCTTCAGGAGTCAGAGAAACTGAGCCCAGTGCAGAGGCAGAAATGAGCAGCACCAGGCAGACATCACTAGCCAAACACAGAACCCTCCCACGTGGATCCCTTAACAGCCTCAAAGATCTGCCCCAGGCAGCCATCACAAATTGAGCTGCTCTAGGCTCCTCCTGATGACAAGGTTTCCGCTGCTCTTCACCCTCAGGGAGAGGGGAGAGCCTTCTGGAAAGGACCCCAGCAAATGGAGCAGAAGGGCATCTCAACACATGCTGCCCTGCCCTCTTGCTGCCCCAGCCCTGCCAGACTCCAGCCAGCCCCTCCTCCCACTGCAGTCCAGCAACTGCAGCCTCAGCTCTGCCCAGCGCTGCTCAGCAGCTGATGCTCGGATATGAACCAGGTGCCTCCTATAATCCACCCCTGCGAGATCACAGAGGCCCTGAACCCTCCCCCCCCCCCCAGCTCCTTGTATTCAGCAGAAACAAAGTTCATTAGAATTATTCAAAACGCTAATTGGTTAGCATGGGTGAGCAGCGGTTAGCTTACCTGGGAATGTCCGTTTCCCTGCACTGTCCCTCCTCTGGGACGGATTTCTCTGCTCAGATTTCCCTTTCTCTCCTCCTCCTGGATTGTCGGCCCTTTTCGCCCCAGGACTCCAGGCATAGATGATCCCCAAGGGGGGGGGCACCCCAGGGACTGTCTGGTCCAGGCATGAATTAGGAGGCAAAAATGGAGGTGCACAGGCACACCTTGTTCCTGAAAAATGAGGTGAGGAAGAAAAGAACAAGCTGGAAAAGGAAGAGCCATGGAGACTGGAGTAGTCAGGGAGGGCTTCCCCGAGGAAGGAAGACAACCCCTGGGTTTGAAGGAAACTACACACCATTGACAAAAAGGAAAGAGGAAAGTGGCCCACGTTAGGAGCACCAAGCTGTCTGCAGGCCCAGTCCCGCCCTCTCTCCCAGGGGGCCACTGTCAAAACCAGGCCGGCTGCCTCTCTTGCAGAACTGGTTATCCACATTCAAGTCTTTCTCCCAGGCGCTTCTGTCCCTCCTTCCCCACGATGAAAGCAGAAGGGACTTCTGGGACATCTGAAACAAGAACAGAGCAGGATGACAGCAAAGAGGATCTTGATTTCTCCAGAACTCCGAGTTCTAGAATAGTGGCTTTGTGCCCAGTGCTAAGTCCTAGACTGCCAAGGAAATGTCCTGTATCCTATTGCAAAACAGGCACCGCCCGCTGACCCAGACGCCCTCTGCTCCCTACCTCCCCTCTCCCCACCTTCTCAGCCGAAATGGGGGTTGCCCCGGCCATCTGGTCCCAGTCTCCACCCCAGCTCCCCGTTCTCTCTCCACTGCAGCCAACCGACTTTCAGAGCAGTGGAGATCATGCCAGACCAGAACCTGATTGTTCTTCAGGTTACAGAAAAAAACCAGGAGCTTCAGGCTCAGAACTCAAGTGGGTAAGTGAGAGGACATCGTCTACCTGGGGGCTTCTGGGAGCTGACCAATGCAAGGGGAATACAAGCTAGCCAACAGGAAGAACTAGCCAGACTTGAACTCAGGGCTGTCCCTTAAATTTTTTAGCTCAAAGCCAGTGCTCTACCACTTGAACTACAGCTCCACTTATAGTGTGTGTGTGTGTTTGTGTGTGTGTGTGTGTGTGTGTGTGTGTGTGTTTAATTGCAAATAGGAGTCTCATGGACTGAATTCAAACCATGATCCTCAGATCTCAGCCTTCCTCCTGAATAGCTGACATTACAGGCATGAGCCATCAACACCTGGCAAGTTCCACTCTTTTCCTTAATACAAGGGCCAGCCGGTGTGCCCTCCTACCCAAAGGCAGGCAGATGAATAACCCGAGCTTTCTGCCAACTTGCAGAGCAAAGCCAAGTGTGTTTATGCTACTCCTTTAGATTCCCATTGGGCAAAACTCTCAAAGTTGCTTTGTCCTTCACCACGCGTACCCAGGTGGTCCAGGCGTAGCTAGGACCGCCTACTTCCCATTCCCCAGAGACACAAACTCCTGCATCAGAGCAGGGCAGCTAAAGGAAATCTATCTCTCACTGCAGCAAAGAGGCTGGGTGACGCTGGCTTCTTAGCATTCAGAGATGCGGCCGAGGGCGGCCTACTCAATGCAGTAAATTTTGGAAGAGACAGGGCTGATGGGAGAATGATTGTTTGCCTAAAACCCCAGCAAAATCTGTCTTTGAATTTGGAAAGGCCACAGTGTTAGAAGACTCTGCTTTGACCGCTGTTCTCTTCCTTCTCCAGCTATGGGAAGGGCTTTGAAATGGGCAGGAACTAGCCCACTGTAGGTGCTCAATAATGGGGCTGAATCAGCTCAAACTGCACCAAATGTTAGCACCGTCTCTACATAGGCCTTCTTGTGCAGACTTGACTTAGCAGTGCCAGAAGGCTTCAGCTGCTGCCTCCCAGCCAAGGGAGAAGCAGAACCTACGGGGCCCTGGATTTCTCTTCCAGACCCTGTGTCTCAGGCTCCCTGGTTTCTCTGCAATGCCTGGGTGAGTACACTTTCTTTCTGAGGGTTTGGGGCATGGGCCAGCCCTAAGCAGGAACTCTAAGCTTCACTCTCTTTTGGCCCTTGGACTTGTAGGTCATTATCCTTTCTGTGGTTGATATTACGAACTTCCTTCTACCATCCGTTCACAGCCCATTGACATATTTGTTTTTATTACTATAACGAGATACCAAGGGCAAGTTAACTTTATAAAGAAAAGAGGTTGAGGTAGCTCAGTTAGCAGGCTGAAGGTTCAAGATCAGGCGGCTCTATGGATTTGGACTCTGGTGAGCGCCTAATGGAGGATGGTGAACAGTAGCAGAGGCAGGAGCAAGAGTGAAAGATCACAGGACGAAGCGGAAGCCAGAGCAGAAGCAGCGAGGAGCCTTGAAACCGCTCACCATCACAAGGCCCCTTATCCCACAAGGGCCTGGGAAGCCCCTCAGCAACCTAAGGGCCACCAGCTCCCCCCCCCCCCCCCCCGCTGGGGCGTTCTCAAGCTCCCACACACAACCCTTTGAGGGACACAGTCCAACAATACACAGATCATTCCAGAAGCCACATGCAGGTCAGCTAAACAGACAACAGGAGGCCACCGGAAGTGGTTGTGACTTTGAGTGGCACGAAGGAAGAAGGGTTTGGAATCGGATGGTGTTCGGAAGGCCCCTCCTTGGCCCAGAGCTGGGCAGGTGGGAGAGGGTGGCAGCCTCTCCCCTGGGAAAGACTCTGGGGGAGAGTAGGGGGTGGTGCCCAAAGAACTGAAGTGGAATTGGAGGTATTAAAGAAGAGTTCAAGGGTCAAATGTAAAAACCAGGTCAAGGGAAAACAAGATGGCCAGTCAGGAGCCTCCCTGAGCAGGTAAAAGTAACTTGGGGTGGGGAGATCCAGCTTCTAGAACTTTCTTCCCACTTCCGGGTGCCCAAGTGGCTTGTGGGCCCCTGTTTGCTGTCGCTCAGTGGGAGCAGCTGGGGACACTTCCCCGGGGGCAGGGCTGTGGTAATCCTGCATCCCTATTTGGTCAGCAGGTCATAAATTCCTAGCACCATAGACACCGCTTGCTTGAAATCCTAAACACGCCCAATGCCAAAACCAGACAGTGTGCTCTCCCCAGAAATCATTCAGAATAGGCCAGGGCCTCTCCACTGGGCCCACACCAGGCCTAATGACCTTGCTGAGGGCAGACATTGGGCTCTAGGAGAGGACAGCCCCTCTTCCCAGAGCCTTACTTCCCGATCCTCCCTTCCTGCTTTGGAGTCCAGCCTGTGGGAAGAGTCTGAAGAGTCCCAGGGTGGTCGGTGGGGAGGAGGCCTCTGTGGAATCGTGGCCTTGGCAGGTGAGCGTCCAGTACAATCAGCAGCATGTCTGTGGTGGGAGCATCCTCGACCCCCTCTGGATCCTCACAGCGGCCCACTGCTTCAGGTAGGAGCCAGCTGCCGGGGGGGGGGGGGGGGACGGGGCAGGGGGGAGGGCGGACAGAGGCTGAGGAGGGGCAGGGTTTCCCATGCCAGCCCCTGCCAGCCCACCACTGCCAGGATGAGACACTTAGTCCTTATGGCCGAGGTAGACATTGCGGGGGGGAGGGGGGGGGAGGGACGGGGGAGGGGGTTCGGTCTGAGCCGCAGGTGCTGGTCACCAAGTTTGACCTCCCAGCATTCCCACCCATCTTCATCTCATTCACTCCACAAACACTTTTCCTACTTGCTTGGGGTTCCCAGAACTCCTCCCTCCCTCCCAGCCTGTCTTCCGGGAAATGGCCCCAGGGTCCCGACTTCCCACTGCTCCCTTATTCCTTACAGAAATTGAACCAGGTAGAGAGAGGGTCCTTTTCAGTCCAGCAGATCCACGCCTGGTCATGTCACTGAGAAGAGCTGGCTGCAGACCCTCTCCACTGTCATTCATTCATTCATTCACGTGCCTTCCAATGAGCAAGAGCAAAGCTGCGCCCAGATTCTACAGCTGAGTGCTCTGCCAGCCCACCCCTCCTTTAAGGCATTCCAGGTCTAGGCCAGGGCGTTTTTACCTTTTTCAAGCCTCTGACAAGACCTATAAATTGTCTCCTGGCAAAGCTCTGCACACACCAATGCCTGGTTCACTGAGGAGGAAAAGAAACTCGGTCCACCTCCTCCCTCCCCCCCACACATACTTTTTTTGGTGTGTGCCAATACTGGGCACACAGTACCTGGGCACTGTCCCTTGGCTTTTTCACTCAAAGCTGGTGTCCTACCACTTGAACCACAGTTCTACTTCTGTCTTTTTGCTGGTTAATTGGAGATAAGAGTCTCAAGGACTTTTCTGCCCAGGCTGGCTTTGAACCATGATCCTCAGATCTCCCAAGTAGCTAGGATGTCCGGCATGAGCCAACCGCACCAGGCTTAGCTTCTCTTGGAGAGTCTGTCTTCTGGGATGTGATTTTTCAGACTTCCTTCTCCGCCGTCTCTACCCCCAAGTGCCCATCACCTCCTAAAGCAACAGTACCCCTCACCCCCAATCCCCGGCTCCTAAGGAGCTGGCCCTTTGGCAACACTTCCTCCTGCCTAGCTCCAGCCTGAATCCACCATCTCTGCTCCCAGGAAGTATCTGGATGTGTCCAACTGGAAGGTGAGGGCCGGCTCAGACCAACTGGGCAATTTCCCATCCCTGCCTGTGGCCAAGATCTTCGTCACCAAACACAACCCCTTGTCCCCCAAGGAGAAGGACATTGCTCTCGTAAAGCTGCAGCACCCACTCACATTCTCAGGTGAGAGACGTTCCTGGGGAGAGACGTTCCTGGGGTCTCTCTTACCTTACCTTGCCTCCAGCGCGCTGGGTGACCTGTAGTTCATCACATCCTGCCTCCAAACCTCAACTTGCCTGTTTGTCTCCAATTTACGAATGAGCCCGATGTCACGGGCTCCTTCTAGCTGTCAGCTTCACCCCATCTGCCATCCTCCTGAAAATTCTTCCAAGGCCTGATCCTCAAGTGAGGATCCGAGATCACCTCAGTCTTGGAATCATAAGGGCCTTTTGTGAAGATGAGCCGGTTCATTCCCCAGCTCTGAGGAAGGCCGAGCAGACTCGGCCATTGAGCCCCGGCTTGCTTGCTTCCAGGCCTGGGGAAGTCATTACTCCTAAGGCAGCCCAGAGACTCTTTGAACAACTCTATTACATGCCCCAGCTTTCTACTGAATCAATTTTAAGGTAAAGCATTTCCAACAGGAAGTTCCACAAGATCCTTTAGGGAAGAGAGAGTTCCATTATCAAATAAGTTGGGGAAACATGTGTAGACTACAGTTTCCTTCTTGAAACACAATCATCTATTGAGGGTAAGAGAAGTTTTTAAAGAAGCTGTTTTCCAAACTTATATGACCACAAAAGCCTTTTCTTTTTCATACCATGTCTATTTGCATCCCACAAAAGAAATGTCATAGAAACACTGATAGGTCCCTTTCAGGCCTTGGCTGCCAGGCTTTCCTGACCCCTGGGTCTGACGCTTGTTTTAATGAGGGTGGTGAAGTGGTGGTCATAGAGACAACATTTAATCCTCACAGTCCTCACCTCACGCGGGGTGGGGCCACATGGGGCCCACTGGCTCAGCAGGCAGACAAGAGGGAGGGCCTACCTGGGGGGCCACAGAAAGCCCCAGACAAGTTTGAGCAAGTTTGGGGCTACAGAGTGTGAATAATTCTCTGAGCTATAGAAGTTGGTCTCAAATTGTCTAATAATTGCCCCTGAGGTAATCTGGGACAGGGAATAAATTTTAGCTTTGGTGTGCAAGAGCTAGATAAAGAAGGTGGTTGAGATATGGAATTATCATTATTAATTATCGCTAGGAATTAACTAACCCAGTCGCTCCCAGACCAGCAAGATCCCCAACATGTCAAAGCATCGAAAAACACAGAAAATAAAATACTGATCATTAATACAAGATTGATCTCCTTCTCCCTCCCTCTCTGTCTCTCCCTCCCTCCTTCTCTCTCTCTCCCTCCCCCCTCTCTCTGCTCCTCACAGCCACAGTAAGACCCATCTGCCTGCCCTTCTTTGATGAGAGGCTCGCACCAGCCACCCCGCTCTGGGTCATCGGATGGGGCTTTACAGAGCAGAATGGAGGTAAGTCCTGGGCTCAGGACTGCAGGGTGACAGATGCCCTTGTATGAGGTTGGGCTCAAAGAGCTTGATGACCCAGAGAATTTAACCCGGATGAGGGTAGAGGCAAGAATGAGAATGGACATGTTTCCATCCTCCCAGGAAAGATATGAGAATGGACATGTTTCCATCCTCCCAGGAAAGATGTCTGACACGCTGCTGCAGGCGACAGTCCAGGTGATCGACAGCACACGGTGCAACGCTGAGGATGCCTACCAGGGGGAAGTGAGCGAGAAGATGCTGTGTGCAGGCCTCCCAGGTGGTGGTGTGGATACCTGCCAGGTGGGTTCTCTAAGGATCATGGGAAACTTTCAATAGAGATGTAGGTCCTAGAGAGATGTGAAAACCTGGAGGCTGGCTGCCTTACACGATGTCTTGCAAATAACGGGCCCTCATTGTGTAATGAGGGAAGAGAAGAAGGAATCGAGTCGGATAAAAATATAAAGAATGGGTTGGGCACAGGTGGCTCATTCCTGTAATCCGAGCTACTCAGAAGGGAGACTGACATCCAAGGATCCCGATTCAAAGCCAGCCTGGTCAGAAAAGTCCACTAGACTCCATCTCCAAAATAACCAGTTAAAAAAAAACTGGGCTGGAGGTGTGGTTCAAGTGGTCGAGTGCCAGCTGAGCCAGCAAGCTGAGCAAGTTTAAGACCCTGAGTTCAAGCTCTGTTTTGGTACAAAACAAAACAAAAAAAATCTTTTTTTAAAAAAAATGGATTGCTGCTCAACCTTTTGGCTAAGATCAAATGAGAAGGTAGATGGATGGATGGATGGATGGATGGATGGATGGATGGGTGGATGGATGGATGGATGGATCTATGGATATGATGGATCAATTGATAGATGGATGGATCTCAACAAGCAGAAAGATTATACATGCCCATTTCACATACAAAGATGACACTACTCACCTTCTCCTCCCACTTTTATCATCTCTCCCCTCCCTCATCATCCACAGGACTATGATCCCCTCTGGGCAGGTTTGCCAGGTCTCTTATCCCTGTGAATATCCCTAAGCTACTCTCCTGCATAAGAAAAGGAAAAACCTCATGCTAGATGAGCCCTGGCACATTGTCATAGGACTGCTCAGTGGTCTGTGCACATTCCCTCCACCCATGCTTCCAGAGGGTCTCTGGAACCCTTTGTTTGAAGATTCTTTTTTTCTTTTTCTTTTTTGTCCGTTGTGGGGCTTGAACTCAGGGCCTGGGCACTGTCCCTGAGCGTTTTTTGTTTAAGACCAGAACTCTACCACTTTGAGCCACAGCTCTGCTTCCAGTTTCCTGGTGGCTCATTAGAGATAAGAGTCTCATGGACTTTCCTGCCTGGGCTGGCTTTGAACCATGATCCTCAGATCTCAGCCTCCTGAGTAGCTAAGATTACAATCCTACTCCCCTACTCCCAGCCATGAAAGCCCTCATTCAAGATGAGGGCACACAAAAAGCTATTCCTTTTATGATTCTTGAGTTCAGAAAGTCAGTAATAAAGGCACCCAATAAGTGCATTTCTTGATTTGTTATTTGTTTAGTGACTCACTTCCCATATGATTACAATATAAGCACAAGGATCTTTTTTTCCAAGTAACCAGATCTCAGTTGCTCAGAATAGTAACTGACACAAAATAGTCATTCCCTTGAGCTGTTAAATAAACTCAGGAATTGAGAGTGGGCTGACAGCACAGCTCTCTTCTTGACCCCACACAGACCCCTTGACCCCAGGCAGACAGAGCATTGAACAAAATGAGAACCCAGGTGAGGGCAGACCTACCTGCTGGGTGCCCAGGGGTGAGCGGACCTGTTCCAGTTAGCCAGAAGAGAGGGGAAGGGCGGCTCCCGCCCGTCTTCCCTTCCCAGCAGCCCGTTCTGGCCCCTCACAGGGTGACAGCGGCGGGCCCTTGATGTACCAGTCTGACCAGTGGCAGGTGGTGGGCATTGTGAGCTGGGGCTATGGCTGTGGGGGTCCCAGCACCCCAGGAGTGTACACCAAGGTCACAGCCTATCTTGACTGGATCTACACCGTCCGGAAGGTGAGTGTGTGTGTGTGTGTGTGTGTGTGTCCCCCACCCACCTCTGTTACCCTCCCTCCCACCCACCCTCTACCAGGAGGGAACAAGCCACCCTTGGCCTCCATTTCAGTGGCTCTGACAGCCCTGTACATCCCAAATCATTTTCCCTCCCCAGAAGCCAACAGCCTGAGAGTCCTTCGTGAAGGCCAAATTTAACTCAGGGTAGAGATTTTCTGCTAAGTGCACTGAGGCTCAGGATGGTATGCGGCGGAGAGCTTAAACAGTCTCACTTTTCTCTCAGAATGAGACTGTCGGATTCTTTCCAGAGAGAAGCTTGTGATCAGAGGGATGGAAAGAATGCTATATCCCAGCCCCTGAAGGACAGAGAGAGAGAGAGAGACAGACAGACAGACAGACAGACAGAGACAGAGAGAGAGAATGGTGGCAGGGGTGGGGGGGAGAACCTCCTAAAATGAAGATAATTTGCCCCTTGTTGCCCCTTGATCCAGTTGCAAATCCTCAGACCTTATCTCCATTTTTTTAATTCCAGTCTGAGCTGTAAAGCCGCTGACCCTCTTCAGTACCGAGCTGCTTCCCGCCCTTGCCCTGCACCCCCAGAACCCCCCAGAAGTCAGACACAGAGCCAGAGCCCCCATCAGAGCCCCGCATCTCTCGGAGCAGTGGAGGACCTCCATTCCTGCGAGAGGCTTCCAGAGCTCTGGGGAAGGCAGCGGTGTGAGCTCAGCCACGCCCAGGCTCCCAGAATCCCAGAGAAGCAACCTGTGGACCCCCATGGCAGGCCAAGAAGGAGCACTTCCTCTCTACTGAATGGACAGTGACTCCGTCATGGGAGCCCAGGTCACCAACACTGAGTGGAGGAGGAAAGAGTCTGACCAGCCCTCCCCTCCTTCATCTATTCCTAAGCCCACTGCAGCAAGAAACCAGTTGCAATGTAAACGTCATCACCTCACGTCTGTAGCTGCTACCATTACCCACCCTTTTACCATGGGCTTTATGTGGAAAGACAGTCCACAAGAACTTAAGTCTCCTTCCTCGCCAACACTTGCAACTTGCTGTTGAAAAAAAGTGTTTTAGCAATCAGAAAATAGGACAAGGAGATTCCAAGGAAAACGCAATAGCACTCTTAGAAGTAAACACTGTAATTGTGAAAATGAAACACAGACTGGGTGGTAAAAAATCATATAAGACACAGAGTAAGAAAGAAGTGAGCTAGGCAACGATGTCTCAGGCCTGTCATCCTAGCTACTCAGGAAGCTAGAATACGAAGATCAAGGCTCAAAGCCAGTCCAGCCAGAAAAGTCCACAAGATTCCATCTCCAAAAATAATTGCAGGGCTGGGAAGGTGGTTCAGTGGTAGAACGCCTGCCTTGCATGCCTGAGGCCCTGGGTTCAATTCCTCAGCACCACATAAGCAAAAAGAAAAAAGCCGGGAGTGGCTCTGTGGCTCAAGTGGTAGAGCGCTAGCCTTGAGCTGAAGAGCTGAGGGACAGCGCCCAGGCCCAGAGTTCAGGTCCCATGACCAGACCCCAAAAAAAAAAATTGCAAAAAGTCAGGCTTAAGGCATGGTTCAGATGGTAGAGCACTACTTGAGCATACAAACTGAGCATGTACAAGAAGGCTCTCAGTTCAAAAAATAATACTGGCAAGAGAGAGACAGAAAAAGAGAGAGAGAATAAGTGAACTATGATAGCCACTTCGATTATAGCAGAAAGAGATAAGGAGTTAGATAGAATATGAAAACCTGGCCATGAGGAATAGAAGCTAGAATGGTAAGGCCTAACAGATTCCCAGTGTTGGGGGTGTCAGGCCCTTTAAGAAGAGGAGCTTTATAGGAGGTAGTTTGGCCATGGAACACTCATCGTGGGAGTCGCAGACCAGTACTTCAAGAGTGGTTCTTCAGGTAAAACTGACTCTTCCCCGTGTCTCTGCCATCATGGTCCCATCCACCAGCAGGGCCGGCGAGCAGAAGCCATGTTTACGCCTCCTGCACTACAAACTGCACAAAACCGTTTTCTGCATAAAGTACTCCATCTTGGGGTTATAACATCAATCTAATACATCCACCTGCCTGTCAAAGGATAATTAGGTTGTCTCTGGGGTTGGATGCTAGGGAAATTCTTTTTTTAATCTGAAAACATCTCTATGCAGTTGTTTCATTTTTCTGGTGCAGCTCTGGAGCTTGAACTCAAGAGCTATAACCTTAAGCGCTGTTGCCGCTGTCCCCCCCCCCCCCCCCCCGCCCCCAGGACCTCCACTCCTCCACAATCTGGAACCAAGTTTCTACCACTCACCTGGCCATCCCAGCTCACTCTGCCAGACTTACTGGGGCCTCTGATGACATGATCAGGACCCGCCCTGCACTGAGCAGGGGCTCCTCTGTTCTTTGGCTACCTTGGGGTAGAAGGCATGGCTGCACCTTGCTTTTGGGCCCTTCCTCCCCAGCCCTCTTTAGGCCTCCTCCTCCTCAGGATCCCCTCCCTCCACTATCCAGAAGAGCCCACCGGCCCACGCCCTTAGCAGCTCCCAGCTAGCCCCAGAGGAAACACAAACCTCACAACGTATTAAAAATAGTTTTTATTTCATCCAAAGCAAAGCTAAGTACAATTCTACAATGCAAATCGTTTGTAGAAGCAGAACAGTCTGATCGTGTTCATTCTGTGCTTGAACAGGGAGTCAGGACTGGGGGGACAGGGCAGGAGGGTGCACACGTCCCAGAGGGCCCCCCACCCCGCCCCCAAGGCCTGTCAGTGTCCTTAGATCTATAGTTATATAGGAAAGTTCGCTATGGGAATTGTCTTCCAAGCCAGAGGAATAAACCATGCATAAGATAGTCAGAAGCGCCCAGGTCAGGTGGGAGGGGCGGGACTCCAGCCTGGGTCAGAGTGCAGCAAGCTGAAAGGTGTCCCCCAGAACCCCGCTCCCTCCACCCCTCCGCTGGCATCTGTTTTATCACTGATGGATGGGGTTGCAGACAGACAGAATTGAGGAGCATGACTGGCCCCATCTCTTCTTCTTCCTCAGTTTCCAACTCGAGCTAGGGAAGAGGGCGCCTGGCCCGTGTGGAGCCCCCTACCTGGCATCTGCACAGCCCAGCCCCCTCCGCAGACCCGCCGTCCGCACAGGTGCTCACAAGCACACACCTGCAGCCAGATCTGTCAAAGGAAGCCAGAAAAGCCAGCACCCCGCTCTCCCCCCACACAATGCCATCCTTGGCTGAGAACCCAGGGCCTCCAATAATGTCCTGTTCTAAGGTCAAGGGCGAGGAGCTCTGAACTTCCTCTCGTGGATGGCACTGTCAGCACGCGCATGCTCAGTTCTGGTTCACTAGGTTCAGGATCACCTTGGTCAGCTCGCTGGTCCTGGAGGCCACTCAGGGAGATTGCCATGCGTGGGAAAAACAGCTTCACCTCTTTACAGATGATTGCAAATCTGACACAGTGATTCTCCAGGGGCACAACACTGGCTCTGGGGACCTGGCAGTCTGTGTTGCAAAGATTTCAGACCTCACACTCTTCCTCCCTACCCACCAGGGGTGTCCCAGACATTGACCAAAACTATCCCCTCCCCTGCCCTGCCGCCAGTTCCAATCCCTCTGCTGAAAACCACCAAAAAAGAAGGGGAAAAAAGCTGTGGTTAAGAAACCTAAAGCATCCATTGGAGTTGATGTTGCTAAGATGACAAAGACTGGAGAGCTGCAGGGGAGAGGAGTGGAGAGACTGAGAAAGAGAAAGGAGGAGAGAGAGAGAGAGAATGTATGCAGGAATGGGTCACAAGATGAGGACAAGAAAGACTTGGAGTCATCACTCCATTTATAAAACCTGCTTCCCAGATGCCTTTTCAAGCCAAACCGCTCTATCAAAGCCCGAACTCGCCAAGCCTCACCACAGACCGTGAGGTAGGTAAGTTATAACGCCCATCAGACAGATGGCAAAGGCTGGGAGGGAGCTGCAGGAGCCACCCGCACACTAGCTGTCATTGGGGAGACAGAGACGACCCCAAACACTCTGCCTCTCCCCGTGCTAGTGCAGGGAAAGGAGAACACAGCAGTTGTGCGTGAAGGCAGCTAGAAGTTTCCTGAATGTCTGGCTGCTCTGGAAACCACGGAGATCTGAACTTGAGCCCTGCAGGGGTTCTTGGCGGAGAGGAAGAAGAGGCAGATCAGAGGGGATTTGACTTAGATGGGGGCATTGTCCACAGCCACGGGGCACCCGTGGGTACGGCTGTTCCTCCCTCCACTGTCACCATGGGGAGCCTGTGGCAGAACCCCAGGCAGTCCTCACCTTCCAGAAAAGAACTGCTTCTTTCGATTCCCCTAGGACCACCCCCAGGCCCCAGGACAAAGTCAGACGTCCAGCAGGGGAGAGGAGGGGAGAGAGCAGACAGAGGACCCGCCCTCACCCCTCCCGGTGTCCACCTCACTGGGATCCTGAAGTCAGACCCATCAGAAGACCCAGCCTCACCACCACAGCTCCTGGACAGGAGCGCCCTCACAGGGGTTTCCAAGACCCAGTGGCCAGCCCGGGGGGGGGGGGGGGGGGGTTTCCGCCAACCTGCCTCCAGCCTCACGGCCCCCCCCACACCGTGTGGAAGACCGGGAAGTGTGCAGTTCCAAGGGCTGGGCCACAGAGCGAAAGAGGAGAGGGTAAAAGCCAGGACTCGGGGAGCTAAGGCACAGTCTAGCCCCACAATGAAGGGGTGTGCAAACCAGCGGTGTAAAAAGCAGGAGACAAGTGGAGGCCAGCCTCCCTCTGCCCTTCCTCAGTCCTGGGCAGGGAGAAGAGGTCCAGCTGAGCAAGAAGCAGCTGGAAAAACCTTGGGAAAACTTGGGAAGGTTAGAAACTCGGAGCAGGGTATGGACCTGGAAGCGGAGGCTGGGACAAGGCCAACACCCCGCCCCCATGAGAGGGAAGTGGGGGGGAGGGAAGTTCCCCAGCTTGGGGGGAGGGGGTCAGCTCAGAGACAGCCTTGAAAGATCAGGTATCCCCAAAAGCCTAGTTTGCCTCTGATGTGACCCTCAGCCCTGCTCCCAGGTCCTCTCCAGAGTCCGCCAGCTGGCTTCCACCATCAAAAGCATTTACTGTCCATACAGGGCTCTTCCTTCAACCCATCTACACGGTCCAGCTTTTGAGGGAATCCTTACTGACCCCACCGCCCAGGTCCCAATCGGTGAAGAAAAAAATAAATCGAGGAAAACCAAGGTTCTGGTCACTCAGGTCGGAGAGCCCATCTTCCCAGGTGCTGGGGACCAGCCCCTTCACACCACAAGCCCCCTCCTTTCCCTCTCCTCAACCCTCTGCAGGCCGCTCCGCTGGCCAGCCCTCGTGCCTGGACAGCTGGGGAAGGGAGGAGGAAGCGGAGACAAGCGAGGAAGGACGCCGGTTCCTTCCTGCCCAGAGAGACTACAGTTGGAGCCAAGCAGCAGATAGATCGGGCACGTGGGTTCTACTGACAGGGCTCAAGCGTCAAGGTGGCCATCAGAAAGCGGGGCTCCCCACGCTGCTGGGCCCCCCGCGGGGCCTCACACTTTTGTTGGTGGCTTCTCCTCCGCCTTGGAGCCCGGCAGCCCATTCTCAGTGTTGTCGTTCCCGGAGGAGCTCACGAGACACTCCTTCCTGCAGAGGGGGAAAGGGGACGTGGTGAGGGGAAGAGGTGAACCGGAGAGCCTCACCCTGTGCCCAGCCCTGGGCCCAGGCTTCTAAGAGCCAAGAGAGCCAACGGCTAAGTCATCTTAGCTCTCTGGGTCTCTATAGCTGGATAAACCAGCCATCGTGGGAGCAGCTTCCTCTCAGGAGTAGGGGCACGTGGAAGGGTTGGCTGTGGCCTAATTAGCCACAGCCTGGCTACTCACAATGGAGGCCAATGAGGGCGGGCACTGTGTCCAGGGGGTTACATCCGGGCTATGCCACCCCAGGGAATAGGAGGAAGGAATAGGCTGGGATATAGAATTCCTCCCCACAGGGCCCACTGGTCCCTCCCTCCCTCCCCGAGCTCTGGAGGAGAGGGCAAACAGCTAGAACCCTGCGGGAGGAAGGGGAGGGCAGCAGAGGGTGGCAGACAGGGCAGAAGCAGAGGAATCACACGTGGCAAAGGGCACCTCCTGGGATCCACATCCCGACTGCCCAGGCTGGGTGGGCTCCAATGTAAGCCTAGCCCACTTCCATGGCAGTGCCCGGATGGGAGGGGTAGAGCTTGTGCCGGGCACCCGTGGCTCACGCCTGTCATCCTAGCTACTCAGGAAGCTGACATCTGAGGATCACAGTTGGAAGCCAGCCCGGGCAGGAACGTCTATAAGACTCTTATCTCCAATAAACTACCAAACAAGCCAGAAATGGAGCTGTGGCTCAAGTGGTAGAGCACTAGCCTTGAGCAAAAGAAAGTCAGGGACAGTGCCCAGGGGCCCAGGGTTCAAGCCCCAGGAATACCACAAACAAACAAACAAAGGAGGGATGGAGCTTCCTAAATGTTTTAGTAGCTCTTTCCAGCAGGTGTACAGTACCAATGAAAAGGAAGAGGATAGAAATAGGATGGGAAAGAAGACAGCAAGGAGAGGAGGAATGAATGGAGGATATTTACAAACTTCAACTATATATATTCAATAGCTGGGTTCCATAGCTCAAAGTCTATAGTCCTAGCTACTTGGTGCTGGAGTTTGGGGGATCGTGGTTTGAGGCCTATTCAATTAGAAGCTTGCAAGACTCCATCCCAACCAACGGCTAGACACAGTGAGCCACATGTCCATTCTCAGAAATACAGGAAAGATCTGAGCCCAGACATAAAGCGATACCCTTCTTCAAAAATAACCCATGCAAACCCTGTGCTGGTGGCTCACACCTGTCATCCTCGCTACTCCAGCAGCTGAGATCCAGAGAACAGAAACTCAAAGCCAGCCCTGGGTAGAAAAATCACAAGAATCCATCCAAACATAACCAGCAAAAAGCAGGGTTGGAGATGTGGCTCAAGTGGCAGAGCACAAACTGAGCAAGTATGAGGCTCTAAGTTCAAAGCCTAGTACTAAAAAACACATATATACACGTATCAATAAGTTGATTTTTTGGGGGGGAGGTGAGCACTCTACCGCTTGAGCCACAGCAGCATTTCCAGATTTCTGGTGGTTCATTGGAGATAAGAGTCTCACAGACTTTCCTGCCCAGACTGGCTTTGAACCACGATCCTCAGATCTCAGCCTCCTGAATAGCTAGGATGACAGGCTTCAATAAGTTGACAAAGGGACAGATAAAGACAGAACCAGGGGACCAGGAGATTAGAGGCGCAGGAAGGGGCACAGAGAGGAGGACTCACTTCTTCTCCTGGGTCTTCTTGATGATGAAGGTGATGAGCTTCTTCAAGAGCAGGATGAAGATGAGGAGGCCGATGACCCCGCCCACCACGGCCAGGATGATGAGCGTCACTGTATTGTCCACTACTTCCACTGCCCGGCCGGGCAGGGGGGGGGGGGGGAGAGGACACCACAGTCACCAGGGGCCAGCCCCAGGCCACCAGCCCTCCCAGGCCTACAGATGCAGAAGCAGGAACAAGGCAGCCACCAAGCTTAGCTTCTCCCCCAACCTCCCACAGACTCGTGTGCAGGTTCGGGAATAACTCAGAAAGGGAGCCCTGGATGCCCAGCCTTGACTCATGACTATGCCCTCGAGTTGCCCTGTGAGCATTTAATGTGGCTTTCTAGCCAAAAAGCCCCTCAGGACTTCCCATCTTGCCTTCTTCGCCACCTTTTCCAGCCAGCTCTGGACACCCTGGCCTTCCTGCAAACACAGGCTTCCTCCGCCACTTTATCTTTTCTGCCCAGCACCCCATGTTCACACACAATGCGATCCCTTGGCTTAATACCACTGCCCTGGCCTAGAAAGCGGGGGAGGGGGCAGGCAGCCTCCCTGAGGGGCAGGACGGGGTCTGTCTTCCTCACACCCGCCGTTTCTAAGCATCTAGAATAACACCCACCACTAAGTAGCTGCTCAAGAAATAAGTGTTGAATGAAGTGAATCACAGACTATAAAACCACACAGATCCACCTGACCGGGCATTCTGGGAGAGCCAAGGAGCAAGGGTGAAGAGTTCTCTCTCAAGGCCTGACTTCCAGGGTAATTGGTCCCAGCCATCCCTTGCTGAGCACAAAGCCAATGAGAGGAATCGGGTCGGGGTAGGAGGGGGATGGGAGGGACAGAGGAACCCCATATACTGCCTGGAAGACAAGACTCCAGGCTCAGCAAAGGCCCCTGGCTCGGCCCTTGGCCCAGCCCAAACCGAACCCCATCATCCAGGATGGCGACAGAGGACAAACCCTTGAACCACTCCCTCCCTTTCTCTTCCCCTGGCTCCTGTACTCTGTCTCCCAGACTCCTCTGCAGCACCAGGCTATCCCACTTGCGTATCACCTCCTGCTTCTCTAACTCCCCGCAAAGCTGGATTCAGGTGACCGCCTGGCTCCTTGGGCCTCCTGTGTCACACTGGAGTCCCCGACTAGAAGATGGCTCCCGGGGGGAGGGACCGTGGCGTGGCCATCTCCCTCCATTGTGTCACTACTCCTCCGTTATCCTGTGCTCTACCCTGAACTGCAACGCTAGATCCGTTCCCAACAGGTTTTGGGGTTAACAGCTGGCATTCCACCAATGGGTGCTAACAGACTATGCACCAGGGGCAGCGGGGGGGGGGGGTGCTTTGCCTCACTCCCTCACCCTCACAAGCATTCCGGGAGGAAGTGGCTAGCATATCCCTTTTGTCTGTCTGTCTGTCTGCACTAGTACTGAACTCAAGGCTTTGCCCTCTCACTTAACTGTTTTGCTCAAGACTTGGTACTCTACCACTTGAGCCAGGCCTCCACTTCTGGTTTTTGCTGGTTACTTGGAGATAAGAGTCACACAGACTTTCCTACCCAGGCTGGCTTTGAACTGGGCTGATCCTCAGATCTCAGCCTCCTGAGTAGTCAGGATTAGCGTCTGGCCAGCATAGATTCTCCATTTCACGCTAACACTGAGGCAGGCCCGGTACCCTGGACTCCTTCCCACTCCCCTGCCGTCCCTGTCCCCAGCCCCACGGCCTACGTTTGTCAACGACTTGGAGGAAGATGGTGGCACTGTGCTCCAGATTCTTCTCCTTGGGGTTCTTCACGTGGCAGGTATATTTGCCAGTGTCACTGAATTCCAGGTTACTCAGCTGAATGGAAATGTTGTTCATCTTGTTCTTGGTACTACCCACCAGGGTGAGGCGTGCATCATCTTTAAACCTCACCCTGGGGTCAGACTTCTCATTCTTCACAATCCCATCAATGAGCTGAGACACCCAATGGAGAATCAGTCAGTAAGGGTCCAGAGCTCCCTCCAGCCCCGCCCCTTCCCCCTCCAGCCCTGTCTCTTCCTTCCCACGACCGACCCACCGCTGGGCACCTGCAGGTTTAAGAAGAGGGTTGCATCCACCCTCCCCCTTTTCTACCAGCTCTGCCTGTTAAACCTGAATTTACACCTGTTTCAAGGGAAATCCATTTCCTTTTTTGATTAAAGTGTCCCTGGAATGCAACACAGTTCTTTCTTCTCTCTTCATAAAAGCTTTTCTACATAATCACTGTAAATACCCCACTCTACCCCCTCCCCCTTCCTTCCAAGTTCAGCCTCCAGCTCTTCTTCATTGAACTTTTCTCATTCCCTCTAAGGACTCACACTTGTTAGACAAGCACTCTACCACTTTGGTCACACCCTAAGCAGCTTTTTGCTTTTTTTTTTTTAAAGACATAATCTGGAGTGTTTGCCCTGGCCAGCCAAAGACCATAATCCTCTGGCTCCCAAGGAGCTGGGATTACAGGTGTACATCACCACATCTGGATGGTCAACTATTAACTTTTTACACAAGCAATCCAAATTCTAGGCTTTCCTTAAAGCCAGATGAAGGACTCTAGCCAAGAAGTCCAAAGGACCCCCAAATTCTGGCAAGGCCATCTGTCTGGAAGGCATATGGGGAGAAAAGGGAACAAAAGGTAGGTTCCGAGGGTTGTGGCAAGGGGGACATCGAAGGGGCAGGGCCCAGGGTGGGAGGCCCAGATGTCCTGAACTCCTGCGGGACTTACGATCTTGTATGTGTCGCTGTGGTTGTAAGCCCACCAGAAGTGGAGGTCCTCAAAGCCGAAGCAGCTGGAGAAGGTGCAGGGCAGCAGCACCTGGGAGTCGTTGACCGCGTAGATGGTGGTGGCCTTCCCCACGGACACCTCCAGCGACAGGGATGCGGGGAGCAGCAGGACAAGCCCTGTGAGGGGCAGCCTCCCTTAGTAGAAGCCCACACAGGAGAGCTGGGAGGAGCGCTCAGCTGGGCAGGGAGGCCTCTGTCCTCCTCAAAGTCCACTGCAGGTGAGCAGCTCTCTCTAGCACCACCTGGGCACTCGACCCTGCCACTCTACCCCTCTCCCCGCTCCCCTCCCCCACAACACTATTTCACCCTTGAGTGGGGAAGGGATATCATTCTGGGCTGCTAGTCCTTGTAGCATCCTAGGCAACCACTAGGGGTCGCCCGAATCCAAGAAAAGGAGGCCCTGGCAATCTACCCTACCCGGTCCACTCACCTGGGGCCGCAGCCCCACCCCCATTGGAACAGTGTGTGAGCACTTCCCCTAGCAAGGCTCCCCAGGTTCGACAGGATTGGGGGAGGGAGGGGAAACGGGGTAGATCCCTAAGGTGAACGAAAAAGACAGTCATGCATTGTTCCCTGCCCTGCCCGAGGGGGGCGGGGAGGACAGAGGGGCAGAGGGACACCTGCAGGCTGGACCTTGCCAGCAGTACTAGGGCCAAGCCAGCAAGGCAAGCATGGAGGGGGAAGTCGAGGCTGTGAAGATATCCGTGCAAGGCGGTAGTGGCCAGCAGCTTCTGGTCCCCTCCTGGCCTCCACGGGGAGGCCCCTGGGGCTCCAGCCTCTCACTCCCCCACCCCCACGTGGGACATCACTACAGTGCATCCCTGTGCTTCGCCTCAACTCCCCTTGATCCTCCTGCATCCTCAAAATGACACTCAGGCCTTGTCCCCCAGGTCCTGCACATTCCTCAAGGAACCCCCATTTGCCTCAAGGTCATTGGAGAAACGGGGGTCTGATTGTATGACTAACTTCGGGCATCTAGGGGAAATGAAAAGCTACTCCCAAGGAAAGCGCTCTGTTGTCTAGCGCAATTCCCCCGTGCAGTGTCGTAAGCTAGTTTCCTCTTGTTTTGCCCACAGGAGACACTGGTGATGTAGTTGCTTCCACACAACGTTGTGTTCTACATGCCAGAGACGCAGCGCCAAGGAATGCAGGCAGCCTGGTGCTGTTCTCAGGGCCTCCTGGCCTGCCCCTCCCCCTTGCTTCTGGCTGGAAAGTGAAGAGCTCATACCCTACCCCCCCCCCCACTCAGAAATCACAGGAAACCCAATCACCAGCCCCTGCCCGAGTCAGTAAGAGCAGTAATGGCTGACATTGACTAAGCATTTACCATAAGCCGGGCATATTTCCTCCTCACACCTTCCCTGTGAGTACTGTACTATTACAGGTCCTCAGTAAGGACAAAGCAATTGGGCTTAGAGGTTAGGGAACTTGTCTAAAGCCAACAAGAGAAGCAGGTCAGTATCAGCAAGGAACTCCCTCCAAACACCCCCAAATAGACGCTCAGCTGGGTGGCTGAACCCTAGCTACTCAGAAGGCCCCGATCTGAAGATCACAGTTCAAAGCTAGCCCAGACAGGGAAGTCTGTGACACTTTCATCTCTAATTAACCACCAAAAAGCCAGACATGGAGGTATGGCTCAAGTGGTAATGTGCCAGCCTTGAGCAAAAATGCTCAAGGACAGTGCCCAGGCCCTGAGATCAAGCTCCAGTGCCAGCATGTATGCCTGCACAAGCGTGTGCACATGCATGCCCTCATTCGCGCGCGCGCGCACACACACACACACACACACACACACACACACACACACACACACAGATTCCCTGGAATTCCTGGTTTCCCTCCGGCCTCACCCTCCTCCACTCTGACTCCCTCTAGAGACCCAAGAAGCAGACTCAGATATAAGATTCCAGTCTCTAGCCTAGTGCAAGCACTAGAAGATGGCCTTGTGGGGGACCCCAGCTCTGCTTCTCACCCCTCTCATAGCCCCACAAACCAAGAAAATTAGGGTGCAAGGCAGGAGACAGGGAAGCACAGAAGGCAACTTCCCGGTAGCCACTGGGCTCGTTCAGAACTGCAGGGAGTCCAACAGCTCCCATTCCAATAGCCATGGGCAACCTGGCCCAGGAACTGGGGTCTTTGGGAAGGTGTAGGAATTCAAATCAGGGCCAAATTCCCCTGAAAAAAGAAAGCCAGGCGGGGTGGCACACATCTGGAATCAATCATAGCACCTGAAAGGCTGAGGGTTCAAGGACATCCTTGAGGGACTTAGCAAAACCTTGCCTCAAAAAATTAAATAAAAGTTTAGGGGCTGGGAATGTGTCTCAGTGAGAGTGCTTGCCTAGCATGCAGGAAGCCCTGGGTTTGATTCCTCAATACCACATACACAGAAAAATCCATAAGTGGTGCTGTGGCTCAAGTAGTAGAGTGCTAGTCTTGAGCAAAAGAAGCTCAGGGACAGTGCCCAGGCCCTGAGTTCAAGCCCCAGGACTGGCAAAAAAAAAAAAAAAAATTCATGCAAGGTGCTGGTGGTTCACACCTATCTATAATCCTAGCTATTTGGGATGCTGAGATCTGCCAGCAGCAAACCCAACTCTCATTAACCACCAAAAGACAGAAAATGGGACTGTAGCTCAAGTGACAGAGCACCAAACTTGAGCAAGAAAGCTAAGGGGCCAGTCTCAGGTCCTAAGTTCAAGCCTCAGTACTAGCACACGCATGCACACGCTCGTGCACACACACATACACACTTCAAAACACAAAAGATGCGCATCACAAAAGGGAAATGCTTTTCATCACTTTACACAGATTAGACACAAACAAAAAAAGAGCAAAGGAAGGGTCCAGAAGAGAGAACTCTATTCCTTTAAAGTCTAGCTGACAGCATGGTGCGTTGCATTTCTGCTGGACGTGGATGACTTCACTCTAATACACTCAGGACTCTCTGAAGGAAGCACTGCTATTTTCTCTGTAGCCTGGAGGGGACAGAGGGAAATGCAGGGATGGTTTCCATCGAGTCTGCCCTGCCTCCACTAAGGCATCAGCGAAGGTAGGCAAGCCTGGCTACTCTACCGCCCAGCCGCCTAGCCAGGTGTCAGGAAGTCCTGCCAGCTATGCGTGGGAGAATGGCACACAGAAAGCACAAGGGCCTGCCTCCTGTGGCCTGCCTCCTGCACCCTCATCTGTAAGGCTGTGCTTCAGGAAGAAGAGAAAGTGGGGGCCTGTGATCCACCAAAGCCCCCCCCCCAGCCCCCAGCCCACCCCTCCCTAGGCTGCTTCAGCAGGATGGCCAGGATCTGACTTGGGAGCGGACACCAGGCCGGCCCCATGCTGCTGACCTTGACAAAGTCAGAGATGCTACATCCGGATGCAGATTCCCAAACGGGCACAGGAAAGGCTGAAAACTTTCCTGCCTCCCTCTACTTGGTGGGAAGCCAAAAAACAAAACAACAACAACAACAACAACAAAAAAAAACCAAGATTGTAAAACCGAAGAAGAGCTTCGGCCAGGGAGAAGAGAATGGTCTTTCAAAGGGGGGCGGGGCGGGGCTGTCCCCTTCCAGCGTGGATGTAACCAGGCCACTGCCTGCTTGCCTTAATGATCAGGGCCAGCCAGAGAGGGCCTCCAGGCTGCTCGTGCATTGATTTATACTTTCAACCCTGCACCACAGCTTGGATTCTTGCCATGTGGCTGTTTCCCTAAGTGAAGGGCTTGCTTTGCCCTAAAGTTCACTGCTTAGGGCAGCCGTGTGGGCATGCGTGTTTGGGAGTGGAGCCTCTCTTTCTGGCACCATGGAGTTGGAGAATATGTCTTCCCAAGGTATTCCATCCTTGGTCCCACAGCCTTGCCCACCCCCGCCATCTTTGGAAGTCTCCAGCCCCCTGCCAACCTGCTAAGGATCAAGGATAGATTCTCAAGTTGCATTAAAGTAAAAAAAAAAAAAAGGGAGGGGGAGAGGGGAAAACACTGAACACAGGCAACTGTTATTAAATATTCACACCAGCAGGAATCTGACGGTCACTATCATAGACTCCAAGGTCAAGGCCAGGCAGAACTATTGCCCCATCTTTTCCCACAACCAGGAATCCAACTCATCCTCCTCCAAGCGGAGGGAAGAACCAGGGCAGGATGGTCCTAAACTCTAAGTTTAGCTCTCTGAGCTTCTGGCATGGCAAGCAGGCAAATTCAGCTGAGACATTCTGGCCCCAGGGAGTCAGAGAAGCTCAGAGTGAGAGCTGGGAGCCAGAAAGTGGGCCGAGAACAGCAGGACAAGAGACCCCTCCTGGGATGCAAGCCCTGGAGACGGTGGGAGGCAGGGCTGGGCAAAGCAAGGACCCTTGGGCCACAGATAGAAGGAAGGAGTGCAGCTCCCTCACCCTAGGCAACCTGCCTGCTTCCTGCCCACCCCCAGGAGCTTTGCTGGGGTAGAAGTGCGTGCCCCTGAGATGCTGCCCAGCTCTGCAAACGAGCCCCAGCAATATGCCTGGCCCTCCTCTCCAAGGCTACCGAACGGTTGTGATGGCCAGGGCCATCCACAGTCTATGCAGCTATCCCCAAGGCCCAGCCACGGCGAAAGATGGAGTAGAACCCAGCCACGATCAGGATCCAAGGACTCAGGCTTCTCTGTCTCCATAGGCCTGCCTTCAGCAAGATTCAGAAAACATAAAGAACCAAAACACGAATCATCCTTTCCAGATCCAAACCCGCCATTACTCTCCACTGCTCCCTTCTCCTCTCCTTTCCTACAGTAACTCCTGATTCATTCACCCTGGCTGGTAGCTTCCTCTGAGTGGAACTGAACACCCTCTCCTTAATTGCACTCTCATTAAACAGGTCCTTAATAAATACACACCCAGGGAAAGCCGGTGGTGCAACACAACACCCTCACAAGTGATAATTAAACACAGATCACAGCAATTAAGCAAATCAGGGAACAAGGAAGGGGTGGGCAGGACAGATCCATTGTCAGTTAGGCACTTAGGGAGGAACCGGGACCGCATAAACTTCGGTTGCGGCTTTGAAAGGCGTTCCTGCAGTTCGGGAAAGGGTACCTTGGTTGGGTTGTCAGAAATCTCTATAGTCTCGGTCTCTGAGACTCTGGGTTTGATACGGTGTAGGGCAAGAGGACTCCTGGGGCCCAGTCTCCCCAGCTGCAGAGACATCATCAGCTCTGCCTCCCCAAAACCGTATCATCTATGTCATGTCCCCCAAAACTTTACTCATCCTCCAGCCCTAAGCAAAGCCCTCTGACCCTTCCTGGTCACCCACTTCTGGTAGCTAAGAGGCAGCGCCTGGGAGGCCCAGCCTCTGTCCTGTTGACCAGGCAGCCCTGGGCTAGTCACCCCCGTCTCTGACAGGGCCTCCTCATCCTCAGGATGTGCCCACCCCATGCTCCCAGGGGACAGAGTCAGCTAGTTGTGCTGTCCTCTCACGCCTCCTGGTAGATTGTCAAAGATGTCAGCTGCTTGCCTCAGAGAGGGATCTACAAGTGGCTTCCAGGACAGGGCCTGGCGGGAGTGGGGCCAGTCTGGAGCTGCTTGGTTCTCTCCTAGCCTGGTCCAAGTGGGGCCCTACCTCCACTTGATACTCAAGCAGAACAGGAAGTTGGGGGGGGGGGGGTTCTTCCATCTGGAGAAACTACACAGAGCCCCAATCCCACTGCTCAGCCACCTCCACCCCGGGTCCAGGACTCTCGTGGTTGCTCACAGAAGCCTGGCACCATGGAGATCCCAACAACCCAGGGCCTGGCATCTCATCAGCCAGCCAGGCACGGCAGAGGAGGCAGCCCGCCCTGTAGAACGGGCACATTTCCCCATGCCTCCGTGACCCCCTTCCCCTTGCTATGGCCACCATGGGGACCAGAGCTGATGGCAGAGGGGAGCAGGGCAAAGTAGCTCTATGCACTTCCCACGAGGAGGAGCCTGAGCACTCAGGAGCACGGCTTCTTTAGCGTCACTGTGGACTGCACATCACACTTGTAGTCCAAACCGCTGCAAGGATGTAAATAAACCAGAGGTTCAGGGGCAGATGTGTCTCCCCGTCCCTCCCCACCCCAGGCCTGAGGTGCCTGCCTCCAGCGCAAAGCCCTCTACCATGGGCCTGACCAGGGAAGGGAGCTGCCAAAAGCCAAATCTAAGGAACATCACAGGCGCCAGCGGACGGGGTCGGCTTACAATGAAGTCTGGCTGTGATTTATGAGATTAAATTCCGGACTAATAAAATATTATTCCCTAATCTCTTTAGAGTGACACTCAGAACGACCAGGGCCACATGAATAGATATTAATTAATACGACTCGGTTCTCTCTGGGAGCTCTAGAAATGGCTCTTTGGTCTTAATAGTCACCCCCAAAACCAAGAGCCAAGAGCTGGCCAAACAGGCCCTCCATTCAGGTCTCTCCGAAGAGACAAGGCTCTTCCTAAAAGGTGACTGGGGGGGGGGGGGTCTTGTAGCCCCTCCAAGCCCTTCCAGTACCTGGAGCTGCAGGGCAGGGGAAGACGGAAGGTGGAAGGTAGAAGGCAGAGGAGTCTAGCAGAAAAGGGGCCCGAGGAAAGGGTGGTCTCCTAGTTCCCGGATGCCCAGCAAACAAGCCAATAGTTTCAGACCGGGGTGGAAACCACCCCACGCCCCGACGATCCCACGTGCAACGCATTTGGCACCCGCTCCCCCGCGGCGCAGCCCCGGCGCGCGAACCCCGGAACTCCCCGCTGCGGCCCCACCAAGACCCGGCTCCAAAAGTCTGGAGCCGAAGGCGTCAGAGACTGCAGAAACCAGTAACAAATAAAACACCCAAAAACCAACTGCTGGCGGGCTGCTGGAGTGGGGGTCACACCCAGGATCCCCGGGAACACGGCCTCCCCCGCTCCCCGGGCTGGATGCCCAGCGGCGGGAAGACGGGGGACACCCCCCCCCCACACCCCGTCCGCGCTCCACGCGGCACTCCGGCGCCCAGCCCGCCCACGGCGCCCCCCTCTCCCCGGGGGTGCCCGCCTCGGCGGCGGGGCGGGGGACCGCAGAGGCGCGAGGGGAGCCCCAGCCGGGGCTGCCTTACCCAAAAGCCCCGTGCCCAGCCATCTGGCCGGCGCTCCGCCGCGGTCCCCGGCCCGGGACATGTCCGGTTCTCTGCGGAGCGCGGCCATGGGGGACTGGGCACCGCCGCGCTCTCCGCCCGAGGTCGGGGAGTCGGCCCCGCCAGCCGCCGGGGAGCTCTGCACCCCGGGAAAGTTCGCGGGGAGAGCGCGAGGCCGGGCTGGGGGGAGAGGGGGGCGGGGAAGCGGAGAGCGCGCGCGGGCCGGGCCCGCCTCCGGGAGCGGGGCCGAGGGGAGGGGAGGACGCGGGGCCCGGGGAGGGGGGGAGGGAAAGGAGGGAAGGGGAGGAGGGGACGTGGAGGGGGGGCGGGCCCGAGGGGGAGGGCGCGCCGAGCGACGCGGCGCTGCTCCAGCCGCAGGAGGGGCGGTGGCCGCCGCGGAGCCCCGCGCGCCCCCACCCGGCTGCGCCCCCGGCCCCGCGCGCGCCCCCGCCCCCTACACCTGCTCCACACCCCGCCCCGGCCCCGCGCGCCCGGCTCGCGCTCAGGAGCCCCCGGGGATCCGGCTGGGCTCCCCGATCTCTCTGCAACCGGCTCGGGCTCCTGCGGCTTGGCACTGCAGGGCCGGCCCGCAGCCGTGCGCAGCACCCCGTGCGCCGAGCTGCCAATTAGCGGCGCGGTGCGGGCGGGGTGCGGCCGAGGTGGGGCGCGCGGGGCGTCGGGAGAGGGTTGGCTCTGCCGCCGCGTCTCCCGGGAGCGCCCCGCGGACCCCGCCGCCGCCGGCGGGCCCGGGGCGCGGGCTTCCCCGCCACCCCGCACCCCGGGGCGAGCCGCTCGGTCGCTTCCCCCACGTCTTCCTAGATTTCGCGACCATCGCCGTGGTCCTGGGGAGGAAGCTGGCCCGTGGCCATCGCCCCACTTCGTCCGCCCACAGCACCCCGACTTCTCGTGTCCCCACCGACTGTCCGCCAGAGGCTTCCTCAGAGCCCGATCCTCAGCGCCCTCTGCCTCCCCCTGGGGCCGTGGCCACGGGAACCCAGGGTCACAACCCGGTTAGAAGGGCTGGGGGGGGCCTTGGCCGAGGTCGGTCGGCCCCGCCGCGGCCCGCGCCCGGCGCGCGCACCCCAGCCTCGCTCCGAGGCACATTCCCTTTGCAGCTCGGAGACCCACTTAAACCTGGGGGTTCGCCTGGCGCCGGCTGCAGGCACCCGCCAAAGTGGCTGCCACCCAACCCGAGTCCCTCCCCCAGCCCTCCCTCCCACCCCACCCCCCAGGTTTCTCCGGAGGGACCCGGCAGGCTGTATGCAAAAGGCAGAGTGTGGGTTTCTGAGGCATTGTGTTGCCTTCTTCCATGCCAGCATGATGGCCCGCAGCTCTGGGGCTCCTCCAGCTGCTGCTGGGGAAGCCCTGAGCACCACACAGCCTTCTGCAGACGTCTCTGGTCCATCCCCCACCCCACCACCCCACTCCACCCCCCACTGCCTGGTACCCAGGGAGTGAACACAGTTTACCTCTGAAAGTTGTCAAGAGCAGATAAGCCCTTCCTGTCCGCCCCCCCCCCCCCCACTACAACAAGAGGGACCTGGGCTGGTGAGTGTAGAAAGAAGGCCTCATGCCCCTCCTCCAGCATACTCCCCCTCACTCACCACTCAACCCGGGGATGGCAGGATGCAGGCACTTCCTTGCCCAGGATGCTGGAATTCCCTGCTCAGTGTCCAGAGGTCTCTTCCCTGAGCCCATGGGGAAGTGGGCCTCACCAAGAATGCTCCCGTGGCCCAGGAAGTGACCTAAGACACTTGCTTCCAGGCGGTAGGCCTAGCTGGAGAGTCCCTGGGAAGGCCCCAGAGCCCCCTACACAGGATCCGAGGAGAAAGGGGGTAGCTGGGATTCTCCCAAGGTCTGAAAACCCCATTTTGGACCTGGCTTCTCAAGACATCATAAAAGAACATCAAAGACAGGATAAAAGGCACATTTCAACAACATAACCAGATTTAAAACATAGGATCTATATGTTCAGGTCCTTTTTTAATCTGGCTTCATGCCTCAAAAACAGCATCAAAAGTAGATGAACTTTGTAGATGGAATGAGATTATAGAAGGATTAGCAGAGTGCTGGGGACCGGGTAAGCACTGTATAATTTTCTTTCTTTCTTTCTTTAAATTTATTCCGTGCTGGTACTGGGGCTTGCACTCAGGGCCTAGGCCCCTGTCCCCTTCCTTAGCTTTTTCACTCAAGGCCAGTGTCCTACCACTCGAGCCACACCTTCCAGTTTTTTTCTGTTTCCTTGGCGATTAGAGTCTCATAGACATTCTGGCCTAGGCTGGCTTTGAACCGTGATCCTCAGATCTAAGCCTTCTGAGTAGCTGGGATCACAGGTGTGAGGCACCAGCATCTTTGAGCCCACTTTGCACATTAGAGCTCAAAGAAGCCCAACATCTGTGACCCCAAAGTTGAAGCCATGTCCAGGCCTAAGGTTTGGCCTCTGTACCCCCAGGCACCCCCCACCCTTTACTCATAGGCCAGGCAGCCACACCGCTGCTTTATTTTTACAGCAGGTCATATTTCCCCAAGCAGTAGACAGAGGTGCAAGAGGAGGTAAGCCAGAGGGAAGGAAAGTGACCCCAGTTCAGAGAAGGGGGGAGGGAGGGGAGCAGAGCTCCAGGGTTATCTTTAGACCCTGGTCACCCAAGATGGCCAGTTCCCTCCAGTGTCCTTTTCTCCGTCCTTGCTGTCTCTCTGCTCACTGACTCTTAGAACTAGAAGGGTCTAGAAGAAACTCACAGATGGAGGTGGGCCAGAGAAAGGGGAGGTGTAGAGCCAAGGTCACTCAGAAAGTTACTGGTAAAGCCAGATCCGGAACTTTCCCCCACTCCCTGCCCTGGCCTTCCTCTACAGAACGCCAGCGGGGCAGAACGCATTCGCATTGGTGGCCAGAGAACTTTCACATGTATAAAGCATCTTCTTCACAAATGCTCAGAAACCTAGGCCAGTGCTGGAGCTTGGTGGTTCCTGTGGAGGAGGCCGGGGGGGACGAAGGGCAGAGGTCTTCTCTGGAGTTCAGCTCCTCCTTGCGTGGGTCACTGTGCCTCTTGTTACCAGAGGACTTGGACTTAAGGGACACTGCCTTAGATCTTTCCCCTTCCCTGCTGAATGTCCCTACAGGAAGGGCAGGGAGAGGGTCTGGGGACAGAGCTCCACCCCTCACTCCCACTCACCCCTACCCCCGCTTCTCTTGTGGCCAGACTGGCCTGATTCCTGGGGCTAGGGTGCTGTACTCGGGTCTAGGTGGCTTGGCTCGGAAGAGCAAGTGTTGAGGGGTAGAGATGGTGTGCGCCTTTGCTGAGGGGACTGCCAGAGAAAGGTCCACTCCCAGGCTGGCGCACACAGAGTCTGGGTTTAAGAGGGAGGAAGCCATTTCCTCAGGGACAGGGAGGCTCTTTGAAATGGTCAGCCCAACAGTCTTCTCCCAGATCAAGCCAAGCACTTCCTTGCGCTAAGTGACCAGAGCTAGGAAGGAAAGAGAAGTCCGTGGATCAGGAAGGAGGGATGGGCAGCAGTGAGGGCAGAGCCCGGCCTCAGCTGCTCTTACACCAGCAGGCCCTCGCTCATGCTGCGGGGTCACCTACAGGTGACCAGGACAGGAAGATGCTGTTCTCCTGTCGGTTCCCAGCCAGCCAGCCAGCACAGACCCCAGCAGCGAGGAAGGGAACTGGAGGGCTGGCTGAGGTCTCCTGGGCTATTTTGAGAGGAGTTCCTCTTAAGCATGGGAGCCTGGCAGGGAGCCCTCCCCCTCACCCCCCCTCCCCTATTGCCCTTGCCAGCCTCCTCCCTCTACCGCCTCCTCTCCCAGAAATCCTCGCGCTCCTGCCAGGGCACTGCAGGTAAAGGAGGCACTCAGCGGCGCTGACTTGGCTCTAGGGGCCAAAGGACTTAGGCTCCGCAGGGATCTTGCCCCACACCCACACTTCACAGCTCCTCTGGGACCTGGGAGCTGCATCTGTACCCCCATCTCCCTTCTGCTTGTAAACAGATTCCCAGCCTCTGGACCAGGGAACTTCAGGCATGAGATTCTCTGCATTAAAGCTTAAAGCGCACAAACTCCTCTGCTACTCAGAGTCTGGGGGTTGGGCAGCGCCCCACCCCCACCCCGCCAGCCATTACCTGGCCCAGTGTTTGGGCACAACCTAGATCTGCTCTCTGCCCCTTGCTGCTCACTCACCACCTCTCCTATAGCGTGGGATGCCCCCCCACACACACACACACAACATCCACTGAAGTTGGGCAGGTGCTGAGGGGGTTAACAAGCAGCATGCACCAAACCAACCGCAGGACAGACACGTGGCTGGCAGTTCAGCCAGGAATGGGGGTGCTGCCCTTGGCTACTTCAGCCTCCATCCTGGCTCCCCAGAGCCTCTGGGGGCATCAGCAAGTTATCAGGAAGATAAATTCTTCCTGACCCACAGAAAAGACTTCATCTCTTTGCACCTAGCTCTACTTTCTAGGGGCTCTGGGCACAGGCAGGTAGACATCACCCCCTCCATTCCATCCTTTCTCATTTTCTGTTTTCTGCCAGGTTCTGTCCAAATATCCTTTCAGGCAAAGGGGGAGGGGGGGAGGGGGAGCCCCAGACAGATGAGCTCATTGGCAGGAGGAGAGCAGAGGGAGGAGGGAGCAGAAGCATCCCAACCAGAGACTGCTCCCCGGACAGTCCCAGGCCGGAGAGGGGGTGTGCCCACTTCCAGGAGCGGGCACATAGGTCCCTTGCTGCAGCTCAGAGATGGGGTGAGTCCTGGCCATCTTTTTATTTGGGACCACATTGGGGTGGGCTTGGAAGCCCTCCTGGGCAGAGTCTTGACCATCCTACTTTGTCTGTGGGGTTACTGTGAAGGATGGAGCTCGGAGGGTTGGAGCTGGAGGTATGGAGAGATGTATAACTCCCTGCGGCCTGGGGTCCAGAAAAGAAATGACCGAATGTCCTCCTGGAAGTAGGCACCTGAGATGGACGCATAAAATGATGTTGAGTACAAGCAGGACTTCCCGAACAGCCTGGACCCCTGGTTCTCCTTGAGCATGTCAGTATGGGAACAGGGGGTCTTATAAAGTGAGAGGGGGCAGTGTAGACCAAGAGGGGAGACACACCCTGTGGCCAGAGAGGAACCAAAGAGAAGCATGAGTGCAGTGGGAGTCTTTGCAGAGGAGAAGGAAACTTCTGGAAGTTGGAGTGAGACTCGGGCTAGGGAGGGGTGGCACAGAACAGGAACTGGCCGGCAGGAGAAGCAGAGGATGCTCGGGCTTTGAGCAAGAAGGAAGAGGAGGTGGATGTCAGGAGAGGAGACTGTGGCCAGCAAAAGCCACAGTAGCTTGCATAGAATCCCAGAGCCCAACGGGACGGCAGAGGACTGCGGGGAAAGCACCCCTCTGCTTCAGGATCCTTTCACCCTTCCATTGCAGTCCATGGTCATTTTTCAAGTTGGCCCAAGCTGCCCTTCCCTCACCCACCCTAAGTCCTTCTTCGGCTTCCGGGATTCCAGCACACTGTCTTTTCTGCTGGCGTGATGGGATGGTTTGGGCCTCATGTGGCCCTGGGTCTCAGTTCAGCTCTCCAGTTTCTAGCCATGTCACCTTGGTTGTACCTCCTTTGCTTGCTACTGCAGAAACTCGCTTTCCAAGGAAAAGGAGACAGGAGGGCTGGGGAATGCGGTTCCATCACCAAGCACTTGCCTAACATGTGTGAGGACCCGGGCTCAGCCCTTGGTACCGAGGAATGTGTATTTGGGGGTCTGTCCTGAGGATTAAGTAATCTGATAGAAATGCCAGGCAGTGGGCAGGTGCTTTAATAAATAATGGCTATTCCTATTGGTCTTCCCAACTGTCATTCAAGCCCTTCTGAGCAAGGGGAGTCATACAATATGATAGGCCATGGGATGTGACAGGGGTGAGGCAGGATAGCAAAGTTGGAAGAGCTCAGAGAGAAGACGGCAGACAGAGAGGACACTTATTTATTTATTCATTCACTCGTTCCTTCATTTGTACTCATCCTGGAGCTTGAATTGAGGGCCTGGACACTGTCCTTGAGCCTTTTCACTTAACATTTCTACCACTTGAGCCTTTGTTCCATTTCCAGCTTTTTTTTTAAATGGTTAATTGGAGATAAGTCTCATAGACTTTCTACCCAAGATGGCTTCGAACCATCATTCTCAGCTCTCAACCTCCTGAGGGGCTAAGATTACAGGCATGAGCCACTGGGACCGGGCAGGACTTTTGGTTTTGTATGTAGTCTTACTTGTCCATGCTGGGAGGCTGAGGAAAGCAAGTTAGACTTGGCTTGATCTTTGAGAAGAAGCTTCCTTCTGGCTCCCCCGTTTTAAATTCCTCATAGTCTATTTCTTGCTGGGGTTTATCAACACCCTCACTCTTTTTTTTTTTTTTTGGGTCCGGTCGTGGGGCCTGAACTCTGGGCCTGGGCGCTGTCCCTCAGCTCTTCAGCTCAAGGCTAGCACTCTACCACTTGAGCCACAGCGCCACTTCCGGCTTTTTTCTTTTTGCTTATGTGGTGCTGAGGAATCGAACCCAGGGCCTTGAGCATGCAAGGCAAGCGCTCTACCACTGAGCCACCTTCCCAGCCCCTCAACACCCTCACTCTTGACACTTCTAATCAGGTAATGAAGAGTTAGGTAAAGGTACCGAGATGGCTGGGGGAGTGCAGGGTGTGAACTATGAGTGAGCAAGATGGCAAGGGACAGGCATGAGCCATGTTTATGTTTAGATAAACAAGAGTTGATCCTGGGGCTAGGAAGGTGGCTCAGTGGTAGAGTGCTTGCCTCGCATGCATGAGGCTCTGGGTTCGATTCCTCAACAGCACGTAAGCAGAAAAAGCTGGAAGTGGTGCTGTGGCTCTAGTGGTAGAGCGCTCGCCTTGAGCTGAAGAGCTGAGGGACAGCGCCCAGGCCCAGAGTTCAGGCCCCATGACCAACAAAAAAAAAAAAAAAAGAGTTGATCCTGCTTCGCTGATTTGGGCCTTCCCATGAAGGCTTGAGAGGCCCTGGGTCAGTAGTCGTAAAGGCCATCTAAAAGTAGGCTCTGATATATGAATCATCTTTTCAACACCTCTGCCAAGCTATGCTTGCATACCTTCCGGGACGGCGATCTCCTTACCTCAAGAAACTCAACCTGACTTGCATTGGATCAATACCTTCCTCTGCCAGCCACTCTTAATGTCCGCCTTGGCACAGAATGGGATGAACCTAATCCCTCTCCCCTGTGGCCACAGCCAGGGCTATTGTGTTGGCCAACAATGTCTACTTCCCCTCCTGGCTGAGCACGCCCTCCTCTGCCTGCCGGTCTGCAGGAGGGTTCTCGGTTAAGGCGAATACTTCCTGTGCCTTTGCCACCTGTTCCAAGGAATCTGACCAGCTGCGAAGCCGAGGCAGCTGTGGTGCGGGTAAGGAAGACGTTGCCAGGGCTAGAAAGGAAAGGCCCCCTCTGGAATCGCAAGTAGCCACACTGAGCATCCAGTGTCCCCTCCCCCCCCCTCCAGCGCTCCTGGACTCTCAAGGTCATCGTTGGCAGAGAAGAGGAGCAGCTGAGTCACTTCCCGTGCCCTCCCCCACCGCCACCTTGCGCTCCTTCTCGCCAGACATCTGCTCCTCACCTCTGCCCTCCCTGGCCAGGGCCACAGGGTCCTGGCCTGACCCTCCTGTCCTCCTTACTGAGTCCGTGTGCCATGTCAGGAAGCAGGAAATGGGTCTTGGCTGGGTGTCCCTGGAACTTTCACCACTGGGCAGCCAGAGCCTCTCCTGAAAGTTGGATATCAGCAGGAAGGTTGGAATAACCGACACTTGGTAGGCTTTGGGGGTGAGAATATATAGGATGGGGAAGACAAGCCATCGGGGCTCTCTGATGAGTCCTAACAGACAGACAGACAGACACACACACACACACACACACCAGCAGGGACCCATGGTCAAGGCCAGGACACCTGGCAGGATTCACCTTCCCATCCCAACCTCGGCTACCCATGCTGCATGCCAACACAGCCTGCCCCAGACTCCTCTCACCTGAAATGTTTTCTCTGGAAGCCACCCTGACCCCTAAGAGGGGTCATCGCTACCACCCACCACCCCACCACCACGTGCCTAGCTTTGAGGGGGTGTAGGAACAGGACTCAGAAGTCTGGCTGGAAGACAAGAGTCTTCCTGCTTTTACCTGGAAGACTAGGGTTCCATTCCCTGTTCAGCCCAGTATTTTTGGACGAATCATTTTACCCTTCTGAACCTCTGCTTTGAAAACCGAGCCCTCAGGAAAGGGTGAACATCTTCTAGATCAACCCAAACCACTGGCCAGAGCCATGGCAGGGCGCTGAGCTGTTGTATTGGGCTGTGCTGAGTGCCAGGCCCAGCACTAGATGGAGATACGGGAAGAACTGCCAAGCCGGAGCCCACTGCAAGATCCTGTCTTTGAACTTAACTCAGCCTATGCCCCTTGGCAAGTTCTGGTCCTCAGTGAAGAGGCTTGACCAGGCTCCACAGGGCCCTCCCGTCTCTGAGGTCTCCTATTTCTTTTATCCCAGGTTTCTGTCCCACAGTGATGGTCCCAGGACAGGGAAGAAGCAATGATTGCCTTCACTTCAACTGATGCACATAGGAAGCCAGCAACCTAGTCTGCACACCAGGCATATTCCTCTATTCCTCACTGCCAGCCCCTAGTGTGGGACTGTGGGTCACCCAGGAACGGACTGTAGAAACTAGTAACGGAGGGATTCTTTGCCACTCAGCAACTTGAAGCAATGTGCATCTGTCATGCTTCCTAGGCAAGGAAGGGTGTGTGTGTGTGTGTGTGTGTGTGTGTGTGTGTGTGTGTAAAGAGATGCAGAATCTGTAAGAACAAGGAGCAAGAAAGAAAGAGATCAGGGAGGATTTGGGGTGCAGAGCCCCTCTCTATGGTTGGCTTTGGTCTTGTACTAATGACAGCTGACTCGGCACTGTGTAACTAGGGTACAGCCGGACGTATGGAGTTGGGAGAGGCACAACCTGACTTCCCACCAGCTGCCCTCCCCGCGACGCCGCAGGAGGGCAGACGCTGACCAGCTGTTATCTATTTTTTTTTTTTTTTTGGAGTCTCTAGTCAGCTGATGAGAGGCGGGGAGCAGGAAAGGTGGCCTATCTGGCTCGCGCGCTGTGAGCTCTCCCGGAAGGCAGTGTTCAGCCACCAACCCCCGCCCTCCCCCGAGCATGCTTCCCAGGGAGAGCCTGGGGCTCCGATGCGCTCAGTGGGAGAGCATTTGCCTCCCGTTCTCCAGGACCTGGGTTTGGTCTCCAGCCCTGCCAATGTGGTTTGCTTATTTCATCAGAATGAAGTAGTGGACCTCACCAGTCACGAACTTTGAGGTCCTCAAATCTGTGGCAGAGTAGATGGGATCCCCTGCCTCAGGGCTTCCCATCAGACCCCTGGCAAAGTCTCTGCCTCCTACTCTGCTCTACACTCCTAAAAAAAAAAAAAAAGCCACACTCCAGAGGTGTTCAGGGGAGACTGTGTGTTTATTGTAGCCAACAGCTCCAAGCAATTGGACAAACTGCTAAAGAAACCCAGTCTTCTCCCAGAAGTAGGCCCAGCCCAGCAGCTGAGTCCCAGGGGAACCACTTCAGCTTCTCTTTCCCCCTTCTGGCCGCCGCCGCACGTGTAAGAGCTGGCCAGCATCCGAGCATCCGTCCTGTTAAGTATCTGGGCTTTCCCCTCCAAACACATGGAGAGCAGAAAGAACATTCCAGAATTTGCCTTTGGTGAATCAACTCAAAACACTAAGAAGTGATTACACCCTCCCCCAGCAATGTAATGTTGGGGTGGGTGTCGTGAGATGTTTATATTTGTATATATAATATATCTATCCCTATACAGAAAAGCTATGTACAAGTGCATTAGCAAGCTTCATTAAAGGAAGACACTAGCAAGATGCACTGTAAGGGACACAGGCTGTCTAACCTTAAGACATCCGTAGGAAGAAAGATTTCTTCATTTATTATCCATTCTAACTCCACCAAGCCATTCTGATTAGCCTGGAACTTCTTAAAATAAAAACCTGGCCACCATATCCAATTGTCTGCCCGCTTCACCTGACCTTGTCCATATTTTCCAGCCCAACTGCCCTAAGGAGACTCGCAGAAAGAAAGATGGACCCAAAAGAGCTTTCTCCTTTTTTTCTATACACTGGGAATAAGTGATGAGTCCATTGCTGGAGGGGCAGAGTGAGCCATTTCCAAAGCCAGCTCCAAGGCACCTCAAGGCATTTCAATCCTGAAAACAAATGTGCTTGGTTCTTATGAGCTAAACCCCACAGGTTAGCCAGCCTGTCGCTCTTGGCAGTGGCCCTTAATTAACAGGGAAGGACAGAGGGCTGGGGGTGGGGGGGTCTAAGAGAACAGGAGAGGCAAGAGCAGCTGAGAACCCAGCAGACTGAAACCAGCAGCGGTGGGAGCATGCAGCCAGAAGTGGGGCTCGAACCCCAGCCTGCAGCAAGAGGATAAAGCAGGAAGCAGGGTAGATCCAGTAGCTGCTGTGGAAACATCTGGCCGCTTTCCCACCTCAACTCACAGGAAGCCTCCTTTTGCTCCCCATCTCCCTGGCCCTGAGGAGAGTCTAAGAGGCTTGAGAAGAAAAGTGCATGTGCAATTCAAGCACCCGGGGCGGAGATGGCTCCTGACCCCACCCCACCCGCTTGGGCTGCTGGACGAAAATGGGACACGCATGGCCCTCCCTGGGATCTGCATGGGACAGGGAAGAAAAAGACTCAAGGAGTCTTCAGCTTCCTGAAGGAGATTTAGGACCTCTGAGAATGACCCTAGGGAATCTTGCAAATGCTTCCAGTTCTGGAGGAGGGAACAACAAGAACAAAAACAAACCCCACAAGGTGCCCAGCCCAGAGCCTCACTCAGCCTGAGGGAGGACAGCACAGGAGGTGGCCACAAAATGAAATGTGCGGACTGTAGGTATGTACACTGCAACTTGGTCCCAGAGCGCTCGTGGCGTCCACTCCCAGCTGGTAGCTCCAGGCACCCTGGAGCTAACTCATGCCCATTGGCAGTGTGTGGATTGGCAGTTAGATCTTGAGCTGATGAACTTAGAATTCCCAAAAGGGCTCCACTCCCCTTACCCAGGAGTTCTCCCGCTGGTTTCCCACCTTCCACTCTGTGCCCACCTTGCCTGGCCTCCACACCCCTGATCCAGTGGCACCTCTGCGCCACGCTTCTTTTCCTCCCTTCCCAAGGTCCAGACTCTAGAGTCCCTTCCTTCTTCCCCAGCTCTCCTTCTCGAAGCAATGGCTGTGGGGGTTGGGGGGTGGGGAGGAGATGCACCAAAAACTTGATCTTGGTCCTACAGTGCTGGCCGGCAGCCCCCCCCCCAACCCTGTTATGGCTTTATGTGTATCCCCGGAACCTGGCAGCAGTGCCCGGCACCAAGCAGATACTCAGTGAATGGTTGCTGAAGTGAGTGCAGCTGTATTCTCTCCCCAGATTGACCATGGCATGGGCAGGAGCTGGGATCGATCCCTGAGCCTCACTGTCCTGTCTCCACCCTCTTCTCCCCAAACCCACTCCCTGCCCAGACACCTGACTCCCTGAGCCTGCAGAGGCACCCTTCAATCTACCTCCTTCACCCACCAGGCCCGGGAAGCCCTTCTAAGAGGAAAGCTATGGCTCTGTTGATTCATACTTGAGACCTAGGAAGGGGACAGAACCCGCTGCTTTTGCCACCTGGAGCCTCAGTTTCCCCATCTATGGCACGTGAGACTTGGCTATTGACCTCTGAGGGTCTTCTGAGGTCATGTTCTCTGAGCTGGCAGTTTCTGTCCCTGTCTTGCCCTTTCTCTCCAGGCTTCAACAATTCCCTTTGAATGTAAGTAAAATGGCAGTGAAAGTAGGCTCCCTCAAGTGCTGCTTTCTGTCCCTCCACGTGGGAGGGCGTGGGGGGGGGAGGTAGGGATACAAGGTACCATGGCTTCTTCACACGTCCCTTAGCCTTCCTTCCCTCCTTCGTGGAAGCTGGGCTGAGGGTAGCAGCGGAGGTCCCCAGAAGTCCCCAAGGAAGCCGCCCCAGGAACCCCACCACCCCACTCTAAACCTCGGCTATCCTCAGCCCAGGCCGAGGGGCCACCAGTGGGAGAAGGTAGACTGAGGCCAAACTCCCAGCCCTCGTCCCTCAGCCACCCTGACAGGGGCCTCCTGTTGGTGGGTCCCAACGATGAGGCACGACCCTTCCGCGAGCGGTTTGTCCAGTACTGTCCCCAACATCCCGACAGCAAACCACGAACCTCCTGAACCTCCTAGGGGAATGGCCAGCCATGGAAATGAGGCCAAAACAGAGCTCCGTGGCGGAGGCTCAGGGCTAGCTTTGTTTCAGCCCTCACTTCCCTCCAGCACTCTGGAAAGGCAGTCATCCTTGATCACGCCCCACACAGAAAAGGAACCCAGCCTCAGCCCCAGCTGGGCGGCTGCTCGGGCCAAGAGGAGCCAGAGAACAGCGAGGCCAGTGCAGGGCCTTTCTGATGCAGCTCCAGACCGCCCTGGGCACGGAACACCCCCAGCCCCGGCCCAGGTGCTCTCTAAAGCCACCCCCAGACCAAGCCCTGGACAGTCTGGCTGGCTGACCACCCTACCACTGCTCACCCTCCCCCATGGTCTTTGTGGGACCCCCCCACAGGCCTCCTGCCTCCTCTCTGGGACTGGCAAGTTGGAGCCCCTTCTCCCCTCTCCCCAGGGCCCCACACAGCCCAAATGCCATGGGAGTTGTCAGATGGACGAGGTGGGTCACACTTGGGGCAGGGTGGGAGACATAAAGTGAGGGGTTCAGGAGGCCCCAGGTTGGGATAAGCACACCAAGAGAGGGCAGGCAGGGTCGCGCTGTACAGGGCAGAGTGGGGGCGGGGCGGGGGCCGCAGGGCAGCCGCCCGCTACTTGGCACCATCGTCTGCGTTGCCCTCGCCATCCGTCTTGCCCTCCTCCTCCGTCTTCAGGTCGTCCGTGCTCAGCTTCTGCTCTTTTTTCCTTCTCACACACTTGACCACCATCAGCACCAGGATGACCACAGCCAGGAAGCCCCCCACAGAGGCCCCCACGATCACTGCCACAGTGGAGTCCCGCTGTGGGGGCGCTGGAGATAGAAGAGAAGCAGACAGGCTGAGCAAGAGCCTCTCCCCGGTCTCCCCAAAGTAGAGTGGTCCCGAATTGATTCTTCTCCAGGTGCAGGATTTTAGTCAAAACCAAAACCCAGGCCCCACACCAGGGGCCCACGCCTGTCATCCTAGCTACTCAGGAGGCTGAGATCTGAGGATTGTGGTTCACAGGCAGCACAGGCAGGAAAGTCTGTAAGACTCCTAGCTTTAATTAATCATCAAAAAGCAGGAAATGAATATGTGGCTCAAATGAGCACCAGCCTTGAGCAAAAAAAGAAAAGAAAAAAGAAAGCTGAAGGAGAACACAAGGCCGAGAGTTCAAGGCCCAGTATTGGCACCAAAATAAGAGCAAACAAAGAAACACACACAGAAACACACACAGAAACACACACACACACACACACACACACACACACACACACACACACACACACACACAAGCAAGCGACCTCTAGGGCCTCTACCTCCCCAGCGCCTCCAGAGGAGACAGTAGGATGGAGCGTTTAACAGCACGTACTCTGAGCCCAAACAGACCCAAGTGTGAGTCCTGATGATGCAATTTCAGAACTATGCAACTCTCTCGCCTTGGTTTTCTCATCTGTAAAATGGGGTTAATAATAGTTTCTCCCTGATGAAGTGGGGTTTTTTGTTTTGTTTTTTGGCCAATCATGGGGTTTGAACTCTGGGCCTGAGCACTGTCCCTGAGCTCTTCAGCTCAAGGCGAGCGCTCTACCACTTGAGCCACAGTGCCACTTCTGGTTTTCTGGTGGTCCATTGGAGATAAGAGTTTTACAGACTCCCACCTGGGCTGGCTTTGAACTACAACCCTCAGCTCTTAGCCTCCTGAGTAGCTGGGATTAAAGGTGTGAGCCACCAGCACCCAGCTTCCTGATGAAGTTTGATGAAGATAAAATAAGGCATATAGAAGTCTTAGCCCTATATCTGAGATAGGGTAAGTGACCAGACAGTAGAAGCTGCATTACTATTATTTTGTTTTTGCTTTGTTTTTGTCAGTTGTGGGGCTTGAACCCATGGCCTAGGTGCTGTCCCTGAGCCTCTTTGTGCTCAAGGCTAGGGCTCTACCACTTGAGCCATAGCACCACTTCCAGTTTCTGAGTGGAGATAAGAGTCTCATGGGGATTTTTCTACCCGGGCTGGCTTCGAACTGCAATCCTCGGGCCTCAGCTCCTGAGTAGCTAGGGTTACACCAGCACTTAGCTGCATGACTATTATTAAAATGGTGATCAAGATCAATACCATCCTAAGGACTCTCAGGTGTGTTCCGTCAGGGACTGAGAAAAGCCCCAGGTGCACTTGCCCACACAAGCTGTCCCTCTATCCCCAGCCTTCCCGAAGTGCCTGAAGAGCTAACTGGGTGGAGGAAGTCCAGGGACCCTAGCAGCCTGGCCCCCCGGCCCTCACCTTCCAGAAGGACCTGCAGGTTGATCTTGCCGTGGCCTCGATGGCGGTCAGGCGGGTTCATGATGTAGCAGTTGTAGATGCCCTCGTCTTCCAGCCTCACATTTTTCAGCGTCACTGACACATCGTACTTGCTGGGGTTCCCTGAGAACTCTAGACGGCCTTGGAACCGATCCAGCTTCAAGTTAATGATCTTCATTCGAAACTGGAGAAACTGGGGGGCCGCAGAGGACAGGTAGGATGGTTGGGTGAGTAAGAAGCAACACGGGCCAGTGGCTGGCGGCTCACACCTGTAAGGAGGCTGAGATCTGAGGACGGCAGTTCAAAGCCAGCCTGGGCAGGAAAGGACGTGAGACTCATCTCCAACGAACCACCAGAAAACCAGAAGTGGTGCTGTGGCTCAAAGTGGTAGAGCACTAGCCTTGAGCAAAAGGAGCTCAAGGCACTGAGTTCAAGCCTCACGACCACCACCAACAACAAAAAAGAAGCTACAAGGACTGGGAGACACACCCTCCCCCAAGCATGCTCACCTAGCCAGAGACAGTTACCCCTAAAAGAGCTACCCAGGCCTCCCGTGTGTACCCAGGTACACAGGAGTGCCAAAGCTCTCAGGAGCAGACAGCTTACCCAGAGTCCTGTGGGGCTGTGTCCAGGGCCAGAGCAGGTGAAGAGAAAATGGGTTTCATGCTGCAGGGCTGTAGGCTCCCCACCTCCCTACCCACAGGACTCACCATCTCCTCCGAGCAGTTGCTACACTCCTGGTAAGTCCAGTTCAGGGAGAACTGTTTGTGGTTCACGGTGTAGCAAGAGTTGAAGGTGCAGGACAGGCGGGCATCCGAGCCGTTCATGATGTTGAGCGTGGTGGGGACCGTGACTTCCATGCTCCGCCCCGACGGCACTGCAGACAAAGCCATGCGCTGAGGAGGATGCCGATGGGGCGGAGGAGGGCCTGGTCCTCTGTAACCAGAGGGTGGCCACAGGGAGGGAGGCAGGGCAGGGCTGGGTCCCCGGTATCTGCACTTAGTCAGGAGCAGGGAGGCAGAGCAAATCGGGGACCGGATGTGGTCCTTACGGTCAAGGAGAGTGAGGAACAGAGGGAGAGGGAGAGACACCACACGGGATCCCCCCAGCCTCTTCTAAGACCATTGCCACACAGCCTGTCTACCTCACCCCTGTCTTGTCAAGGCTGCTTGCCAGCTGAACAAGGGGCTTCGTGGTGCTTGCCTCAGTTTCCCCCATTCTGCACCACTTCCAATCATCCTCAGTGGGCCAACGCCCTCTGTCAGAAGTCTTCGTTTCCTGCTCTGACAGGCAGGAAAGAGGGCAGCAAGCAGTAAGAGGGGCAAGGTGACCCGGAAAAGGCCCCATTCCAAGGACCCATGGATGGGCTATAGGGACAGAGAACATTCTGGAGTTACCAGAAAACACCACAGCAAAGAGCTGGTGCAGGCTGACCAGGGGCAGAGGAGACGCAGGAGGCAGAAAGTAGGTCCCGCAGATTCTGTGGAGTCCTGGATGAGGACTAGATATGGCCCAAGGCCTAGGTGCAGGAGCTGAGGAAGACTAGGTCTTCCTCACAGTAAAGCAGGGCAGAGTCTAGGGGAGGAAAGTGAGGTGTAGAGGACATGCCGTTGAAGGATGAACTGTTTTCAGGGCCAGGAAAACACCTCTTTAAATGTCACACCAGACAACCCCATTGCCTGACCCCATTCTCCTAGGCTTGACTCCAAGGTTCTCATCCCCAATGACAAAATTAAGATGAATAGGGCTGGGGGTTCCTGGCAGAAACGAAGCCCTGAGCTCTGTGCCCAGCATAGTAACCATCAGCATCATTCATTCACTCACCACACATTTACAAAGAATCCACCAGGCACTCAGTGCCAGGCCCTTCGTTAAGCCCTGAGGCTACCATGAGGATCACCAGGACATATAGTCACTGCAGCCTGGGACTTGTATTTTGGTGAGGAGGACAGACCACAACAAAGAAAAAGGAAGACTGTAGTTAGGAGGATTCACATGTGGTATGGCGTGTGAGGAGTTGCTATGGTCAGGAAAGATGATCCCAGAGGACGGCATTCAGGCAGCGCCTAAGTCTAGGGAGGAAGCCATTAGAAGTTTGGAAGGAATCAAGTTCCAAGACAGCAGGAACATAAAGGGCCACGTTCCCCAGGTTGGAATGACCTTCAGACATCTGAGGAAGAAGCAGCAGAATGAGCAAGGTGGTGTGTGGTGGGGCTTGAGGTCAAAGAGAGGCAGGGACCGGGCCACCGGAGGCCAGAGCACAGAGTGGGAGGTGCTCTTCCGGGGCCATACCCATCCCTGGAGGGCCTGAGGGTGGGGCGGCTGGGGGAGAATAACGGCTGTGGACAGGGGAATGGCACAGAGAAGGAAGCTTCATTCCACTTGGTTTCCATCTCAGCCCCAGCCTCAGTCAGCTGGGAGAACGTGGGCAAGCTCCTTCACCTCTCTGAGCCTCAGCCGCCTCCTCCGAAAAACCCAGCCGATGACACCCATCTCTGGGCTGTGATGATAACTAAAATAAGCAGTCAGTGTTCAGCAAGTGGTAACTGCTGTTCCCCTAAATTCTCCTCGGGAATAGGAAGGGTTTCGGAGGAGAGGTGGGGGAGGCTCTGGGCCTAAGGGCACCTTGGAGACTGCCTCTCCAGCAATCCCTCACAAACCCCCTGGATCTGACACAAGGAGGGGCTCCTGGTTTGCAAACTGGCCCCACTGCTGGCCCCAGCCAGGCCCAGGGCTGCCTGCCCTGCAAGCCTGCAAGCAGAGAAACCAGAGCCTGCTCCGAGCATCGTTCTGCTCAGCCCATCCCGGTGGGCCGGGGGCCAGAGCAGGCAGCACGAATGGAGGACCAGAGATGATCTGCACTGCTCTGACTCTGGAAGTCGCTGTGGAGCCCTGGCTAGAGGTACAGGTGATGCAGAGCTGCAGGGCCAAGGACTCCAGTTATGTGTTGAAAGGGTTCATTAGAGGAGCAGCCATCAGGAAGGCTGCGGGGGCCCCCACCAGGAGGAACAAAGCCCAGTTCCCTTCCCTGCTCTTTCAGATCCAGTCTGAAAGCACCTGGCACAGCACCAGCAAGGAGGAGGTGTACAGCACCACCCACTGCAGAGGCTGAGATCTGAGGGAAGGAGCTAATAAAGGTTTGTCCTGAGTTTACCTTTGACCCAGGAACGCCATGCCTCTCTATCCCCTTCCCCTGCACGGGCCTCAGCCCCTCTGCCCCTCTTCTCCTCCAGAACAAACGGCTCTGTGAAGATGGCTGGACCAGTGCAATCTACTTCCCTTGGGCTTCCTTCTCACCTCCGCAACCCTGGGCAGCACTCTGGTTGTGAACTCGCACCTCCTCCCTCCATCCCCAATTCACTTCATCCTAAGGAGCCAGCACTCTGCTGGGTAAGGGGGAAGAACTATAGGGAGGTTTCTTTTCTGACCAGCGGCAGGTGCAATGCGGGTCCTGCAGAAGACCAGGAGGGACATGCATGCCCTCTAGTGGTGGTAGAGGTCAAACATCAAGTCCCATCTGCACAGAGAGGAAAGGATCAGCAAACTAGAAGAAGCCAGCCAGAGCAGGGGGGTGGGGTGGGGTGGGGAAGGGGGAGGGGCTTTCAGGGCTGTAGATCTGCTAAGAGGGGCCATCAGAGAGATGCCAAGAATAAGGCCAAGCTGACACCACAATAACTGTTCCTGTCTGTTAGTCCAAGATTCAGCCTATACCCCCAAACAGAGGCTCAGGGGACTCAGGGGTGAGGCCTCAGGCCTTCTAGCTGTCTAGCATCTCATTAAAAAAATCAGGAGCCAGGCCCTGGTGGCTCATGTCTCTAATTCTACCTACTTAGGCGACTGAGATCTGAGGATTGTGGTTCAAAGCCAACCTGGGCAGGAAAGTCTGTGAGACTCTTTTCTACAATTAAGCACCAGAAAACTAGAAGTGGAGCTATGGCTCAACATGGTAGAGCACTAGCTTTGGGCAAAAGAGCTCAGGGACAGTGCCCAGGCCCTGAGTTCAAGCCCCACAACCAACCAAATAAAATTTTTTAATTAATTAATTAAAAATCAGGAACCCATCACTCATGGTGGGAACTACGAGCATAATCCTGGTGTCTTGGTGAGTTCTGCTGCTTCGGGAAGGTAACTTGGGGTCCACGTCACCTCCTTTAACAACAATCCTTTCCTGATGAGGAGACAGAGTACAGAAATCAAACAAACAGCGCAAGCTCCCAGCTAGTAAGTGAAAAAGCTAGAATTTGAACTCGTGCTGCCTGGCTTCCAGACAGGATTGAGGGGTCTGAGCTGAGTAGGAGGATGGTTGCTATTCAGAGGTATCACAGGAATCAAGGTCTCCTGCTGCCAACAGGCAGGTCCGGCCCCAAACCTGCCAGCCCTCCCCCTTTTCTGTGCAACACTACAGCTGGCAATCATTCTGTTGTAAGGACCGCCCCCTATGAGGACTCACCATCTTCCTAAAGTTCCTACTTAGACTAGAACTGAGACCAGACCAGGGCCTGAGACTTCTAACTCACAGAAAGGAAACTGTGATCACAGAGAGGCAGTAAGAATGTGGTTTCTGGTCTTAGCTCCCTTTGTCACATAGGATCCTCGGCCCCTCTTCTCCAAGGCACATCTGCCCCCTCGGGCCACAGACACCCTCCCCGCCACCCATGGTTCCAACTGGCCCATCTTGCAGAGATCCTCTGACAAACACCATGTCTTGCAGAGACTGGAAGTTAATTCTCCTCGGTTCTTCTGGCAATCTACAAGGTACATTCCTTTTGCTCTTGATTTAAATTATACCTAGGCAGCACCCAGAACTGCTCCTGCATCCCAGGTGAGTGAAACATCTAGCCCCTCTTCCCTGTGGAAAGCTTCACCTGCCTGCCACCACTCAGACCCCCTGCCCAGGAGCCCCTCCCCCTGCCCAGGAGCTCCTCCCCCTGCCCAGCCCACCTGACCTCCTGCTTCCCACCCCCACTCCTCCAGGGGCTCCCTCTTCTGCTGTCAGGAATAAGTCCTAGCTCCTAGATGTGGCTTTCAACCCTTTTGCTGCCGCAGGGCAGCCCACATTCCAGCCTCGACTCCGGTTTGTCCGTGTATGCTACACTCCAGTGACCCCAGAGTTGTGATTTTTCCTGTCAGCACCTTCCCTTCCCTCCTCCAGGCCTTGGCACGTGTTTTAGCTTCCAGCGGAAGGCTCTGTCACACTGCCCTGGGGTTCTCCCATGAAACCGTTACTCTTGCATCACAATGTGGGTGCCCTGTCCTCTCCCAGCCCTGTTTCTAGCTTTTCCACGTGACTTGGAGGCAGAAGAGCAAAGTGATCGAGACAGGGGTTCTAGGAGGCTTGGCAAGGTAGCTAAGTTTCCAGCACATAGGTTTCCTCATCTATAACACAAGGGACAATTTCAGGACTTAGGTCGGAGGGCTGTGGTGAGGATTAAATGACTTCCTACATACAGAGAGCCTGGCGTGGTGCCTGGTCCATAGTCCTTGGCAAAAGATGGCTGCTCTGATCACCATTGTTATGGCTCTTCCAGTGTTGCACATTGCCTGTGGACCTCAAAGGGCTCGGGGGAATGGCTTATTATTCATCTGGTATCCTTGGCATGTGGAGTAGTAGACAGCACACACCGAAGCGCTCAATGGAATTCTGTTGCCAGAGAGGAAGACATTTCTTCCTCACTGTCTGCAACCCTGCCCCAGGAGCAATGTGCAGCCAGCTAGAGATGAAGGATACCGGATTCTACTTTCTTTCTTTTTTTTTTTTTTTGGTCGGTCATGGGGCTTGAACTCTGGGCCTGGGCGCTGTCCCTCAGCTCTTCAGCTCAAGGCGAGCGCTCTACCACTTGAGCTACAGCGCCACTTCCGGTTTTCTGGTGGTTTATTGGAGATAGGAGTCTCACTGTCTCTCCTGCCCAAGCTGGCTTTGAACTGCGATCCTCAGATCTCAGCCTCCTGAGTAGCTAGGATTACAGGCGTGAGCCACCAGTGCCCGGCTTGGATTCTACTTTCCAAACACCACCCAGACTTTAGTGACCAGGCCAGTGACTGCAAAGTCAATGGTCTCGAGAAAAACTCTAGAGCACACAGCATTCTGAACATGATGAACTAAAAATCTAGTCTCTCTGTCATGAATACAACCATCTGCCTCCACCTACCTCTCTTCACCCACTGTCACCCAGCATTTAAGACATCCTTACAGGCTGGGAAGGTGGCTCAGTGGTAGAGTGCTTGCCTTGCACGCATGAAGCCCTGGGTTCAATTCCTCAGTACCACATACACAAAAAAAGCCAGAAGTTGTGCTGTGGCTCAAGTGGTAGAGAGCTAGCCTTGAGCACAGAGAGGCCCAGGGACAGAGCCCAGGCCCTGAGTTCAAGCCCCAGGACTGGCAAAAAAAAAAAAAAAAAAAATCTTTCCATCCTGGTGATCAGTACTACGACAACCACCCAAGCCTCCTGTCCACAAAACCCTTAGCCTTGAGTGCCAGGAGCACGTGACATCATAGCTTCAAGTTCAAGGCCTCCATCCCTGCACACACCTCCCTTACTCAGGTCTGTTAAAGCTTTTCCTTCTTCCAACCCTCAGAGCCCTTACACCTCCATCTCTTCATCCCAAACTCCATCCCCTCCCAAGCCTGGACTCCTGGGCCTGATCCTGGAGCCTCTCACTGCTGCACCTAAAGGCTTGGTTTCCAGTCTGGCTCCTCATGTGTAGGCCATTCACCTTCCCCTCTTCCCCTCACCTGTCTTGGGTCCATTTCCATTAATACAGCAGTTCCATTTCTTGAACATTGGGGGCGGTAGAGCCCAATGTTTGAGAGAACGTGCTGAAATCAGGCAAGTGGAGGTTCAAATCTCAGCTCACTTTATGCTAGTCGTGTGATCTTCTCCGTGTCTGTTTCCTTCCTGCCACACTAATAATCATAGTAGCTACCTCTAATGGTTGCCGTCAAGACTAAACAAGACATGTCTTGCCTGAGCTGGTACAAAGCCTTCAGAAAGGTCAGCTACTGTTGGTCCTTGCTGGGCGTCAGGTCACAAGCTCACCAGGCAGGTGACACCCCCAGTTACCAGAAGCTCAGAGAAGTTTAGTAACTTGCCCACAGTCATGAAGAAAAACAAATGTGGCTTTAAACCCAGCTCCGATTCCAGCATTGCTATTCTGTTGTTAAATATGCCAAATAAGACAGCAAAGGTAACAGTTTTTATACAGGCTGCCAGAAGCTCTGCAGGTCTCTGTTTTGTACTTCTGCCCAATACCCACCAGAGACTTAGACAGACAGACAGACTTGTCATTTATTCCCATCCACAATCCTTGGATTTGACCCTCTGCCACTTGTCCAGCAATGAGTAAGTTTAGGAGCAAGAATGAAACTATCTATAAAGCAGGCTTAAAAACAACTTTCTAGACCAGTCCTCCCCCCCCCCCCCCGCCGACCCCCAGGAAGTCTATAAATGATCAAATATGAAGTTGACATCAGGGGCCATCTTCGGGCCGGACAGTCTACGTGTGGTTTTATAGGACCACAACCTCCCTCAGGCCATGGGTTGGATTGTTTTCCTGGATGCCTTCTCTCTCCTCCTCCTCAGCACCTCGCCCAAGCCAGGGATGCTGCTTTCTCCAGGAGCACCAGCTCCAAGAGTCCTCCCCCCCACACCAGACCACCCCACAGCCTGCTTCCCGCCTGCCCCCACATACTCCAACTACCCAGCCCGGAAGAGCTTCCAGAAGCCAGACCCACGCTCAACTTTTCCATCCCCAGCTCTCCCACTCCCACTCAGCTGAAGGCTCTACATCCACCAGATCCCAAGAACCTGGTAGAAGTTGGTGGTTGTTGTTTGGTTTGGTTTTGAAGATGCCAGTTAGTCTCACACCCACAACAGTCAAAAACTTAAAAAATAAATAAATAGAACACCTTGAAGAGACTCTGTGGCTGGCCAGCCTGCACCCCACCCCCACGCCCGTCCACGACAGGGAAACCCAAAGAAAACTCACTGCCCTGGGTAATTTTTCACCCCTGGCCACACTCATGCCCTGACCCCACATTGCTGGGACCCAGGTAAGTGTGGGCATTCTGCAGCCCCAGCCGCGTCCTGTCCCCGGCGCGGCTCCTCCCTTCCCAAGGACACAGAGGGAAGCTCAGCAGCATCTCTTGGCCTCCTCCCCGCCCCACTCTTCCAGCCGCTGCACCTTTGAACCCTCGGAGCATGCAGAGGTGGGTCTAACTTACCCAAAGTGAAAAAGAGACTGAGCCCCGTGAGACTGAAGGCAGGGCGAGGTAACCAGGCGTCCCTGTGCATTTTCAGAGACTGAGGGTGGGCTAGGGGAGAGGGTGATGTGAGAGACCCAGGACCCAAGAGAGGAGTGGTTGATGCTAAAACGAAAACAAAAACCAAAAAAAAAAAAAGAAAGAAAATGCACAGATGTACTTCAAAGATAAATATACAACATTAAGGAAGCTTTATTTCCATCTCTCTAATATGGCCGACTTATCTGTGGCTGCTAAAAAGAGAGGTGGAGGGGGGAGTGTATAAGGGAGAGAGGGAGAAAAAAAAAGAGGGGGGGATGGAGTAAATATTGTGGTTAGTGGATTTCAAAAAGCAGGTGGGAGGGCATAAAAAGTCTTCCTAGAAAGAACTAAGTAGCCAGATATTTTTACCCTCTGAAATAAGAACTAAATCAAATCTTGCCTTTCTACTGCACTTGGATTAGCTTTTGGATTTCAGATAACTATTAGAGGAATCCATTTATTATTTCAAAGCTGCCTGTAACAGGGAAGTTCTTTTCATCATTTAAGAATCCCATCCTAAGCTGGGCGCCCGTGGCTCACACCTGTAATCCTAGCTACTCAGGAGGCTGAGATCTGAGGATCATGGTTCCAAGCCAGCCCAGGCTGGAAAGTTCGTGAGACTCTTATCTCCAATAAACCACTAGAAAACCGGAAGTGGTGCTGTGGCTCAAGCAGTAGAGCTCTCGCCTTGAGCTGAAGAGCACAAGGACAGAGCCCAAGCTCAGAGTTCAAGCCCCACTACAAAAAAAAAAAAAAGAATACCATCTTAGCTAGGTGAGCCTGCGTAGCTCATGCCTGTAATCCTAGCTACTCAGGAAGCTGAGATCTGAGGACTGTGGTTCAAAGCCAGCCCAGGCAGGGAAGTCCATGATATCACCTATTAACCACCAAAAAGCCAGGAGTAAAGCTGTGGCTCAGTGGCTCAAGTGCTAGCCTTGAGCCCAAAAGCTCAGGGGCAGTGCCCAGGCCCTAAGTTCAAGCTTCAGGACTGGCAGGTACACAAACAAACCAAAAAAGAACACTCTCCTAAAAAGCCACAGAAGAACAGAGTTGTTTGGGAAGGGTTGAGAAAGGGAGGTTTAGGGGAAGAGATTTTCAGGAAGTCTGACTTCTTTATTGTTAGCATTTCCACAGAAAAATGACAAAGTTAAAAAAAAAAAGGCAGGAACAAAAACACCTCTAAGAGATTTTATAATCAGATGTAATATTTGGGGGACTCCTGACTCAAACAAATCAACAGAAAAAAAAAAAAGACATCTTGAAGACAATTGGGTTAAAGTGTTAGTTTTTATGAGATACTAACATTGTGGTTATGTTCTTTAACATCTTTACCTGTTGGAGATGCACACTGGAATGTTTATAGGTGAAATACAAGACATATGAAGTTTGCTTTAAAATATTCCAGGAACCAAAAAAAAAAGGAAAGAAGGTGGGAAAAGTGGGTATCACCAGTAGAGTAGGAGTTTCTCATGATTTTGGGAAGAGCCAGGGAGTCACTAAATGGGGGCATTAAATCTGCATAATTATTTTACATGTGATATCTCCTTTTACCTTTTTTTTACTGTGTGTGTGTGTGTGTGTGTGTGTGTGTGTGTGTGTGTGTCTGTGTGTCTGTGTGTGTCTGTGTGTGATGCTTGTACAGGAGCTTGAACTCTGGCCTGGCACTCTACCACTTAAGCCACACATCTACTTCTGGCTTTTTGCTTGTATACTGGAGATAAAAAGTCTCTCAAATGTGCCTGCCTAGACTGGCTTCCAGCAGATTCTCAGTCTCAGCTTCCTGTAAAGCTAGGATTGTAGGTGTGATATCACAATTTAATCTTAACTCTAGGGAGATTTCTGTTCTTCCTTCTTTTCCCCTGTTTCCTTTCTGCTTTCCTTTCCTTCTTACCTTTTTCTTTTTTGTCGGTGGGAGGGCCTGATCCTCACACTTTTTTTTTTTTTTTTTTGTCTGTTGTGGGGCTTGAACTAGTGCCTGGAGCTGCCCCTGAGCTCTTTCTCTCAAGGCTAGCACTCCACCACTTTCAATTTCCTGGTGGTTAATTGGAGAAGAGTCTCATGGACTTGTCTGCTCTGGCTGGCTTTGAACCACGGGTCTTCAGATCTCAGCCAATCTTGAGTAGGTAGGGTTACAGGTGTGAGCCACCAGCATCCACCTTCCTTTCTTTCTTTTTAAAATGCAAATGATGAACTAGATGCTCCTGGGACTTAACCCACTCCAGTTTACCCAGTTTACACCCAGTAGGGCTTGGAACCAAACTAGGCTCTTTGCGAGATGCTAAGTCTGACTTCTGATCACCTAGGCAAGCAGACCAGGAATGCCCCACCCCCACAGGTGCAAAATGAGAGTCCCACAAAGTGGGGGGGGGGGGGATCACAGACACAGGAACAGGGACACTCCAGGAGAAACTGAGGCACTGGAGACGGAATGGGGAAAGAGGAAGAAAGTGATCTAGGCAGGATGAGCAAAGGGGGCCAGAACTCAGACACCTAGTAACCAGAAGGCAGAGGGGCTCGGTCTAAGAGCCCCTGCATTTCCCCTGCCCTGATCTCGCAGACTCAGCCCCAGGTGTCTCTCCCTTCAGGAGGGTCTGGCTCAGAAGAACTGATCCACAGAATGCACACACGGGGGAAGGAATCCCAGGGAAAAGGAAGGATTAGCAAACAAAGCTGTCTCTTCCCCAGCCCGCTCAGCCCTGGCGGGGTCTTCCAGCCGCTGAGCTCACAGGTGTGCCCGGAGGGCTAGGCTGGCACCATCCAAGCCCGAGCTCGGCTCTGGCCCATGCACCACCAGCCGTGCAGCTTGCCTGCCGCTGGCTGCCGCAGACACTTTTCAGCCCAGTCCTATTGCCAGAGATTTTTGGTTTGTCGTAGCCGCCTCCTTTTTTTTTCCCCCTTGAAGGCAGTCAAGAGTTCCTGATGGGTGCTTAGCTTTCCTTTCTCACTTGACCTCATCCTCAGTAAAGAAGCTTCGATTGTGTTGTCAACTGAAGCAAGAAAGGAATCCAGAAGTTCTTGATGTTTCTCTCTAGAATGTGGCTCAAAGAAACTAAGTATCTAGACTAAGAATTACCTCAGTCCCACGCAGACCTTCAGAGCCAAGGGTCAGTGGGAGGCCGGTCAGAGGCAGGGCAGGTGCCCTGGCAGCGGGAGGCCAGCAGACACAGGAGGAGAGCTGTCCCAGAGACCCTTGTGGCCTGGGTTTCCAAAAGCTGAGCCTTTCCTGGGAGCTAATGGAATCTGGTAAGCAGAAATTGAAAGAGGTGTTTCACAGACACCAGGATCAAAGATGGGATTTTATTTTATTTTTATTTTTTTGGAGAGGAGTAAAGCCTTGTGGTTTTGGCATTTCTTCCTGGTGCCATTTATCACTGACAATTGTATTGGACAGCACTCAATTACCTACCCTGCTGGGAACAGCAGGGCAACAAAGAATCCAAAGGAAAGCAGTTTCCTTTTAGCCTTTGGATTACCAGTTGATTCTGCAGGTGTTTGCCTCAGAGCGGGACTTCTCCAAGTCCCTAAGCCCCACCCCTACCGCCAGAGTCACCGCTGTCCTCTGGGAACTCTGGACATGAAGGGTCACAGGGCCCGCCCCAAGCCCCAGGAATCAGAATCTGCATTTTATTCGTTTATGTGTTTTGGGTGGTACTGAGGTTTGAATTTATGGCCTCCACTTGCTAGAGGGGCATTTTTACCACTTTAGTCATACTCCTAGTCCTCTTTGCTTTAGTTGTTTTTGAAGCAGGGTCTCATACGTTTGCCTCCTGAGTCGCTGAGATTATAGGCATGTGCTGCTGGGCCAAGCACAGAACCTACATTTTTAAACAAGACTTCTAGGTGATTCCTGAGCATGTTAAAATGTAAGAAGTATCATCTTTAACAAATACTAAAAGGCCTACAAGAGGCAATAAAAAGCCAGGTTTTGGAGTTTTGGGGAGAGGAACAAGCCTTGAGCTAAACGCCAGCCCCCATTGGTCTGCAGCACATACAGTGGCCTGCTCATGAGTTACAAGATGGAGATTCATTTTGCACAGAATATCACATGATAACTCTCAGCTGGGGAAGGCAAATGTAAATACCACAAGTTCTGACTGCCAGAGTTGGTCCTTCCCTCAGGTCTGGGTCACAAAGGTTCAGTTACTTCTAGGCTGAAAACAGCTTTGAGTAGAAGGCAGAAATGGAATCATACATCTCATCCAGTACAAGAGAACTTCTTATTTGACCTCAATTAGTTACACAGTTTCATTCTTCTTATTACCTTATGGCATGCTCCTTTTGATTCAAACACTTGTGTTTATGAATAGCTTGATTTAAAATACACAAGCAAAATGCTGGCAATCACACTGGTCTCTGCACTACTATGTTTTCCTATAGTAAAAAAAAAATCTAGCAGTCAGGCGCTGGTGGCTCACGCCTGTAATCCTAGCTACTCAGAAAGCTGAGATCTGAGGATCACAGTTCACAGCCAGCCCAAGCAGGAAAGTCTATATCACTTATCTCCAATAAACCACCAGAAAACCAGAACTAGTGCTGTGGCTCAAGTGGTAGAGTATTAGCCTTGAGCTGAAGAGCTGAGGGACAGTGCCTAGGCCCAAAGTTCAAGCTCCATGACCCATACACACACACACACACACACACACATACATCCAGCAAGTAAAAAATGAAAGAAAACAAAACACATAAATACTATTTTCTTTGCTCTCATAATCTACATTTAGTTTTTTTTTAAGTGGCAGAGCATCTCTCTCCCTCTGACTTTGTCTGCTTATCCCAAATAATTATTGTACCTTGAGAACTGAGCAAGGATATATTAAAGAAAGTCACTTATCTTAGGGAAGGAAAAAAAATGCTTGGGAAAATGACTCCTCTAGGCACACACACACAACACAAACAAGATATCATGTCCAAGATGGATACCTGTCATGAAGCAAATATGTGCCAAATTCCATTGCTTGAAGAGATGCTCAGGTATCTATGACGCCAAGTTTAGTGAGCAGCTCAACCTCAAAATCTCAGGGCCTAATTGATAAAAACAAACAAACGTAAATGTGACAGAATGTACCAGGTGTCATGTCAAAGGGGAGCACTTATCTTAAGCAACAACCTATTTTTTCCCCATCAACACCCATGATCTAGAGTACCCATAGCACCTGTTATCAGAGGTGCCGCTAACCACAACTGGGTTCTGTATTATCTTTCTATCTTTGTTTTGCTTTGTTTTACTAATAACTTTTCTAAGTTGTCTATCTTGATGTATCTTAAAAATTCTTTTTGAGATAACATCCCAAACTCGGTACCCAAGGGTAAGGCAGAAGCCTTGTCCTTTCTGGATAGCTCCTCCCTGGAGCCTCCCTGCTTCTGATCTGTTGTTGCTGGGCAACTCCACTAGAATGAGAACAAATCAGTTCTGGTAACAATACCACAAACCTTGGCTGGTCACAGACACAGCTCCAAACGGTCTAGGGGCAGGTAGGTGGCACAGATAGCATGGGTACAAGGGACAAAGGATATCAATCCATATCTTGTCTGAGAAGAAGCAGGAAGGCACAGATTTCACCATGCTACTCAATGGAAAACTAATGAATGAGCTGGATGCTGGTGGCTCACGCCCCTAATCCTAGCTACTCAGGAGGCAGAGATCTGAGGATAGTGGCTCCAAGCTAGACCAGGAAGGAAAGTCCATGAGACGCTTATCCCCAATTAACCACCAAAAAACAGGAAGTGGAGCTGTGACTCAAGCAGTAAGCACTCACTTTGAGCAAAAACACTTAGGGACAGCTTCCAGGCCTTGAGTTCAAGCCCCACAACTGACCCCCCAAAAAAACCCTCATATTCATTTCCAGAATTTTCCATCTAATAATGTCAACTGCTGTTGACCATGACTAAGCACAGAAAGAAAAACCATGGTCCAGTGTGCTAGAAATGATGAGGTGCAGCTACCTTTGAGAGCTCCTATTCTACACAGAGAGATAAACATAGAAATTGCATGCATACAAGCTACCCAATGGCTAGTGGTATCAGAACAAAACTGCCCGGCTATTGCTACGGTCTCTGTGCTAACAGCAGTGAGAGTGTTGTCATTATTTATTCATGAAACTTTCTTTCCAACTAGACTGAAGCTCTTTGAGTAGATTGTGTCATCCTGAGTACATTCTGAGCCTCTGTTGGTCCCTGAGCAGAAGAGAATGAGTCAATGGCTGTGTCACATCCAGGAAAAGAGCAGAAATTCCAGGCTGGAATCAGGAGTCAGTGTGACCTTATCTGGCCAGGGGTGTAGTGAGGGGGAAGTGACTCTGGTCCAGGCAAGTCCAGTGATGCTCTGAGCAGGCTGCTCCACTCCACCTAGGAATTCCATTCTACAGGGAGCTGTCCTCAAGGGTCAGAAACAGCAAAGGTCACTGAAAACATCTAAAGCAAAGTCATGCTTGTAAAATGGAAGACAAGATTTGGCTAAGTGTAAAAACCTCTAGGAAGAATTAAGATCATCATCATCAGGCAAGACTTACACAGGTCTTGAAAGACTATGGATTTGAGCAGCCAAGAAGGGAAAGGGTAACCAGGACTCACTAAAGCAAAGCCATGATGCAGGAAAGACAAATGTGTGTGTGTGTGTGTGTGTATATAAATATATGTATATATGTGTGTGTATATATATATATATGAAGCAGTTTTCTTTTATTAAAGAAGAAAATGAGGATATAGATAGGCAAGATGGGACCAAACTCAGACAACTACATATAATGTGGTGCCTTTGAAAGTTCCAGAAAATCACCATAGTTCTCACCATGTCTTCTCTTTGTGAGAAATTTGAGTTTCTTAAAAAAAAAAAAAAAAAAGAAAGAAGTGTTTTGCAAATTGGACTTTATAGAAGTGGTCATGGATTAACCTCTCTTCAAGAAGCCGAAACTACACCTGCAAACCAGCTAGTCAGGTCAGTGGTCCTAAGAAACTTCTTTTATGCTTAGAAAGAGGATCACAGGTCTGTGCTGGAATACAGGTTACTTAAAACCTAAGGCTGCGGAAACTGAGGTAATTTAGTGTCGGTTGACTCCTCCAGACACACACACACACACACACACACACACACACACACACACACACACACCTACCTCTGTTTTAAGAAAATTGCCAATATAGATATGTGCGTACCTTGGCAAGGAAGAACAAAAGAGCAAAGAACTAATAGCCTTCTAAAAAAGAGGATCATCGACTGGTCGCAGGAGAAAGGCTGCTTCCACTTCCTATTGGCCCATTGCAGAGCTGCTAGACTTCCCATCATTCATAATGGACTCCACCAATCTCTGCTGCAGGGCTTTCTCTTGGCCAGGGCCTGTTTACTTCTGAACATGGTGTGTCTGGTGCTCCAGGAATTTAAAGTGCTGAAAATTCAAGCAATAAAACTAAAGCTTGTTCAGTCACCAGGAGCTGCAGGGCCTTCTACATGTACCCTGGCCTTTTGCTGAGTGAAGTCCTTTCCTGAATTCCTAACTCTCCTCTTTTTTTCTTTTTTGATTGAAAGGTAGACTTGAGTTTTTGGCTTAAGAATTTTCCTGTCCATAAAAACCAAAATTAATAAGTGATGGGGATTGAGTTGCCAGGAGATACTGTCATGTGAACTGTTCAATTTTGTCATTAAGACAATGCCCCAGACTTGGCAGCATTTGATAAAAACACATAATAACCAGTTTCTGAATGATGAGAGCTGGGAATGCAAATCTAAGTGGGAGAATACACTTAAAGAGGCCAGATGGCTCAGACCAGACACTATATGGCCGAAGCTATCTCATTAGCGCAAATCACATGTACTGTGTGAGAGCCCCCACAAACTGAGCTGAGAGACCCGAGAGGATTGGGAGGATGGAATGCCTCCTCCCAACATGATCTCTCAGAATACTGAGAGTTTCCCAAAAAGGTTAATCAGTCCTGGCTCGAAGGGAATTCAGATTTCTATCCTGGGTGTCAGCTACTTCCACACCAAATTTTCTGGGAACTTGAGGGATAGACAAAAATCTATGCTAACTCTAAGTCATTCACTGCTTACAGATGCTTCTTAAGATGAAGACGTTATTTATCACTTGAGTAAGATTATACCACATGACTGGTGTTTGTGATTTCAGGGATATCGATCAAGATTGCATCACCTGATTTTTGCTTGTGACTCCAAGGAAACTGTGACCTTGCTTGCTTTCTGCATGTACGCCCCTGTATCCTATTCAAAAATGGACCCAGGGCACCTGAAACTGTCAGAAGACTTCAGGCTCCTGGTGCCCCAAACCTCAATTCTATGGTCTGGTGTCCGTTATTGTCTTGTCCCAGGTCACCCCTGGTTGCAAGAGAACTGCAGGACTGCAGAGTAAGTGGCAGAGCTGGGCTTAAACCAAACCATTTGATCTTGAAGCCCACTCCCTACGCCACATGCTTGCAGGTTCCTGGATTTAAGACAATTGCCTATAGGAGACAGCAGGAAACAACAAGCAGGTCTCTTTCAGGGCCCCCTGAAGGACTATTTTGGTTTTAGCAAAAGTAGAATTTGGCAGCTGTGAATGCTACCCTGAACTTGAACTCCATGCCAATGTATTAGAGGAAAGTTTGTGGGGAAATAGGGCTGGGGAAACAAGGCAAGCTCCTCCCCTGCCCTGACTGCTGAAAACCCAGAATGGAAGCCAAACTCTGAATGAATGAATGAATGAATCAATCAATCAACCAATCAAATTCAAATTTGGACACGCCTACACGTCCACAATCATAGTGAAAGTGAGGGTCTTGTGGGATAGCTCCCAAACTACCTCCCAGCTCCAATTCCAATTATTCTCTTCGGCCTAGAACAATAGATGTGCAATCATCATATAATCAACCTCAGTCTGAATCCTAAAGTACATTCTCCCAGGCTTATACTATTTGAGGAAGTGGAAAGGAGCCCCCCAGCCAGAGATGAAACCACTTCCTCTCCATGAACACTTAAGCTATGAATGGGCTGTGTGCTTCCCCTTCCTCCAACCACAATTTGTCATGGCAATATGTGTTCCTGATATAATACCTTCAATGTGCACATTGACAACTCCTTTATTTAGAGGTAACAGGTATTCTGTGTATAAGCAAGAACAAAAAGAGAATACTTAGCTGCCAATAATTCTGACACTCTGGAGATGGAAGCAGGAGGATCATGAGTTCCAGACCAGCCTGGGCTATATAGCAAGACCCTGTCTCAAAAACAACAATGAGGAAAATATCTAGGCTATCCAAGAACAGTTGGGACAAGAGAGTTCAAAATAGGCTTCATCTGGAGAGTTCAAAGAATCATTAAGAATATAGCTCCACTTAAGACCAGCTCAGAATCAGAAACCTCCTCCAGAAGACCTCTGACCCCTTACCTGGACTAAGTGAGAAGAAAGGGTTGTAGAGAATGAAAAAAAGGCCCCTTGGCAGTCACAGGGAAGATACCAGAGTGGCCTAGATTGACCTCTAGAGGCTAGAAGTCAGAATTGAGAATCAAAGGAGTTTAAAGATCAAAGTTACCGACTCTCATAATAATAGTCAAAAAGTATAGGAACCTAATGCTTCAGACCAGGAGCTAAATCAGTGATTGTTCACTCTGGTAATTCATGAGCACAAGTCTGTGTGTGTGTGTGTGTGTGTGTGTGTGAGAGAGAGAGAGAGAGAGAGAGAGAGAGGAAGGGGGAGAGAGAGAGAGAGAAACTAGGAATTGAACTCAGGTCCTGGGTGCCGTCCCTGAGCTTTTTAGCTTAAGGCTGACACTCTACCACTTGACCATAGCTCTACTTCTGGCTTTTTGGTAGTGAACTGGACATAAGAGTCTCAAGGGCTTCCCTGCTCAGGTTGGCTTCCAACCTTGTCCTCAGATCTCAGCCTTCTGAGTTGCTAGGATTGCAGGTGTGAGTGACTGGCTTATATCACGCCTTTCATTAGGACCTCACACTTGCTAGGCAAGTACTCTGCTCTTGAGCAACACCCCAGCCCCTGAGTGTCACTTTAGGAAAAGATGGGTGCTTAAGCTCTACTAAGACTTCCAGAACAGGAGCTGTGGTGAGGCTCTACAAAGAGCCACCAGCAGTTCCAGCGTGAAGGGAGCACCAGTGGGTTAAACCCCAGAGCGGTACTCATGTGCCACTCCTAACACGGTGGCCCAGGCCTTTCCTGGGACCAGTGTGTGGCGCACAGTGTGACTCTCCTTCACAGACTTCAAGGAGTTCCACGCCATAAATTCCTCACCTGAACACCACATGCCCCTCAACCAAGGCAGGAAAGCGAATGATTTCCACACATCATGTTTATTTAGAAATAACTCATCAGAAGAAACAAGTTGTTTTGATTCTCTGTGATTTGCCCCAGGGGCTCACCCACAAATACAATCCACATGAAGGGTCTGTCAGGTGGAGTGCTTGAGGCTCCCCAGACCAGGCCTCATTTCAGGGGCCAAGTTCACACTCTCTCCCCTCCCTCCTCCATCACACTGTTCCTCCTTCCCAGCTGTCCAGTCTTCCTGCCAGGTTCCAAACCCTCCATCTTCGTCCCCTGGACGGAGGCCCAGGGCAGCCAAGAGGCAGGAGTGTGAAGCAGCTGTGACAGAGGACAGGTTCCTACCACTACTGAGATGATGGAGGCCCTCCTTTCTTCTCAGAAAGTTGGCTCTGTTTTCAGAGTTCTCGCAGATGACTTTTTTTCAAGTGAGTTATTTGGATCTGACCTGAGAGAGGGAAGAATTGGATACTGTATGGAAAGAGAAGAAAGAAACAATACACAGGTGTAAGAAGTTGTTCAATAATAACATCAATTTTTTCATGTGTCGGACCCAATACTGACTTTCACTTGCCTTTTCACACTTGGCCCTTCCCCCTGGTGAGGGGAAGGGAGTAAAATCACCTTCACTGTAAGGAAATTGAGGCTCACAGAGTCTAAACCACTTGCCTCTATGTTAGATTCTAGCCGCTGAGCCAGGATCTGGACCCAGGTCCTTCTACTGCCACAGCCAGCGATCTTCAGCACCGTGTGTGGTACTAGGAAAGGGACTTAGCACGGTGCTGTCCCCTGATATCCACAGGAGATTGGGTCCAGAAATTCTAGACACCAGAACCCACATATACTCAAGTCCTTTATATCAACTGGCATATATTTGCATACGTGTGTGTGCATATATCTGCATACATCCTCCTCTACCCTTAAAATGAGCTTGAGTACTTACAATGCTTAATACAATGTAAATGCTTTACAAATAAGTGCTATATGATATTGTCTAGGTAATAAAGACAAGGAAAAGTTTGTATGTGATCATTACAGACACAATATTTTTTGTAAATATTGTCAAACTGTGCTTGGTTGAATCTATAGATAAAGAAGTCACGGACACAGAAAGCTAGTTGTCCACTAAAGTAAATTGGTGTGTGTGTACCTGTCCTGGGGCATGAACTCAGGGCCTAGTGCTGTCTCTGAATTTTTTAGCTGATGACACCTGGCAAGTTGCTAGCACATCATGTCACATAGCTTCACACAAGAAGGATGGAGGGGAGATGAGTGACTCTTGTCAGCAACTTCACAGGGAACTAATGTTTTGCTTGGTGACCCAAGGCCAGGTCTGTGATCTCGCTGCACCTTTGGTAGGCCTTTCTCCATGGCAATAAGCTGGAAGTCATATGTCCTTTGGGGACATGACAGTCTATCATTCCACAGGCACAAAGGGGGCCAGCCTTCCTGAACTCAGCAGAACAGCTCTCCTTCTGTCACAGTTTGGGGGCCAGAACTGGTCTATTATTTCCTGCCAGCTCCTTTTGTCCCTACATGGCGATGTACCTTTGCTGGGTACTGAACTTCCTTGGGAAACCGCAGAAGTCTGAACCAGGAAAAGAGTGAGACTTCATGTCTTCAGTCTGTATGGCAGTTAGATTATGCAAAGGTAGCAATAAGGCACAGAACAAATCTAAGGGTCAGGGGGATTCTACTTTAGCTTCTCCCCATTACCAATTGTGGAGGGAGAGTTCATTATGAGGCACAGGTGAACCTCAGATTTGCAACCCTCCTGCCTTAGCCAGCTACATGCAGAGATGACGGGCATGCACTGCTATGCCCCGATGCTTTGACCTTTAGATAGAAAACAGTATCTTGTCCAAGGATTCTAACACACTTTCTTCATTAGGTCTTGTTTCATTGAGGCTGTGCTAATGAGTCAAAGACCTGCCCCCACTCCCAAAGAATGCCATTCTTCACCTTTTTTTGCCACTAAAATCAGTACTTTGTGGTGATGAGTTTAATGGACACACTGGCTGCTACCTACATGTTTTCCTCAACTTTGTGACTATTTGTAAAATCCCTGCCTTCAGTAATCAGCCCTCCCCACCAGTCTAGTCACACCCACCACCCAGAGCTTGCCACATCCTTCCTAGGGCACCTGCTCCAGAAGCGGAGCCCAGCTGAGACCCAGAAGCATTCTCACCATTGTCATGTAGGTGGCCTCTGATTGTCCACTTGGCTCTTCCTCCCCAACATCCCATGGAGGTACTGAGAAGTAGATGTGCTTCTAGAGGGAAAAGTGATAGAAAAGTTCCTAAGAATAGGGCAAACCTCTTGCATCAAGGGAGAGACTACCTGTTCTTATCAGCAGATCATCAACAAAGCTGGTAAGCTGAGAGAAGGGAGAGAGAGGGAAAAAGAGAGAGAGAGAGAACACTAGAGAATTGTCACCAAGAACAAGCATTTGCTCTTCAGTCTTCCTTTCCTCCCTAACAAAGTGTACCACCTAAAGAACCAGTTTGTTCCAAAGTCCAATGTCTTTGTTTCTGTGGGCAGACTTAGCAGGAAACCCTTCCCTTCCTAAATGACCTGTATTCTGTGGATATTTCCTCCCAATTAGAGTCTGGGCAAGATGGCATTAATTAGCAGCTAATTGTGAAAATCTCTCACAGGGTTTATGAGGCAGGAGCAGCCCTCCCTGAACCTGGCATCTATGAGGACATTTTGTCATTCATAGTCATTTTGTGATTCACAATCTTGTCATCCAGTCCTGTCCTGGTGACATAAGGACATATTCCCAGCTTTCCAGGGGCCACCGCATTGCATTTTTTGGAAAATTCTACTGTTGGGATGAAAACAGTCCAAAAGGTAGAAAGGTAAGTATTAAAAGAGGAGTTTCAGGGGCTGGGATGAGGCCCTGGGTTCGATTCCTCAGCACCACATAAACAGAAAAAGCTGGAAGTGGCGCTGTGGCTCCAGTGGTAGAGCACTAGCCTTGAGCTGAAGAGCTGAGGGAAGCGCCCAGACCCAGAGTTCAGGCCCCATGACCGGCAAAAAAACAAAAACAAAATAAAAGAGGAGTTTCAGAAAGTTAAAAAGGGAGAGGATTCCAGGCATGGTGGCACAAGTCTGTAACTGCAGCTACCTGGGAGGCAAAGGTAGGAGGATCATGGCCTGAGGCAAAGGTAGGAGGATCATGGCCTGAGGCAGGCCCAGCCAAAAAGAGTGAGAACTTGTTTAAAAAATAATTGAAGTGCAAAGGGCTGGGGGTGTGTGTGTGTGTGTGTGTGTGTGTGTGTGTGTGTGTGTGTGTGTGTGTGTGTGTGTGTGTGTGTGTGTGTGTGTGTGTGTGTGTGTGTGTGTGTGTGTGTGTGTGTGTGTGTGTGTGTGTGTGTGTGTGTGTGCGCATGCGCATGCATGTATGTGTGTATATATACAACCAAGTACAGCATGTATATATGTGTCTCTGCCTCCTGAGTAGCTGGAATTAAAGCTATGAGTCACCACACTGGACCTGTGATTTTCCTTTCTATTTACACAGTGCCTCATGGATTATAAAGCACTTGCCTATTATCATCTCATTGGAGGCTTACAACAATACTGTCAGGAGGGAAAGATCGATAACTTTGGCCTTATCCTCATTTTGATGAGAGAGAGTGGTAGAGTTTTCTATTCCAAGTCCAGGGCTTTTGACTCAGCCCTCTTGCTACCCAGGATATCTGCTTGTTGCCCAGAACTGGTCTGGCACAGTCCACCCTGCCCCACCCCATTCCACAGGAGTTCTTACTGCAGAAATGAAAGCTTCTAATGTCCCTGCTATACAACGAGTAAGACAGGTTCCTGGGGAAACAGCCACCACCCTCTATCTCGCAGTGTTCCTGGGTGGAGTGTGCAGGGACCTCCCCCTCACAGAGCAGGCAGCAAAGGGTGGGGGGCATCTCTCACCTCAGGAGTATCCATCCCTGTTTTCTCCAGGCTTTTCACCATGGCTGTAGAATTTACTGAACTGCAAGGCATGAAAAGCACATGAAATTAAGCAGCAGCACTGTTTATTCAAGCATGCCTACACGGGTCCCTGCATCACTCTGTAAAAAGAGGCCTGAGGAGAGAACTATGCTCTCTAGAACAATGTTCCACCCAAACATCTCTTCTCATGGGGAGCACAGAGCCATGCTAGACAGAGTTGAGGCTAAAACACAGCTTTGGCTTCTCTATTATCATTCTAACATCTTTCTGTCTACAGCAGGAGGTATAGTGCAACAGGGCACTGGAAAGGGGGTGCCTGTAGTCTGAGCTGCTTCAGAGGGCGGCTCAAGCAAGAAGATCTCAGGAGCCCAGGAGGTCAAGGTCAGCTTGGGAAACACAGTGAGATCTCATTTTCTAAAAAGTCAAAGCTTGGTGCCAGAGGCTCACACTTGGAATCCTAGCTACTAAGGAGGCTGAGATCTAGGCAGGAAAAGTCCATTAGCTTCTTATTTCCAACTAACCAACAAAAAGCTGGAATTGGAGTTGTAGCTTAAGTGACAGAGCACCAGCCTTGAGTAAAAAAACTGTCAGGCAGAAAAGTCTACTAAGGGACAAAGTTCAAACCCCAACACACATATCAAAAAAAAAAAAAAAAAGACAAGAAATATGGGAAGTATAATTTCAAATGAATGTATAGGGACTATGAGGTTCTACTTTATCATTCATCCTCTTGACGGGGCTGACCACCAAGAGGATGTGGGTGAGCCAGCAGGGGGCAGCAGGTGTTCAATAAGACCAGGGCTCCTGGCCTCTCCCAGGGTGGGCCAGCTCCAATTGCACATGGCCTTACCCCCACCCAAACTGTGTTGTGGCCCCTTCTGGGTCTTCACTTTTGATCTCTAGATCAATCACCTCCCACTTCTGCCTCTAAATGTACCCCGCTCCCTCTTTGGCTTAGAGATTAAATTATGTAGATATGTAGAGGTCTCATACACACACACACACACACACACACACACACACACACACACACACACACACTACTGTTTTCCTCAAAGGAGAAATATTTTTTATTGTATGTTCTGATTGTAAAGTTTTATGTTCTCACTGTAAAATGGGAGACCTTGTTTCAACCCTCCCTCCAGAGTAACCTTCCCCCCATTCCCTCAAGTAGTGAATGATACTGCTAAGGTTCTTACATATATTTTTTTCTTTCCTTTTTTTTTAAAACCAGTCCTGGGGTTTGAACTCAGGGCTTAGGGGTCTGTCCCTGAGCTTCTTTGTGCTCAAGGTTAGCATTCTACCACTTGAGCCACAGCACCATGTCTGGCTTTTTTTGAGTAGCTTATTGGAGATGAGAAGAGTCTCATGGACTTTTCTGCCTGGGCTGGCTTCCAACCACAATTCTCAGATCTCAGCCTCCTGAGTAGCTAGGACTACAGGGGTGAACACCAATACCTGGCTCAAGATTTATATTCTTAATACCAAAGTGAATGAGGATGGTGGTAGGAAAGCACAATGAGAAAAGGAGGTAGAGCTACCCACGGTGTCATCCAATGTGACAAGATGATTTATTAATGTTGAACCCCCACCTGTGACCATGGCAACGTTAGTGCCCTATCACTCTCCCACTTTGGGTTGGAGCAGTCCTGCATCCCTACCCTCCCAAACCACAGCAGGTACCTCGTATTCCTGTGGCTCCTCTTCACAATCAATATCAAAACAGGGAGCAGCAGGAGAGTGGTGCAGATGATCCCCACAATGATCACCAACTGATTCCCGCCCAGGCCCTCAGGTCCAGAAGTTGCTGGAATCACCAACATTTGGGGAAAGGGGAAAAAAAGGGAGGGGGAGGGTCTCACAACTCAAGAAAAGAGCCCAAAGCCCTAATAACCCTATGTTAAAAAAGCAGCCAGGTCAGGAAGTAGAGGAGAAGGCCAGACCCTACCTCATATTGGGCTACTGGGAGCATTATGCCCATTCCACTGAGAACCACAGTCTGGGCCCCTTGCTTGTCCCTAGAGGAAGGTAGGTGGGCGAAGAGACTAGTATTTCACCTACAGCAGACCTCCCTTCCTCCTTAACAATTCTATTCTAAATTCTGGATTGCCAAATGACCTAGAAATAACAGGCACTTTAGAGGCTGCTAATTTTTCAATGAGCAAGTGATTCTTTTGACTAGAATACAGGCTACCACATTCCACTCATGTGGTCCTAGTGATCCATCGGGATCTCAGAGGCACTTACAGACATACACCAAACACTTTCTCTGGGCCAGACATCACTAGGCACAGAGGATGCCTCAAAGACAAATGCCTGCAAGGAGGGAGACAAACGTGAAACAGGAATCTAGGACTACTATAGGTGGCATGACAGAAGTCTGTATGAAGCACAGAGACAAAGGTGCCCCATTTTATGGAGAGCAGATGACAATGGAGAAATCACTACAAGATGACAAGTGGAACTGAAATATTCTGATTTGTAATTTAGGCTGAGAATGAAAACAGAGACAGAAAGCAGAAGACAGGCAGAACTAAGAAGATGGCAAAGGTCTAGAAGGAAGACAGCTTCAAAAGTTAGGAAGAGAAATGTCAGGCCTCATGAACATATTACATCATAGGTTACAGGAAATGAGAGAATCAAGACAAGCTTCTAAGCATCCAGTTACGAAACTGTACTGTTCTGTGGTGACACTTCCCTGACTTTGCAGGGATGGGCTGAGGAAAGACCTGTAGGGGTAGGTTTGAGTATGCTGTATTCAAAGGATCTGAGGGAAATTTGGGTGGAGTGGAGCCACACACTATATGTATGTGTACGTATGTGCACACATGCGTATTTGTGTGTGCACATATACATACATATCTCCACATCATGCATACCTAGCTACACATATACAATCAGCCCTTCCTATAATGGATTCAACCAGATGCAGGTTTAAAATATTCAGCAGAAAAACTGTATCATGCTGAACATGTACAAACTTTTTATTCCCTTATCCCTATTCCCTAAGAAACAGGGCATAACAACCATTTACATTGTATTAGATATTGTAATCTAAAAATGATTTAAGGTACACAGGGTACATATGTATATTTATGCAAATATTATGCCATTTTATATAAAGGATGTACATACAGATTTTGGAATGGGGGGTGCAGTCCTAGAACCAACTCCCCCCAGATACCAAGTGATATTATACAATGTATTTGTGTATATATGATTTTGTCTATGTGTGTGTATTTCAACATAGAATGCATATAGACAACAGCATTCTAAACCATCAAGGAGGAGTAACTAAAATGCTACTGGTAATCTAAGATAAAACAGACAGAAGCAGATCCTGCATGCAGTGCAGTGAGGAATTAAAGGGAGATGAGCCAGGAAGACACCAAGTGCAGATATTTGGCTGACTGTAGTGATGGCTACACAACTTTGAGTATATTAAAATCACTAATTTATGTACTCTGAATGAGCAAACTGTATAGTTTGTGAATTGTATCTCAATATTGTAAAGCTGTTTCAAGAAAAACAAAGATTTAGCAGGTGTGGTGGCTCATGCCTCTAATCTCAGATACAAGGGAGGTAGTTGCAGGACAATCTTGAGTTTGAGGTCATCCAAAGGGAAGTTAGTGAAATCTTATCTCAAAAGTAAAGATAAATGAATAAACAAATGGGAGTCGGGCGCTGGTGGCTCACGCCTGTAATCCTAGCTACTCTGGAGGCTGAGATCTGAGGATCGCGGTTCAAAGCCAGCCCGGGCAGGAGAGACTGTGAGACTCTTATCTCCAATAAACCACCAGAAAGCCGGAAGTGGCACTGTAGCTCAAGTGGTAGAGCGCTCGCCTTGAGCTGAAGAGCTGAGGGACAGCGCCCAGGCCCAGAGTTCAAGCCCCACGACCGACAAAAAAAAAATAATAATAAACAAATGGGTTAAGGGTGTAGCTCAAGTAGTAAAATGCTTGCCTAGAAAGTGCCAAGCCCTAGCTTCAATCCCCAGGACAGGGCAGGGCAGGACAGAGCAGGGCAGAAGTAGTATGTCTGTGGGTAGGGAGGTGTCAAAAATCAGTGTGCCCCCTCTATGGTATGTTTTTTTCTCTTCAAAGTGGATGGAAGTCTTCTGAGGACAAAGCATGCATAGAGATGGTGGTACCTTAAGAAATCCACCAGTGCTTCTCTCTCCAGGTGGGACTCTGCTACTAAGAGGCTGCCTGTGTAAAGACCAGGAGGCATCTCCCAGTCTACTGCTATCTCCCCTCCCCCATCCAACCACAGCCAAGGCCTGAAGATTTTCATGAGAGGTAAAGTCCACTGGCCACATCCTGACTGCTGAGCCCTGGTTTAACTTTAACTCCTCACTGACCAACCTTTCTCAGACATCACAATCGAGTCTTTATTCTCCACCACTAGCCTGATGCACATGGTTTGCCAGAATACAGAAACTGTGATCAGAAAAGCCCTCTATTTTGTGGGGGGGTTTTCCCCATCCCTGCCTGTCTCTTGCCAGCCCAAGGTCATTTTCCCTTTTGCTACAGAGCACATAGCTACTCCCAGAAAGCCAAGTAAAAATAACTTGAGACTTAACTCAGTCCTCCTCTGAACTCGTAGATCTTTACAGCAGTCAACTACCTAGCCAGGGCTGGTGTTCACTGTATACTAGCTCTCTCTTCCTTAAATAGCACCAGTGCAGAACTTGAGTGAAGCAATCCAGACCATAGGAAGCCAGGTTGAGAGAGAATGAGAGGACAGAGAGAACAAGAGGAGAGAAAATAGGAGAGAATAGGAGGTATCACTCTCAGCTGCAAGTGACACTTCACCTGTGTCTTCTTGAACTCTGGCCTCCCTCCAGTCTTAGCCTTGCTACCAGCTGTGGTCCCTCAGTCCTCCTACCCCACCCCCACCCCGCCTTGCCCAATCAAATGTATACATCTTGAATCTTTCTGGATTGCTTGCAGCGTCATGGTTTTCCTGAACACCACATTCCCCAGGTAGATCCTGCAGGTGTAGTTTCCTTGGTCAGACACCTTCACTCTTTGGAGCATGATGGAAGCATCATTGTGGAAAGTGTCCCCCACCAGGGCTACACGGTTCTGGAAGCGGCCCTGGCCCTGAGGGTACCCCATGGGCTTGTTGAATTTGTAGTCATAGTGTAAAACACTCTCCTCCTAGAAGGGAAAGGCACAAGCGTAAGGCACAAAGCTGGCAAAGTGAAAGGGACGGGGATGGGGATAGGGATGGGGGTGTAACCCCTCAGAGTCACAGGGCCCCATCAGAAAGTATGTGATAACACACATCCCTGTGTCTACTGGAAAACAAGATCACCAAACCAGGAACAACCATTCCAGCAGAACAGGGTGATTTAAAGAAGCTGGAATAAAGGAATTTCACCTTCTCCCAGCAAATAAAGCAAAGGCATACTTTTACTTTCTATAGCACTTCCAGCTGGATTTCTCACTGACACCTGAAACACATCTAAAACTGAGCTCTGACTTGTTTCTGTAAGCCAGTTCCCTCCAGTCCATCCCATGTCGCTAAATAGTACTGGCTTCTTTCAAGCTAAAGATCTTGGGAATCTCCTTGACTCCTTTCTGTCTTGAACAGCTCAGCTCTAACTCCTTAGCAAACACTATAGTGTCGACCTTCAAAACACATCATGAAGCCAGACACGTCTCACCTCCCATTATCCTCTGGTCCAAGCCACCCCACTTCTCTTACCTGGACTCCTGCATAGACTTTCTTGTCTCCCTGCTTGCTCTTCCCTATAATCCATTCTCAGCAGATGAATCTTTCAAAATGTAATGTATACCACATCATTCCTTAAGGGCTGAGCGAGGCAGCCAGGTCTGACAAGCTCCAAAGCCAAAGAAAACCAGCACACAGCACCTGATGACTGAGTCCCCTCTCCCTGCTCTGTCTTACTACTAGCCAGGAGCTTCTACTGCCCCCCCCAAGGTCTTCTCCTCCTTGCCTTGGCACCCTGTCCTGAAGAGAACGTCCACCTCACTTCGGTCATTTGTTTCTTTTCTGTGCTGTGGAAAACACATCCCATCTGGGCCGAATCACCCACATGGACCTCGAACTCTAAGGGATAAAACAGTAAACCCAGTTACATCTTAAGGTATAACCGACAGAATTTCTAGAAGATTTAAAATTTAACCAAAGACCTTCAATAGCAAAAATCACTGTCACTTCTACTGTTCATATTCCTCCGTAGGTGACCCAGATGATTGATTTTTTGTGAGCCAAGTACTCAGAGGCCTTCACTCAATCCAATATGGTGTCCTCAGTGATAACAGACTATCTAACCACCCACAAACATCAAGTCACATATTTCTTCTGTCTTTATACTGCAATGAACTTTTTCCGGTCACCTTTAAATTCATTCTCTCCCACCTCCCCCTCTTTGTTTTTGTCAGTCATGGGGCTTGAACTTGGGGCCTGGGCGCTGTCCCTGAGCTCTTTTGCTCAAGACTAGCACTCTACCACTTTGAGCCATAACATCATTTCCTGTTTTTGAGTGGTTAATTGGAGATAAGAGTCTCATTCTCACGGGGTCTTTTCTGCATGCGCTGGCTTTGAACCATGATCCTCAGATCTCAGCCTCCTAAGTAGCTAAGATTACTGGTGTGAGCTACCAGCACCAGACTCTCCCTTTTACTAGAATTCTTCCTGTGAATTCCAACTCTGCATCAAGTGTGCATTGCAGAAGTACTGAAATCCAGGTGCTGGTGACTCACACCTGTAATCTTAACTAATCTGGAGACTGAGATCTGAGGAAAGACCAGGAGACTCTTATCTTCAATTCACTACTGGACGTAGCACAGTGGCTCAATTAGCAGAGCACTAGTTTTGAGCAAAAAGCTCTGGGAGAATGCTCAGGTTGAATTCAAGTTCTAGAGAAGAAAGAAAGAAAGAAGGAAAGGAAAGAAAGAAAGAGAGAGAAAAAGAAAGAAAGAAAGAAGACAGAAAGAAAGAAAGAAGGAAGGAAAGGAAAGAAAGAAAGAGAGAGAAAAAGAAAGGAAGAAAGGAAGAAGACAGAAAGGAAGAACAGATTCTCCAAGCCCCCCACTGTCTGTTCTTCAACTTAAGACACCCACATCTGTGTGCATAAACAGGAAGTGGAAAGTTGAAAAACTCATTCTTCTATTTACCCCACTGGTTGTTCTAACTGAAAAAAAAAAAAACTGTATCACTGACTTTCTTCAAATTCTTCTTTTATTTTTATAAATTGTCTTGGGACTTGCTTAGGACTTAATTCTGGCTTCAGTACAGGTCACAAGATTTTTTGTGAATTAGGCCAAGCTAGTGGGGAACTTTTCCTTTGATGTCTCTTTCTGTTTCAGTCCTGACTTCTCCTTTCTTGACTCTCCCTCCATGAAGCCCCTTCCACTGGCTCTGCCTTTCCAACTACAGGCTCTTCCTTCTGCCTATTTGTATAAGCAGCAGACCTCACCATATATTTAGTGTTTAAGTCGTTCCAAGAGGTCCCTGAAAATAAAACAAGAGCCATGAAGTTTCTGACTTCCATAATGTCCTACACACACCAACCACAAAGTTAACTAAGAAATGAAAAGCGCTAGGCATCAGTGGTTCACATCTGTAATCCTAGCTATTCAAGAGGCTGAGATCGGAGGATGTAGATTCAAAGCCAGCGTAGGCAGGAAAATCCATGAAACTCTTATCTCCAATTAAGCACCAAAAAGCTAGAAGTAGCCAGGCACTGGTGGCTCACACCTGTAATCCTAGCTACTCAGGAGGCTGAGATCTGAGGATCACAGTTCAAAGCCAGTCTGGGTAGGAAAGTCCGTAAGACTCTTATCTCCAATTAACCACCAGAAAACAAAAAGTGGTGCTGTGGCTCAAGTGGTAGAGCGCTCCCCTTGAGCTACAGTGCCTGGGTCAATGCCCAAGCCCAGAGTTCAAGCCCTAGGATAAAAAAAAGCTAGAAGTGGAGCTGTGGTTCAAGTGGTAGAGCACTAACCTTGAGTAAAAAAGCTGAAGGATAGCACCCACGCCCTGAGTTCAAGTGTTAGAACCCACAAAAAAGGAGGAGGAGATGAAGGTGGAGGAAAAAGAGGAGGAAGAGAAGGAGGAGGAAGAAGAGGAGGAGCAGAAGGAGCGACAGCAGCAACAACGCCAGGCCTCCTGATACACAAGTATAATCCCTAAAGAGGCTGTCTTGAGGCAGAAGGATTGAGAATTTGAGGCCAGCCTGTTTGAGGCCAGGGAAGGAGAGAAAGAGGGAAAGATTTAAAAACTTCGAATCTACTGAAATCACTTTCTCCATTTAGAGATGGGAAAATGACGTACAAACAAGTTAGAGATCTACTCACTTTTTTTTTTTTTAATAATTCCCAGAAACCTTAACATAGGTAACTATAAAATGCAGAGGTGGCATTGATATGGCTGACTGATAGAAAACATCAGGGTATAGTAACACCAAGAGGGACATTGATATCAGAGAACTTTGCTGTCTTTATATCATTTAATAAATATGTGTCCTTAGGCAAATCACTTAAGCTCTCTGAGCCTCCATCACCTCAGCTGTAAACTGGAAAGGACAATGTGAACATCACAGGGTCTGGTGAAAAGAAAATACGTTTAACCTAATGACGATCATGGCTTTTATCGTTATAGTTTATTGAAGACTCATCCTGTGGTTAATTACTGCACTCAAAGGCTGGCATTTGTTCAACAAAATCAGCTCCCTTGCTTCTTCCCGAGTCTCTCTTGCCCTGGCCCTCTCTAAGTCGGTGTACCCCGTACCTCTTAGCAACTCTGGCAGCACGTGCACTTGCACTTTTTTCTTCACCACCACGTTCTCCCCCTGCCTGCGGATTTCACAGCTGAAGTTTCCCCGGTCAGCCTCTTGCACGTTTTCCAGCAGGAGAGAACCGTCGCTGCGCAAGATGTCGCCCACCAGGCGTGCCCGGTTCTTGAATCGCCCCACAGGCACACTGAGGTTGGAATAATAGTACATCACATATTCATTCTGGAGGACAACACAACATCAGGGGAAGAAATAAATCAAAAGAGGAGCCAGACTCAAGATTTTTTTTTTTTTGGTCGGTTGTGGGGCTTGAACTCTGGGCCCCACAGTTAGATGATGTTCGGATGTATGATCTAATTCTTCTGCTGTTGTAGGCTGGTATTCTCAGTGTGCTGGCTGCTCTCCTCTAGCCAGTATATCATACCACAAAAGGAATCACCAACAGGAATTAGTTACAAACTAGGCGAAGGACCCTGGGGACTTTTAAAAAAATTTCTACTTCCCCCCAAAAAATTAAAAATTAAAAAAAGGCAAGGTGCTGGTGGCTCACACCTATAATCCTAGCTACTCAGGAGGCTGAGATATGAGGATTGCAGTTCAAAGCCAGCCAGGGTAAGAAAGTCTGTGAGACTCTTATCTCCTAAACCTCCAGAAAGCTGGAAGTGGTGCTGTGGCTCAAGCGGTAGAGTGATAGCCTTGAGCTGAAGAGCTGAGGGACAGTGCCCAGACCCAGAGTAAAAGCCCCAAGACCGACAAGAAAGAAAGAAAAAAAGAAAGAAAGAATATACCCCCTCTACACACACACACACACACACACACACACACACACACACACACACACACACACACCACACACACACACAAATCAGGACATTGTTCTTATGCCTAGCTCAAAGTTCTTCTGTCTAGACCACAGGACTTACCCCTCCCACCCACCTTCCCTACTCTACAAAGGTCAGGAGGTAGAGAAAGGAAATGAAAAGAACTTTATGTGCCTCTCTTCCATCATCCTCTCAACCACCTGAAAGTTGAACATCGCCATTGTTACGATTGTCTTCTTCACAGCTCAGGAAGCTGAAGCTAAGCACAGATGGGCAAAGCCCTATGGATTATATAGCCAAGTATCTGTGCTAGCTGGAGGCTTAGTGATGACATCCGTTGAAACCTAAACTCTGGTACCACCACCTTATGGTACCTGATGATTGATTCTGTCTCTGCCCTCCTTGTCCTTACACCAGCAGCCAGAGGCCACCATCCACAGTGAGGTTTCCTCCTCATTACCTTCACATGCTCTCCTGATGAGAACAGCCAATCTACTTTGATCAGAGGTTTCTCTTCTGTGCTCTGGAACTTACATCCCAGCAGAGCCGAATCACCCATATGGACCATTAGCTCCGGAGAGGAAGCAATCAAATCACTCAGGCTCAAAGAACAACCTATAAAATTCAAAAGCAAGAGGGCATCTCATTTATACAAATATCTCCAACGGAAGTCAATATCAGTCACAGCTCCTTTTCCTATGATCCAGCACAGACTATATACACCCAGAGGCCCCTCACTCCAACTGGCATGGCATCCCCACAGGTAAGAGAAATATCCTCTGGGTATCTGCGTGGTTCAAGTCTGAAAGGGTTGGCAATCTTCATATTGTAACAAATGCTATCTTGATCTCTTCTCCTATCCAGTCTCTTCCATTTTTCTAGCATTTCTCCTCTCAACCTTTCTAAGAAAGGAAATCCAGAAGTCTCTCTTTCCTGACCATCAACTTACACAGCTACTCAACATAAGCAGGAAGTGATATATTTCTTGCTCTTAACTTTCTCAGTGGTTCTCTATCTGAATAGCCAACTCATTGGCATTTTTTTGTTTTCTTCCTCCTTTTCAAAAGGTAAGTTCCTCTTGAAAAGTTCCTTTTAGTTCCTTCACAAAAGCTTATCTCTGCATTGCTGACTGATTCTAGCTTCGGTACAGATCCTTGTAAGTAGGCCAAAGCAGAGCACAGCCTTCCCTTGAATTTCCTTTGGGTTTGCCCTCTCTCACACTCACACCCACCAGCTTTGCCAGCTCATGTCCCTGGCTTTTCAGCCTCTAGGCTTTTGTACACATGCACACATGTACCTATTATCTGTTTGTAGCTCAACAAACTATAAGAGGTCACTAACAACAAAAACCATTATAAGGACATTTATGTTTTTACAATATATACTCCATGCACTAAGACAACAAAATCAAGAGATAAATTTAGATACTGCCCAGCTCATATCAAAGAAGAGCCAAGAGAACACATATGGGAATGAACAACAAAAAAAAAAGTGCCAGTTTTTCATCCAAGCTGTTTTTCTGAGAAAAGAGAGCTAACTTCCTATTCAACAGCAGGCTCACACAGTGGGGAGGATGGAAAAGAAAACAAGAACTCTAAACCCTTTGGACAATTATTTTGAAGGAAATCAAAATCTACTCCAATAATTATTTGGAATTTTCCTGTGAGGAAGAGCTGAGCAACGTGTGTGTGTGTGTGTGTGTGTATGTGTGTGAGTGTGTGTGTGTGTGTGTGTGTGTGTGTGTGTGTGTGTGTGTGTGTGTGTGTGTAGTGTACGAGGTGAATTCAACATTAACAGCACTGTTTGGAGAATTAAGTGGAAAAATACGCTAAAAAGCAACTGCAGCAACCATAGCAAGGAAAAACTGAGGCCTGAAACTAAGGCAAACTCTCTTACACAGAGCTCCAATCTATAATCCAGTTACTCAGGAAATGGAGATCTGGCAGTTCAAAGCCATCCTAGGCAAAACATTAGTGAAGCCCTATCTCAACCAATAACTAGGTAGTAAAAGTGTACATCAGTGAAACCAGCTATGCGGGAAGCACAAGTAGGATACTAGTGCAGGCTAGCCCAGTCAAAATAACTACAACAAATGGGCTAAGGACATAGCTCAAGGGGGAAAGCACCTACCAAGCAAGTAGGAGGACCTGAATTCAACCTCTAATACCACAAAAAAGAATAAAACTCCATGACAACATCGTCATTACACACAAGAGTTGGATTGGCAATTCCCTGGATAGAAGGGCAAACAAATGCAGGCTGCTTCACAGATCTACTGGAACCATTCCAATGTCCCCTGGTTCTGTGGGGGGAAATCCCCAATATACAGAATTTTCATATGCATACATATATGTATCTACGTGCTAGAGCACCCTCCACATCACCTAAATCAAAACAAAGGCAACCTTTCTGGGTGCTTTGCTGAGTCAGTGTTTACTTCACTGTCCACATAATGAATAATGAAAAAGAGCCAGATATGGTGATGAAGACCAGTAATCCCAACCCTCAAAAGGCAGAGGTTGGAGAATTGGCTGAGCCTATGTGATGGGACTTTATCTATCTATCTATCTATCTGTCTATCTATCTGTCTATCTATCTATCTATCTATCTATCTATCTATCTATCTATCTATCTATCTATCTATCTATCTATCTATCTATCTGTGTGTCTGTGTTTTTCTGTTTATCTATCAATAAATAATTAAAAGCTTTTGAGAACAAACTATCTAATTTCTTCTCCCTAAAAAGCTGTACCTACAGAATAAAAAGAAAGACAGGGAAAAGAGGCTGAAAGAAGGAAGGAGCACTGTGGTGCAAAGTGGTAAAGTACTACTTTTTGTTTTGGGGGGGGGGTCCAGTCGTGGGGCCTGAACTCTGGGCCTGGGCACTGTCCCTCAGCTCTTCAGCTCAAGGCTAGCGCTCTACCACTTAAGCCACAACGCCACTTCTGGCTTTTTTTCTTTTTGCTTATGTGGTGCTGAGGAATCGAACCCAGGGCCTCATGCATACAAGGCAAGCGCTCTACCACTGAGCCACCTTCCCAGCCCCTAAAGTGCTACTTTTCAGCAAAGGAGCTCAGAGACAGTGCCCAGGCCATGAGTGCAAGCCCCATGACAGAGAACAAGAAAGCAAGGAAGGAAGGAAGGAAGGAAGGAAGGAAGGAAGGAAGGAAGGAAGGAAGGAAGGAAGGAAGGAAGGAAGGAAGGAAGGGAGGGAAAAAAAGCAACAGGAAGCAACCATAGGCACTTGGGTAAGGTATGAGAAAAGCCAGAGCAGTCTTTGTAGAAGGAAGTGCAGCTTAAGTGGAAATCTGAGGGTTAAGGAAGCCTTGGGCAGGCTTTCTGGGGTGAGAGGCTGGAGGAAGAAGGCGAAGGTTCCAGGCAAAGGAAACCACCATGTACTGAGAAACAGTTCTGTGTTTGGAAACCGCAAGAGGGTTGGGGTAGATACGGCAAGAAAACAATGAAAGGGATCTTGGGCTGATCTGTAACTATTTCAGTTCCCCAAAGAGTAGCTGTGGTTAAAGTACAGGAATGCCATAGAGAAACTTGCTTCAAGTCAGAATATCAAAGAACACCCAATAGGAACCCAAAGACATTCTGTGTCTGATAGAATCAGAGGAAGGCTCACTTCTTCAAGAAAGAGTATCCTGTAAAATGCTTGCTCCAGCAAATGCATAAAGTTCCAAGTCCAGGTTCTGTTTTCACAAATCAAAAGGAGTTGAAAATACATAAAATAGATTTCTGAAAACGTATGAGACTTAGAGAAATCAGATCCATCCTTGGTCCCTTGGCTTCTACTTACTCAGTAACACTGCAATCAGGGTAGCAATCAGTGGGCAAAACATGCTGCATTCAACTTTTCAACTTTAAGATAAAAGAAAAAAATAATCAGAAAATCATGTCAAGAGAAGTTTATAAGTTTAACATATCAATAATGAGTACCTAACTCGGCTGAATCTCAAGTTCAAGGCAAACCTAGGCTACATAGTAAGACTCTCTGTCCCCTCCCACCAAAAATTTACTACTTTCATATATACATATATACATATACATATATATATATATGAGGAATGCTCAGCCCACATGGGAAAGAGAGGATATACAAAGAGGGAAATCTCAAACTCAGTTAAGGATATTTTTGAAATTCAGGATGCAAAAAGCCATATAAAAGGTGACCTTTTAAATTTTTCCAGTATTTTAAGGGAGGGCAATGGAAGCAGAATTGAGAACTAGCCTATGCATGTGCAACAATATTTCTCTAATGTCTTCATATATATTCGCGTGTATGTGTGTGTGTGTGTGTGTGTGTGTGTGTGTGTGTGTGTGTGTGTGTGTGTGTATACCATTTTTTGGTATTATTGAGGATTGAATTCCGGGCTTTCTGCTTACTAGCAAGTGCTCTACTACTTAACTCATGTCTCCAACCCTTTAATATCTATTATTTCTGATATTAATTACAGTATATCTGCTCCTGGAACAAGATTCACTGCTATAGATAATAGCCACAAAAATTTATAGCTAACCAGGAGAACCCTAATACCAAGGAGTTAATACCACATCCAGTCCTGGGTTCCTATCTGCAACTATGCCTATTTATTGCAAATAGGCCCGCCTGCTACTGGGAGAATTCTATCTCAAAAATATGCTAAGTAAGGGAATCTTTATAGAATTAACAGCAAACTGCCCCTCCTGACTACTTTCACTTATAAAAAGTGATTTCCTAAGAGACTTCTTACCTGTATTCTAATCAACAAGATCCTCCACCTGCACAGCAGGGTCAAACTATTTCATTTTCTTTCTTAGATCCCAGCTGACTTCATGGAACCTCAGCTTGCTCGTCCATAACAGGGCAGGAATCAGTTTTTGTAGATAATGGTGCTTTGGAAGGAGGAAGTATTACTATAGAAAAATCTCATTTTCTGTAACTCAGACAGAAAGCAAGTGTATAGCATTGGGGAAGATTTCCAATTCTAAGCTCCTGCCTTTGCGAGAACACAAAAGATGAAGCAGAATGAACTAGAAATTTTAAAGTTTCCATTTTTAATACCCTCTAATAATCGCTGATCTAGATATGTCAGGGGTCACATTAAGTGATACCAAACAGAAGGGAATCTAATGAAAACACAGATCTCAAGACAGCCGTAGCCTTATTCCTGTGCCATGCAGCCAAGTTACTCCACACATACATGGATGATGGCCAAACAGGCTTCCTTTATAGCATATCCTAACTTCAGTTTGTTCTGTCAGCTCATCTGAGATGCTGGTCACCTTCTGGATGAATCGTTCCTGGGAGGTTAATTGTGTTCCCTCCTCCATCCAGCAGACAGCAAGCTGTTGGCACTTAAAACCTTCCCAGCAATGTTTCCTTTGAGCGGAGGAGTGATGGTTGATTTACATGTCTGTCACCAACTCCTACTCAAGTTTCTACACTCTCAAGGACAGGATTCTTAGTTGTGCTTGTGTCCTGTTCTTGTGCTAGAAAGCCTGTAAAGTGCTTGGTACATACTGGATAAATGTTCATCACTAAACAATGTGATCATTACACTGAAGTCAACTTCAAGGCATCCTGCCACCCCACTACTGTTATTCTAGAAGGAAATCAGCCACTTGAAAAAGACTGAATCTATTTTCCAAGCCTGACTCATTTGAGAGCCACACCCAAATACCTTCAAAGTCTAGAAAATGTGAGATCTGATGAACAGAAGATACCTACTTTCAGCCCTAAATACTCAAATACATCATTAAAGCTCTGTGTGAAGAGAGAAGCAATGGTTTTAGCAGAAAGAGCATTGGGCTGGAGATTTTTTTTATTTTGTTTTAATTTGTTTTGTTTTGTCTTAATTTTCCTATGGGCTGACCTTCTGTTGATTACTTCCGCAATAAAAGATCAGACTTCTCTTTTTTTCCTACATAATAGAGAACTACAGTAGATGTCAGAAGGCTAAACACTAGGCTGTGCGCAATTTACATACTAAGACTCACTTAACCTTCCCCACAGCACCGAATGTTTTCAGAAGAGGAAACTAAGGCCCAGATGGATACAGTGACTTGCCTAAGAACCTGGCAAGAGCCATGATTCAAACCCAGAAAATCTGGTTCTGAGCCTGTGACATCACACTGTACTGCTTCTCCTTCTTTGTAAAAGTCATCAGTATTTTAAAGCCAAGTTTCCCTGCACTTTACTTGTCAAAACAAAATTAATCTACTCCTCCTGGATGGATGGTCTCTTAACCCTCATCGCACATTCTTGTATCCCTTCACTCCTGTTCATCTTTCAGATGTAAAGTTAAATGTCATTTTGTCAGGGAAACCTCCTCATCCTAAGTCAGAGCCCCCTAGCCTCACTTCAATGGTACTAGTTAGCTTTAAGTGAGCTTAAGCACTTGTTACAATTTACAATTAATTATTGTGTGACTATCTAATTAAAGCCTTGATCTCTGCTACATGAAGACTCTAATCTCCAGGTGGCCAAGCACGGTGCCTATGCACTACTCAAGTGTTCGGCATGACGTGAGGTGCGGAGATGCACTTACACACTTCATCACATGAGATCACAACACTCTGGACATTCACCAAGAACACTCAAGTTTAAATTTCCTAGTTGGTGGGAAAATAGTCATAAACTCTTATACATATATCTCCATACACACGTGTAACTCTCTCCCTGCACACACACAAATATGTATATACACACATATGCTTATTATAGTTGTATGTCATTGAATGGTGAGACATTGTCATTTGGTGAGTCCATCCTTGTATAAGCATCCAACAGAGATGGCCTCATCACTCACTAGATAATCTCAGGGGATCATTGTCATACTTTGTCATTCACTAAAATGTTATTCAGCACATGACTATATATTCTGAATTCTGTATGTATGAATATCAAAATTATGAATTACATCTATGTATATAAAATAAATCTCAGTTTAAAAAAAACACAACAAAAGCATTCAGAAGCCACTTAAGCACTCTGGCAACAGATGACCATTTAAACTCCTCCCACACACTTCCTTCTCCTTCCAGATACCAATTTGTCTCTTCACCCAATATTATTGAAATAATACTATAGAGTAAGATATCTAACATATGTATCAAATGTTTAGACCTGAGCTCATGACTCTTTTACAAAATAACTCCTTCTCACTCCCAAGGGGTATGACTATCAGGGTCTTCTCTCCTATTATTGATGGTGTATAGAGTATGGCTAGCTATCCTTGGTAAAAGTATGACAGAAAAAAAAACTTTAGAAAAGAGACTTAAGGCAGCTGCCACTATTCCATTACCTTCTTTCCCCGGTCTCCTTCCAGTTCTCAATGCTTCTCTGGGCCTAAGGGTTTCCGCTGCTTGTTTACCCTCCCCCTCCTCATCCCATAACCCGCCTCCATCCCCCGCCCTTCCAGTCCAACCTCAGAAGTGTTTAGTAAGAAAGCGCCTGTGTCTGGCAGAACCGGTGTGAGTTGAAGATACAGTCCTTCCCCAGCCGCCTGGATAATCAAGAGTTTTGGCCAGACCCTTTGAGCACACACCGAGATAGAGTGAGAAGCCAAGCGAAAAGCACAGACTATGGCGCTGAAACGGATTGATAAGGAACTTGGTGATTTGGCCCGTGATCCTCCTGCACAGTGCTCTGCAGGTCCAGTTGGGGATGACATGTTTCACTGGCAAGCCACAATTATGGGACCTAATGACAGCCCATCTCAACGCGGTGTATTCCTTGTGACAATTCATTTTCCTACAGACTACCCTTCAAACCACCTAAGGTTGCATTTACAACAAGAATTTACCATCCAAATATGAACAGTAATGGCAGCATTTGTCTTGATATTCTAAGGTCACAGTGGTCTCCTGCTTTAATTATTTCTAAAGTTCTTTTATCCAGTTGTTCACTGCTATGTGATCCGACCCCAGATGACTCCCTTGTGCCAGAGATTGCACGGATCTATAAAACAGACAGAGATAAGTATAACAGAATATCTTGGGAATGGACTCAGAAGTATGCCATGTGATGCTACCTTAAAGTCAGAATAACCTGCATTATAGCTGGAATAAACTTTAAATTACTGTTCCTTTTATGATTTCTTATCTAGCAGCTCCCCTATCAGACAAATTTTATTTTTTGTTTACCTCCCTCATTCATTTACAGGCTCATCTGAGAAGACTTAAGTTCTTCTAGCTTTGGATAATAACTTTTAGAAACTGAAAAGTAGTTACAAGAGAACAGTTGCCCAAGATTCAGACTTTCTTTAAATGGAGCATGTGTAGTATGTGGCCAATATCTTCACTCTTCACTCGGTTATGAGACTAAACCATTCCTCACTGCTCTAACATGCTAAAGAAGCCATCTGAGGGGGAGGGAGACAGATGCTCAGTTGTCACATCAAAGGAAAGGACATCCTTGCAGCATCCATTCTTGTTTAAGCCTTTCACTGTTAGAGATCTGAGAGTACATGATATACTTTATGCTGTAACTGATGTGGCTGGAGAATTGGTATTGAATTTATAGCATCAGCAGAACAGAAAATGTGATGTATTTTATGCATGTCAATAAAGGAATGACCTGTTCTTATTCTACAGAGAATGGAAATTGGAAGTCAAACACCCTTTGTATTCCAAAATAGGGTCTCAAACATTTTATAGTTTTCATTTATATTGTCAGGAGGCTTGGAGCTATTAATCTATCTTCCAATACACTGTTTGATATAGCACTGAATAAATGATACAAGTTGTTAATGGATGAGTGATCAACTAATAGCTCTGCTAGTAATTGATTTATTTTTCTTCAATAAAGTTGCATACGCCAGTGAGTTAGCTGACTGGATTAATCAGTATGGGAAACAATGTTTTACAAATGGAAAACTGTTTTTTGTATATACTGATGGGATTTGCTTCATTGTTTGACATCAAATGATGATGTAAAGTTCAGAGAGTGAATATTTTGCCATGTTCAGTTAAAGTGCACAGTCTGTTATAGGTCGACAGATTGTTTAACCTGATTTATGCAGAGTTAATAAGATATTCAAGTAGTGTAGCTTTAATATGCTGCACATGATACTGGCAGCCCTAGAGTTCATAAATGGACTTGGGACCTAGCAGTTCTGGGACGTGTATGTGGAACTTCTATTATTTTCCAGGTGCATCCACTAACTAAAACTTCTCTGTTATCATGTACCACTTGATAGCTGGGGGGAAAATGGGAGTGATAGTGGGTCACAATTTACAAATAAAAGTACTATTAATGTGGAAGTTATCATGAGGCTGTGTTGAAATGACTTAACCATGAGATACTAGGCATCCATGGAAATGGGTTTGTTCAGCTATTTACATTAATGAGCATTTAAATGCAACAGATATCATTTCAGGTGACTTAACATGAATGAATAAAAGTCAATGCTATTGTGAAAAAAAGGAAAAAGAATAATAATGAGACTGCACAGGCTATTAAAATGACCCCAAGTATGACAAAGGAAGGGAGAGGTACTGTCTCCAAGGCCCAGGATTTGCCCTTCTTAAGGACAACTGATCACTGAGCACAGACAACTATACAGTTTCCCCTCACTCATAGCCCACTCCATCATGGTTCTAAGTCCCCTCAGCCTTCCTACCTATTCCTTGTACCTTTAGGGTCTCAGTTGTTTCTAGGTATACAGTACATGTAATCACTCCAAGATATAAACCTCTTAAAATTCACTTTCATGTTTCCTCCCAAAACCATGTAATATACAGTGTGATATTACATGGCTTCTGTAATACAGTCCAAGTTACATCTGCCAATGCTCTACTCGTATGGGACCTTGGAATCTGCTATATGCTCCTGTTCCCTCAAACCCAGGTTATTGGATGAGTCTCTCTTGAGGTCAGATGTGATGAGAAAGAAACACAATTTGGCTCTTTTGAAAGGTTTGGATATTTTGACCCACCATGGCAAGGTTAACTATTGGTCTAGCATGGAGAAAGGAAAAACAATGAAGAAAGAGTTTCTGTGAGCTCAAGGACAGTAGGCACAGCTCTACATAAAGCAACAGACGAAAGCTGAAGCCTTGCTCGGCATGATGGCACACATGCAATTTCAGCAATTGCAATCATGAGGCTGAAGCAGGAGAGTTTAGGCTACAGTTTGTCTCAGAAAAAGAGAGAGAGAGAGACCGAGAGAAAAGAGACAGAGAGACAGAGAGAAAGAAAAAGGGAGGGAAAGAGAGAAGGAGAAAGCTGGAGGAAAGGAAGAAAGTTCAAGCTTTATCATTGGTCACTCATTATTTGTGTGTATGTCAAGCTATATATCATCTCCTTAGGGAAATCTATGATCTAGGTCAGATTCCCTAACCACCTGTAAACAATACTCATTCTGCATTTTTTCTGTGGACGTTGACATTAATTACTCTACAAACACTAAACTGCACCTACTGGAATACCTTATGATAGTCCCTCTGCTGCAACTGACATTTCTGTGACTGCCCTCATGCTCCCAAAGAGTTGCGAATTAAACCAGCCTGCCTCTGAGTGAGAACCAGCCTTCCTCTGAGAAAAGTTCAAACAATGGTACACAACACACAAAGTCATTGCTTACCCAAGATGACAGTACCCAGAAGAAGCGATGCACTGAGATCTCTCACCACGGCAGTTCCCACACTGACTGAAAATACTTCTGCCTGCACATAAAGCCAGGCTCAAAGCCGACCACATATGTGCGTGCATTCTGAGACAGCTGCAAGAGGCACAAACAGGAACCTCTAAATCAAGGTTCTCCTTTCAGTCATTTGGCCCAGTACCCAATTTTTACTTATGTTTTCATTCTGAAAAAAAAATGTATGGTATTCAACTTACTGTACATCCCAGAGCTCTGTAGATATGGTCTTCCAATTTGGATGACAAACTTTTTATATACAAGATCTTGAATGGCATTAGGCAAACATTGGCTGAGAAAGAAATCAACTGCATGCAAGCACAACTACAGTAATTCAAAGATTGGCACAAAACATTTGGCACTGTGTTCAAGATATAGCAACCTCTCCCTACCCCCACCCCCAATACAGAGATATGGTACAGGCAATCATCCAAGGCCTATTTTGAAAGATGTGAATGTCTGCCCAGTCTTCCAACTGTAGACATCCTATGACCATGACCATATCAGCATTTCTAGTAGACAGGATTCTAGTTATTCTCCTAGAGAACCTAGGAGTTGGCTCATCCTAGATTAAAAACTCAAGCCAGGCGGTGGTGGCTCACGCCTGTAATCCTAGCTACTCAGGAGGCTGAGATCTAAGCATCACAGTTCAAAGCCAGCCAGGACAGGAAAGTCAGGTGAGACTCAGCTCCAATTAACCACCAGAAAACCAAAAATGGTGCTGTGGCTCAAGTGGTAGAGCATTGGCCTTAAGCTGAAGAGCTCAGGGAGAGTGCCCAGGCCCAGAGTTCAAGCCCCATGACCAACCATTAAAAACAAAACAAAACAAAACAAAAACCTCATGGATTCTTCACTTTAAGATGTCTCTCAGTCTTTCTTAGTCACTACTTCAAAGTAAATGCTCTCAAGATTCTCACTTTAGGCCTTGGGTATGATTGTTTTAACCCAGGCCTTGGCATGCTCATTTTTTAAAAACTTGTCTGTAAAAGGAAAGAAATGTATATATCACCCGATGTGGAAGAAATAACTATTGTCAAAGCTCACAGAACTCATAAACTTTATAGACCACGATACAGACAATTGCCCCATAAAAGTTAGAATGTGTTTGTGACTTTAACTAAGTATCAATATCTCACAATACTGTGAATTTATGTAATCACTTAATCATAATTAAAAAATTGCTATTTAAAAAAACCTGTCTGTATCATTTGAAAAGCTTTTGTTCATTCTCCTCAATATTTCCACCATAGTGTGTTTCAAGCTAACCAACTCACAAAATTTCTAAAATTTAACTCTCAGCTCCTGCTGGGAGCTTCAGCACACTGAAAATCTATGCAAGTTTTTTCTTTTTCTGGGGTACAGCTCAAACTGTTTGCTCAGTGCTAAAAACCACAAAACCCCCTCTCTTTCACATGACACCTATCATTTATATAGAGAAATACACCAAAAGATAGTCAGGAAGGCGCAAAAAGTTTATTAACTATGTTGGAGCAAAATATACCAGGAGTTACAGTGTCTGTGCACAATTTATACCCTCCTACAAAAACAAAAAACAAAACAAAGACAACAGGCAATAAGATGCAGCAGGTAACAGTCTAATACTGGAGTCAAAGGAGCGAAGCCGCCCCTTGCAGCAGTAATGTTTTGAGTTGTACTATTAAATAACAGCCTTGGTGGATCTTACAGCGGCTCTTTAGAACCATAATGAGTGACACCGATGAACACTTACGATCAGAATTTTAGCCTCCATAATTTTTTTAAAGCACATGCAATCTGCCACCTTGAAGCACCAGTACTAGCAGAGAACTGAAGTGTTCTTCCAAGTGGCCTGAACTAACAGGCCAAAGGGCAAACACAAAGTACAAGTTCACATTTTGTGAAAGAATTAAGAAATAATGCATAAAACTCATCAGGTACGATAGGCCTAAGAACAGACTGGTGTAGTCAGAAAACATTTCTAAAAGGTCCCTTTTGAATTAGATTCTCTTTGTAGACAAGGCTGGTCTCTGAATGGTGTGATGTGAGCCCACAGACCAGCAAAAGAGGGGAGCATTTAGGAGAACATAGCACCTTAGAACAGTTTGTCAAAAAACAAAAAATACTTTTGCCTTCCTTCCATCCTTATAGAAGCAGGGGTCTACACATTTTGCTTTCCTTTAGAGAAAAAAAAATCTAAACCTTGATGTAAAAGGTGAAGAGGGAAGCAGAGGGCAGCCTACAACTGGCAGGGATGTAACCATGATCCCTTAGAGCAGACTGAATTACCAGTTCACTCTCTCACCATGAAGGACTCTACTGTTCTTTTAAGAAAGAAAGGACTGGTTCAGATCATGTTTAAGCCTAAAAAATAGCACATCTGAGTGTTCACTGAGCACAACAGACCTAAAGTGGCCACAATTCAAGCTGAATAAGTCTTCATAACATATTTGCAAGGAAATTATAAGACTTAATCAAAACTGGTTCTTCATTTAATGGGATGTGACTTCTAACTGGGTTTCTCCCGTCTCTCTCTCAGAGAAATGAAACACACAAGATGTTTTCCTTGCAAGCTGCTGTGTACTCTCCAAGAGCCCAAATTATTTATTTCTTGTTCAAATTGTTTCCTTCTTTCTGTTGAGACAATATAATTAGCAAGAGGCCCAAAAGATTGTAAAGTATAAGCATTAGAAATGTCAACTGCCAATTTTTCCTTTTTTTTTTTTTTTTTTGGTCAGCTCATGGAGCTTGAACTCGGCCTGGGCGCTGTCCCTCAGCTCTTCAGCTCATGGGGCCTGAATTCTGGGCCTGAGTGCTGTCCCTCAGATCTTCAGCTCAAGGCTAGCGCTCTACCACTTGAGCCACAGCGCCCACTTCTGGCTTTTTCTGTTTATGTGGTGCTGAGGAATCAAACCCAGGCCTCATTCATGCGAGGCAAGCACTCTACCACTGAGCCACCTTCCCAGCCCCTCAACTGCCAATTTCTTCGGGTCTCTTCCACAGAACCTACACAGACGTAAAGCACACTGTCTAGCAACTAACCAGTCTCTAGTTTATGGACTAGATTAACCAAAGGGCCCAGGCCAAACCTATGAAATAGAATTAATGCCTCAACATTCATAAAAATAAGATGGATTTGAAAAACAAATATGGAAACCTCCACCTAGGAAAGCACCATGGACAAAATGGACCATCTTTTTGGAAAAATGAAAGTGGGGGAAGGGATCATCTTTGCCTCTCTTGAGAAGTGAACCAGTCTATCACTCTACTAAGAGAACTGCTTGCATTTAACTGTCACTCCTTCCTAACACATCAGACATATGTCTTAGTGGCTTACAGAAAATCCAACATAAATTAATATTTGCATCAGGTTGCTGTAGAAGAATAGAGGAATGCAAGTATTGAGAGACTGGAGATGTATATGTTTCACCTGACCTCACTTTCTCATCTCCAATATTATGCAAAACAGCTTGCAAATACCATGGTTCACTCGAAACTAGTGCATTTCAAAAACTGAAAAAGATCTGAATAACAATATGTGAAAAAGTTTAATTATAAAGAACTACTAAAATATTCTATAAGTCCCCACGAAAAACCTCTTTAGCAGTTTCTTCTGGTCTCTAACCTGAAAAGTCATGAAGGAAACCACAAATTGGTCAGCTATAGGAAAATAAAGTAACTAAGATTACTTGGCTCAAACTGTAACCAGCAAGATAAAAGAAAAGACTTCCTCTATCTCACCATTTTTTTCTTTAACTTATAAATTAATGACACTTTATTTAATACTTTATTTATTTTTGCCAGTCCTGGGGCTTCTCAGGACCTGGGCACTGTTCCTGAGCTTCTTTTTGCTCAAGGCTAGCACTCTACTACTTTGAGCCACAGTGCCACTTCCAGCTTTTTCTGTTTATGTAGTACTGAAGAATCAAACCCAGGGCTTCATGCATGCTAGGCAAGCACTCTACCACTGATCCACATTCCCAGCTCCTATTTAATACTTTAAACTCCAGTAAACTATCAACTCTAAGGAAATTAGGGTGATAGACTCAAAGTAACCCAAATACAATTGCTGGTAAAATCATTAAACCAAGTAGCATATGCTGAATACTAAAACTGAAAATGTTTGTGGAGCATGAAACAAAGGATAGAGCTATTCCCCAAAGCATCTTATCCAGCAGCATATTATCAGGAAGCTATGGCTCCACTTAATTAAAAAAATTATTTTGGCATTAGCAGCATGGCAAACGTTGAGGATTCTCCTTCAAATAACTGGAAAAAAACATGTAATACATTCAAGAGTGAAGGTAAACCAAAAGTATCTTTCTATTCAGAAAAAGAATTTCTTCATTCAATCAGAGAACATAACATTAAAATTGAAAGTCATAAGTCTCTTCTGAAAGTTGTTGAGCAGTTTATAAATACAAAAGAACATTTTTTTTCAATAAATAAATGGTCCCTAAAGTCTTTACTGATGACTTCTAGAATCCTCCATCACTGCTGCCGGGGCCAGCTCCAGTCCCCTGAGAGGCGTTAGCGGCCAGGGCAATGGGACATCTTCTATCATTAGGAAATTCTTCTTACGTTATGCATTTCCTCAGTATGTCTCTTCATAGTCTGAATCCTGAGGGGAAGAACAGCAGCTTTGGTATTTATGTGAAATACAATGTCACAGTGAGAATTTAGGGAGAGGTTACATGTGTGGGAACCTGCCCTGGAATGACAACAGCAGGTGTGACTGACGACACACAAATGTGCATTCCCAGAGCAGCACAGAGAAGTATCCATTCTGCTTCTCTTCTCAACCCTGATGGAGTTTACTCCATTCAGAATAAAAGTCCTCTATAAGGGTCTATGAAATCTGTATGCTGCCGGTTCTCTCTGGGTTCAATAAATTATATTCTTGTCTCTCCCTTCTTTCCTGCTACACGATCTTTTTGCTGTTCCTAGGACTACACTGGCCCTGCCCCAGAGCTTTTGCACCTGCAATTTCCTCTTCCCAAAGTGCTCCTCTACAACAGCCACTGTCTTGCCATCCCCTTCTTTCAGGAGTTCATTCAAATATCATCCTACTGAGGGTGTCCCTAACCATTCTACTTTTTTCCATTTCATTTTTTTCTGTACCATTAAATATCACCCAATATACCATGTTTTTTCTTATTTAAAATTTTAGTCAGCATTTTAACCCTAATTATGAGTGACATTCCAGCTGGGTATCACAGGAGGAGAAAGAAATATTCAGGGGAAGAATATTAAGTAGAGGGAGTGAGCATGTAGCGGCCGCTCACGGCGGGGCTCCCGGGGCAGGCCACAGGGGCCACACGCGGCGACATGGAGGAGGAGGGCAAGAAGGGCAAGAAGGCTTGAGTAGTTGATAATGAACATTTTAAGGAGACTGGAAAAACCATGTGGGACAAGCTACCATTAAAGTGGAAGATGGGTTTTAATAAAATGTATCCTTTTCGAATAAATGCTTTATGGTATTAAAAAAAAGAATATTAAGTAGTTCTTTGAGGTCAGAAATTTTTATTAGTGGTGTTCACCAATACGTCCTAGAATGGAGCACCTAGCACACGCCATACACTCAACAAGTAAACTGTGAGTTAGTACCAGAAATGGGAGTAATAGCCACCCAAACATGAATTCATTTTGTGTTACTGAAACATTGAAACTCTGCAAAGTTGGTACTCCCTCTCCCCTGGACTGGCAATCATTTTCTCATCTTACCTATGATTGCATGGGAGTCAGAGAAACAGAGCCGCATGAGTAATCCAGCTGCACCACCTGCCAGTGCTGAGCCTGGCAGGAAGTGCAAAGGTGGCCCAGGTCTACCTCCAGCAATGATGGGTGTGTTCCACATTAGCTCACAGGTTGCTTTTGACCTGCTTCCAATTATACCACATCAGAGAGGCTTCCCCCAGCTTCCATCTCAGGACAGCCACACAAACCAATTAGTCAAAACAAGTTTTCAAAGAGGGAGGTGTGGGGGGGGAAATACAGCTTTTTGAGATTTAAATCAAAGCTGGGTTCTTTTCTTGGTGATAAAGACATCAAGTTGCCTAAGAGGTTACATCACTCTGACTCCCTGGGAAATACGAAGGCTTCGCAGAAAAGTTAAATTTGGGGTCCTGGGGCCAGTGAGTTGAAGGGCCACAGAATGAGTTCAGTGGTGTTGACATTCCTTTTTCAGGACTTGTCTGCAGTCTTCTTTCCAACCTGAGAGCACTATATTATGCCCATGGGGCAGAACACAAAATCATGCTGTGTACTATGGATTCCTGGAGACCAAAATGCTTTTGGGAAAGAAAGTTCAAACCTTCCTTGGACCTACCTGAAGATCCCTCATTGCCAGTGAGAGCAAAAAGAATCCCTCCAGTAGGAAGGAAAGCAAGACATCCTTTAGTAAATGGGGGAGAAATGACAGACTTACCAGACACTCAGCACAACGGACACAAAGTCTCGACATGCACGCGTCTTCCTCATCCTGGTCAGTGCTGTGGAAAGAGCACAAACCAAATCCCAATTGCTGTTATCCTTAGTATTGGGGATCAGCTAAAAGTTCAAGTATTTGAAATCATACAAGTTTGATTTTAGATCCAGTTCTTCCACTTTCTGGGTAACTGGACAAATCACTTCAACTCCAGGAGCCTGTTTCCTTATCTATAAAATGCAGATATGACCATATATCTTTAAGTATAGTTGTTAGAAGTACAAAACAAATACACATGAACATGAATCCCAGTTCCTGGTATATAGTAACCATTCCATGAATAGCAACTAATCATAAACATTCACTCATTCAAAACAGTACTGAGCACCAGTATTCTCAAGGCATTGTGCTAGGTTTTAGGGATTACAAAAGAAATAAAACCTGGTCTCTTAAAGAGCTTACAATTTCACAGGTGTCCAGGCCTACTATGAATTTAATAAAGACGGTATCATACATTGTGATAAATATTTTAGCAGAGTTAGAGTTGAGCTTCTGTGGCAGCAAAGGGTAGGGAGTGACTGATTCTCTCTTCAGGACTCAGGGAGTATCAAGATAAGGGGTGTCCTAGCTGGGTCTTACAAGATGAAAACTAGCCTCAGACAATGAAGAAAGGGAAATAGGACACTCCATGCAAGAGAACAGCCAGTAGGGGATAACAGTAAATAACAATAAATTTACATATGTGTATTTGTATATGCATATGTATATATACATATGGCTACAGCATATATGTACACACATTATGACTGTCATGTATCTATGAGGAAAAACAGTTCTCTCTAGCTAGATTGTAGGGTGAATGAGAACAAGCAGCACAGACACTAGTATTTGTACTTTATCATTTTGGGGCCAGAGATTCCTTGTAAGCACATTCTTTCTCCAGGAAATAAATGCACACACACGCACACACACACACACACACACACACACACACACACACACACACACACACACACACACACAGACTGAAGATTTTAGACCCTCTCAAGGTAATATCTTCCCTTCCCAGGCTAAGAACCTCTGATACAGACAGTGTAGAACTAATGGGTTTAATGTAGATATCTGTTGCTTTTGTTTTTTAGATTTTTTTTTTATGGAAAATACAGGCTCATGCCTATTCATTGGCAGAATGGAATTTAAAAAATGCTTTTGATAGCCTGGCGCAGGTGACTCACACATGTAATCTAATTACTCAGGAGGCTGAGATCTGAGGATCACAGTTTGAAGCCAGTCCAGGCAGGAAAGTCTATGAGACTTATCTCCAATAAACTACTCAGAAAAAGCCGGAAGTGGTGTTGTGACTCAGGGACAGAATCCAGGCCCTGAGTTCAAGCCCAAGGATCAGCAGAAAAAGAAAAAGAAATGCTTTTGATAACTATAAAGCAGATGACCAAGAATAGTTCTGGTTTATTTAAATTATCTTGCCCTTCATAGCTATTCTTTTCATGAATTTTTTCTGTACCAGTCCTAGGGCTTCAAGTCAGAGCTTGGGTGCTGTCCTTGAGCATTTTGCTCATGACTTTTTGAGATTTATTAGAGATAGAATTCTACAGATCTCCCTGCCCAGGCTGGCTTTGAAATGCAATCCTCAGATCTCAGACTCCTGAGTGGCTAGGATTATAGGTATGAGCCACCAGCACAAATCTATAGCTCTTCTTAAAGCCTCCTTTACTTCTCATGCATTTTCTGTCATACTTCAAAGATAATAAGATACAAAGAATAAGATACATACTTCAGAACTGTAGCAATGTCCAATCTTCTTACTAAAGCAGAGGTCTAGGACCAAACTGCCAACCCCTTCACTCTCTCCAAATCAATAGCCACATGTTTCCCATTCAAGCTTCCTTCTGGAAGTCCTCAGCAGGAGTATTCCATTTGAAAGGAAATTTCCCCAGAACTAATCTCAATCAGAGACAGATGTGTGTGGTGAATATGGAAGTCTGGGTGTGGCCCACAAAGCAAGGCTCTAACAAGAAATGTGCTGACCACTACAACTCTAGCAGGACTTACTCATCTGAAACTTCAATGGAAGACTTCTTCTTATAGCCAGACTTGCTCCTCTTCTTCATCCCTGCAGCCTTCCTCGACATTCTCACAAGCAGCAGAACAATAACTACTGCTGAGGGAATGAACACAAGAATAGAAAGAAGGGCCACAGAGGACAGCATGGTACCAAAACCTGGTTGGGGGAAAGGGGGACACAGAAACAAAGGTAAAAGGAAGGTGTGTCATCATGCTTGCTGTCACATGAAGTAAGTTCTACTTAGCTCTTATACTTCTGATTACAAAAGGAACAAATTCTTTGTAGAAAAGGTAAAATACACTAAAAGTGTACTGAAAGATACAAATGTACCCCTAATTCCACTACATAGATAACAGACTGATATTTGTTAATTCAAGGAGTACAAGAGTGCATATCGGGATAGACCGTCTATAATTATATACTAGTTTAACATGTGTACTTAACATATGATAAATATATTTCCATGTCATTAAAATCTCCTTTCAGATATGATGTTTAAGAGCGGTATTCTACAATAGTGAATAATTTATTAAATCAATTCTCTAATGGATATTCAAGTTGTTTCAATTTTTGTGAATCTGTAAGACATATTAAAACAACCATACTTATAATAAAGCTTTATATGTAGCTCTTTTACCTTAAGATAAATATTTTAAAGGGATTTTACTGAATCAAAGGGCATATGATTTAAAGTAATACGACTCCTACTACCAACCTACCCTTCAGAAAACTAATATTCATTTCTATTCTTTTTTTTTTTGGGTCCAGTCGTGGGGCCTGAACTCTGGGCCTGGGTGTTATCCCTCAGCTCTTCAGCTCAAGGCTAGCGCTCTACCACTTGAGCCACAGCACCACTTCCAGCTTTTTTTTTCTTTTTTTTTTTTGCTTATGTGGTGCTGAGGAATCAAACCCAGGGCCTCAGGCATGCAAGACAAGCGCTCTACCACTGAGCCACCTTCCCAGCCCCAATTCATTTCTATTCTTGCCAGAAGAATGACTGTGCCACATCTTTGAACCCTATGAGTATTGTCAAAAGAGATGAAGAAAAAATGATCAAGATACGACAAAACTAACAGGACTTAAGAAACAAAGAACTCCCACTCATCTGGTCGAAGCACTACTAAATATCCCCATGCTGCTGATCACATGTATGGTGTATATGTGTACACCGTTAAATGTTATAGACTGTGACAGACAATTTGCTCCAGGAAAGTTAGAATGAACTTGTGACTTTAAATGAGCATCATTATTCCACAATACTGTGAAATTCGGGAAATTATGTAATCACTTAATCACAATTAAAAAAAAAAAAAGATCCTCGGGGAAGGTAGGGAGGGAAGGGATAGTAGGGGGAAAACAATAGAGGGGGTAACAATGCTCAATAGGAAGTGTACTCATTACCTTACTCATGTAACTGTAACCCTCTGTATAGTATCTCTACAATAAAAAATAAAAAAATATTAAAAAAAGTAAAAATGATCAAGAAAGATAGAAGAAAAAAAGAGGAGGAAAGAGGGAGGAAGAGAGGAAAGAAAATATAGGAAAAGAAGAAAGAGAAGAAAGATGAAAGAAGGAAAGAAGGGAGGAAGGGAGGAAGGAAGGGTTTGGAAGGGAGGAAGGAAAGAAATGATTCATAATATACCTCTAAGTCTTTGGTTCAAATTCAATTACGAGCTAAAATGACCACTTAATAGTTACCAGGAAGAAATACAAAAAATAACAACAAAATCATTTCCAACTTCCTTTCTACCTGTTTTACACAGCATAAGAGAAGTATACTACCTCTCAGCATCAGAGGGAACAACCTTTCAAGCCATAGACAAGAAAACTCTCATAAGTGAGAGGATGCATTTATTAGGAAAAGTGGAATGACATCTATTTCAGAGACCTTTGGTCAACTGAAATTAAAATGAAAAGGGGATAAGGGAGAAAGAAATGATGACACTATTTGAAGATAACATTTAGTTTTCAAACTTTATCCTTCAAGAGACTATCAGCATGTCAGAAAAAAAAATCATTTGACACAAAGATCCAATGACTCAACTAGGGCACAAACTCAAATGGCTTTACAAAGGAGCCCTCCAGGCAGCGCCAGGGCAGTCAGCACAGAAGCAGCCTAGCCTAGTGGCAATGGGCTTACCCCTTTCTGTGATTGTTAGTTCCGTCAGGGGGATGTTATGGTGCACATCTGGGGGATTCTTCACAGCACAGCTGAATGTCCCATTGTCCTTCAGGGTAGGGTTGCTTATGCTTATGGATGCATCCCCTTTGTATACGTTTCCAGCCCAGGAGATCCGATCCCGAAAAGTGCCTGCTGTGGTTGGGTACTGGAAAGACTGATAGTGAAAAATCTAAGAAAGCAACACCAAGAGAGGAAAAGTTACTTTAGAAAATATAATGCAACATAAACCTAAGCAGGTCTAAAGTAATGAACAACTGTGCTGAGGGTTGTTAGGTTTGAGAGTTGGGGCGGGGCAGGGGGGGATGTTTTGTTTTTTATCCTCCATGCTTCAGGTAGAAAGACAGGTTAGTAAAAGTGATCAGAAAGCCAGGTATGGTGAGGTACACCAGTAATTTCAGCACTTGGGTAGAGTGGGGGTAAGGCAGGAAGACCACAAGCTTGAGACTAGCCTGGACTACAAAGCAAACCACTGTCACAAAAACAGAAAAACAAACAAACAAAAAAAACAATCAAGGATAGGACTGGTGAGAGAATAAAGGATTCTTTTACGTGTGCGTGCACTGTTCCTAAGGCTTGAACTCAAGGTCTAGGTGCTGTCTCTGAGCTTTGTGCTCAAGGCTAGCACCCTACCACTTGAGTCAGAGCTCTGCTTCTCTCTCTGTGTGTGTGTGTGTGTGTGTGTGTGTGTGTGTGTGTGTGTGTGCGCGCGCGCGCGCACGGGTATTTAACTGGAGATAAGAGTCTCATGGATTTTACTGCCCATGCTGGCTTTGAACCATGATCCTTAGATCTTGACCTCCTAAGAAGCAAGGATTACAGATGTGAGCCACTGGCACCCAAAATAATCCAGGAATATTATGTGGAATCTCTTCTCAATTCTCTCTTATACTCTGAAATAACATCTGTCAACCAGGAGCAATTTTGCTCTCCTGAAACTATTTGGCAGATTTTTTTTTCATTTGAAAATTTTATTTTTAGTTGAAAAATAAAACATGCATATTTATAGAATAAAATATGATTTATTTTGAAGTACTGGGAACTGAACCCAGGGCCTTATACCTCACTTTTATTTGTTCATTTGCTTACTTATTTAGAGGCACCTCCACACTATTTCTCAAAATGGCTGGACTAACCTACATTTACTCCAACAGTGCACCAGGTTCCCTTTTCTCCAATCCTTATTATAATTTCTCCTTTTTATAATAGCCTTCTGCAAGTGGAATTGATACTTCTTGTTGACTAGAAATATTAATTGTCTTGCATACACTTGTTGACCATTAATAGTTCTTTGGGGAAATATCTGCTCAGCTCCTTTGCTATTGAATTAGAGACATTTTTGGTGTCACAACTGACTTGGTAGAGGCCAAGGATGCTGCTGAACTTCCCACAAGGCATAAAACAGCCCACCACAAAGATCATCTGACTATAAATGTAAACAGGTCAAAGGTGAGAGAACCTTTGCTCTTAGGTAACATCTTCTGTTCATATAGCACTTTACAGTTTTCAAATAACGTCCCCATATTTACTCACTCATAACACTAAGTTGTACATAGTAGGTATAACTACCTAAAGGGAAATGAGACCCAAAACACAAACTTAAGTGAGTAAAGCTGGGCATGGTGGTTCATGCCAATAATCACATCCCTCAGGAGAATGAGGCAGGCCTGGGCTATGCAGTAAGTTTAAGGTTAGCCTGAGATACACAGTAAGGCACTGTCTGAAAAAAAAATTTTTTTTAAATTATTCCAAGGTACACAACTGGTATGTGACAAAGGGGAAATTTTTGTTTATTCTCAAAATCATTAGAATGGAAAAATATAATCTAGCCCCCCTCAAGTTATCTATCCTGCCAGTTAATACTCAATGACTGTATGTCAAATTAGAACAATGCTGCTTCACACTTCATCAACAAAAACACCTAAATGTACCTGGAGATAGACCAGGCAGGTAGCTACAAAATAACACAATTTAGCTGAGCGCCGGTGGTTCATGCCTATCATCCTAGCTACTCAAGAGGCTGAGATCTGAGGATCACGGTTCAAAGCCAGCCCGGACAGGAAAGTCCGTGAGATTCATATCTCCAATAAACCACTAGAAAACCGGAAGTGGCGCTGTGGCTCAAGCAGTAGAGCACTCGCCTTGAGCTGAAGAGCTGAGGGACAGTGCCCAAGCAAGCCCAGAGTTCAAGCCCCATAGCCAAAAAAAAAAAACCACAATTTTTCTTTATTATGCAAGATCCAAGGCTTCTCTCTCTTTGTTTACTTGGTACATTCTCTCTTATGAAACCAACATTTCTAGCCACTGAATTGCCCAATTTGAAGAACTATTTTACAGAAAAGATGCTGAATCACTGACTAGTTAATTATCTCATGCATTCACTCAACAAATATTTAGTGCACACCTACTATGTTTTAGGTACTGTGTTGAGCAAAAGGATATACAGGAGCCACACAGGCATAGGCCCCACTCTCATGGAGTTTACATTCTAGTACTAAATAATGATATTAAGAAATAGTATGTGTGATGAGGCCTACTTGTTGATTAGCAGCATCAGGATAAAAGAATTTAAAAGGTTGGAAACTCATAATTGACAAAAGGCATACTACTCATTTTCTAGATTAATTTAGCCCATAAATTCCATGTTAAATTGTTGATATTCACACCCTTGCAATTGATTTATTTGCTAGAATCCTGACTAACCAGGTAACTGGAACCTTACGTCATGACTTTAAAGAGCCTTTCTGGTGAGTTTGCTGATTTTCAGACCAGGCTCAGAGGACAGTATTATTAGAGAACTACTATTTACATGCAAAGTGTGTGTGTGTGTGTGTGTGTGTGTGTGTGTGTGTGTGTGTGTGTGTGTGACAGAGAGAGAGAGAAAGAGAGAGAGAGAATACATCCCCTGCTCCTGTGAGTTTGAACTTAGTGTGTAGGCACAAAGCCTCACTCTTGCCCAGCTGGCTTCCTTGGCTTCCTTGCTTGACTGGCATTCTACCATTTGAGCCATTCCTCCAGTCTGGCTTTTTGCTAGTTGCTTTTATTTTGGGTGCCAATCCTGGGGTTTGAGGACCTGGGCACTGTCCCTGAGCTTCTTTTGTGCAAGGCTAGCGCGCTGCCACTTGAGCTGCACTCCACTTCCACCTTTTTTTATTTTGGGTGCCAATCCTGGGGTTTGAGGGCCTGCGCACTGTCCCTGAGCTTCTTTTGTGCAAGGCTAGCGCGCTGCCACCTGAGCTGCACTCCACTTCCACCTTTTTTGGTAGTTTTATTGGAGGCACTAGTGTCATGGACTTTCTTGCCTGGGCCGGTTTTGAACCACAATCCTGATTATTAAGTAGCTAGGATCATAGGTGGCTGGTTGTTCTTAAGTCTAGCAGTTTTGGTGTCTCACTTGCCACTACTCACTATCCCCTGGATCTCAGCCTGCTGAGTAGCTGAGTAGCTAAGATTACAGGAACCAGTAGCACCAGGTTGTATGTAGGATTTGTAACCTAAAAAGCTCCCCAGTGTTTGTTCTGTCCTACTTTTGGCTAAGGAAACACAGCTAAATAAGGTCAGCCATAGTTTCCTAACTACTCAGAATAAAGCAAACTATTTTAAATCTGCAAAAATAGGAAACATAACTACAGCCTCACACCCTTCACTACAGTCACCTACCTTGCACCAATTTAATGGCCCCTAAAACAGAATTGAAAGGTCAGACACTAAAGTGAAAGAGATTTTTTTTCCAGAAAAGGAAAAGAAAATAAATTAATTGACTACTTTCAAAAATTCAATCTTACATATGGCTTTGACATTCACATTCTTGGATGGCATCTGTCCTGAACTAAGGAAAATACTGCTGGAGTCATAAGGAAAAAGGTTTGTTTGTTTTTGGTTTGGGTTTTCTTTTGTTCTGCTTTTTGGTACTAGTTCTGGGGCTTGAACTTAGGGCCTGGACTCTGTTCTTGAGCTTCTGTGCTCAAGGCCAGCACTCTGGCCACAGCCACAGCTCCACTTGTGGCTTTATTTTTTGGTAGTTAATTAGGGGTAAGTTTCATGAGCTTTCCTGCCTGGGCTGGCTTCAACTCAGGATCCTCAGATCTTAGCCTCCTGAGTAGCTAGGATTTACAAGCATGAGCCATTGGCACGCAGCAAAGGTCTTGTTCTTTTTTTTTCATATAGCATTGTAACCTTCAATTCAACGAACACTAACATTTAAACCATAAATGTGTTTTATATGTGTGACTAAAGTATATTGTTTCTAACACTGCAAGATTATCTGTACTAACATCTGTAACCAACACAAAGTACTCCCATTTCCTTTAAAGGCAGCTGTATAAATCACTGCAGATGTTTACATGCTGGGAGAAGCAGCCAAGGTAAATCTGCAGAGCATAGATAATACAAACAGATACACCTACTGAGACAACTTTCAATGACAAATTATGAGCACTTTTAAGAGAAAGGATGAGGTGGGCTCTGGTGGCTCATGCCTGTAAACCTAGCTTACTCAGGAGGCTGAGATCTGAGGATCAATGTTCAAAGCCAGCCCAGGCAGGAAAGTCCATGAGACTCATCTCCAAATTAACCACCAAAAACTGGAATTGGGGCTTGTGGCTCAAAGTTAAGAGACAGAGCCCAGGCCCTGAGTTTAAGCCTCACAACTGACCAAAAAGAAAAAAGAAAAGAAAAAGAATGTCTGTGATTGGTGCCTATAGAAGTTTTTCTAGCCAACAGTATTAGAGATATCCTTTTTAGTATATCAAATCTGAAGATGAATCTGTAACACCATGCAAAAGGAAACAACAAGGGGGAAACAAAAATAAACCACACTTCCTTTATGCTTTTGACAATTTTCTTTCCTGCAGGTTATATGAAAAAATATTTATTTATTTAGTTAGTTAGTTAATTAGCTAGTTAGTTAGTTGGTGATAGGGTTTGAACTCGGGGCTTGGGCTCTGTCCCTGAGCTTTTCTGCTCAATGCTAGCAACTCTACCACTTTGAGCCACAATTCCACTTCCTACTTTCTGATGGTTAACTAGGAATAAGAGTCTCACAGACTTTCCTGCCTGCTTCAAACCAGGATGCTCAGATCTCAGCTAGGATTACAGGCATGAGCAGCCAGCTCCTGGCACATATGTCAGATTCTTATAGGGAAGAATAAAAAAGGCCCTGAGTGGTCAAATGAATGTCACACAGGGAAGAAGCTCGTATTCTTCCATAGAAGCTCATCTGTTCAAAGGCAGTACCATGTGGGCCTATGACTTGCAATACAAGTATTTCCAAACTATAGAACCAGAGGACGGGACTGGGGATGTAGCTTAGTGGTAGAGTGCTTGCCTAGAATGCATAAAGCCCTGAGTTTGATTCCTCAGTAGCACATAAACAGAAAAAGCTGGAAGTGGTGCTGTGGCTCAAGCGGTAGAGCGCTTGCCTTGAGCAAAAGAAGCTCAGGACAGTTCCCAGGCCCTGAGTTCAAGCCCCAGCACTGGCAAAACAAAAACAAAAACAAAACAAAAACAAAACAGAGGACTCATGGAAATATCCTGCAGTTACTTACAGATTCTGTGCGACTGCTGCTGGGAGGACGGTATGTCCAGTCTATGGTCAGTTTGTCAGTGACATCTGAAGATGACTTGAAGGTACATCTCAACTTGACCTTTTCTCCAACATAACCTCGGATGTGGGCATCTGCACTAATCTCCAAGGAAAGCACAGTATGCATACCTAATCAAAGCAAGCCCAAACACTTAAAATGTGTTGATTCCAGGGAGACATGCAGGTCTGGGTAAAGAATATAGACATGCTGGTTATCATGTTTAGAGCCTTCACCAAAAAGCCAGGTGATCAATCTCCTCTCAGGCAAGCCCACAAGTAACAAGGGGCTGATACTGGCAGCGATCCAGGGTAGCGCTTTTATCACTTTGCCATCTTAAATCACAGACTGAACATGCAGTAAAAACTGAAAATCTGGTCATACCAGCACTTTTTCAGGCACAGGCTTGTAGCTAAATGAAGTACAAAGAAGCAGGCTGCCCACAGAGGCCTAATGCCAACAATGCCCATTGCTTACTTTCACCTCTGTCCCAGACTCCCACATGCTCCAGGAATAGGGCAGCATTTGCAGGTCTAAGCAACTGAGCCCAAGTACAACGGGGCCGCAGCATAGAGCGCCAGCAAAGTGAAAATAGAACACATAAATTACAGAATTTTTAAAAACTGATCTAAGGTTTATCTATTTTTCTCCCTTTTTTTTTTTTTTTTTGCCGGTCATGGGGCCTGAACTCTGGGCCTGGGTGCTGTCCCTCAGCTCTTCAGCTCAAGGCTAGCGCTCTACCACTAGAGCCACAGCGCCACTTCCGGCTTTTTCTGTTTATGTGGTGCTGAGGAATCGAACCCAGGGCCTCATGCTTGCAAGGCATGCACTCTACCGCTGAGCTACCTTCCCAGCCCCTTTTTCTCCCTTTCTTAAAGGTGGTAAACTAGAGCCTGGCGCTAGTGGCTCATGCCTGTAATCCTAGCTGCTTAGGAGGCTGAGATCTGAGGATCACAGTTCAAAGCCAGCTTGGGAAGGAAAGTCCGTGAGACTCTTATCTCCAATAAAAAACCACTAGAAAATTGGAAGTGGCACTGTGGCCTCAAGTGGTAGAGCATGCCGCCTTGAGCTAAAGAGAACAGGGACAGCTCCCAAGCCCAGAGTTCAACCCCCATGACCAACCCCCCCCCCCAAAAAAAAAAAAAGTAAACTAGAGAGGAAAAGAACAAAAAATTGAATGTTCTCTACATTGTAAAAATCGGATTATCATTTTCAAACCCTCCAGAGAATGGTCTTTACAAACCATTCATGTCCAATACTCCATTGTCCCCAAAAGTTGACATTTTTTTCCTGAACAATCCCTTCTGCTTTCAGAAAACAGTTAATAGATATTTGTTTTCAACCAGGAGTCATATTTCAAAATTTTAAGTTGCTAGCAATTTGTATTTTTTACTTCCTTATCCACCTCAGTAAGTAACCATTCTTCTGGTCACCAAAAGCAAACAGAACATCAAGATTTCATAAAACAGCAAAACCACATCCTGTTCTGGAAAAACAAAAAACACTCCTCCCTCTGGTAGAGGCAGGATGGTGTAGTGATTGAGTATACAAACAACAAAGCCAGTGGGCCCAGGTTCAAATCCCAGCCCTCCCTATTACTTACTGGCTCTGCAGCCTTAACAAGTCAATTCTTCAGCCTCTCATCTTTATGAGAATATAATGCTTACCCCAGAAGGTTGGTGTGAGGATTAAATGGTAAGTACAACACTGGGAAGCCTACCAAAAAAACCAATGTGCACATCATCATCATCATCAATCACTACCATTATTTGCTCTTCCAACCTTTCCTACCACAGTTCTGAGTCATTAATTTTACAGACTGTACTTACTATTGTCTACCTTAAATCATTTTTCTCACTCTTCTCTAGACAATCTAGTCTGGGCACATTCCTTCTAAAAGACCAAGACTGAGTTCACTAATAAGAACTTCAGTTAAGAACTTGCCCCCTCCAGCCAGGCGCCGGTGGCTCACGCCTGTAATCCTAGCTACTCAGGACGCAGAGATCTGAGGATCTCCGTTCAAAGCCAGCCTGGGCAGGAAAGTCCATGAAACTCTTATCTCCAATAAACCACCAGAACACCGGAAGTGGCGCTGTAGCTCAAGTGGTAGAGCACTAGCCTTGAGCTGAAGAGCTAAGGGACAGCGCCCAGGCCCAGAGTTCAAGCCCCATGACCGACCAAAAAAAAAAAAAAAATTAGTAGTACATGCTTAACATGGCACCTAGAATATTTTAATACTAGTTCTCATTATTAAAATAAATACTATACATATCCAAAACCCTTCAATAATTCCCTATTGGCCAATTAGATAAAATTCAAAGTGCAGCAATCTGGCTTCAAACTTCTCACTCTACCACCTATCCATCTCATCCCTTTCACCAAGCCTGGAACGTTCAGTCATTTCCCAAATGTCCCAGTACTTTTCTTTGTGTCTTCTCTAGAAGATGCTCTATATCCCCCCCCACCTGCCCACACCACTCCTGCCTGAGTTGTTTCCCACCTTATCACACCTCCAGTATCACACACCTTTGAAATACCAGTCATGTTGGGGATGCCTTCCCAGATTCCCTGATGAAATTGATCATCCTTTCTTTAATGTTCCTCTGACAGTTAATCTGTAACAGTACTGAAGCACAAATGCTACAGGTTCAGTTTACAAAGGCATGAAATGAAATGCCTCCAGGACAAAAATCCAGAGCCAAGGGAGCAGGCAGAGAGCCTCAAAGTAGTGGTGCATTACCACAAATTCTAGTACAGAAAAAGTAAAAGTACTTATTAGTCTCATACCCACTCCCTATGACCTCTACAGTATTTTCAACACTTTTGGGTGGTTTTATTCATTGGTCTCTTTGTTTGGCAGTGTTGAAGATAGAACCCTATATGCATGGCAAGGGCTCTCCCACTAAGCTATAACCCCACCCCTATTTTTTAACACTCTTAAATTCCCTATGTTTCTATCCCCACTCCTATTTTTTAACACTCTTAAATTCCCTGTTTCTATCTTTCCACTACATCCATCCAGAAGGGCTCAGCTTGGTAACCACTTTCTAGATTGAGCTTTGTATACTTTTGAAGGAGGAAAAAAAAAAAATCACACAATTGCACTGAAAGTTACATTAGGGAAAGCAAGATGTCAAGAATGATTCCCAGGTTTCTGACTTGCTAATGACATTCACACAGAGAGGAAAAGCCAGGAAAGTATCAGGTGTGGCAAGAAACATCACTTTTTTTTTATCTTCAAGATAACTAAGGGATAATGTCAAAGAACAGCTGGTTTAGGGTAAGGGTAAAAGTCAGCAGTCTTATGGCCCATGAGCCAAAGGGAAGCAAATGGCTTTCACGAGAGGAAAACAAACTAAAGGTAAATGGCAACACACTCTACTTCCAGCTCACCTGATAAACAGCTAAAAAGATTTTCAACACATTTATGTAAACAAAGTTTTACTATGTCTTATTCATTTATTTTTTAATTGTCCATGCTCCTTTTGCATGTTTCACAGAACTGAGCAGCTGCTACACACACATACACACAAACACACATTAGCTACACACATGAAAAAAGTAAAATGTATAAGATTTGATGGAATCTCTGGTGTATCATTTCTACATACTTCTGCAACTCACACAGGAGGACCAGTGTTATAGATTTAAATAAGCTAATAAGTGAGGCTCTATTTTTGAAGAGGGAAGCAAATAAACACTGCTGTGAAGCCAAAGTTTATTGCCTAACAGATTCAAAAGATAAAACATAAACACATACACAGAAGAAATGCTGGAAACATGCTAAATGAAATGTGCCAGTCATAAAAGAGCACATTGTAATGGTTCCCTATATGTTAAATGCCCAGAATAGTAAGTAAATAATATAAAACAAATTGGTGGTTCCCAGGGCTCAGAGGTGGAAATAAGTATGGGATTTGAATTGTACATCCAAATGAGTCAATTGTCCAGCATGTAATTTGTCACTAAACCTGTTATTTTTTAGAAGAATATATATTCAACAAGTACAAGATCACAAAATTAACATTTAATGTTTTAAATTATTTAATCTGCTGGCTTTTTTGTTTTTTTGGCCAGTTGTGGGGCTTGAACTCAGGGCCTGGGTGCTGTCTGTCAGCCCTTCAGCTCAAGGCCAGTTCTCTACCACTTGAGCCACAGTGTCACTTCATTTTCTAGTGGTTTATTGGAGAAGTGTCTCACACTTTCTTGCCTGTGCTGGCTTTGAACTGCAATCTTCAGATGTCAGCCTCCTGAGTAGCTAGCATTGCAGGCGTGAGCCACCAGTGCTGGCATTGTCAGGAGTTCTTCAACATGAAATGACTTTAAGAAAAACTCATCAGGGCTGGGAAGGTGAGTCAGTGGTAGAGTGCTTGCCTTGCATGCATGAGGCCCTGGATTGGTTCCTGAGCACCACATAAGCAAAAAAAAAAAGCCGGAAGTGGCGCTGTGGCTCAAGTGGTAGAGCGCTAGCCTTGAGCTGAGGGACAGGGCCCAGGCCCAAGTTCAGGCCCCACGACCAGACCCCCCCCCAAAAAAAAGAAAAACTCATCATGCTAGGGATATATCTCTGCGGTAGCAAGTTTGCCAACATGTGCAAGGTTCTGGATTTGATCCCCAGCATCACAAAAGTAATTATAAAATGCAGTTTTATTATGATGGTTGCTATATTTTGAGTAATTACTGTTCCCCCGAGACGGGCAGGATAGCTTGACAGTAGAGCAATATTTACCTCAGTTTACACATACAGACAGACTCAGAAGAAAACATCTATAAGCTCTGGAATTTTTTTCTGGGACAATAATTGAACTTTTATTTTCAGTGTCTGTGAGGGGGGGGGGGTATATTAAATGACAGTAGGCTGGGCCTGAAAACTGGATTGCAAAAGAATTTAGCTGAAAAACTGGACACTTATGACACAGGCAGCTGGGTGGAACCAGGGAGTGTGCTGACAGCATGAAATTAGTCACCAGATAAATAAAAACTTCCTAGCCTTACCTGTTGAGAATACCTGAATTTTATTTATTTATTTTTGTCGGCTGTAGGGCTTGAACTCGGGGCCTGCACACTGTCCCTGGGCTTTTGTGCTCAAGGCTAGCGCTCTACCGGTTTGGGGGACAGCTCCACTCCTGATTTTCTGGTGGCTAACTGAAGATGAGTCTCAGACTTTCCTGCCTAGGCTACCTTTGCACAGGGATTCTCCGCTCGCTCCTTTCAGAAATCCCCGTCACTTACAGGGAAATTTTATGAAGTTAACAATTTACTCTAATGCTAACCATACCACCGATTTCCTAAGAACACGCACACACAATCCAGGAAATAATTGCACCCTAAACCGAAGGTGATCGGATTGAAACTTACGCCATCTGAAAATGGCATGAAAGCAAACACACCATCAAGCCGTCAGCTCTGTACCTGTGGCACTAAAGGGTCAATTTTAAAATATCCTTTCTTATATCTTAAAAAAGGGTGAGTGCCAAAGAGGTTGCTTTTCGTGAATCCTGCGCGTCCTGTGCGCTTGTGTGGTGAACTTCACAGCTCCCTCACAATCCCACACCCCGCGGGGCGCAGGCCGGCTGACTAGGCCTGCCTTTCTCCGCTTCCTAAGCAGGGTCAAGCCACAGCAAAGGGTCGGGCTGGCGGTCGGCCCTAGAGCGGCAAAACCTAGCAACACAAGGGAAATAAGACAACGAACGCCCGAGCAAACCCACGGCGGCCAGCCAGGGTCGGGCGTCCGGCCGGGCGCGCCGGGCCCTGACTACAGTTCCGGGCCGGGCCGCCCAGGCGCTCGGCTCGCGGCGAGCACCCTTCCCCCCGTCTGCCCTGCGTCCGCTCTCCCTCCCCCCGCCCTCCCGCTCCTTCCTTCCGGCCTTCCTTCCCGTCTTCCGTCCACTCTTCCTTCCCAGAAGCCGAGCGGGGGCTTTCCGCGGACCCCCCCCCCACACACCCGGAACCGGAAGAGCGACCATCTTCCGGACCCCCCCGACCGGAAGTGGGGCGGCCCGCGAGCGCACTCACCCCGGAGGAGTAGGACGCCCATGAGGGCCGAGAAGGCGCAGCCCCGGCCTCCCGCGGCTCCGCTCGGCGGCATCCCGGCTGCTCCTCAGGTACCTGCACACCTTGTTTACCGCTCGCTCCCAGGTGGGCCCCACGCACACTGGTGGCGCCGGAAGTGACGTCAGGGAGCGAGGCTGAGGGAACACCTAAAATGGCTCCTTCCCAAAATCTTTCCCTGGTTTCCCTGGCCCGTGCTTAGGACCTGCCTGCTGGCTTTTGCTTAACACTGAAGGAGGTCAGACTCTGGGGAAGCTTGTACTTTCATCTGTATTAGTATGCTAATTTTGATCCTGACTCTTGCAGGATTTTATACCTCCAGATCATTTAATTGAACCCTCAAAAGCCCCATAAATGTAGAGTTCATAGAGATCTCATTACATACTGGATCAGTCAATAGATCAATATGTATTAGACCTAATACATGTTTTTGTGCCTCATGTTTCTTTGGTTCCTTTCCTTTTAAATGTTGCAAATACAGTGTCCAGAATTAGGTGTTTACTAAATTGCTGTTGACTGTGATGATGGTTCAAGTCCTTACAGCACATATTAAGATGTAAAGGTAGTGGGGTTTGTGTTGCACCTTTACATTTTTTCAACTGCCAGCCCTTTACTAGACTTGAAAGTAGTTTCCCTCTCTTAACAGTAATGCAAGAATAGCAAATACAATCGTTGGTACTGTTCAGGAATCTTCAAACTAGCCAGGTGTAGTGCCTCTAATCTCAGCACTGATGGAGGCTTTAGCAGGACCATCACAGGTTTGAGGCCAGTACAGGCTCAAGTTCCACGTCAGCCTAAAAATGTTCCCCATCTAGATAGCTTTTTTTTGTTTTGTTTTGTTTTTGTCGGTCGTGGGGCTTGAACTCTGGGCCTGGGCGCTGTCCCTCAGCTCTTCAACTCAAGGCAAGCACTCTACCACTTGAGCTACAGCACCACACCATCTAGCTTTATGCTCAGTTCCCATCTAGCCAGAGCAATGTGAAAATTCTACGGAAACCCATATATTTTCATTTATCCAGCAAAAATCCATTACTGACTCCCAGGTGATCTCTAATAAAAAAGTTTTACTGAAGGTACAATATCCCCGTTTTTTGTTTTTGTTTTTTTGTCAGTCGTGGGGCTTGAACTCTGGGCCTGGGCGCTGTCCCTCAGCTCTTCAGCTCAAGGCGAGCGCTCTACCACTTGAGCTACAGCGCCACTTCCGGTTTTCTGGTGGTTTATTGGAGATAGGAGTCTCACGGTCTTTCCTGCCCGGGCTGGCTTTGAACCGTGATCCTCAGATCTCAGCCTCCTGAGTAGCTAGGATTACAGGCGTGAGCCACCAGCGCCCGGCATATATCCCCGTTTTTATTCTATCTGCTGTATAAAAACTTCAGATGTGTACATAAGGAAATAACTTTATTACTAATATTTTATTTACACAGTTTAAGGCATAAAAAATAAGTTACAATACAAAAGTGACCTTCAAAAGTAACCTTCAAGAACGAAACACTAAACAAGGGCATATTATCCTCTTCCGGCTTTAGCCAAGAAACAGCTACAGGAATGCTGGAAAAATTCTCCATGAGTTTTTCACTACTTTATTACACCGATGGAATATCATGCAGGTCATCTATTTGAAGAAATACCCAGTTTTACTTACATAGGTTGAATTATGAAGAAAAATATAAAAACGTGGATTAAAGGTAATACAGATTTCAGATTCAATTTTTAGCCTCAAAACTGAGCAGTGAAAGTTCACCTTTTTAGGCTGTATAAAAGCAGGAGTCAGGTATGGAATGGATCTCAGAATCATGGTACATATGTAAATTATGCCAAATTTTTAAAAATAATATTGGAAAAAATCAAGTTCTAACATCCTCAATCTATTTGAAAATATATTGATATAAAGGATACTGAGGTTTGGTAAAAGGAAATCCATATGCAACCCAGTCAATGCAAACAAAATATCAGGCTGTACAGATGAGACTTAATTCTATCCTTTGAACAAATGCTGCTACCCTGAAGTTTGGAATGGCATCAGGTAAATAGACTCTTTTTTAAAAAGCACGTGTTTCTCCAAAGCCCACTTATAAAGTTTACTATTTCTACAAATTTATGGGCAAAAGAATAGTTTTATTTGTTACAGTATTTTAGCAGTTTCTTTGCTCAATATCAAATTTTTACTCTTTTAAGCAACTAAATTACAACCAAAAGACATTTTAAGAAAAAAAAAAAAAGTAATCTCTTCCAGTAATGCTAGACAAAACTCAACCATTTGGGGCTGGTCTTTTTTCACCAGCCTTAAGTTTTTTTGTGTTACAGCATACTGGTTCACACTCCTAGTAAGCTGCTTATTCATTCCAGTCTGCAATGAGCACACAGTTCACTGTTTTGGTACAGATTCAATACTTGGGAGGTACATATTAATCTATACAGTCACTGCTTGTGAAAGACCTACATTGTAGATTGTAAATCTACATTGTGTTTTTCACAATATAGAAAAATGTGAAGAATTATTCATCCCGAGATAACATTTGCCAGTAATCATTGCCATAACCTTTTGTGTTATATCAACCAGTTATAAACCTTGGATTCATTGATGGCAATCACACAATAAAAACTAAAAAACTTTCTACCTGGAATACTGAAAGAAACCCAATAAAACAAGATATATTGAATACTTAGGAAAGCCATAAAAATCAAAATTAATGGTTTAAATTTTGGATTTACTGTCAATCAAAACCAAGAAGACATAGCTCACCTTTTAACTGAAATATGAGAAGGATAACAAATTCTAACTTTAGTAGCAAGAATGCTGCTGTAAAGAAACCAGTATGTAAAAGGAAACTGCAGATAAGTGGCTTTTATCCCCTTTTGATGCTAGTGTGTGTGCCCACAAAGTCATACTCCAGGAGTGTTTAAAGGCAAAAATGTAGCTTCTTAGTTTACAAACTAACACAAAACATTTGAAAAACTATGCACATTCTGAAATTAAATAAAATGTTCCTAATGAGTCTGTGTAAGTCTTGTCGTGTTTGTTCTAGAGCCCTGTGCTGCCTGCAGGGGGACATTGCTTATCAGGTGGGTATACACTGCAGAAATTGTAGGAAGACAGGCCATAACTGGAAAAGCCAAATGAAAATTTCCATTAACTTCAGGCAGTATTAACTGCAAGGAATGTTAGGATCCTTGTTCTTGGAATTCTTCAGCTTCCTGAAATATAAAAGTTTTAAATGGATTATATATTTAGGAAGACTACATAAGGAATACTTGGCATTATGGATTACATGATTAAATCTATTCTATTATTAAATCTATTCTCCATTGCCTAAGGAAAATATTCTTAAACTTATTCTCCTGTTTTAGTTTTTAATAAAAAACATCCTTGTCATGGGAAGGGATGGGAAGGGGAAACAAAGGAGGAGGCTACAATGCTTGATAAAAAAATGTACTCATTATCTTGCCCATGTAATTGTAACCCCTCTGTACAGTATTTTCACACACACAAAAAAAAAATCCTTGTCACATGGTTCCCAGATCAGTGCCCTTTATTTTATAGCCTCTGGGGATCTAGGAAGGACACTGGAATGATCCACAGTTCAGTTACCTGTATACATTCCATGCCTGCCCCTCCTCCTCCCAAGTAAATAAAAATCAAAGATTCAGAAAAGGAGAAAAGACAATATATGGAATTCTTCCATCACCTAATTTTTAAGGATTGTTTCTGCAAACGTTTTTAAGCAAATCACTGGTCCTTACAATTTCATGGTGCTTTTATGTTGCTGTTGTTTGTTTAGTTTCTTTGAGTAGGGGTTCCTGTATATAGCCTAGACTCACCTCACATTCATTATATAGGCCATGCTAGCCTTAAACTTGCATTGGTCCTCAGCCTCCCAAATGCTAGAATTACAGGCATGTTTCTCCATGCCCAGCCTTCCACTGTGCTTTTTTTATTTATTTATTTATTTATTTATTTTTTGGGGTCCGGTCGTGGAGCCTGAACTCTGGGCCTGGGCGCTGTCCCTCAGCTCTTCAGCTCAAGGCTAGCACTCTACCACTTGAGCCACAGCGCCACTTCCGGCTTTTTTCTTTTTTGCTTATGTGGTGCTGAGGAATCGAACCCAGGGCCTCAGGCATGCAAGGCAAGCACTCTACCACTGAGCCACTTTCCCAGCCCCCCACTGTGCTTTTTTTAAATAGAGACATTTTCCTATGTAATGAAAAATAAATCCCTAGAGTTATCCATATTCAATATTTCCATATTTAAAAGTTTCTCAATTACCCATCCAAATTTTTTTACATTTACTTTACTCCAACTTATGTCCATCCATTCAGGGATCATAAAGTGCATTTAATATTATCTTTTTTTTTTTAATCTGATAGCTTATTTCTTTTTCTGTTCAGAAGCTGGTGTTTACTAGGTAAGTGTTAAACAACTAACTTAAGCCATACACCCAACTTTTAATCTGACTTGTTAAGAGATTCTGCTTGATTTTTATTTTTTATTTTGGGGGGGGGGGGGTGTCCGGTTGTGGGGCCTGAACTCTGGGCCTGGGCACTGTCCCTCAGCTCTTCAGCTCAAGGCTAGCACTCTACCACGTGAGCCACAGCACCACTTCCAGCTTTTTTCTTTTTGCTTATGTGATGCTGAGGAATTGAACCCAGGGCCTCATGCATGCAAGACAAGTGCTCTACCACTGAGCCACCTTCCTAGCACCTCTGCTTGACTTTTTTTTTTTTTTTGCTACAAAAGCTTTATTTTCATTTGGTCCAAGTCTGCTTGACTTTTAAAAGACAATTATCTTCGGTAAGAAATCCAAATTTGGTTTTCTATTTTTATAAAATAGTCACTTTATATTAGGTTTTACAAATAAAATTGTAGCTTTAGCCTATAAAATGTGACTGTCGACTAATAAGTCCTCTCAATTAGAATGAGATTTTACAGACTAAAGTTATTAATAGCAAAAATATTCTTGTGTCATAAAGTCGTTTGTATTTACATCTAGAGATCAAATGTATTAGACATACTTCAGAGAATGGGAGAAATTCTGAGCATAGGAAAAATACTCCTATCTTTCCATTTAAGCATGGTAAACCAGAAAACTAGAAAGTCAGCTTTATCATAAGCGAACTAGATTTACAGTATAATAGCTAAATGAGGAATTGAAATAAATAGTACCAAAGTTCTTTTGTCAAAATGCCATGAGTATCTTATTATTTTGCTCTCTCAGTGTCATGACTAGGTTGCAGTATTGAAAAAGAGTAATCTCTTCATGTAAAAAAAAATTTTTTTTTTCTTTTTTTTTCCGGTCGTGGGGCCTGAACTCTGGGCCTGGGCGCTGTCCCTCAGCTCTTCAGCTCAAGGCTAGCACTCTACCACGTGAGCCACAGCGCCACTTCTGGCTTTTTTTTTCTTTTTGCTTATGTGGTGCTAAGGAATCGAACCCAGGGCCTCAGCGTGCAAGGCAAGCACTCTACCACTGAGCCACCTTCCCAGCCCTGTAAAAAAAATTTTTTAGCTGGTCATAGTAGCTACAATTTGCTCACACTTACAATCCTAGCTACTCAGGTGGCCTATAGTAGAAAGATACAGTTTTGAGGCCAGCCTGGGAAAAAAAAGTTCTTAGATTCCCCCATTTCAGCCAATGAAAAGCTGGGTTCAGTGGTTCATGTCTGTCACTGCAGTGTGTAGGACCCCTAAAAAGGATAGTCTTCACATAAGCAAGCCCATAAACGCCTTATCTGAAAAATAACTACTGCCAAAAGAGCTAAGGATGTTGTTCAAGTGGTAGAGTGTCTAGCAAGTTCAAGGCCCTGAGTTCAAATCTAATACTGCCCCCTAAAAAAATGATAGACACATTAAAAGTTTATTATTAATAATAAAATTATATTTTTTAAAGAATTTTATTGGTGTTAGTATATATAACCCCAAAGCTTCTAAAACCTTGAGAATTATCTCAGCTTTAGTGGCAAAGTCTAGTTTATTAATTCTTGGAGAAAGTACAGCAAAGGAAGATGTCATCATTTTATTAATAAGATACCCTGGCCACTGCCTCTAACTTCATTTAGGAAACAACTCATAGCCACATAAGTTAATCTGGGAGATGGCCCAGATAGGTCAAAAAGTGGAGGAAAGGAATCAACCCTTAGTGAAGCTTACCATCTAGGAATGTTAGTCTGTATCTTCTAAAAACACAGAGACCTTGTTTTCTTGGTTGAGCTTTTCTTCTTCTTTTCTGTAACAAAACAGAACCCAAATGTCAAGTGAATAGACAAGAAACAAAGTGGGGGAAGTGGTGCTGTGGCTCAAAGTGATTGAGTGCTAGCCTTGAACAAGACTGCAGGGACAGCACCCAGGCCCCAAGTTTAAGACCCACAGCCGACCAAGAAAGAAAAATAGGGGGAAATCCTATAGAAATACCAGGCAATGTGTTTTTTCCCCATATCTTGGGAAGAATTACACAAACCTGGGAGCGAAACAACTACTCATCCCCCATAACCAGTTAACACTCCTTGACCTGTCTTGGCCATCTGAACTTAAGATTCTTTTCAGAATGTCTGAGATCTGATTTTGGAAGTCTAGAAATTTATAGGACACACTTTACTTCAACATTGGTTATTTTGCCTCTCATTCCTATTCTTGTTCAGAATATGTTTTGTGTTGACTAGAAGTCTTCTTATTGTTTATATTCTATTCAAACTAGGATTCAGAGATGGGTTTCTTTTTTTGTTTTTTTCCTCTAATTTTTTTAAAATTGTCTTCGTAAAAGTGATATACAGAGGTGCTAAGTTGCACAAGTCAGGTAATGTGTACATTTCTTTTTGGACAATGTCACCCTTCCTTCGCTTTCTCCCAGTTTTCCCTCCTGTCCCCACTCACAAGTTGCATAGTTCATTTTCAACATGGTGTCCAGTGAGTACCACTGCTGCATTTGTTCACCCTTTGTCCCTCCATTTCTGTGTCCCGCCCCAACTTCCCAAAAACAGATAAATGAACAAACAAGACAAAAAGAAAAGAAAAACAACAGGCTGACTTCTAGGTAGCTTAAAGAGGAAACAGGAGCTCAGACTTTAGGCTCTTGACATTTTCTGAATTTTTGGCTTTTTCAAGACTGCAAATTTTCCTGGCCTTCTCAGGAGCAACTTCTCCACTGCCAATGGGCCTCTCAGACACCCTCAACCAAAGCCTGACCCCAAAATCTGTTCTAGTGGACGAGGAAGAGAATTCCCCAAGTGGACCAGAGCCAACTCCTCTTCTTCCAGAATCCTCAGCGTCCTTAATAACAGACCTTCAGAGGTTGACTCTGCACCCGTGGACCAGCCTCCTGTCTCCTCAGTCTGTTCAAGCCCAGGTCCTCAGCACCAGGAGAGAAAGGCTCTTACAGCCGGTAGATGCTGCCTTTCCTAATGCTGGGATCCAGAGAGTGTTATTGGAGCAGGAAAAAAATCTGGCCCACTTGAGATATGTCCTTAAAAACAGATCTTCACAAATTCAAGAGCTTCTAGAAGTCCCCACCATAGTGCTTCTGGAAACTCCACCCAGGTGCCCTCTCAGATGGCCCACAAGGACAACTCCATGTGTGGTGGTCCACCATCCTCACCATCCTCTCAGAATTCTCATAAAGCATGGTGGCAGTATGTCACAGCTTTGTGCTCAGCAAGCTCCCTGACCTTGTACCCCTCAACAGGCCAGAAATGCTGGCCCAGAGCAACAGAGATGGATTGACCTTAAGGCAGAGGAGTCGAAAGCTGGCAAACTGGAGATCTTCTCCAACTAAAAAAATGCCATTCCAATGTACCTGCAGCTTCTGCTTGACTAATGATAGGGACCCTTCAGAAAATGCAAGATTAGGGGCTAATAATGGCAAAGAGTCCTAGTAAATGACAGGTGTCAATCACTTGATAATTAAATATAACCTATTGTCAAAGCTCCTGGATGCTACAAGACACTGATTTTATATGCCAAGAATTTTGAAGATCCTGTGTGTCCTGTGATTTGGTTTTCTAGCTTTTTGAGTTTTTTTTCCTTTCTTTTTTGAAAATTTTTATTGTTATTATGAAGATGATATACAGAGGGGCTACATTTATAAGTCAGGTAGAGAGTACACTTCTTTTTGGACCATGTCACCCCTTCCCTTCCCTCGCTCTCTCCTGTCCCCATCCACAAGGTTTTTTTTTTGTTTTTTTTTTTTGGAGGGGTCCCGTCGTGGGGCCTGAACTCTGGGCCTGGGCGCTGTCCCTCAGCTCTTCAGCTCAAGGTTAGCACTCTACCACTTGAGCCACAGCACCACTTCTGGCTTTTTTCTTATGTGGTGCTGAGGAATCAAACCCAGGGCCTCGAGCATGCAAGGCAAGTGCTCTACCCCTGAGCCACCTTCCCAGCCCCAAGTTTTTTGTTTTTTATTTGGTCCTGTGGATATCTCTTCCTACTTCAATGCCAATAATTTGTTTTCTAAAGTCTAGGAGAGGTGAAGTCGTTATTTGAAGACGTAAACCATACTGATTTAGGTGTTGGGTAATGAATAGAAAAGATGACTGACATTTTCTGGTTGTCAAGTATTTGAGCTCTAATAAATGGAGATTTTGATGCATTAGTGTAAATAGTAGTAAATAAATGTGCATATAAGGAACTTGTCCCTTGTTTCTATTTTCTGGAGTTCATTTCAATAAATATCGTTTTATATGACCAGAAGTACTGCACCTTTGTGTTCCCCTTCTAGGAGTATCCTCCTTTAGGAGGTTGGTTTCTTAAACTCTTTAAATTGATTAAATTTATTTCAGTAAATATTTACTGGTGCCAGCACAGCTATATACCCAGAAAAAGAAGTAATCTTTCCATTTAAGAAAGAATTGGAACTCTTACCTCAACAACAGACAAATCTAATTCAAGGCAGGGATGGGAGGGAGAAATTGGGGGGAAGCAAAAGGAGGGGTAACATCCAAAAAGCAGTGTATTCACTATTTGACTTATGAAACTATAACCTCTCTGTACACCTTAATAATAACATAGAATTGTATTTTTCTTAAATTCAAAATGGATCAAAACCCTGACTGTAAGAACTAAAACTATATATCTCTTAGAAGAAAATGTATAACATTCATGATATTGGATTAGGCACAAAAGAGCCAGCAACAAAAGAAACAGATTAAGTTGGACTTAAAACATAAGACTTGTGCCTTAAAGGACATTGAACAAAAGAAGTAAAAAACAGAATGGGAAAACCAATTATAAATCATATATTTGATAAGGGATTGGTATTGAAAATACATAAAAAACTCAACTAAACAATAAAAACACATTAACCAACCCAGTTATAAGGCAAGCAGGCTCTGAATAGTTCTGCGGGTAAGCTATACAAAGAGCCACAAACAGGAAGCTCAGCATTATCCATCATTATGAAAACGAAAATTAAAACTTCAGATACTACTTCATATCCACTAGATGGCTTTAATTAAAAAAAAAATGTTTTAAGACAATAACCAGGTTTAGTGAGGGTATGGAGAAGTTAGAATTCCCATACATTGCTGACAGGGATGTAAAATATAACTGTTTGGGGAAGCAGTCTGGCTATTATTCCTCCAAAAAATGAGACAATTACTGTAAGACTCAAAAGAGTTGAAAACAGGTCTACACAAAAACTTGTAGGTGTCTATTGATAGCAGCATTAGTTATATAGCCAAAGAGAAGGGGGAAAAAAAACCCTAAATGCCCATCAGTTGACAAATAGATAAATAATATGTAGTAAGCATACTCGTTACACTGGAAGATTATGCAGCCATTAAGTATTAATGAGACAGATGCTGGTGGCTCACATCTGTAATCCTAGTTACTCAGGAGGCTGAGATCTGAGGATGGCAATTCTAAGCAAGCCCAGGCAGGGAAGTCTATGAGACTCCTCTCCAATAAAGAATAAAAAGCTAGAAGTGGAACTGTGGCTTAAGTGGTAAAACTAGCCTTGACCAAAAGAAGCATAAGGACAGCACCCAAGCCCTGAGTTCAAGCCCCAGGACTGGCACACAAACACACAAAAAAGTATTGTTGAAGTACTAATACATACATTAATGAATGTTAAAAATATTAAATGAAAGAAGTTAAATATAATAGGCTACATATTTTATGATTCTAGTAACAGGACATGTCCAGGACAGGCAAGCTCCCATAGATAAGTGGGTCTGGGGCTGGTGAGAGAGGAGAACAGGGAGTAATAGCTAAAAGGAATGCAGTTTCTTGCAACGGTAGGGATTTTAGAAAAGTGAGCAGGTTAAAGGTTAACATTAAATGGTTGTTGCACAACTGCAAATTTTGTAGTATTTAAGTTTATCTCAATGTAGAAATGCTTTTTGAGCATTTCTCAATTGGCTATCGGCTTAGCAGATCACTAATACTTAGCCACCCTGCTGACTTCCTAGTCCTGTCTTTGGAAATGTGTATTTCACTTTAAAAGCAAGGGGTATTTTAGAAAAACTTGAAAAGCAAATTTTATAGCACCAAATCCCACATTGTAAAGAAAGTATACATTGAAATCTTTTGCAAAATTAAAAAACCTTTTGCAGAGTTACTCTTTACTCCTTAATTAATCTGTCCTGTGAATTAGCATTCTTTCACACAGGATTTACTCAAAGGGAAAAACATGTTCAACAATGTGGCCCCCCACACAATACCAAGAGTCACCATAAGAAAGTGTTAGACTTTCCCATCAGCGTACAGCCTTACAATTTTATCTCCATCACTCTATGAGCTCTCTCAGCCCGTCGCTTTTTCCGAAAGTGCTGGAAGAGGACGACCAGGATTACTATGATGATCATCAGCGCACAGGCACAGCCAATGGCCAGAGCCAGGAAATAGATCTCAGAGAAGGTCACTATAAGGGGGGAAAAAAGATCAGGTGATCAACTCAAGATTCCATAAAGAACTATGACGGTCAGGCACTGGTTGTTCATGCCTGTAATCCTAGCTACTCAGGAAGCTGAGATCTCAGGATCATTTTTCAAAGCCAGCCTGGGCAGGAAAGTCTGTGAGACTCTCATCTCCAACAAAAAAGCCCGAAGTGGAGCTGTAGCTCAAGTGGTAGACGACCAGCCTTAAGCAATGGAAACTCAAGGACAGCATCCAGGCACTGAGTTTGAGGCCAAGGACTGGCATGGCATGCATGCATGCACACACACGCACATGTGCATACGCCTACACGCACATGTGCATACGCCTACACACACACCACACACACAAAAAAGAACTATGATGAAATCTGAAGGCAAATAGCATACATCATTAAACGGAACCTTCCTTTTTCCTGCCTCTATGTATAAAATATCATGTTACCCTGTAAACTCTAGAACAGATAGCCCCACAGAACTGCTGCAGTGGATCTTAAAACATAATCCTAGGGATCAGCAATAGTAGCACTTGAAAACTGAAATGAAAAATCTCAGGTCCAGCTCTACTGGATTACAAATGGGGCCAGCAGCCTATGCTTCAACATGTCTTTCAGGTGACCAAGATGACACTAGAACTTAGAGAACCAGTGAGTCCGATGACTGCCTAGAAGGGCAATGTTATTACTAACTGAATCAGACCTAGTGCCCAGCCCATTTCTCCCTTATGTGCCATCTCTATCAGTCAGTGAGTCATTTACTCAGATTTATTAAGGGCCTACTATTTTCCAGGCACTGTGATAGCCAAGGAAAGCAAAACAAAAATTATTTTCAAGGAGTTCTTGTTCCTTAGGAAGATAAGTAAATCAGTAACTTCAGTCTAGGAAACAAGTAAACAAGGAACCCAGAGGGAAGAAGAGTCCCTAACTAGACTCAAGTCTATAAAACCTGCTTCTGTCCTTTCATTTGATTTCTGATTTGCTCTTCAATAAACGCTCAGAGGGCTGGGAAGGTGGCTCAGTGGTAGAGCGCTTGCCTTGCATGCATGAGGCCCTGAGTTCAATTCCTCAGCACCACATAAGCAGAAAAGGCTGGAAGTGGCACTGTGGCTCAAGTGGTAGTGTGCTGAGCTGAAGAGCTGAGGGACAGCGCCCAGGCCCAGAGTTCAGGCCCCACGACCAACAAAAAAATAAATCAATAAACACTCAGAGCCAGAAAAGATATTCGAGAATGTCAAGCCTAGGAGTTTCCAGCCTAGAATCTCCCCCAAGAAGGATGGAAAGAAGCCAGGTGCGTACACTCATAAAGCCAGCACTTGGGAAGGAGAGGCAGGTGGATCACATATTCAATGACAGCATCAGCTACAAAGCCAGACCCTATCTCAATAAAGGTGAGGAGGACAGAGAGTTGAGATGATCTATGAACCTACATACTCCCATGTCTCATTGGGTATACCTCCATTTTTGGGGGGGGGGTCCGTTTGTGGGGCCTGAACTCTGGCCTGGGCGCTGTCCCTCAGCTCTTCAGCTCAAGGCTAGCGCTCTACCACTTGAGCCACAGCGCCACTTCCGGCTTTTTTCTTTTTGCTTATGTGGTGCTGAGGAATCTAACCCAGGGCCTCAGGCGTGCAAGGCAAGCGCTCTACCACTGAGCCACCTTCCCAGCCCCTACCTCCATTTTTTGTGTGTGGGAAACAGGGCCATAGATACTCAATAGATTGTTTTCATTTGATTCTTAAGAAGTAGTAATTCCAATATGTTTAAGAACTATTCATTTCTTGTCTAACCCGTTCATCAAAAGAAATTTAGGTTGAGCTGGGCACTGGTGGCTCACATCTGTGATCCTAGATACTCAAGAGGCTGAGTTCTGAGGATCATGATTTAAAGCCAGACAGGGCAGGAAAGTCCCTGATACTCTTAAATAAACCACCAGAAAACTAGACATGGTGCTGTGGTTCAATGGTAGGGCATTAGCCTTGAGCTGAAGAGCTCAGGGACAGTGCCCTGAGTTCAAGCCACATGACCGAAAAAAGAAAAGAAACTGAGGTCGAAAGTACATTACTTCCAGAATTTCAATCAGTTCTCCAGATTGCACTGCTTTCTATTGGTAGGGACTTGAGAAGATTGTTTCAATCCGTACTATGAATGAAAGGAGGAGGCCATGCCACTTGACAGGCTCCAACCTTTGGAGTGGTGTGTAAGGGTTACCCGCCACCCACTTGGGAGACTGCAACAGGAGGATTACAAGTCCAAGACCAGGTCCTGTTTTGGCATTATTAACTTTCAAACTTTCTTGAAGCTTTAGATTCCTCCTTTGTAAGACAGAGACGACAATATCCATTTCTGAAGTTCTTATTAAAAAGCAAAGCCAAAAAACAGTTCACATATATTGTTGGTAAAAATGGAAAACAACATGATCAACAGCGTGAAGAGATCTGTAGCGAATCAGTAAAATGTGTCCTGACACGTGGGAAGTGCCCACCATTTGTGCCTGCCCTCGGGCGGCATCGGGTTAAATGAGATAGTACTGGCCAAGCACTGCAGACCCTGCCGGCCCAGAGCAGGTAGACAGGGAATCAACAGGCCAATTGTCAGTCGTTTATCAGAGCTGCTTCCTCTCCGTCTCGGAGGAGCTCAAGGCTGTTTTTGTCACAGAATCCTCCAGATCCCTTCTCTCTCCCAACAAAGCCTTGCTCTTCTCCTGCCAGGTCTCTCCGGCCGCCTCGGCAGGGCAGCTCCCAAGCGCCAGCCCGCCCCAGGCTCGCAGACACCCGGGCCGCGGCCCCTGCGGCCCCCCAGCTCCCGCCCGGCCCACGCCACTCCCCCGGCGTGACCTACCCGTCTGCACAACGCTGAGCCGGATGGTCCCCACCAGCCCATCCACATCGGGTGGGTTCTTCACCTGGCAGGTGTAGGTGCCATTGTCATCAAACTGCAGCTTCCACAGCATAATGGAGGCGTCATACCGCTCGGGGTTCCCGACCCAGACCACCCGGTCCTTGAACCGCCCGTTCTTGGGTGTGAAGGGATCCAAGTGGTAGTAGAATACCTAGGGAGGCGGGAGGCGGCGCTGGGCGCGGGGACGGAAGGGGCCCGCCGGACCCCGCCGGACCCCTTCTCCCTAGCCCCGTCTTCTCCGAGCTCCGCACGGGTCTCCCCCGAAACACCCCAAGTTACCGACTTACGAACTGCTCGGGGCCCCCATCCCGAGGCCGGAAGTTCCACGTCACGGTCAGCGCGTCGCCCACCGGCGCGAAGCTGGAGAAGGTGCACTTGAGCCGCAGGTCGGTGCCGTTGACCGCCTCCAGCGCCCCGGACGTGTAGATCTCCACCGCCGCCGCGGACCACAGCGCTGGGGCGAGGAGACCAGCGGTACCGGCCTGGCCTGGCCTCGTCCCGCCGGGCTCGCCCGCCCGCCCGCCCGCGGCGTGGCTCCCGCGTCCCCGGCCCCGCGCGGCGACGCCGCCCCGAGGTGCAGTCCAGACCCCAGAACTGCTGCGCGCGGAACTGGGGGACCGGGACCTGGAGCGCGGCCCAGCCCCGACTAGGCCGATCTCCCCGCAGAACTCCCCGGCCCCAGGCCGGGTCCCGCCACGGAGCCACCTGAGACCGGAGCGCAGTCCGGGGCAAGGCGCCCGGACGGCAGAGCGCGCCAAGTCCGGCCCGCTGGGCGGGGGCCGGGGGCCGGGGGCCGGGGGCCGGGCGGGGACCGGGGGCCGGGGGCCGGGGGCCGGGCGGGGCCGGGGCCGGGCCGGGCGCCCACCTGCGCTTACCTGAGAGCCGCACGCCCAGGAGGAGCAGCGCCGCACGCGTCGGGCCCGGGCCATACATGAGGGAAACCCAGCCCTGGCTCCGGAGCCAGACCGGGCGGACCGGAGCTCCAGCACCCCGCCAAGGCCGGGCCGGGGGCGCGGGGGCGCAGACCCCTCTTCCCGGGGACCGGTCGGGTCGCTCGCCGAGGGGGCCCGGAGCACGAGCCTGTGACTCACACCCGCGGCCCGCGTTCCCGACTGGACTGAAAGGTGGGGCTGCCCGGCTCGGCGCCCTCCCCACCCCGCCCCGCCCCGCCCCCCTCCCGCCTCCGCCCTCCCCGCAGGTCTGCACAAAGGTCCCAAACTCCAGCCCTCTCCGCAGCGGCTCCCGCCGGCCGGGCCCGGGGAGGCGGCGCCGGCCCCCGCCGCCCGCCGTAGGCCGGGTTTGGAGAGCGAATGTGGGCGCCCCTGGCCCCTCGGCCGCCTCCACCCAGATCCCCGCAACCCTCCAAAACCCGAGCGTGAGCCTGGGTTCGCCCCGGGGTAGGTGGATTTCCCGGAGGCCCGGCTGATCAGACCAGCGCCCAGCGCCGGGCTGGGACACCTTCTCTGGAGGAGTTTTCGGCGCGCCCTGCCTGCCTGCGCCTCCCCTCCATCCAAGCATTTCCAGAAATGCTCTCCACCGCGAATGCTCCGGGTTTGGCGTTGTGCAGGGAACAGGCAGCAAGCGGTTAAAGCCAGAACCTTCCTGACTCTCTTTCCACAAAATATCTGCCGGTATGGACAAGCAGAGGATTCCCGTATCCTTCACCTCTCCTGGGCCTCAGATGTCATCTGCCATGTCTAGGGCAGCCTTCTATTTGAGAGGTCAAAAAGGTCGAGGGATTTAAGTGAGAAAAGGGGCGTCTGGGAAGAGGCCTGGGTCAGAGCCCCAGCAGTGACAGGACAGGAGGGGAAGGGTGACCGGCCCTGATCCCTGGATTAGCCGGCTAGAACCTCTTTAGTGATTCATCCAGTACCTCAACTGAACCCTGGAACAGAGAAGGTGCCAGGAGGCAGAGCAAGGACCAGGCTGAGGAGAAGAATAAAACCTCAGGCTGGGGATGTAGTACAGTAATAAAGCTCATGTCTAGGATATATAAGGTCCTGGATTCAGTCTCCACTCCCCCCCCCCCCCCACACACACACACAAAAGAAAGTTTAAAGAAACAAATTCTACCAAAAGAGAAGACGAATATGGAATTGAAAATGAAGAGCATAAAAGAAAGATGATGTGATCATGCAGCAAAACCAGGTTGACACCAGCAAAGACCAGTTCTGTTAGAAGCCCAGGAGCTGCCTCAAATGGAAGTCGCTAAGTGCTAGAATGAACACGTTGCAATGAGTGTTTCTGAAAAAAGAGTGGCCCATTTGTCAGTTTCTAGGACTCTCTGTGCAACCTAAATTCAGAACACTGGAATGTTCAAGGAGCCTTTAAAATAATGGTAAGATCATCTTTCTGGGGCTGGAGGTATAGTTCAAGGTAGAACACCTGCCTAGCAACCTTAAGTTTAGTTGCCAGCAGTGCCAGAAAGAAAGAAGAAAGAAAAGAAAGATTAGCTGGCTCATGCTGTAAGCATGCCTTGGATGAAGGCTAATGGTTCAAGGCTAGCCTCAGTAGAAAAGTTTGTGAAATCCTATCTCAAAACTATCAAAAAGCAGATCTAGTATGGCTCAGGTGGTGCAACGCCTCTAGAACATGTCTTCCAGTACAAGGCCCTAAGTGCAAACATCTTGACAGAGGCAGGGGAGGGGGGAGAACACATTCTGAATACATTGTACGTTTCTGGTATATAGGTGAGAAGGAGGTGAACTCTAGAAACCTAGAAGAATAAATAAAGGAAACTTAATCTTTCAACTTTGCAGATAAATGCATCTCCAGAGGTAGAAATAGTAGAGCCTGGGGTTTTGAAGTCTGCAGCAAATCGTGAAAATTGGTGAGGTAGAGTTACACGGAGCTGAAGGATACAGTGAAACTCAGCAGGTGAAGAACCGGGGCAGGAAGAAATAGAACAGACTGCCTGTTGTTGAAGCAGAATTCTTCCCCAGTCGCCAGACTCCCTGAGAGTTGGCTGCAAGCCCTATTTTGAGAGAGACAGCTGCTCAGATCCCATTCCTCAGCCTAGGTCAAGTTCCTGGCTTTGTACTCAGCAACACCCAATTCCTTCCAGTTAGCAGGAGCGGCTCTGAGTCACTGTTCCCCACCCTGGATATGCAAGGAGGCAAGGGCTAAGAAAACGTGCTAAATAAAAAGACCACCACCTCCCAGCATTCCCCAAATGTCAAAACTGAAGGAATACAATCTTAAGGAGTGGTGGATGTCTAGGCAAATGAGAGAGAAAGAGAGACAGAGACAGAGAGAGACACAGAGAGAGAAGGTTTGGAGATAAAAAGAAGGGAAAAGTGCTGGGCTGATTGGCTCAAGCCTGTAGTCCTGGCTGCTTTGGAGGTAGAGATCTCAGACTGCGGTTCAAAGGAAACCCAGGCAAAAAGAAATTCGCAAGAGCAAGTGGCTGGCACAATGCAAGCACCAGTTGTCCCAGCGACACAAGGACTGGTGTTTTCCTCTCCTTTCCAATAGAGATGCCCAAGCTAGAGAATTACAGCCTAGGTAGGCCCAGACACAAAGCAAGACCCTACCTTGAAAATAACCAACTTAAAAAGGAGTTGGAGGCATGCCTCAAGTGGTAGAGTGCCCACCTAGCAAGCTCATGGCTTTGAGTTGTCTTCAGTACTGACAAAAAGGAGGAGGAGAAACGCTCAAGACATCATTTTTTTCCTTAAACTCCAGTAAAAACTCCCAACTCCATTTTTTGAGGTGCTGAACAGTTTAGGTTTTTATTGTATTTTTTATTACTATTATAAAGATGATGTACAGAGGGGTTACAGTTACATAAGTCAGTCCAACTCCAATTTTTAAAAATTGTCTTTTTCCACATCCTAAGTAAAAATACTTTTTTCACTACAAGATGAAATCAGCGTTCTGTGAAACAGACAAAAAAAAAAAAAAACATAATTTAGCTTTTAGGTAGTTCAGACAAAGCATTTGTTTACTCAAAAGTCCCTAAGTCCTATTAGGGAAAAAAAATACTAAATGATTGTTATATATTGGACTGCACATGCAAAAACAAGTCATTTCTTTTTCTTTTTTTTTTTTGGAGGGTCAGACATGGGGCTTGAACTCTGGGCCTGGGCACTGTCCCTCAGCTCTTCATCTCAAGGCTAGCACTCTACCACTTGAGCCACAGCACCACTTCTGGCTTTTTCTGTTTATATGGTGCTGAGGAATCAAACCAGGGCCTCATGCATGCGAGGCAAGCACTCTTCCACTGAGCCACCTTTCCATCCCAACAAGGCATTTCTTTACCTGGGAAGAATGCAGAGAGGAGGAAGGTATGTATTATCATCTTTTTGACTTTCCGATTTAAATTCCATCTTTAAATCATAAGTAGAAATTCTAAAAGGAGCAAAGAGAAACAAAGCTCCCCCCCCCCCTCCCCCCCCCCCTCCCGTGGGCAAGTGAATGGGAATTTAGCCCACACAGAGATCAGCACCAAGCCCTATAGCATTGGGAGGAGCAAGCAGGCCAGGTGAGAGGCTGGACATCGGTGGGCAATGCCTCCCTGGCCATTCAACTAATGTGGACTTTACCCTCAAAAACATCCCAGATGGCATAGTTAATATATAAGTTGATGGGGCACCGGTGAAGGCATGGAAATTCTCCGAACTTTCCCATGTGCTTTTCCCTATTTGTATCAATGGTCATATGTATAATAAAACCTGTAGGAGTGTGTGTGTGTGTGTGTGTGTGTGTGTGTGTGTGTGTGTGTGTGTGTGTGTGTGTGTGGACTTTCTTCCTCCATGAGGCAGTTCCATCTAGCATTTTCTACTCTTATTTCTATAACAGGAAAGAACAGTCACTGTCCTAGAGTGAGGAAAAGAAGGGTGGAGCAGATTCTTGAAGAGAGAGGAGCTCAAACTAGAACAAGAGAGAAAACTGGCCAAACTCTTAAGACGCAGAGATCAAGTAGCATAACCATGGTTACCTTGCTAGTGACCCGGTCAGATTCAAAACCAGGCCTGCCAGACTCACAAGTCAGCTTCACAGTCAACGTTGTTCTCTTCCACACCAATTTTCCTTCCCTGTTAGACTCTACCAGTTATGCGTGCAGTCAGCCAGTCATTGTATATGCACAGGTCATTGTTTGGCCAGCAATACATTCTGGCATGCCCTATTCTTCCAGAAGTTTTTTTTGGTGCAAAAATAAATGAAATAAACATTATGTATCCCCCTTTGGGTGTCCTGCCAGGAAAAAAAAAAAGGTTGGATGGGGAAAAATTTAGAAAAAATTTTTTATCTAAAATGAGGTTTAGATTGTGTCAGAATCTCATATTTTGTTCTTTTCCTATTATGAAGAAGAAGGAGGAAGAGGAGGAGGAGAAGGAGGAAGAGGAGGAGGAAGAGGAAGGAAGGAAGGAAGGAAGGAAGGAAGAAGAAAAAATTTTAAGTAGCTAGCAGGTGCCGAACACTGTCTTCAGGAATTCAATGAGGAAAAACGATAGAAATCTTAGCCCTCAAGGAGTTCTCAGGCAAACAAGCAAGTCACCTCTAGGTGATGTGTATAGTAAAGTAGCTACCAGTACATGTAGCAGCAAGAAAGATCAACTCACCCTGAGGGCCCTGGGTTGGGGGTCTGGAGGTCAAATCTTTAAGTGTCCAGCTGACAAGAGAGCAGGGTCCTGGGGTCAAGGCCTAGAGTTAGGGAGAATGCAGTAGCAAGGCCTTGTAGGAGCCCAGGTCAAGTACTCACGCCTGGGAACATAGGAACTAGCAACTGTCAAACCGTGTCTTTACATCTCACAATCTTCAGAAAAACTTTGTGAAGGTTTCCACGCTACAGATGAGGACACTTAGTACCTGCTCAGCATCACTTGGCCACCAAGCAGAAGAGCTGTGCCTTCATCCTCAGCCTGTGATCCTTCCTCTACAAAACAAACTTTTGACCAAGAGGCAGAACAGCGGCAAAGGAGCCGTAGAGGGGGGAAAAAATTGTCTCTAATTTTTCATTAAATTCTAGTCGTTTAGGGGAAACACTAATAAGTAATGGAAATTTTAAATGAGAGTGGGAAAAAAAAGGCAATGGACACCTACCTGGAATACTAAAGGAGTTTCGCTCTTTTTCTTTTCTAAAGGCTACAGGCATTGTTATGGGGTTTTACACCCACATACACACATTAAAAATTTAAGCATCGGCGAGCAAAAGTGTTTACACGAAGCACTCCTTGAATAAACACTGAGAGGGGTTGAAAGAAAATCTGTTGGTTAATTAAAAGATAGAATCTACAAGAACAGCATCGGGCCAGGCGAAAGGAACACTTTATCTCTGCCAACACCATCAAATATTTTGTTCCATAAACACCACGGAGACAGTGCACTTACCTCTGAGAACAGACATTAACTTAGGGAGGAAAGCTGAACTTGCAATTAGAATAAACGCAACTAGAAGCGAGGCTAGCAGCTCCGAGGCAAGACCTTACACGCAATTCCCATCAGCAATTCTGTTTTCCAGGCCTTGGCCTCAGCAGCATCGTCCAGGGTCTTGGATTTGCTGGAGCTCCTCTTGTTCTGTGCTCTTTCTACCACAGTCGTCAGGGGCAAGGGGCTGCACACACGTGGTCTCCTGCCAGGGCAGCTGGCATCATGGGTAGGGAAAGTATGCATCTGTCACTCGGGCAGTGGGGCAGGAGGGGTGGCTCCCAGGGTAGATGTGGACAAGAGAACCAGCATCAGGAACATTCTTAGGCTCCCTGGGAGCCCTGCCACATTCCCACATCCTGAACCAACCTTAGGACAAACACCAGGGTTAGTAAGTATTGAATAAAGAGACTCTCCAAAGCCAGGTGTCTCATGCCTATAATCCTAGGCTGAGATCTGAGGATTGCGGTTCAAAGCCAGCCCAGGCAGGAAAGCCCATGAGACTTTTAGCTCCAATGACCCACCAGAAAACCTGAAGTGGAGCTGTGGCTGCAAGTGGTATAGTGCTAGCCCTGAGCAAAAGCAGTTAGGAACAGCTCTGAGTTCAAGCCCCGAGATTAACAACAACATAAAGACTCTCCATAAGAGGAAATACTAGTTTAAACTAAATGCAACCGTGTTTGGTTTGGTTTTATCTGTAGTACTTCCTCCAGACTTTTATAGTATGTTAACATGGAACCAACTGGTCTTTTTACACTCTGTGAATCTCTTCAGAACTTCCTTTTTAACAAAAAACAACAACAACAAAAGACAAAAACAGAACCAAATGAAAACCCCGAGGCATTACATTTCCAAATACAGTCTGCAGATTACCCAGGAACTTATCACTTACCCTCAAGAAGATGACTATAAAAACTGGAAGTAATTATATGGCGTCATACACCTGTAATCTCAGCACTTAGGAAACTGAGGCAGAAGATCACAAGTTTGAGGCCAGCTTGTGTTCCAGAGTGAGACCCTGTCACAACAAAGTTTTAAAAATTTACTTTAACTTTTTTTTAATTACTGTAAGCCTACCTACACAGGAAACTGAGGTCTGAGAATCACCGTGCAGCCACCCTATAGGCAGGAGGGTCTATAAGACTCTTATCTCCAATTAACTAGCAAAAAGCCCGAAGTTGAGCTGTGGCTCAAGGGGTAGAGCTATGCCAGCCTTGAGCAGAAAAGCTCAGAAAGAGAGAGCATGCTAGCCCTGAGTTCAGCTCCAGCACCACACACACACACACACACACACACACACACACACACACACACACACACACACACTCACAAGGGTGATTAGCCAATCAAAAGTCCATCTTAAGGAGTTGAGGTGGGTGGTTGGGTGCAGATCAACTGCATGGAAGGTGCCTGGGGTTTGGGGTTTTTATCCAGTAGAATGGCTCTCCAGGCAAACATACCATGTGGCGTTACCTATTCCAAGGCCCAGCTTCTCATTTCTAAATCTATAAGCTGAGACTGGAACAAGTGATTTCTAAAGACTCTGCCAGTCTTTTACATTGTAAGCCTATGCTTCTGACTCAAAATGCTTCACAGACTAGAAACGCTTCTCAATCTTAAAACCCAGTATTACTGGAAATCCTCAGAGCCTGCGGCCCTTATGAGCACTTAGCTTCCTTCAGGATCTCACTCAGCCCAGGTGCTGAGTACACCCAAGCATTCCGGCCTCTCATTTCCCTTTGAGACCTGAGGCCTTCGGGGTAGCAAGCAGGTTGGACTTGTTAGCGCAGAATGCTTCTGGCTGGGAAGGGAGCCAGCTGCTTGTCCAAGCAAACGAGGGTCCACCCCAGCTTCAGGAAGGGGAGGAATTGGGAAAATCTCACCCAGCACCAAGGTCTGCTGAGCAACCCCGGCAGTAACCCAGAGGAAATGGGAGTTTTAAAAGAAATATATACATATATACACATATATACATATATATAATTGTCACCTGGGTATTTATTGTAACAATGCAGGCATTCTTTCAAATAGTTCTATAATAACTGGCAGAACTTTCTTCTTCTTTTTTTTTTTGTTTCACAATGTTTTTGAGGGCCGGCTTGTTTTCTGGGCAAATTTAAAAGTCGTACAAATCCAAAGGAGGCAGAAAAGTATGGGGTTAAATAACACTGATTACCAAGTCAAAAGCATGATGACTTTGTGAAGCCTATAATCAAATCCTAAAAGATAAAGTCCCATGGTCTGGGGACGTGGCTCAAGAGGTAAAGTGCCAAGCTAGCCATTACAAGACTCTGAATTTAAACCAACACCACACACACACACACACACACACACACACACAAGATAAAGTTCCTTGAAAAGTATTTTGTGCATAACTATGACAAAGGATGTATATACCCCCATAGTTACTTTAAGATCCCTCCTAATTGAGTTTTGGATGTGGATATTCATTCGCTCTTTTCACAAATTTCAGACTTTTGTGACCTAATCTCTGCCAACTTATCCAGCCCCTCTTCTCCTATCTCTCAGGTTCCTTGAATCTTACTCTTTTCTAATGTCAAACTACTTGCTTGTGATGTATTTGTACATACTAATCTGTCTTTATTGACCATCTGATATTTATTTGCCGTTCACATTCCATGAAGTATTCCCTGATCCCTGGAGCCAGAGTAATTATTCCCTTAGCACCTGCAACACGTTATGAGGGCCCTGGTTGCATTATGCTGTCATTATTGTCTATCCGTCTGCCTCTGCTCTACGCTGAGTCCCTTGAGGGCAGGGCCTGTGTCTTAATTCTCTCTGTCCCTAAATGCTAGGCACACAATAAGGCTCTACGCACATTTGCTAGATAGGCAAATGCTTCACATTCTCTGAACCCAACACCAGCAGTGTAGAGCGCCCTCTGGTGGACCCTAAAGAAAGCAGAAAGATGAAGACCTAAATAGCCCCAGCTTTCACTTGGTTTGTTTTTGTAGCTAATACTTTTTTCTAAGACTGAGATGTCTACACTGAAGGAAAGCATCCCACCTGACACGGTTTGAAGCCTAGGAACCACCACTAAGGAAAGGAAGCAAATCGAATCTATAATACAACAAACGTCCAAATTAAACTGATAGTGTATTATCAATCATATGTAACATATTATGAATTCAGTAATAACTTCCAGAATATGTCCCTTACTTTTATTTATGTGTTATAAATTTGAATTCTTAACTGAATGACCAAGAATGGTACTGTGTTGTGATCTGAAACCTAGAATTAGGAACATGCTCATTCATTATTTAACTTGGGTAGTGCCAGTACTAGGGTTTGAACTCAGGTCTATACACTCTACATTCAGCTCTTTCACTTAGCACTAATGCTTTATCACTTGAGCCATGCCTCCAGTCTAGCTTTTTGCCAATTAATTGATTGGAAATTGAGTCGTTTGGATTTGTCTGCCTGGGCTGGCTCCAATTAGCCAGCAAAAAGCTGAGAACAGGAGGTAGCACACGTGCTAAAATGCCAGCCTTGAGCAAAAAGTCTTTTAGTGTTTTTAACGCTTACAGCAGGCCCTGAGTTCAAGCCCCAATCCTGGCTCACAAACAGAGAAAGAAAGAGGAAGAGGAAGGGAAGGGAAGGGAAGGGAAGGGGAGGGAAGGGAAGGGAGGGGAGGGGAGGGGAGGGGAGGGGAGGAGAGGAGAGGAGCAAGCTAGGCCATAAGGCTGGCATGGTAGTGCATGCCCGTACCCGTAATTCTACCCTTCAGAAGGCTCAAGCAAGAAGACCACAAATAGTTTGAGGTCAGCCTGAACAAAATCCTGTCTCAAAATAAGAAAAGGAGGAGGAGGATTAAGAGGAGAAGGAGGAGGAGGGAGAGGAGGAACTGATTTACAATTCTGACAGTCTCTCATGGTGTATATGTATGCATATGCATTTTGTCTACATCATGGTATGGTTTAACACATTCTTCTAGGTTTCCTATTAATTGGCATCTGATTTAGAGTGGTTGTTCTCAATTTTCAGTGGGCATTGTTTCCACTGAACAGATTGCTGGTCCTGCCCTGACAGTTGCTGATTCTGAGCTGGATAAGACTCCAAATTTTGCATTTCTAAGAAGTTTCCTTGAGTTGCAGGTCACACCTTGCAAACCGGTAGAGTAAGCTAGACCTGGGCTCAGTCAGATTCAAGTCTGAAAAAAGATATGTCGGTGGAAATACAGCTGTACACAACACTGCCCTGACGCTGACAGCTGGATGGATCAACAGAACTAACTGCCTTTTGAGGATACAGCTGAGGCATCAATTCAGATGCAATACCAAACAAGAAAGGCCACTGTGCTCAGGGTGTGACGTGTGTCTGAAACTAAGAACTGTTACTTGGTACTGTGGCGCCCAAGCGAGGAGAGAACCGATGAGGGTCCCCCTCCTCCCAGCCTCCATGCCGCCAGCGTCCTTTCTTAAGGTCACCCCTCTCTGGAAGCTGTCTGCTTCTTGTTCATATTTCCTTTCTTCATCCACAGGGCTTAATCATGTCATGAATATATGGGTCTATCTATTTTTTTTCTGTCGGTCATGGGGGCTGAACTCTGGGCCTGGGCGCTGTCCCTCAGCTCATCAGCTCAAGGCTAGCGCTCTACCACTTGAGCCACAGCTCCACTTCCAGCTTTTTGGTAGCTAATTGGAAATAAGAGTTTCATGGGCTTTCCTGCCCAGGCTAGGTTCAAACCTCCATCCTCAGCTCTGAGCCTCCTGAGTAGCTAAGATTACAGGTATGAGTACAGGTATGCCTGACTCATGCCACAATCTTAAACCAACATATACTTTCAAACTAAAAGCTCTGGTTAATGAGGTGGCTCTATCCTGCTGTTGCACGGCCTAAGCACCATAAAGAAACAAAGTCTCTAGTGCTCAGTGCTTCTCCCTCTTTCTGTTGCAGATGGAGAAAAGAGGCCAGGATGTGCTTGGCCTGGACCACCAAGCAGCAGTACTTTCCACAGCATTTTCTGTGTTTGCCAAGCCCTCACCGGGAGGTTGTGGGGCCTCTGCCTTGAACCTTGCCAAGTGACGTAGACTCCTGTGGGCCTCTATGTACTTCCTGTGTGGGGCTCAGAAACCCGCCTCCCAGCCCTGACTCAGGTGTCTGCTTCAGACAATGGTGAGTCTCCTCTTACAGAAAGCCCCCCTTTTCTTCCCAGCCTTGGAAACACTGGGTCCTAGGTCCTTAGATCCGGTGGCTATTTTGAAAATGTTGTTGTCTGGTTTCCTTTACAGAAGTGATAGGCCGACTCATCTCCGCCATCTTAGCAGAGCGGGAGAAGGATGCGGTGGAGCATTTCCTGGAGCATCGTGGGCCTCTGCCTCCTAGCAGGTAAGTAGGATGGAATGAGGAAAGGGCAGGTTTCCCCAGGCCCCCAGAAGGCTCACAGCCTCACCTGGAACAACCAGACAAGATACCAAAGACCCTCACACACCAGGAGAGGAAAGGAACTGTTTGTGCTTGAAGGGGATGGAGGATTAGAGCTGGAGGAAACAAAACAACAAAAGCCAAGGTACCAGGGGACCATTCCAGGAGCAGCCAATGAAGGGAAGTTGGGATGATCGTATCAATTCAGAACAGAGGTCTCTCTGCCAGCAAGAGCAAGATTGTCTGGCAGTAAGCTAACCAACTTTAAGAACTAACACAGAGAGATTAGCAGAGCCAGTGTTTGGAGGAGACAGATTGTTGAACCTGAACTCTGCCCAGGGTGTAGCAAATTTAGTATCTAATGTTCAGTCTTTCTGGTGGGAACCAAGAACTTTCAATGAGTTCAGTCCTTCTTGAAGAGAGGTAGATCTAAAATGATAACTATCCGAGGATATTGGCATAGCATGGGTGAGATAAATGATGCAAAGAAGCATTGCCATTTATTCTTTGTATGTGTTCAGTGATTGAACCCTTACTGCTGTTAGGAAAATGGAGGAGAATGGAAAAGGAATAGGCCGAACTCATTCGTCAGTAGGCTAGGACTGTTTATTGCCAGCAAAGGCACAGAGCTTCCCATGGGTTTGGAAGTTGTGTGAGGGACTGGATTGGGGGTTAGCTTATATAGATCCTCACATGGAAGCAGAAAAATAAAACAAGGGCTATGGTCTCTTGGAGGCCAAGGGCAGTGTCCTGGACCAGGCCCAGAGTGGAATGCTCACCTGGGGTGAAGGGCTATGGTCTCCTGGGGGCCAAGGTCAGAATGACCTTCCTGCAGACAAGCACGTGAGCGTGCACCTGGTGCTTTGCTTGACCTGGGGAATTAGGCAGGAGTCAACCCTTCCATTGCTGCCTATTTACAGATGAAATGAGTTAAATAGCTTCTTTCAAATCATGCTGTTAGTAAGTGCTGAAGCTGACAAAGAAAACCAGAACTGTGTCTATTCATGCCTGGGCTTGGGACAACTGCACTAACTAAGGCAAAATGGCTCATGATGCTTTTATATCAAAGTCCCAGACGATGCAATTGTAGCCAGAACTCTCATGTCACAGCAGCCGCCATGATTTCTCCACTTCCTGCTTCATTGCCAACTTCTCACACACACAACACCCACCCACCCCTGTTAAAATGAAGTCTCTTTCAGGAGATTCCCTCTGGGTTTTGTTTGTTTGTCTTTGATACAGGGTTTTACCGTGTAACCTTGGCTGACCTTGAATTCCAGTTTCCTCTGTCTCAGACTCTCAAGTGCTAGGATTACAGGCATGTGCCACCACACTCTGTAAGAGTCTATATTTGTAATATGTTCCAAGCTTATTTACCTGTGACTAGTCCAAGGAACACATTTCTAGAAATATGGCATCATGAAAATGTGCCCAGTCTGTCTGGGGATGGGAGAATGTCTCATCTACTGTAGAGGCTGTTGGTAAACATCAAAATCTCAGGCAATAAGGGGAAACTAATCAGTGTCATGAATAGAAGTTATTGTTGACCCAGAGGACCCAGGATAAATGCCTTCAGTTCTCAATACCCAGACTCTAGTTGATGAGCAATTGGGGTTTCAGACATTTTCTCCTCTGACTTAAGCAGAAAACAAATGGAAAAAATTGAGACATTTGACAGAGACAGAACAAGAACGTCAGTATTTGTATGCAACCAAGAACTTGTTTCTCTTCCTCAGTCAGAGACAACTTTTCAAAATGGAAACTGGTTTATAAAACTCATTTATGCTTTCTGTAGTCACCTTAAAAGCTGCCTCAACTTTTTCTAAGTTTTATTTGTTGAATAGCATGTGTTCCGTGTTATAGGCTAGACGTTTCCTTATTCTGTTTCTTCCTGAAATGATTCCAAATTCATGGTCAAGACCCAGTAGTAAAAGTCACTTTCTTTTCTTTTTTCTTCTTTTTTTTCCTTTGGGGGTGGGAGTTTCCTGGTGCTGGAGCCTGAACATCTGTCTCTTAGCTTTTTTCTCTCAATGCTGCAGCTTTACCACTTAAACCACACCTCCACTTCTGGCCGATCAATTGGAACGTATCTCACACCCTTTTCTGCTGGGGGATGGGGAAACTTCAAATAGCAATCCTCAGATCTCAGGCTCCTGAGTGGATAGGATCACAGGCACAAGCCACTGATGTCCAGTTTAAACATCACTTTAAAATTTTTTTCTGTTTTTTTTTTCTTTTTATTATTACCTTTCAGTAGCTGTTCAAAGGCATTGCCGTTTAACAAAGCAGTTTATGAATACAATATGTCTTGCTCAAGGGAACCCTTTCAACATTGTCACTTACCCTTCTCTTACCCACCCCTTCCCTCACTCTTCTTAATTTCATCCATATACATTGCATTTTTTTACTGCATTCTCCGCTACTTCTTCTCTTTATTCTTATCATTTTTTTTTTGAAGTACAGAAATTACTATAAACCAGTAGAGCCTGAGAAGGACTTTAGATATTCGATAATGCGTGAGTGTTGCAGGCATTAACAATATGTACTAACTCTATTGTTCTTCTCTATTTTCCAGTTGGCACTTGGGGACAGGAAGGTAAGATATGCTTTCTTTCTTTGTTAAGAAACCAACATTCTTGGCACAGCCACATGCCAAGTAACAATGTTTCTGTCAACTAAGACTGGATAAACAGCATTGGTCCTCATAGGATTTTAATGGAGCAGAAAATTTTGTATCACCGACTACTTTCATTGTATCTTTTCTATGCTGAGATACACAAATCCTCACCATTGTGTTACAACTGCCTACCTATTCAGGTTACCCTGTAGGGCGTCGGTGTGCGGAAAGCTCTGTTCTACCACCTAGGTCACACTATGGCAGTCACACAAGGGGCAGACGGCCTCAGAACTGACTGCATTTGTGAATGAAGTTTCTCTGGGCCTCCCACTGCACTTCCCCAGAGACCAGTAAGAGGCTTCTGCCTTGGTCCTTTGCTCTTTCATCAGAAATCTAGCCCCAAAGAGGGAATCAACAGAGACCTCAGGAAACACCAAGTCTTAATAAGAAAACTGGAGACTATTGGCAAGTTGATAATACCAACAGTTTTCATTTACCATTTGGTGTGTCATTACCATTTTTGGTCAGTTGTGGGCCTTGTACTCTGAGCCTGAGCACTGACCCTCAGCTCTTCAGCTCAAGGCAAGTGCTCTACCACTTGAGCCACAGCACCACTTCCCGTTTTCTGAGTGGTTTGCTGGAGATAAGAGTCTCATAGACCCCAGGCACCAGGGACTCATGCCTGTCATCCTAGCTACTCAGGAGGCTGAGATCTGAGGATCACGGTCCAAAGTCAGCCCAGGCAGGAAAGGCCATGAGACTCTTATCTCCAATAAACCACAGAAAACCGGAAGTAGTGCTGTGGCTCAAGTGGTGAAGCACTAGCCTTGAGCTGAAGAGCGCAGGGACAGAGCCCAGGCCCTGAGTTCAAGCCCTATGGCTGACAAAAAATAAAATAAAAGAGTCTCACAGACTTTCCTTCCCTGGGCTTCTGTAGAGGGTGTGTGGCCATCTAGAATGCACTCGTTCTGGCATCCTTGAGTGATTCCCAGGCAGCTTTGGGATGCAGGTCAAAATCAAGTGTCTGAGCATTCTGAATGTGCGCGTTCATGTGTACACATGCCCCAGCTTGATTTACTCAGGCACAGAGGAGCAGTAGACCCTGGAGTTACCCCATTCTGGAAGCTTCTCTGTCCACTCAGCCACTGCAAACTGAAGGAACTAATGTTGTGGAAAGTAGCCACTTCCTGCCACACAACCAAACATGTGGCGCCCCGAGCAGCCACTTCTGCACACAGCCATCAGATAGTTAATGAAGAGCGCAAGGTCCCAAGCATCTCATCCGATGCAGCCATCAGATAGTTAATGAAGAGCACAAGGTCCCAAGCATCTCACCGATGCAGCCAAGGAAACATGAAGATCCATTGTTTTCTAACGCTGGAGGGAAGGGTCCTAACCAGATGGGGCAGGACTCAAACTCACCTGCTAATGGGAAGGTTGCTAATGGCTTTTTATCATTTCCTTTGCAGACCCTGAAGAAAGTGGTAAGAGAATTTTCATTCTATACAACCTTTTCCAGTGTGGGACAAGATGGCCCTGGGGACAATCCCAGTAGTGAACACTAAGAACCAGAACTAAGAGATGGGAAATCCACTCATCTTTCAAAAGACTCTATAGGAGAGGGGCCTGGATTTGTTGCTAGCCCTCATGTCTGACTATGGCTATGCACGTATGTATCCTTTGTCGTCAGGGAAAAACACACAAGTGGGGGTGTGTGTCGGCGCATCCATGTGTTTTTGTATAAACCATGAGTTCTTTAAAGGTAGAAATGGTATCTATTTTCCCTGGTGCCCAGTCTGGTCCATACTAGAGATTCAATGAACATTTTGTTGAATGACTCCTTCTCCACAGAAATGATCTCGTCTGCTTGGCAATATAGTGTGTTGATGGGACTAGATGCGATGATGGGAATGAATGCAGAATAAAGTGAAGTATAAAGAGGGGGAAGATGGCAGTTCTCTAGGCTGTTGTGAAAGGCTTCTGGGGGAGGAGCTGGGATTCCTGAGCTGAGGATCCTAGAATTCGCTTGTACTTTAGGGGAGAGGAATCTTTTAGGCAGAGAAGATAAGTCTAACACTGAGGCTGAGGTACAGTGTTTGAATCCTGCCTCAATGCCCTACTTGCTGAATTAAATTTTTCTGTGTCATTCCATCATCCTGTGTAAAACAAATCAGGATTTAATGAGCAACGCAGCGAGGTCTTTAGAACATTATCTGATGTACAGAAGGCAGGAGGTGGAACCTAGCTGTTGTTATATACACAACACATTGACTAAAGAGGGTAAGCATTAAAGTCTATCGAGCATGCATCTTCTAGATATTGCCTTTCTTGAATTTCCTCATCTATTTCTTCTAACACCCTGATTCTACAGATTAGAGGATAATTAATTCCAATCATAGAGGATTAATGCAGATTTACATGATACTATTATGCAAATGAGATTGCTTACATCCTAATCATTATGAAATGCCAGGGAGGTGTGTAAACCCTGTGGGAACACATCCATTTCTAAGTATAGGCATTGAGGTCCTTGTAGGAACGTGTATATCTAAGCTCTGCTAATGTACCGTGCCAGTCAAAGTCGTCAGCAATTTTGTTTACACTTATTGGTTTTCCAGAAAGACCTACCAAGTAGAGTATAATGCCTGTTTACTTTTAGCTTTGTCTGATTTATGGTTTCTGGGTTCGTGCAACATTTCTAAAAAAAAAAAAAATCCTGCAAAACATTAAGTCCACGTAATATGCATCATCCTTCATCAACTCCCAGTCGTTGGCAAGCAGAGAAGGCCTTGTTTATGGTCTGTGTTGTCTTAATCAGGCGGCTGCCTGAGCAGCTGGATCCAAGCTCAGTTGTGTCAGCGTTGGCAGAGCCCCAAGAAGGAAAAGAGGCAAGACACTAACGCTCTCCATGAGCACCTGCTGTGTGTCAGCCCCTGTCCCCCTGAGAACCCGCTTCATTCTCATAAAACCCTGTGAGGTGGGAGTTTTATCTTCTCTTCCAGAGGAAACAAGTTGAGTGTAGAGGTGCTGCACACTTGTGACCCTAGCATTCAGGAGACTGAGGCAGGAGGATGGAGAGTTCAAGACCAGTCTTAACCACATAGCGAGTCCCTGCCTCAATTAATAGATTTTTTTTTTGAAAGAAGCAGGCTCAGAGAGATTAAGTGCCTTGTCCTTGTTCATGCAGCCCAGGGCAAATCCGATTCAAACACAAAACTTCATGTTCTTTACTCAGTAGTATTCTGTCTCTAAGTATACCGCCCTCCCCTCTCCTGGTTGCTGTGTCCAGACTCTGGCATAGTCCAACACTTCCCAGGGGGCCAGCCACAAATGTTTTATGAAATATGGATGGACCACCAACTCCACCTGCAGGACAAAGCTGCCTGCGATGGGAGTGGGTGATCCCACTGGTGACCTCCATGGATTATTAGTGGATTTCAGATGTTCACACCAATGGTCCCTCCAATAACAACAAAAAATAAAGAGAGTTTATTATACCCAGAGTTCATGCAAAATGGAGCTGTTTGGTTTTGGTTTTTGTTATTGTTGGTTTGTTGTTGTTGTTGTTATTGTCTGGTTAGAGGGTTTTTTTGGTTTTGTTTTGTTTTGTTTTTTTGTTAGTCGTGGGGCTTGAACTTAGGACCTGTGCACTTTCCCTGACCTTTTTCTCTCAAGGCTAGCACTCAACCACTTTGAGCCACAGTACGACTTCTGGGTTTATAGGGATTAATCGGAGATAATAGTTCCATGGATTTTCCTGCCCAGACTGGCTTTGAACCATGATCTTCAGATCTCAGCCTCCTGAGTCTTTAGAATTACAGGCATGAGCCATCAGCATATTTTACTGGAAGAACCAATCCCACTAAAATATATAAAGTTTATCACATCATTTTGAAAAAATAGCAGATTAAAGCATATTGAATGAGATAAAAGATGTCTGATCTCGCCAGGCACTGGTGGCTCACGCCTGTAATCCTAGCTACTCAGGAGGCTGAGATCTGAGGATCATGGTTCAAAGCCAGCCTGGGCAGAAAAGTCAGTGAGACTCTTATCTCCAATTAACCACTAGAAAACCGGAAGTGGCGCTGTGGTTCAAGCGGTAGAGCGCTCGCCTTGAGGCTGAAGAGTGCAGGGACAGCCCCCAGGCCCAGAGTTCAAGCCCCACGACCGACAAAAAAAAGAAAAAAAAAAGATGTCTGATCTTGATTATGAGGAATTTAGTCAGCAATGAAGGGGACGAACCCTAAGCAATGAGAAATAAACCACTTCTCTTCTCCTCTCTCCCATTCCTCAGAGCTTAAAGAATATGAAGTCTCCATCTCGGGAAGCAGGGTAACACTGACCTGTCCTCTGGATCCTGAATCTGGCTCACTAAAATGGGAAAAAAATGATGTAGTATTACCCGATAAGGAAGAGCAACTCGTACTGCCGTCATTTTCAGAAATGGATGACAGTGGTTACTATGTGTGCTACTTAAGTAACTCACCAAAGAAACAATACCTCTACCTGAAAGCTAAAGGTAAGGATTTTCCCAAACCAGTGTGCCATCTCCAGGTGTTTCAACGCGCTATCCTTCACTCAGTCTTGGGCTCTGTGGGGCCACACAGCATCAGTACTTTCTAGAAAGTTGATTGAACACCAGCATGGGCTATCTGGATAACCTTAGTCAGTGTTAGGTCTAAAATAAGTTCCTAGCTGGGCTCCAATGGCTCATGCCTGTAATCCTAGCTACTCAGGAGGCTGAGATCTGAGGATCGCGGTTCAAAGCCAGCCCAGGCAGGAAAGTCCGTGAAACTCTTTTTTTTTTTTTTTTTTTTTCTTGTCAGTCGTGGGGATTGAACTCTGGGCCTGGGCGCTGTCCTCAGCTCTTCAGCTCAAGGCGAGCGCTCTACCACTTGAGCTACAGTGCCACTTCCGGTTTTCTGGTGGTTTATTGGAGATAGGAGTCTCACGATCTCTCCTGCCTGGGCTGGCTTTGAACTGCGATCCTCAGATCTCAGCCTCCTGAGTAGCTAGGATTACAGGTGTGAGCCACCAGCGCCCAGTGCGTGAAACTCTTATCTCTAATAAACCACCAGAAAACTGGAAGTGGCACTGTCGCTCAAGTGGTAGAGCTTTAGCCTTGAGCTGAAGAGCTGAGGACAGCCCTCAGGCCCAGAGTTCAAGCCCCATGACTGACAAATAAATAAATAAAAATAAATAAAATAAGTTCCTAGCCTGGTACAGTGGTACATGCCTGTAATCCCAGCTACTCAGAAAGTATAAGTGAAAGAATTGAAGTCCACACCTGGTCCAGGCCAAAAAGTGAGATCCTATCCCCCAAAAAGAACTAAGGCAGAAAAAGGTTGAGGGGTGGCTCACATGGTAATAAGGACTGGCTCACATGGTAATAAGGACTGGCTGGCAAGCACAGGGTCCTGAGTTCAAATCCCAGTACTAAAACTCAATTATTAATTAACTAATGCAAATAACTTTCCCTCCGTGACAGGCTTCTGTTATTTTTATTACATCACACCCAGAATTATGTGACACGAGCCTCAGTTTATCTGATGTTTTATTCAGAGATACATTCTTCAGGAGGACTTGCCAGGGAGACTCAAAGCCACAATTTTTTAAAAAGTCCTAAGAGAGGCATAATAAACCTCATAGCAATGCGAGCTCACATTAACTCAATGCTCATGAAGTCTGTGGCACTGTACTGAAGTCCCTGCACAGGCCAAGGACTTCTTCACGTCATCCTCCCGATGGCCATGTCGTTGACATACCATTTTATGCCCACTTTTGTCATTGTTGTCGTAGATGAGGACTTTATGGGTTGGAAACCCAGTTCACAATTCCCACAACTAGTAAGCAATGGAGCTGAGACTTGAACCCAGAACAGCTTGGCTCCACCCCCTCTACCCATAGCCATAACTTGTTTGCTGTCGCTAGGCAGGGATGAGCACTCGGCAGGGGAGAGCCCTGGCACGGCGAGTGTGTACATGTTGAGGGGAGAAGGGGAGACTTGGCCTCAAGTGTTCCTTCCTCTTCTCAGAGACTCCTCATTTCTCCCCTCCTGCCCCACCCCATCATCCCCTGCAGTATGCGACAACTGCGTGGAGGTAGACCTGATGGCCTTGGTCACGATCATCATAGTGGACATCTGCGTTACTCTGGGCTTGCTGATGCTGGTCTATTACTGGAGCAAGAACAGAAAGGCCAAGGCCAAACCTGTGACTCGAGGGGCCGGTGCAGGGGGCAGACCCAGGGGTAAGACATAGAACTGGGTCGGAGGATACTCTTGCCAGAGCGCATCCAGCCTCGGCCTAGAAACAGCTTCTCTAGAGCATTCACTGGGATACCAAGATCTCACTTCCTCTGCATCCATGAGCTGGCCTCTGCAAACACCTGCCAGCACCCTGCAGCCATCCAGCTCCACCCCTGCACTGTGGGAAGAGACTGGGGGGTGGGGGGAAGGGAGTAGTACCTGCCTTGTCCTTTCCCTTCCCCCAGCCAAAGACACCACTGGAGGACCTGAGCTGAGGGAAGTCACAAATAATGAGATTAAAATAGAGGTTCTTCGTGAGGTAGAAAAAGGAGAGAAAGGGGGGCTGGATGGAGCAGGGAGGGGAGAAGGGGGACCTGCCAGCCTGGGGCTGTCCTCAGCACTGTAAAATTGGGGTCTTCCTTTCCTTCCTCTGCAGGACAAAACAAGGAGAGGCCCCCACCTGTGCCCAACCCAGACTATGAGGTAACGGGACAGAGATGGGGGGGGACCCAGGGGAAGTGGGGACAGGGGAGACTGGCCATCTCATCCCTCGGGGGTCCCATGTGCCCCCCCCTCCTTCATGGCAGATCCGAACCATCTCAAAGGCTTCCAATGCAGGGGAGGTGTGGGGGGAGCGGTGGATGGTCCCCTCTCTGAGGTTTATTCATTGGCTGAGAGATACAGCCGTGGAAAATGCAATACAAGCAAATTCTAACTGGATAGATAGACTCCAGTTCCACCAGCGTGCACTGCTGCCGCGAGCTAGTTATTAAGACGTGAGCACACTTGACTGGTACACAGCCAAAGCTTCCTGCCATGCCTCCCCCACCCCCACCCCCACCCCGCCCCTCCTGCTGCTGCTGCTACCTCTGATTGGGTAACTGAAGGGTAGATGCTCAGCCTTGGGGAGGTTCACAGACTGTTTTCATGGTTCCTGGGGTGTTAAAGATCCTATCATACCTGAATCCGCTCAGCAAATATGTATTGAGTGCCAGACAAGCATCTGGTATTTACCTTCCCATGAGTGACTCCATTGAACCCTAACAAGAGTCCCTAGAGATGCAGGTAACCAACCAAGGGCCTGGTTAGGCTCGCTCCCCCTTTGAGCGGGAGAACTGAGGCTCACCTAGGAGGCCTTGCCCAGTTACATGTCAAGCCTGCCTCCTGATAGAACCCAGCCCCCTTTGACCAGGCTGCAGCCAGAGCCCTAGTGCTTCTGTTCCTCCCGATCCACTTCCTCCACCCCACTAACCCTCTCTGTTCTACTCCCAGCCCATCCGCAAAGGCCAGCGGGACCTGTACTCTGGGCTGAATCAGAGAGGAATCTGACTGCGCAGAAGACACGGCCTCCCAGGCCCGGGTCTGGCCTGGGCACCCTGCTATGCCCTGTCCCCTGGACACGTCTTGGCTGCCACAAGAGAATTGGTCTTCAGCCTCCTGGTGAACTCCCACCCCACAGCCTTGCCCCTGGCTCCCCTGGCTCCCTCCTTCCTGCCTTCTCTGCTGCTGGTGACCAGTTCTAGAACATTGCTGTCTTGCTGTTCCTGGAAACCTCCCGGTGAGGGAGGCCCTCACACCCCACATGCCTTCTTGTCAGGATATTTATGTCCCTGACTCCCTGTCACCTCCTGCCTTCCCTCGTGGATATTATTCCTGTCTCTATTCCCCCCTTTTCTTGTCTACCATTTGTCCCTCATTTCCTAACACTTCCATGCATATAGCTTTCTGCTTTTCCAGCTGCTTGGGGGGGGGGGGGGATTTCCTGGATGAATGTTGGCAGAGCTCCTGCCCCGTTCACAGGTCCTGACTCAGAGCCAGGGGAGCCCCGGTAGCTGGCCTTCACGGCAGGCCCGTGGGTGTTATGATGTGCATCACTGCTAATGCACGGGGTTCCCCACCACCAACGGAGAAAAGCAATAAAGTATATTTGGCTGGCTGGAAGAGTTGCTGTCTTGTCTTTTATGAGCCACAGAGTCTCACTAATATAGCCCAGCCTGTCCTTGAACTTCCCATGTCCCCTGCCCCGACTTCCAGAATGCTGGAACCCTACCTAGTTACTGTCCCTCTTTTCTGGAACATTCTCAGAGGCTCGCCTGTTTCCTAAGACCTCTCAGGTTCTCCCCACTTCTGACTAACTTCAGTGCTTGCGGTATGATGCCAAGTGATCTGAAGTTTACCCAGGCAGGAATAATGAGAGAGAAAGAGAGAGAGAGAGAAAGAGAGAGAGAGATAGAGACAGAGGAAGTTTGACTTAGAGAACATGGCAGAGAGTGTGACTGCTGGGCCCTTCGTAGAGTTGTCAGTTCATAAAACGAGTAAGAGAGAAGCAGGCCATGAAAGGCAGCTGGGGTCTCAGGAGAGCACAGGGAAGGCGTAAGGGCAGGAGGGGTTTGGGGTTGGCTTCCACCAGCTGTCAGGAAGAGCAGCTGAGCCGGGCTGGGGAAGTGGAGAGAGCCACCATCCCTGCCCTCTCTCACAGCCGGAGGCAGGCTGTGGTTAAGCCGCAGGATGTGGGCTGTGCTGGGAGTGAAGGTAGAGCAGCAGCCAGGGGCGGTGAACGGGGTGGGAGAGCTCTGTTCTATGTCTCCCACAGCACCCATTTAGCCTGCAGGGCAAGAGGGGTGGTGGTCAGAGCACCAGGGAGCTGTCCTAGGCTAGCCCAAACCAGCAAGCTAAGCTGGCTTCTCTCCCCACCGGCACGGGGGCTGTTGATGTATATGACAAGGCCTGAAAAGAGCGGCTGTGATGAGCAGGGCTCAGCAGCTACTATTTGTTGGTCCTTGGTGAGGGACTGCTTCTTTCCCTCCCTCTGAGCACCAACACTTATCCTCAGAAGTCTTGGTGATGTTTTCCATCAGGAGCCACTGCTCAGGGATGGTCCAGGGATGGCAGATTTGGTCCCAGGTATTCTTGATAGTTTCCTGCCTGGGGGAGACAGAGCTCTGTCGAACAAAAGCAATAATCACTGATGTTTACTAAGCATCTATTACACTGTAACGTTTGGAGTTAGTCCCTTTCTGTGTTCTTATCTCACTTAATCCTTGCAGTGACTTCACACAATAGATGCTGTCATCGTCATCTTACACACAAAGATTGTGAGGCCCAGGAAAGCTTAAGTCATTTGCCCAAGTGACAGTAAGGGGTGGCAGGGCTGGAACAGAGAGCGAGGGCTGCCCGATTCCAATGCTGTCAGCCTCTACCCACCACTGAGATGGAGAGGAATGCTCTCCATCCTAGCAGTGTCCTTGGAAAGACAGATAGAGGGGATGGGAGTGGAGGTGAAATCAGTGCGGGTTTCCTGGGACAGAGGCAGAGTAATACAGGACTGAGGCAGATGCGGAAGTGAGGAGAAAAGCAAGAGCTGGGGCTGATTCTGGGGATTCAGAAGCTAGAAGGGGCGGATGAAAGGACCAAAGCACTGCAGTATAGGATGCAGGGTCTAGATGGAGAGGAGGAATGCAGAAGAGAGGAAAGATTAACCGGAGAGAGGAGAAAAATCAATTTCTACCATTGACCCAATGGAGTAATAACAATTGAATTCACTCTTCTGCCTTCTAAAAGATGAGACAGGACAGGTTTAAACAATCTTGAAGACACTGGGCAACAGTGGGCAGTGATCCCAGAGAGATGGGAAACAACTAAGTTGAACTCTTGGATGATCCCAGTTTATAATCAAGAAAGGGTGCAGCAAGAGAGAACCCAGGCATCATCTACCGATCTCTGAGAGGCAAGCAGGCAGAGATGGGAGGCCCCGGCACCTAGAGTCTGTAGGAGAGAGATGCACAGTGAGGGCTCCACAGAGCTGGAGAGCCTTCCTCCCAAGTCTTCGCCTAGGTAGTGATCGCACACAAAGAAGAGGAAACTGCAAGATGACAGAGAAAGAGTCCCTTGAAAGGATGAGAAGGGAAGAATCTTTGGCTATCAGGCAGGGCTGGAAGTCATTTTTCCCAATCTCACCAGTCAAGGGGCACTGAGCAGAGCTGCGCGCCGGCGTGGGGGGCAGGGCCAGCCATGTCTCTGCAGCTTGTTACATGAGGGCACTCACGAATCCCATTCACGATGGCTGCAGGTGAGATTTACAATTTCCCCCAAATTTCACATTAGCTTGGCAAAATCTATGTCCAAGAAGTGAAACAAATACATATACACTGAACATTCCTCCATAGTCAAAGGACAGCTTCTTAACTTGTCATCAAAACCCATCCACCAGAAAACTGCCCCCCTTTCCTTCAGGATCACCTTTGGTGGGGCAATTTGGAGAGACTACAGAGGACTAGAGAGGAAAGAGGAGCTGGCAGGAGGTGGCCACCAGAGCAGCCCCAGAATCTTAACAAAAATGCTTAGTCAAGCCAGGAACATTATGCCAAGATTCTTAGCTTCCTGGGAGACAGAAATTGAGAGGATCAAGATGTAAGGCCAGCTTAGGCAAAAAGTTCTGGAGATACACATCTCAACCAATCAAAAGCTGGATTACAGTAGTGCATGCATGTGGTTGCTTGTTTTCTTTTCTTTTCTTCTTCTTCTTCTTTTTTTTTTTTTTGGTCAGATCATGGGGCCTGAACTCTGGGCCTGGGTGCTGTCCCTCAGCTCTTCAGCTCAAGGATAGCACTCTACCACTTGAGCCACAGTGCCACTTCCGGCTTTTTTCTTTTCGCTTATGTGGTGCTAAGGAATCAAACCCAGGGCCTCATGCATGCAAGGCAAGTGCTCTACCACTGAGCTACCTTCCCAGCCCTGGTTGCTTGTTTTCTAGAGAACCTTAGCATCAAAACCAGACAAAGACAAACTTCAGACCAAAATCTCTTACATATCCCAGGTACAGTGAGTTATATAAATAGGAAGATCAAGCTGGGCACCAGTGCCTCATGCCTGAATCCTAGCTACTCAGGAGGCTGAGATCTGAGGATTGCAGTTCAAAGCCAGCCCCGGCAGGATTGGTTTTGATAAACCAATCAAAAACCAGAAGTGGCGCTGTGGCAGAAGTGGTAGAGCGCTCACCTTGAGCTGAAGAGCACAGGGACAGAGCCCAAGCCCAGAGTTCAAACCCCATGACCGACCTAAATAAATAAATAGGAAGATCATGGTCCAAGCCAAAAGCAAAACCCTATGTCAAAATAAAAAACCAAGCACAGCGGCTTAAGCTTGTAATCCTAGCTAATTAAGAGATGGAGATGGGGGTTGTCAGTCACAGCAGCACAGATAAGCACATGTAGTTTCAGTTCAGACTAGACCAATCATAAAGTGAGACCCCCCCCCACACCTCAAAATTAACCAACACCAAAAAGGTCTGGAGACATGGCTCAAGTGACAGTATATACTTAACAAGTGTGAGGTGATAAATTCAACCTCTCGTACCATAAATAAATAATCTTACAAAAGATGTTTATGGTTATTTTAAAAAGTCAGGAGTCCAGCGCTAGTGGTCCATGCCTATAATCCAAGCTACTCAAGAGGAAGAGATTGAGGATCATGGTTCAAAGCCAGCTCCAGCAGGAAAGTCTATGAGACTCATTGCCAATTAACCACCAGAAAACTGGAAGTAGCTCCAAAGCTCAAGTGGTAGAGCGCTACCCTGATTCTCCTAAAGAGAACTACTGGCCTTTCACGAATTCACTGATTGACTTTGACGTCTATTGACATTTCCCAAGCCCTTACCCAGTCAACGCCAGCTTGGAGACATAATGTGTTTTAAATAGTGAAATTTAATTTAATTCTGATCCTGGTTTATTATGAAGAAGGCAAGGGCAGGGTGGGAACACATCCTAGGGAAAGAAGATAAATGGAATCTTTTATACAGGAGAAAGAGGGACAAAAGGGCCCGAGGCTGAGACCTGCTCACAGCCTGTGGTAACTGCTCTACGGAGTCAGAAAGCTGAGGTGAGCCTGTCATACCCACTCTGTGAGTCTTGGAGAGAACTGAGTCTCAGAGCTCCTAGAGGTGTCGGCCGCTGCCGCCCATGATGTCATGGAAACTGCTTTGTGGCTGGCTTCTAACCATGGCAGCCCGCCCTCAGAGGTAGGGAGGCAGCAAAACCATGGAAGGGGGCTGGGAAGTTGGCTCAGTGGTAGAGCGCTTGCCTTGCATGCCAGAGGCCCTGGGTTCGATTCCTCAGCACCACATAAGCAAAAATAAAAAATAAAAAAAAAAAACAACAACAAAAAAAAACATGGAAGAGTTGTTATTATAGGGACTGGAGTTGACAAGTAGCAGAGCAAGGGTGGTGGGAAGATGTCTCACCCAGGAAGCCCACTGGGCTACAAACACCAGTAGGCCAGGGTGGATGGGAGACCGCTTCTCACCCGGTCCACACAGGGCAGGGGAATGAAGGGGGTGAAGGAAGAACACAGGCGGGAAGAAAAGGCAGGGTCCTCCATGTCAACACAGTTCCCATCCCTCCCCGTAACCCTGGAAAGTGCAGGCATCTACTGACTGGAGCGAAAAAAAAGTCTTTATTGGTTGATCTCAGAGGGAAGGCACAGTTGACAATGACGCTTCCAGACACCACCAGGTCCACAGTCACTTTTTCCGGGGCCAGTTTCCTCCAAGATGGCTGTACTGAGCGTCATCGCGGCCTCGGAGGGGCTGCAAGGCGAGGAGGGGGACGGTGAGGCTGGGCCGAGCTCTCGTCAGCCAAGCCCATAGCTGAGAGGTTGTACCTGACATGCGCAGACGCCCAGGGATGCCCCTCCATCCATGGGCATAACGCCCACCATCAGCCTCTTCATCCCTGCTCATCCCCCCTCCTAGTTCTGGCCTCCTTCCCTTCGGGGCTCACCTGGTACAAATGGTCATTCCTCAACAGAGCTTGAGTGTCAGCAGCTGGAAGAACTGGGGAGACAGAGTAAGGAGCCAGGTGGATGGGCCTTGAAGACCCATGAACACACCTGGCCATGGCCCCAGAAGTCTGCATAGCTTAGACAGTACACAAATTCTTGTTCACACCTCATAATAGGACCTGAGGACATTGTAAGAGGACTCCTCATCACCATCCCCATTCTTCGGTTGGAGCATAGTACACACACACACACACACACACACACAGCCCTTCCACTCACCCCCAGAGACCCTTCCAGTCTCATGTCCTGAAAAGCAGTAGACTCCCAAAGCAAGAAGCAGCGTGGCAATGATGTCGGTGATGATGATGCCGGCCACGGTGGCCGAGTCCACCTCCACACAGCTCTGACACACTGTGGAGGGAAGGGGAGAGGGCACATGAGAGCTTTGAAGATGGGGAACCATCTCTGCCTCCTGGGGAGGGCCTTGTCGTCTCTCAAGTCAAGATTCAAACTTCAGGCAGAGCTTGATGGTCTTGTGTTTCCCACCTGGGTCCCTTTATCCCAAAGAACCCCTGAAGTGATCCTAAACTAAGCAGTGGCCCAAATCTCTCTCTCTCTCCCTACCAAGTCCTAAGTGACAAGGCTCCTCCAGCTCTGCCTTGCTTAGTGAGGCCCTCCTAAGCCCTCCACCCCCAAATCTAGCTTGGATCATTGCAAGAGTGACCCCAGTTTGTTTAAAGGATGAATTGATTCACCATAGGCTCCTTCTAGCCAGATTGTTCTTCCACCCAGAGGCTCACCCACTCCACCCCAGTAAGCCAGGAGACACGTACTTCGGTAATATATTTGCACAGTAGAGACTTCCTGGGCCTGGTTATCTATCCCATTACACTTATACACTCCTCTTGGATCCAAGACACGTTTGCCCAAGTCCAGGGTTTTATTGCTTGATAATGGTGCTCCCACTGTTCCCTTTAGCCTCACGATGCTGGTATTGCACCTCAAAAATACTTTGTCCTCAAGTTCCTCCACAGGTATCTTAAAGGGGCTCACTAAGAAGAAAAGAAAATAACAACAACAAGAAAACAACCACAATCTGAGACAGCTCTTTGGTCTGTCCTAGACCCCTGACTCTGCTGAAGATCACCCTGAAGGATCATTTAATAGTCTATAGTCATTTTGATTTCCAGTAAGAAATGAAGGTAGGACCCAAGTCCTCGCTGGAATAGGTCAGAGTCAAGTGCCTGGTTTGGACATCCCAGACCTGCCCTCCTAGTCCATGGAGTGCCTTGGAAGCTGAAGATAGCGTTAGGCAGTCCCTTGCATGGAGCCCTTTCCTCCACCCACCTGGAGAAGCCTTACTAACCTTGAGGGAGGAAGGCAGCCAGGATCAGGCCAGCCAAGATCTTCCAACGTTCCATCTTCCAATGGAATTCATCCAGCAAACAGTGCCGGATCACAGAACCACCAGCCAGGGTGAGAGCCCTCCCCTCCTCCGCCAAGTGACTCATGGGTATGCAAAAAAAAAAGGAAGAAGAGGGGAGGAGGTCAAATATGTCCGCATCTCTGCTTCTCTGCCTTTGATGCTGGGGGGCTGTTGAAACCAAAGAAGGCTAGAGGCAGAGTCGAAAGGAAGCAGGTGCAAATTTCTCTTTCTAGATCACCAAGTTTGGGGATGGGGCAGAAGCTAGCACAGAGCATAGAGAGAAGGCTGTCTGGACTTTTAGAAGTAAAGGAAATTCAGAATGGCCTTCCCTGAGTCACCGATGAAAAACAAGAACTTCGGAGTCCCTGTTGATCACACAACTACATTGACTTATCACCTACCAAATGCCCCTAGACAAGAACTAGACAACCAGTCATACAAGGCACATGGGGGAGACTCCACCTGCTCCTGGCCTCACTCAGGACCCTTCAGAGGGTAGCTTGGGACACCAGACCAAGTGGCTTCCAGGAAGCAAGTTGTACTCCAGAGCCCTCCCAACCCCCATTTCCAGGGAGAAATTCGAGTCCTGGTTCTGATATTTAATACCCAATGGCCAACCATGGAATTTTTCAGAGTTTCATTCCATCGGTGTCATCAAAGATTTTTTTAAAGCATTTGCCGATCAAAACACATATACTCACAAATTGATCTGTCAAATAGTAACCCCTTTGTATAACTACTTGCAGATAGTAAATATATACATTTATTTATTAAAAAGCAGTTGCGACATCCATCATGCCCACTATCAGGTACTTATTAATAATGATATAATTAACTCACCGGCAGAATTGGGCCTACCAGGGCCTCACCCATGGCCTATGGAGATCTAAAACTCTCCACATGGCCACAGTCGGACTGTCCGGCTGAGGACAGAGCCTCGTCTGTCTCGCTCATTACTCTATTTTGGGCCAGGGAGATCATGAGAGCTCTGTGAATTTTTGTTGATTCACAAGTGACTGGGAGGAGGAGTCGGGGAGCCTGGAAACACAATTCAGACCCCGGCCCTGGAAAAGTGCAGGCTGGCCTGCTGCCTCACCCATCCCTGCTGGGTAGAGACCACTTTGATAACTTCAAAAAGAATGGTGACCAAAATTCCTGAATGAAGCCTCAGACTAAGATGCTCCTCCATTCAGAACTCCAGCTCCAAGCACCCTAAAGTTGGGAGTAAATGGATTCGTTCTAGCACCAAAGGACAACTTGAAACCGGACATTCATCTCATTTGTAGAGAAAGGGGCTCAGGATTACCCCCCAATCCAGCATGTGAAACGCCTCTCAGGGGGAACTGAGTCTTTGGGTGGGAAGCCAGCTCCGTCTTCCTCTCACTCCCCACCACCAGTACCCTCAACTCCCTAACGGAAAAGCAAAGGATGCGTGCACCTGCAGCCTTGCTGAGGCCACGGCTGCCCACACTGGAAGCTGAGGGTGGAGGTGCCGGGTTCTTGCCTTCTGCAGAAAAGAGCTGGGCGGAGCTAGGCTAGCTGCTACACCGGCTGGCTGGCAACTAAGAGCTGCTTCACACTTCTGCCGGGGAAGGACAGAGACGGAGACTGCCATGGAGCAGGGGAAGTGTCTGCCTGGCCTTGTCCTGGCTCTCATTCTTCTTCAAGGTAAGAGCCAGACAGGGGTTCTGGCAGGGGGAGGAAAGGCTCATGGGAAGAGGCCATTGCCAGGGAGACAGAGATAGTAAGCCAACCTTCATCTGTCACATTCGAATTCAAAGAAGGAAAGGCAAAAAGTGAACCCTCTTAATATTCCTGGTTAGAAAAGGAAAGCATGTTGACAGGGACAAAACACAGGAGGCAACCAGTTAGAATCTGCTGCTGCTGATGTCGCCGCCATCTTAGATTAAAAAAAAAAAATCCAGGCAAAGAAACGGAAAGACTGCATTCTCTTATTTAGAGCTGGGACTAGAGTGTTCCCATGAAAACTCACTCAAGTAATTGTTCAGTTGTTCCAATGGTCAGCAAGTGTGCATGAGATCCTAATATGAAAGAGTCCAGAAGGAAAAGGAAAAATGAAGAGAAAGCTTCTGTTCTAAGAGATGGGTTCTAATGGTGCCATATTGAGTGTAAGGTAGAGCACAGGCGCCTGTTTGAAATATCCAACAGGAAGCAAATGAACGAGCTTGAGACCTGAAGACTAGACACAGTACGAGAAGCCAAAAATCATGGAAAATTTCTTGAAATCACAAGAGTACTATGCGATGTGTGATGAAGAGGGGCTGAGGGTGGAACTGTGAGGCCTGCTTTTGAGGGGTTTAATCTCCAAATAAATGACCAAAGAATCAAATGAATGCAACATGCTGGAAAGCAAGGAAGTAGAGAACGTCTAGAGGAGGAGAATCTCCAAGGCTAGAGTCCACAGGCATAAGAATATATTGAAATCTCCTAGCTACTTAGGAGGCTGAGAGCTGAGGATCGCGGTTCAAAGCCAGCCCAGGCAGGAAAGTCCGTAAGACTCTCATCTCCATGAACCTCCTGAAAACCAGAAGTGGCACTGTGGCTCAAGTGGTAGAGTGCTACCAAAAAAAAAAAAAAAACATATTGAAATCTTAAGTTGGTTGAATTTGGCAAAATAAAGGTCACAGTGATTTACAGCAGTAAGGAGGAAGCCAAATGGATGGGCAGGTGGTGAAGTGGAACAAGAGTAGACTACTGTTGAAAGAAGTTTGGAGAAGATAGACAAGAAGGAGTGGTAAGGAAAAGGTGGAAGTGGAGTTTAAAAAGAAATAGTGTTGAGGATGAGAGACACTTGAGCACCGTTTTGGCTAAAGGAGAAGATGGCGAGCAGAGGTAGGTGTAGAGCTGCTTTTTGGAAGCAACTTGGAAGCTTTTTGAAACTAACAGGAAAGGGAGTAGAGGTGGTTTTGGCCACAGGGAGGCTTGTAAACAGAAAGGGAACTGAAGATGCCATCACAGCAACTGTGTACTCCAAAAACCAGGTGGGTCGCTATGACACCTGCTGAGGCAGCTGGGTGATGGCAGAGTGGGAGACTTGAAGAAGACTGTCAGGGTGGAGTTATTTCCCAGAGGAGAAAGAACTGGCTAAAAGCAACCCATAGTGGAGGGCAGTGTGAGAGTCCTGGATGCAATGTAAACAGGCTGAGTTGAACAATAGAAAACCCACGCTCCAGATCCAGCTGTCAGTAATCAACCAATGCCTCTGCCTGCTGAGCTCAGTTCTCACTGCAGCTATTTGACTTCATTAATCACAAAGGGACTCCCACCACTCATTAAAATCTGTGTGTGTGTGTGTGTGTGTGTGTGTGTGTGTGTGTGTGTGTGTGTGTGTGTGTGTGTGTGTGTGTGTGTGTCCCTGAGCTTTTTTGCCCAATGCTGGTGATTTATCACTTCAGCCACAGTTCTACTTCCAGCTTTTGGGTGGTTCATTGAAGATGAACTTGGGCTGGCTTTGAACCTCAATCCTCAGATCTCAGCCTTCGGATTAGCTAGGATTACAGTTATGAGCCACCAGTGCCCAGCTCCACTCATGAAATTCTAAGGGTAAAAATCCCATCCAGGAAGTCCAGGACAAAAATCAAATGAATTCTTTATTATCACCCTAAAGTCAATTTGGTGATTTAAGCTACATCCAGGAAACCAGATATACAGATATTCTCATTCTAGTGGGTTTGGAACCCGCTAGATCTGGATCTCAAGTAACCACGAGAATTTCTCCAGGCATAGGAACAATTCCATACCCAGCTGATCCTCCACCTATTCTGTCTCCACAGGTTCCGTGGCCCAGTCAGAACAAGGTAGGAGAAATGGCTTCTTCCTATTCTCGTACTCAGAGGGAATCCATGAAAACATGGCTTCCTACCGCAGTAGTTGCACGGAGGGAACAGTCTGGAAAAGCTGAGATGGCAGGAGTCAGACTGCTGTTATCTCCATCACCAACCAAACCAGTGCTTTTCTGACTTACTCTGGGCAGCTCTCTGCAGCTAAGCAATTAACTGTCTTGTCCTTGCAGTAGAAACCCTAGGAATGAGGCGGGTCTGGAGGTGTGATGGCTAATGAGGAGCATTGGGAGCATGTGTCAGTCATACCAACTCTTTTTTTTTTTTGTGGCTGTGGGGTCTGTACTCTGGGCCTGGGCGCTGTCCCTCAGTTCTCAGCTCAATGCTAGTGCCCTACCACTTGAGCCACCCTGCCACCTCCGGCTTTTTTCTGCTTATGTGGTGCTGAGGAATTGAACCCAGGGCCTCATGCATGCAAGGCAAGCGCTCTACCACTGAGCCACCTTCCCAGCCCCAGTCACACCAACTCTTGCTTCCCCTGAACTACTTAAATTCTAGCATGATGTTAGAATGTGATTTGTGTGCACATTAAAGTCGGAGAAACACCAGACTCAGGTTACCTTGAGGTGGGGAGAATTTCAGAGATGAGATCCTTAATGAATGGGCTCTGGTGAGCCACCTGCTTATGCCTGTAATCCGAATCAGGAGGGTGAGGTCAGAGGATCATGGTTCCAAGCTAGACCTGTGAGACTCTTTTTTGTTGTGGTGGTGGTGGTGGGCTTGAACTCTGGGCCTGAGCACTGTCCCTCAGCTCTTCAGCTCAAGGTGAGCACTCTACCACTGGAGCCACAGCGCCACTTCCAGTCTTCTGAGTGGTTTATTGGAGATACTAGTCTCACAGACTTCCTTGCCTGGACTGGTTTTGAACCATGATCCTCAGATCTCAGCCTCCTGAGTAGCTAGGATTACAGGCGTGAGCCACAGGCACCCAGCTCCTGTGAGACACTTATCTCCAATTCACCTGCAAAAAGCCAGAGGCCATTTGAATACACAGAGGTGTGGTTCAAGTGGTAGAGCACCAGCCTTGAATGAAAAAGCCAGGCAGGGGTGTAAGCCCTTGAGTTAAAACCTCAGTATCAGTGTGTGTGCGCGCGCACACACACACACACAACCTTTAATGAAACCACTTATTTTCCTTTTTCAGAAAACAATTTGATAAGAGTGGATGACCTTCGAGAAGATGGTTCAGTACTTCTCACTTGTGACTTGAAAGACAAAAATATCCAATGGTTCAAAGATGGGAAGATAATAAGTAACTCCAGTAAAAGAACATGGAATCTGGGGAGTGTTATCAATGATCCTCGAGGAATTTATTACTGTCAAAGCCCAAAGAACAGGTCAAAGCCATTGCACATATACTATCGAAGTATGTGATCCTTTGGTTGGTTGTTTGTTGTGAAATTAAGCAAACTTACTATTCAACTTACTATTCTGGTGTATTTATTGTCTAGGATGAAGGGAGGAATTGATGCTAAGAAATGATGTAGAGTAGTAGCCAATTCTCTCTCTCTCTCTTTTCTCTCTCTCTCTCCTCTTCCTTCCCCCCCCCTCTCTCAGTTTACCCATTTTAAAATATGAGACAGTTCTTTCAACTGCTGGGAAAAGTGTAACTAGTCCTGTAGAACATGGTTGACTTTTGGTTGGGCCCCATGGATTGGAGCAACTCAGAAATTTCTGTGAACTGCACTGGGACATTGGGGAGATGAACAGCAGTGGAAAGAGAGCTGGCGGTTGAGAGAGATGAGCAGGATCTGGTCCTTCAATTCCACACAGTGTATGTTATCGGCTGACATAGACTTCCCCAAGACTCATCTAGGAGGAGCACCAGGAAACATGTAGTCTTTGGAGCAGGGATTCTCCCTTGGAGAGAAGTATTGCTGCTAGAAGATGCCCAGAAAGAGTCGGGCACCAATGGGCACCATATCTATAATCCAAGCTATTCAGGAGGCTGAGAGATCTGAGGATTGAAGTTCAAAGTCAGCGGGGATAGACAAATACAAAAGATTCATATCTCCAAATAAGTAGGCGGGGGGTGGGGAGGAACCCTGCAAGTGGGAGTGTGGCTCCAATGGTAGAGTGCCAGCTCTAAGCAGAGAAAGCTAAGCAAGAGAGTGAAGTCTTGAGTTCAAGCCCCAGTACCAGCATACACACACACACACACACACACACACACACACACACACACACACACACACACAAAATTCAGGATAAGAACTTTTAAGCCCCAAAGAAGCCTTGTCCTTCAGTGTGTCTTGTTTTTTACAGTGTGCCAGAACTGCATCGAGGTAAATGCCACCACCATCTCTGGCTTTATCTTTGCTGAAATCACCAGCATTTTCTTCCTTGCTGTTGGAGTCTACTTTATTGCTGGACAGGATGGAGTTCGTCAATCACGAGGTAAAAGAGGGCTAGTGTGGTAGTGCACATCTGTAATTGCGGATGCTCAAGAGGCTGGCACAGAGGACTTTTGAACCCGAGGCCGGCCTGGACAACTTATAAAACCCAGTTTTAAAAATAAAATTTGGGCTGGGAATGTAGCTCAGTAATAGAGTGCTTGCCTAGTATGCATGAAACCCTGGGTTCTATTCCCTCAGTACCATATAAACAGAAAGAGCCAGAAGTGGTGCTGCGGCTCAAGTGGTAGAGTGCTAGCCTTGAGCAAAAGAAGCTCAGGGACAGCGCCCACGTTTGGAGTTCTGAGTTCAAGCCCCAGGACTATCAAAATATAAAATAAAATTTAAAATTTAAAAGAGTTAGGATGAAGTCTTGAATAGTAGTGACCCTGGGTTCATCCCTCCTGCAAAAAAAAAAAAAAAGCAGGGTAGAGGAATATGCTTCACTGAGAGATGGGTCCACCTTAGATGCTCTGCTTCCTATCAAAATAGACCCAAAGAGACAGAATGAGTTGGCATGTATTATCAACATGCAGAGTTGTCTGTCTCTGTCTTTGCAAAACAGGAAAGATACTCCGTGTTACCAGAATATTTACCTGCCTCAAGATCTAACACGGTGTGATTTATCACCTATCTTTACAAACGTCCTCACCCTCTTTCACTCAACAGTATGCTTCTAAGAATAACCCAGTGTTGTGTGGAGATGATTTGTATACATTTAGATTCTATTGTGTCACTATAACTCAACCTATTATCCATTCTATCCTGCATATGTATATTTTGTCCTTTTTTGCAGCTTCAGACAAGCAGACTTTATTGCCAAACGACCAGCTCTACCAGGTAAGGAATAAGGAATGAAAAATAGATAATTACAATTAGTGAGGCTGGACCTCTGGGATTAAGAAGGTACTTGGAAGATAGTGTGCACATAAAGAACTGTTTACAACACATCACAGGATTGGATAGTTGTCCCTTCGGGCAAAATGGGAGAGATAAAGAAAAAGAAACTAAGAGGGTCTAATAAGAAGATGTAGAATGAACATCGGGGCTGGGAAGGTGGCTCAGTGGTAGAGAGCTCCCCTTGCATGCATGAGGCCCTGGGTTCCATTCTTCAGCACCACATAAGCAGAAAAAGCTGAAGTAGTGCTGTGGCTCAAGTGGTAGAGTGCTAGCCTTGAGTTGAAATGCTGAGGGACAGCGCCTGGGCCCAGAGCTCAGGCCCCATGACAGGCCAAAAAAAAAAGAAAAGATGTTGAACACTGACTATATGGAGCCTCCTTCTTTTGACCCTTAAGACCTTATAGCACCCATTCCAAGGAGTTGAATATAAAAAGCATTCAATAAATATAGATCAAGTTAATTAACAGAGGATGGAAAAAATGAGTTCATGACCATGCTGTCCTCCTCAGCCCCTCAAGGATCGGGAAGAAGACCAATATAGCCACCTTCAAGGAAACCAACTGAAAAAGAAGTGAGCTAAGGACTCAGAATAGGTGGGTTCTTCTACAACAGTCTCAGAATCCTTGTGTTTCCTGCCTCCTCCACCCAACTACTACAAAGTCGTTTCTTCCTTTCCCAAGAAGCTACAAGGACTAGCCCGTTTATGTGTTTGGGTGTGTGTGTGAGAGAGACAGAGACAGAGAATGAAACAGAGGATGATGATGATGATTGACTGATGTCTCTTTACTCCAACGACCAGAACCAAAACTGATTGCTTACCCTAAGAAAATATGGACACTATGTATCTGTAAATGTTAGGACTTCAAGCCATAGAAACATTAAATACTAATCTTATTAGAGTTTCTCAGAATCTATGACATTAACACTTTGAGCTAGTGAATTCTTTGTGATTAGGGCTCTCCTGTGCATAGTAGAAGTTACAGCAGCATCCTTGACCTCTGTCCATCAATATCAGTAATATCCCTCTTGTAACAAGCAAAAATGTGTCCAGACATTTTACCATGTCCCCTCCAGAGCAAATACCCTTAGTTAAGAACCACTGGCCCATATTAATTAACCTTTCAACCAATCAGAAATTGACTTGACCATTGTATCAGAAACTTCAATCAGGATAAGTCTGAAAACATTTTTTTTTCTGACTAATCTATTTTTTTTTTGTATTGTTTTCTTTATTTCAGGTGTTGTCCCTTCTCTCCAGTTCTCAGCAACATATTTTGGAAGAGCTTCCAGCAGAAAGATTTTCAGACCGGTATCTATACTTAAATATCACAGAGATGACAAATCTCAAATATCAGAGCAGATTTGGATTTTTGTCAAAATAAAATGAAAGCTACAGCTTAATGGGTTTGCTCAGTAGTAGAGAAGTTGCAGCCCTGTATGAAGTTATAAGGTGTTCAAGTTCAAGAGCGCCACCCATTGGTACGAAGTGGTAAAAAGAAAATTTAAAAGATCAAATGTCTCTTACTTTTAATTTTCATTGAGTTTTGGTGGGTCATAATTCTCATGGTTCAAATATTCAGAATAAGGGCTCCCTCGATATCTATCCACAGGCATCCAATTGTCTCTTTTAATATATATACCACACCAAGTTGTAGTTGTTTATATGTTGATAAAAGACATGCAAGCATTTTCTCTCGCATTTCCAATTCTTTTCCTGAAAAGTATGCTGCTTCCATTACTTCCATGTATCTCAATACAAACTTGTAAGGCGCGTACTACTGACACAATACAGATCAGAAAACTAAAATCCAGTCCAAAATATCACTCTGGCAGTAAGACCTGCACCAAACTTGAAGTTGTTACTACTGATGGGGGTACTGTTTCATAGATCGTCATACATCTGCGAGAAGTAATAGAAATAGGTCCAAAAGAACATAGCACAGCCAGGCGCCGGTGGCTCAAGCCTGCAATCCTGAACGCTAATTATTCAGGAAATGACATGGGAGGATCTCGGTTCGAAGCCAGCCTGGGCAGGAAAGTCCATAAGATTCTTCTCTCCAATGAAGCACCAGAAAACCGGAAGTGGCGTCGTGGCTCAAGTGGTAGAGCGCCAGATCAGGGACAGCGCCCCAGCCCTGATGTCAAGCACCATGGTTAGCACCAAAAAAAACCCCCAAAAAACAAAAAGTACAGGGCAAGGGAGAAAATTAGAAAGCACTCCAGAGCAAGTGAACAAAGCTGGCGATCACAGAATCACATCTGGACTCGATACTCGGGGATCCAAATCCCACAAGGCCCACTTCGGGAACCACCAAAACACAGCCAGCAAGCTCAGCCCGCCCCCTAGCCCAATAGCAAGCCTACTTCCGTCCACTTCCGGCCCGCCCCCCAGCAGGCGCGTGCGCGGTGTCCCTGTTTTGCGCGCCCCGAGCGCCCCCGGAAGGCCGATACAGCCCACTTCCGGCTCGGAAGAGCGCTTCTGCTCGTCCTGACGCCGGGTGATGACGTCAGTTCCGGCTGTCGCTCTAAGTCGGAAGTGGGAACCCTTTGGCCCCTGAGACTGTGAGGTGTCGTCGCTGCCGGCCCTTTAGGCCCCGGTAAGAAAGGACGTAGTTTGAGGGGAGGGGGTCAGGGAGTCTGCAGTGGGAATTTTTCTTCTGGGCGAATGCCGGTCCTCGGCCCCTCCAGATCCTTCTGTGCTTTCCTGACCCGGGACCCTCACCATGAACTTCGACCCCGTCCGCCTTGGAATCCCGAACTGTGCCCCAGCGGCTGGTGGCTCTCTGCACACGGCTCTCCCCCTCTTTGCAATGCTCCTGTCTTCGCGCTGTCTTTTGACTTCCCTTCCCTACAACGTGCACCAGGCGGGTGGTCTCCCTCCTTCCTTCCCGCGAATCCCTTATGGAACCCGAAGGAATAAAATAGATTAAGTAGACGACAGAACGCCGTGCCAAGGAGATAAAATTAAGCGCCAGTCGAAGTAATCAAACCAGTTGAGCGCATATGGCAGGATGTTGACATTTCTGAAGACACTCGTAACTCCTGACACTGCTTCGTGTTTCCTTGGATATACTAGGATCACAGCTCAGGAAGAGTTTATATTTAATGGGTGTTCCTTTGGAGTTTTGTTTGTTTGCTCCCAGTGCAAGAATGCATTTAGTCTTGCTGTCACTGACAGGGATCCACAGGGGTGGCCATCTGAGGTGAAATGCAACTCAAGAAATAATGCTGTCTGTTTTTTCACTTGATGAGATCATTCTAATTTGCAGATAGATATGTTCAAAGTATTTGTTGCTAGATTACTGTGATCTGAATGTATTATTGATTGGAACATATTACATATGTAGAAGCATTTTAAAATCCTTTTTTTTGGGGGGGGGCTGTCAGTCGTGGGCCCTGTACTCTGGGCCTGGGCGCTGTCCCTCAGTTCTTCAGCTCGAGGCTAGCACTCTACTACTTGAGCCACAGCGCTACTTCCAACTTTTTCTGCTTATATCGTGTTGAGGAATCAAACCCAGGGCTTCATGTATGCAAGGCAAGCACTCTACCGCTGATATACCTTCCCAGCCTTTTAATTCCTATTTTAATCTGATTTATGTGTTTCCAAAATAGAAACTTTACAGAATATGATTTAATAGAACTTGATGTTTTTTCCCCTTGGGCTGAGGTCAAACCCAGGGTCACATGCACACCTGGCAAATGCTTTACCACTGAGCTACACCTCCCAGTCCATAATATTTTAGTTTAGAAATCCAGTTTTACCAAGTGCTTTAAGTATTTCAGTTTAAAAGTTGTCAGGTCTGATGTTAAAAATGTTTGTGTGTTAGGCTAGGCACTGGTGGCTCACTCCTGTAATCCTAGCTACTCAGGAGGCTGAAATCTGAGGATTGTGGTTCAAAACCTACCCAGACAGGAAAGACTGTGAGGCGTGTGTGTGTGTGTGTGTGTGTGTGTGTGTGTGTGTGTGTTGAGAGAGAGAGAGAGAGAGAGAGTCATGGGGCTTGAACTCAGGGCCTGGGTGCTGTCCCTGACTCTCTTGCTCAAGGCTAGTGCTGGCCACTTCCAGTTTTTGAGTGGTTAATCGGAGCTAACAGTCTCTTGGGGACTTTTCTGCCCAGGCTTACTTGGAACCATGGTCCTCAGATCTCAGCCCCCAAGTAGCTAGAATTACAGGCATGAGCCACCAGTGCCCAGCTTGTGAGACTCTGATCTCCAACAAACTACTCAGAAAAAGCCAGGAGTGGCACTGTGGCTCAAGTGGTAGAGCACTAGCCTTGAGCAAAAGCAGCTCAGGGACAGGCCCTTAGTACAGCCACAGGACTAGCACAAAAAAGTAAATCAAATATTTGTGTGCTCACAAAGGCTGACAGTGACCCTTAAAGGATTGACAGTACTGGTCAAGATGAAAAGGTTGAATTAAACAAGGGTGAGCTCATTGTGCAGGACCAGAGGTAGATAACTCTGATAGATGCAGAACCTTGCAGTGGGTATGCAGAGTGAAATTTGGGGCACTGGAGGCATGGCTCAAGTGTTGGAGTGCCTGCCTAACAAGCACAAGGCCCTGAGCTTAAGCCAGTCCTCCCTCCCCCTCCCCCCCCAAGGGGGGGGGGAAGCTAAGTATTTCAAGGAAGACATATTTATAAACAATCAAATCCAAAAGTTTCTAGGATTGGTGGTTGTACCTTATCAAAGACTGACTATTGTCGCGCTAGTGACAATGCCTTAACCCTAGTTACTCTGTAGGTTCTCAAGAAGGTTTTGGCTCAAGATCAGCCTGAGCAGAAAAATTCAAGTATCAGGATGGGAGCTGTGGCTCAAGGAGTAAAGGGCCATTTTAGCAAGCACAAGGCCTTAAGTTCAAGCCCCAGTACTTGGGTTGGGGGAGGGGGTGTGTCAATGAACCTGAGATCCTCCTTCCTTCACATTCCAGTGCTAGAATTACAGTCATGAGCCACGTTGCCTCACTGAAAAGGAGAGATTTAAAGTAGGACATTATCAACTATTTTAAAAACCACAATAATAAGGATCTCCTTTTTTTTTTTTTTTTTTTGCCAGTCCTGAGACTTGAGCTCAGGGCCTGGACACTGTCTCTGAGCTTCCTTTGTCAAGGCTAGCACTCTACCACTTGAGCCACAGCGCCACTTCCATCTTTTTCTGCTTCTGTGGTACTGAGGAATTGAACCCAGGGCTTCATGCATACTAGGCAAGCACTCTACCACTAAGTCACATTCCCAGGCCAAACCTTTCTTATGGAGTACATCCACTCTAGGTACTCATATTTACATTTGTAAGTTCACTGAATACATCTAAACTGGCATCTCTATAAAGGTTTTCATCAAGTGATCAGTCCTCTTTTTTCCCATAGGTGGTTCTACAGTTTAGTCTTTTTCTATGAAAAGAATATCTGCGCCGGGCACTGGTGGCTCACATCTTTAATCCTAGCTACTTAGGAGGCTGAGATCTGAGGATCACAGTTCAAAGCCAGCCTAGGCAGGAAAGTCTGTGAGACTCTTATTTCCAATAAATCACTCAGAAAACCGGAAGTGGCGCTGTGGTTCAAGTAGTAGAGCGCTCACCTTGAGCTGAAGAGCTGAGGGACAGCACCCAGGCCCAGAGTTCTAGCCCCACGACCAACAAAACAAACAATATCTGCTTGCAGAATTTTGAGTAAATACAAAAAAGATTAGCTTTGTGAGATAGGCATGTGTTTCGTTACCTAAGAGGCATTGCACCTGCCTGATAAGATTGTATCTCAAGGCTGGAACAGCGGCTCAGTAATGGAGTGCTTGCCTTGTAAGCATGAGGCCCTGCGTTTGATTCCTCAATACCACATAAGCAGAAAAAGTTGGAAGTGGCACTGTGGCTCAAGTGTTAGAGTGCTAGCCTTGAGCTAAAGAGCTGAGGGACGGTGTCCAGGCCCAGAATTCAGATCCCATGACCGGCCCAAAAACAAAGATTGTATCTCAAGAAAAATAGTAAAACCCATACCTTGAAGTAGGATTGTGAGTAATACTGTTAATTATGAGGGGGTTTAGGAATGACCATGTATTAAGACTGAATCACTCAGTAAATATTTACTTAAGATTTTGCGATTATAAATTATAACGACAGATATAACAAAAAGAATAATCAGATATGAACTTGTACTCAAAGAGCTTACAATCTAGCAAGGCAGATCTACTCAGGGATATAAGATAGAACATTAAAAAATAAGTAGAAGAGAACCAGCTTTGAGCAAAAAAACTAAGAGACAGCATTCAGGCCCTACGTTCAAACTCCAGTATTAGCACCAAAAAAAAAAAAAAGACAGGAGGGAAGTACAATAACTACACTTTTTTATATTCTTCTAGACTTTGCAGTAACTTGGGATAGAAGAAGGGTGGTGGTCAGCTAACAGTCAAGCAATTCAGGTTGTCTCTACATAAATTAGAGGTGATGATTAAGCAGTGGTTATATGGGGGAAAGCCCTCAAGGATAGTTAATTCCAAACTAAACACATTATCTTCTTTTCTGCCATTAAGTTTGGTAACCAAGCCTAATAAAATAAAATCTACAGAGCAACATTTAATGGTTCAGTTCCTTGAAGTAATTAAACTCTAAACCATGTTGACAGAGGACTAGGCTTCTGCCTAAGTCACTACAGCTCATTAACTCTCTTAGCTCACTCAGGTGTAGAAAAATAACAGAGGAGCTGGGTGCCAGTGGTTCATGCCTGTAATCCTAGCTCCTTAGGAGGCTGAGGTCTGAGAGTCATGGTTCAAAATCAGCCTGGGCAGGAAAGTCCGTGAGACTCTTATCTCCAATAAACCACCAGGAAACCAGAAGTGGCGCTGTGGCTCAAGTGGTAGAGCGCTAGCCTTAAGCTGAAGAGCTGAGGCACAGCGCCCAGGCCCAGAGTTCAAGCCCCACAACAGACAAAAAACAAAAACAAAAAACAGGTTTTACTTTTCTTATATTCCTCTATACTTTTTTTTGGGGGGGGGGGCAGTATTTTTGGTGTTTTTGAGACAGGGTTTTGCTCTGTAGTCCCATGCTGGTTTCACACTTGTGATCTTCTGCCTCAGCCTCACAAGTGATGGGTTGTAGGCATGCACTCTGACGCCTGACTGTCCACCTCTGTCTAAGGTTCTCATCCTTAAAGCAGTCTGATGTCCATGTAAGTAGAGCGTTCATACCTTATGTCTCTTCCTGCCTTGTTCAGGGTTGGAGTTTTCTTCTATGGGCCTTAAACATTCAGGAAGACCTTCAGGGAACTCTGCTCCTGAAATTGGCTCCTAAGTGCACTTGGCCTTGAATGAGGGAATGTAATTAGAAGATGCAAATAAATTCAGGCTCAGTCAACTCCTCTAAATAGCTTTGATATGTATTTTTCTTTTTTCATGTTAATACACCTGACAATTGGAATTTATTTCTTGGGTATTATGAAGAAATAGATAAGCAGTGACATTTAGATAGACTCAAGTGAAGATTTTAGTTGATGAAGTAACAGTATTTTTGTTGAACTTTTTTGGTTGAAGAATTATCAGTAGTTTTAAGCCTATAAATAGAGTGCTTAATATATTTAAACAGCCCACAACATACAGTGCATAGCAAACCTTCTTCTGGTCTAAGAGGTTTCGTGTAGCTAAGGAAGGCCCAGCTTCAATCTACACTGAGCAGGGGCCACCTTGTTGTCCTCACATGAATGAAAACTAGTCAGTTTGCCAGCTTAGAGACTCATGGGAATTCATAGTTCGTCTTACTATTGCTGTGTGCCTCACTATGTTAGCTGTTTCATTATTATTTCTACGTACCTGTCTTAAGCCTAAGCTTTTTAAAATGCATTATATTGGGAAAAGAAACTGCCTCACATATAATCAGAATTATATTGCCTACCTTTTTGACTCTAATGCCTGTGATTTGCATAGCCCCTCCCCTTAGGTCTGGATGGAGGATATCTTAAAGTGAAATGACAGACCAGGAGAATAACAACAACATCTCAAGTAATCCCTTTGCTGCTCTTTTTGGCTCCCTGGCCGATGCCAAGCAGTTTGCCGCAATCCAAAAAGAGCAGCTGAAGCAGCAATCTGGTAAGTGGAAGAGCCAATAGTAGCAGATGACATGACCTAGAATGGAGACTCCCCAAATTAAATATTCTTAAGAACTTAATTGCAATTGGAATTTTAAGTTTTGGGCAGTTTGACTTGTTTGTTTGTTTTCTGTCTGCTTGTTCAGGGCAGAAGTTGGTTTACTTTTGGCTTTTATTGTTAGATTTGTTTGGGGGCCTTTTCCTCTTCTGTCCTCCCTTTTGCACAGAAAGAGACCAGATAACAGGTGGTTCCCTAGAAACAGATGCCAGTTGTACAAAGCTGTCAATCACTTAGTATTTTTTTCCCCCAATCCTGGGGCTTGAACTTGGAGCCTGGCACTGTCCCTGAGCCTCTTTGTGTTCAAGGAGAGTGCTCTATCATTTGAGCCACAGCACAACTTCCAGCTTTTTGTGAATAGTTTATTGGAGATAAGAGTCTCACAGACTTTCCCTGCCCAGGTTGCTTTGACCATGATCCTCAGATCTCAGCCTTCTGAGTAGTTAGGATTACAGGCATGAGCTACCAGTACCTGGCTTCACTTAGTGATTTTTTTTTTTGGGGGGGGGGGGGAGGAGGGGTCCGGTCGTGGGGCCTGAACTCTGGGCCTGGGCGCTGTCCCTCAGCTCTTCAACTCAAGAATAGCACTCTACCACTTGAGCCACAGCCCCACTTCCAGCTTTTTTCTTTTTGCTTATGTGGTGCTGAGGAATCAAACCCAGGGCCTCAGGCATGCAAGGCAAGCGCTCTACCACTGAGCCACCTTCCCAGCCCTCACTTAGTGATTTTTAAGTTAATTATCTTGTTAACATCGGTGAGTATAGCTGTGAAAAACATTCTGCATGCAGTTGTAGAAAGCAGAAGTCAAAGGAACAACGATGAAAGCTTTGCTTTCTGACAAAAGAGATTTATTCCTAAGCATAGCATTTCAGAGGTCCTCTTAGAGGAAGTGTTTATTTCATTTTGCTGCATTCCCTCTTGTAGCTTACTGCTGCTAGAACTGACTTCTAAGATCCTAATGCGTAGCTTTAATATGAAAAGGAAAACTTCTCTCGATAACTAATTGTCATCTGGGATCACATTTAAGATCAAATCCACCTTCCTCTTAACAAGTCACAAACTAAAAGAATTAGGCTGATGGTTGTCATACATATTAATCCTGAGGACATTCACAATCATTCAGACTAGAAATTGATCCCTTTTTCCAGTTTCCAAAAGGAATAATTATGGGTTGTAGTTGTGGTGGTTTTTTTTTTTAAGTGAAATATTTGGATTTTTTTCCTTTATTTCTGAGAAACATTTAGAGGCACAGTTCAGCTGTAGTCTTGCTTTGTGGTTAGAATTCAATAAAAAAGGAGGTAAAGTCAAGGTAAACCCATGGTAGAGAGAATGACAGATGAAGCCAGAGGAAAATAAATGCAGTGCTGACCCTGTCCCTGGCTGTGAGCTTACAGAAGGCTGGTCAAGTTGAGTGTATTGCAAGCACCAGCAGTGGGAACAAGGCACATGTCTTCCTGTTACTATTTTGGCAGCTCACTCATCATCTTTGGTTGTTTACTCTGTTTATCATGCCACCAGATCCAGCCTGTTTGCCACCAGCTGTTAATACTTTGCCATGACCTTTGCCTCCCATACTGAGCTTCGTTTTACTAAACCCACCACACCAAAGCCACTCTTACTTCTGGGAGTTTTGCCTGGACTTTCAGAATAACCATTCTGTCACCAGAGTGGTCAAAAAGGCACATAGAAATTCACATTTGGCTTCTAGTAAACAGAACAACTTTTACAGTCACAACATTTTGAGAGACAATGAAGATTCAATTAATAAAAAAAGTAAACTAGGGAAGAAAAAAAAGGAACAAAAGATGTGACAAACAACTTAAACCTAGTCTCACTAATCATAGAGAATTGTTCCTTCAAACACTAGTTAGATCATTTCTTATCTATGAGCTTTATAAGATTCATGGGGAGGCACATAAGTCAGAGAATTTCTAAGGGCAACTTGGTAGTATATATTAATGTTCTAAATATTTGAGCTCTTTCAGCCAGCAATTTCTGCTTCCCTGAATTTATCCTTCAGAAATAGTCACATAAGTGGGAAAAGCAAACAATGAGATCAGTTAAAATAGTCTTTTTTCTTTTTTTTTTTGGTTGGTCGTGGGGCTTGAACTCTGGGCTTGGGCACTGTCCCTCAGCTCTTCAGCTCAAGGCTAGCACTCTACCACTTGAGCTACAGTGCCACTTCCAGTTTTCTGGTGGTTTATTGGAGATAAGAGTTTCACGGGGGCTGGAAAGGTGGCTCAGTGGTAGAGCGCTTGCCTTGCATGCCTGAGACCCTGGGTTTGATTCCTCAGCACCACATAAAAAAAAAGCCAGAAGTGGTGCTGTGGCTCAAGTGGTAGAGTGCTATTCTTGAGTTGAAGAGCTGAGGGACAGCGCCCAGGCCCAGAGTTCAGGCCCCACGACCGGACCCAAAAAAAAAAAAAAAAAAGTTTCACGGACTTTCCTGCCCGGGCTGGCTTTGAACCACGATCCTCAGATCTCAGCCTCCTGAGTAGCTAGGATTACAGGCATGAGCCACTGGTGCCCGGCTTAAAATTGTCTTAAAGGTAGAGGAGGAGGGCATGAGGAAGAGTAGAGAGGGTGAAGTTGAAGGAGTACATTGTATGCATATATATAAATATGATACTATGGAAACCCCCTTGTACAGCTAATATATGCTAATAAAGTATTTTCAATATTTATACAAGTGAACAAAGAGTTACATCCAATATATTATTATATAAATCATTAAAAAACTGAAAAATCCTAGTGTTGATCAGTTAATAACAAACATGGAATTTAAGTAGCTACTTAAATCACACAGTATATGCAAAAAATCCAACACAAAATTGAACTACTTCAGCATAGGGATGGAAATGGGGAAATAAGAAAGATTAATGAGGGTGTGGTAAAGTTATAGCCAGGGATTTCAGAATCCTATATTTGATTTACCTGACCATTAATTAGATTAGTTTGTTTTACATGGAAACTTATTCTCAGCATTTGTCATTGTGGTCAGTACACTTGATTCTCTCTACAAGAAGGAAATGTAATGTCTAATAGCTTACCTTTTCTGACAGATGAACTCCCAGCTAGCCCAGATGACTCGGATAATAGTGTGTCAGAGAGCCTGGATGAATTTGATTACTCTGTGGCTGAGATCAGCCGCTCGTTCCGATCACATCAAGAAATATGTGAGCAACTCAACATCAATCACATGATCCAGAGGATCTTCCTCATTACTCTGGACAACAGTGAGTCATAGGCGTATAGCCAATCTATTGATTATTCTACTCTTCTGCTTGGACTTGGGTTTGAACTTAGTCTAGAGACTCTTGGCACTTAGAAACCTGTTGCATCCAATAGTGAAACAAATCTAGTCCACTGAACTCCCGGGAACACAGGGTCTGTATTTCAGTAAAGCTCTTAGTATGACCTGAAAATAGATCTAAAACTCTAGTCATGTTTGATACCCACTGGCCCTATAAATGACTGACTTTTACTACTTAAAAACAAAGTGAAAACAATAGCCAAACCCATTTTCTTCTTAGAGTAGAGCCTGAAGAGCTATCAGTGTGTTTTTCTTCTGGGCCATGTCATATAAACCCCCAAATTAGTACTGATCTCTACAGTTTACTTAAAAAAAAAAAACAAAAAACAACAACCCTGGGGTTTGAACTTAGGTACTCTATCATTTGAGCATGCCCACCCCTTTTGCTTTTAGTTACTTTTCAGCTTTTTGCCCTTGCCAGCCTTGGGCCACAGTCCTCCATTTATGTCTCCTTCATAGCTGGGAATAGGTGTACACTATCACACCCAAATCATGGGAGTTACTCTTCAAATGTCATGAATGACCATAACAAAACCTGTGTTTTTAAGTTGGGTGTTGGGGCTATATGCTGCTTTGTGAATCAAGGTCCCTGTAATCATACCTGAGCCAAGAGAAATTCTGTCAAGATCAGTTGTCTAGACTTGGGTACAGTTGTGACCATTTATAGTCACAGCTACTGGGAAGACTAAGGATCACTTGAGCTTTAAGGAGCTCAAGGCCATCCTAGACAACAAAGCAAGGCTTTGTATCTAAAACAAGACCTGCACAAGACCAGGAGCATCATCCTTAACCTGTCAGATTAAAACTGTTTCCCAGGTGATCCAAGCTTGAAAAGTGGCAATGGGATCCCCAGCCGTTGTGTGTATTTGGAAGAAATGGCGCTGGAGCTGGAAGATCAAGACTGGCTTGATATGAGCAATATTGAGCAGGTACCATTCTTATATTTCTATCATGTCCTCAGTAAAAACGAGCCATGCAGCTGAATCCTCTTCACTGCCCTCCAACCATGATCTCAATTACCCTCATCTCTACCATCATTTACAGTGATCCTCTCTTACAGTCTCCTTGTCTACTCTGGCCATATGTCCAAATCTACCTGTTATTTAAGAACCATTTAAAAGGCCATCAAAGCTTGCCAGATAAAAATTATTGCTCTTTCCTCCAAGTGTCTCACTATCGTGATTGATCTCTTATAGGAATCAACACTTTCTATCTCATGTCATGGCCTTTCTACGCATCTCTCTTATCTCTCCCTACTAAGCTCTTAAATTCTTTAGGAGTACTGCCATTTTTGTTGTTGTTGCTTATATACTTTCAGAAATCAAAACAGGCCTGGCACTGGTGGCTCAGGCCTGCAATCTTAGCTAGCAGGGAGGCTGAGATCTGAAGATCATGATTCAAAGCCATCGGGACAGGAAATGCCATGAGACTCTTATCTCCAATTAACCACCTGAAAACTGCAAGTGACACTGTGGCTCAAAGTGGTAGAGCAGAAAAGCTCAGGGACTGTACCTGAGTTCAAGCTCCTCACCCAAAAAGAAAGGAAGGAAGGAAGAAGGGGAGAGAAAAGAAATCAAATCAAAACAATACTGTATTAGTCAAAAGTTTGTTTTGTCCCCAGTGTCCATGATACATTGGCCCCATTGTTTTGGACTGTGGAAAGATAATACATCATAATGGGAGAATGTAGTAAAGTAAATCACTTATATTACTAGGCAAGGAAGACCACAGTCCTTTCAAGGGATCACCTCTGATGACTTAAGGACCTTCCAGAAAGGAGGAGTTGGGGAAGTGGGGAGGGAAGGGATGGTAGGGGAAAAACAAAGGTGGGGTTAACAATGCTCAGTAAGAAATATACTCATTACCTTATTCATGTAACTGTAACTCCTCTGTACAGTGTCTTTACAATAAAAAAATATATCTATTAGGGCTAGGAATGAGGCTTAGTGGTAGAGCGCTTGCCTTTTATGCATGAAGCCCTGGGCTCAATTTCTCAGTACCACATAAACAGAAACAGCTGGAAGTGGCACTGTGGCTCAATGGTAGAGTGCTAGCCTTGAGCAAAAGAAGCTCAGGGAGAGTGTCCAAGTGCTGAGTTCAAGCCCCAGGACTGGCAAAAAAAAAAAAAAAAAAAAGGACCTTCCACCAGGCCCAGGTCTTGATTTCCACCACTTTCCAATCGCACCACACTGGCCTTTGGAGGACATTGCACTGCACTCTTCAGACACCTGGTACACACTACAGGAATGAAAGTTGATAGGTTTAGAGTAGGCAGAAACAGGAAGATTGCTAGTTCAAAGCCAGCTTAGGCAAAGTTAACAAAGTCCTATCTCAAAAACAAAATAAAGGATTGGCTCAAGTGATATGAGTGCTGTCTACCTTTGCAAGGCCCTGGGTTCAATCAGTATTATAGGCGAAGAAAATAGCAGGAAAGATACTTGACAACTTGGGAGTTTAACTTTACACATGTAACAAAGCTTTTATAAACCCAATAATCACACAAAATAATAAATTTCATACATAAACCACTGATTCTCAGTGCCAGTCAAGTAATCTTTTAATGCCTACTCTGTGGTGAGGCTATACCACACAGTTTTTGGTTTGGTTTGGTTTGGTCATAGGGCTTGAACTCAGGGCCTGGGTGCTGTACCTGACTTCTTTTGCTCAAGGCAAGCGCTCTGCCACTTTGAGCCATACCTCCACTTCGAGTTTTCTGGTGGTTAATTGGAGATGAGTCTCATGGACTTCACTGTCCCAGCTGGCTTTGAACCACAATCCTCAGATCTCAGACTTCTGAGTAGCTAGGATTATAGGAGTGAGCCACCAGTGCCCAATGCACAATTTTCTTTATAAAGTTATTTTCTAATATTTTTCCCTTCCCTGTAAACCAAGTCTATGATTCTTAGAATAACCCATATCAAAATTACTTTTTACCTCTTAGTTCTAAAGGTTAATTTTGCAATAGTATAGTGTTTTTATTTCTTTTTCTTAATAGGCCATCTTTGCCCGGTTATTACTTCAAGATCCAGGAAACCACTTGATTAACATGACTTCTTCTACAACATTAAATCTCTCTGCTGATCGAGATGCAGGGGAAAGGCACATCTTTCGTTACCTTTACTCCTGCTTCCAAAGAGCTAAGGAAGAGGTAAAGGAATAATCCCTATTAAATACTATATTGTCCCTTGGATTGGCATGTAACTGAATTGGATCACTGTATGTGTATGTGATATTATATACATTTATCCTCCTCACAGTGTGGAACTGGGTATTAGAGGCACTCTAAACTGATTTCTAAAGATGTGGTCCTATTTCTGTGGCTTGGAGTCCATCTCAGCTAACCTCCTGCCTCCTACTCATATTCTTTTTCTATCCTCCCTCTCCCTCTCCTGCCAGTCCTGGGGCTTGAACTCAGCACTTTGGCACTGTCCCTGTGCTACTTTTGCTCAAGGCTACTATTCTACCACTTGAGCCACAGTGCCACTTCCGGCTTTTTCTGTCTATGTAGTACTGAGGAATTAAACCCAGGGCTTCATGCATGCTAGGCAAGCTCTCTACTTCTAAGCCACAATCCCAGCCCCTCCTAATCTCTCCTTAAACCACTTTAGAAATCACCCCATTAAGCTGGGCTGGTGGCTCTCACCTGTAATCCTAGCTACTCAGGAGATCGAGACCTAAGGGTTGCATTTCAAAGCTAGTCTGGGCAGAACAGTCTGTGAGACTCTTATCTCCAATTAGCCACCCCCAAAACAGAAATGGAGCTGTGGCTCAGAGTGGTAGAGCACTGTCCTTGAGCACAAAAGCTCAGGGACAGCATCCAGGCTTGGGTTGAAGCCCCAGGACCGATTTAAAAAAAAACACTTATTTTTAAAATATAACTTTAATTTTTTTTGTTTTTGTTTTTGTTTTTTTGGTCAGATATGGGGCTTGAACTCTGGGCCTGGGCACTGTTCCTCAGCTCTTCATCTCAAGGCTAGCACTCTACCACTTGAGCCACAGCACCACTTGCAGCTTTTTCTGTTTATGTGGTGCTGAGGAATCAAACCCAGGGCCTCATGCCTGCATGTCAAGCACTCTACCACTGAGCCACCTTCCCAGCCCTAAAATATTTTTAAAAGATCTGAGTAAACCATTTACACTACAAGTATAGAGTAGGCTAAGCTTGGGACTTCCAGTCTAGAATTTCAACAAGTGATTTCTTAAGCCAAAGAATGAATCTGTTGTAAATTTTCAAGCATCTGCAAGAAAGCAGTATTGTTTTGGGACATCTTGTCTTTCCCATTGTTGTGTCGACCCTTGTTCTGGTCCTAGAAGCTGTACTCTTCCCTGTCTTCATGTTGTTTGCAGATTACCAAAGTTCCAGAGAATCTGTTGCCCTTTGCAGTGCAGTGTAGGAACCTCACTGTGTCTAATACCCGAACGGTTCTTCTCACCCCAGAGATCTATGTTGACCAAAACATCCATGAGCAACTGATAGATTTGATGTTAGAAGCCATCCAAGGAGCCCGTGAGTACATAAGATCTTTCCAAATTTCAAATTCCTGTTCATTTCATTAGAAAGTTTCAGAGCCATTATGGTTATGGTATAAATAAAGGAGGACAGCTCACATATCTTATCTTTGACTTAAATACCAAAAATAGGAAGAATAGAGCCAGTAAATGGTGCTAGGGCTGTAACTCACTGGTAGTGCACTTTCCTGGGATGCACAGGGTCCTGGCTTTGGTCACCAGCACCTCAAGAAGAGAGGGTGGGGGGAGAAAGTGTGCTAATGTATAAAAATATTCCAGTGGCCTCTTTTTTTTCTTTTTTTCTTTTTTTTCTTTGGTCAGTCAGTCGTGGGGCCTGAGTTCTGGACCTGGGAGCTGTCCCTCAGCTCTAGCTAAAGGCTAGTGCTCTACCACTTGAGTGTCAGCCCCACTTCCGGCCTTTTCTGTTTATGTGATGCTGAGGAATCGAACCCAGGGCCTCATGCATGCAAGGCAAGCTCTCTACCACTGAGCCACCTTCCCAGCCCCTCCTTTCTCTCTTTTGTCTTGGGTTAGATTTTGAAGATGTAACTGAATTTCTAGAAGAGGTCATTGAAGCATTGCTGTTGGATGAGGAAGTTCGAACATTTCCTGAAGTTATGATTCCAGTGTTCGATGTTTTATTGAACCGGATAAAAGATCTGGAGCTCTGCCAGATCCTCTTGTATGCATATCTGGATATTCTTCTGTATTTCACTAGGCAAAAGGATATGGCTAAGGTAAGTCTGAAAGTAGTCTATGTTCATTGAACTTGTGACTTAACATTTCATACTTCTGTGCTCCCAGGGCTCAATATCATTACCTACAAAACAAGAGAAAGATGGATTGGTTGTTTTTTATATATACATATACATATATATTTACTGAATTCTTGGAGGCCTTGCATCCCTTGCACTTTTATCTTGCCATACAGATGATTAAGAGGAACTTGTCTTGTCTTACAGGTTTTTGTAGAATACATTCAGCCCAAGGACCTTAACAATGGGCAGATGTATCAGAAGACCTTGCTGGGAGTCATTCTCAGTATCTCCTGCTTGTTAAAGACTCCGGGTGTGGTAGAAAATCATGGCTACTTCCTGAACCCATCTCGTTCCAGTCCTCAGGAGATCAAAGTGCAGGAGGCCAACATCCATCAGGTGGAACTGTTTCCTAGGGTATCCTAGTCCCAGATTGTAGGTTAAGTCATTTCCTCATGAACCATGTCCAGTTTAGGTTATCTAAGCCTCTTTTGGAAAGCAGATTGGTCTTGTTGGCTTTTGCTGTACCAATATAAGGAAAGGCCCTCTTGTAGCATTTGGTAGGAGTACAGGGGAATTTGCCCTGGGGTGAAAGCAGGCTATTGCAACTCTTGTCTTGCTCTCTGCGGTAGTACTGCTACATCCGCTCAACCCCCACATTTCTTACCAAACCATTCTTATCACTTAGCTCCTAAAATTGTTTGACTGAGCTTATGAACCTTTTTTTAATCTTCTTCTATCTTCCCACCAACTATGCCCTTTTTGCTTGGACCTTTTAACAAAATTTTAATAGAGGCAGACCACCATGAGGCATCTAAGTGGGTGAACTGGGGACATTTTAAGTATCTCATTCACTATTTAATTATCACAACTCTGTCAAGCAGGTGTTGACAAACCATAGCAGTAGCCAAATCCAGCCTGCCACCTGTTTTTGTAAATAAAGTTTTATGGGGCTGGGAAGGTGACTCAGTGGTAGAGTGCTTGCCTTGCATGCATGAGGCCCTGGGTTCGATTCCTCAGCACCACATAAGCAAAAAGAAAAAAGCCAGAAGTGGTGCTGTGGCTCAAGTGGTAGAGCGCTAACCTTGAGGTGAAGAGCTGAGGGACAGCACCCAGGCCCAGAGTTCAGGCCCCACGACCAGACCCCCCCCCCCCCCAAAAAAAAAAAAAAAAAGTTTTATTGAACAGCCATGTCCATATTGCGTATGGCTTGATTTCATGCTATAACAGTAAAGTTGGATAATTGCTGCCAAGACCATATAACAAGCAGAGCCAGAAATATTTATTATCTAATGCTTGACAAAAAAAGCTAATGACCCCCTGTTGTCTTCAGTTTAACAGTAGCTTAAAAAAATTCCTAAGAGCCCATACCTTTTTTTTTTTTAATCCAGTCTGGGGGATGAGGCACAAAGAGAATGAGGGGAAAGATTAGAATTAGCATACTTTTAGAAACTGCCAACTGGTAAAGTTTGAACATCAAAAAAAAAAAAAATACTAGGATTGTGAAACTGGAATGTTCTGTGGTTGTGTTTTCTGGTTAAACAGTTCATGGCTCAGTTCCATGAAAAGATCTACCAGATGCTGAAGAACTTACTCCAGCTCTCTCCAGAAACCAAGCACTGTATCTTATCCTGGCTTGGGAACTGTTTGCATGCAAATGCAGGCCGCACCAAGATTTGGGCCAATCAGATGCCAGAAATCTTCTTCCAAATGTATGCCTCGGATGCCTTCTTTCTGAATCTGGGTGCTGCTCTTCTGAAGCTATGCCAGCCATTTTGCAAACCCAGATCCTCCCGGCTCCTCACCTTTAATCCCACTTACTGTGCCCTGAAGGAGTTGAATGATGAAGAACGAAAAACTAAAAATGTACACATGAGAGGTAGGGTGGGGAGAAACTGGGCTTCTCAAAGTGTGTGTGTGTGTGTGTGTGTGTGTGTGTGTGTGTGTGTGTAAAAAACTAAAGATGTACACATGAGAGATAAGGGGGAACTGGGCTCCTCAAAGTGTGTCTGTGTCTCTTTAAGACAGTTTTGTTTTGCCAGTACTGGGTTTGAACTCAGAGCTACCCCCTACCCCCACTTGCTTGGCTTGCTTGCTCATAGCCACACTTCCAACCTGGCTGGTTATTTTGAAGATGGTTCCTTGGGACCTCTTTTGCCCAGGCTGGCTTCAAATCTGAGTCTCTGGATTACCTTCATGAGTAGCTTGGATTACAGGCATAAGCTACTAGCACTAGCAAAGACAGATTTCAAGTGTTATGCTCTAGTGAGACTTCTCTGGATTTGGCAGCTTGAGCATTCATTCACAGATCTTAAAAAACGAGACTCTAGAAGAAGGCAAATATGTTAACAGATAGTTATAATTCGCCTTCTTGCTAAGCTGTAGGAGCACAGAGCCAGAAGTGCATAATCAACTCCTGAGAAGCTGGAGGTTGTCACAGCTAAATCTTGAAAGACAAGTTAGGTTTTACCAGGCAAAAGAGCAAGAGACTCTCTTTATGCAAAGGGAAAAACAAGTGTAAGAAACGCAGATCTGGAAAGTGTTGACTGATGAATAAGGAGCAATTCAGTGTGGCTAGAATGAGAGGGAAATGAGGAATTAGTGGTGAATAGTAAGGAGGAAATGGGTCTGGAGAGGAAGAAGATTGGGACCAGACTGGAAAAAACTTAAACAGTATACAGAAGTGAAAAGAAAAATGACTTAATGTTTCTACCACTCAGCATGAATTGCTTCCTAATTTTGATGTATCACTTCTACTTTATGACTCTGGTAATTATAAAAGTGATGCGTACCCAGGCACAGGTGGCTCACACTATAATCGTGGCTACTCGGAAGACTGAGATCTGAGGATGTCAGTTCCAAGCCAGCCCATTCAAGAAAGTCCATAACCACCAAAAAGCCAGAGGTGAAGCTGTGGCTCAAGTGGTGAAGTGCTAACCTTAAGCAAAAAAGCTGAGGGACAGCACCCAGGCCCTGAGTCCAAGCCCTAGGACTGGCACACAAAAATAAAAGTGATACCTGCTCTAAAGCAAATAAGTACAGAAAAGTTCAAAATATATATACGTGGTCCATTGCCTATCAATGAGAAAAATCTATTCCTTTTAAGTTTTGGTGATTGCATCAGTTAAACAAAGGGGTCTTAACTATTTCTGTAGACAACAAGAAGCCAAAAAAAGTAATTAGGTAAGGAAGTAATGTGACAAGATTTATTTTGAAAACAATAAGATAAGATTTATTTTGATAGCAATATAGAAGCTGAATAAAAGTAAGGGGAGTTTGGAGACCAAGGTAGATGTCTATGGCTACCCATTCACCATTCCTTTTAACTTGTTTCAGGCTTGGATAAAGAAACCTGTTTGATCCCAGCTGTACAGGAGCCAAATTTTCCACAGAGCTACAACCTTGTAACAGAGAACCTTGCCCTGACAGAGTACACCTTGTATTTGGGATTTCACAGGTAACTCTTTTGCTATCATTGGAAAAGAAATATTTAGTTGTATTGACAACCAGATTGAAAGTGAGCCTTAGAGACTTACTCTAAAGACTTAAACTGCAGTCTAGTGGGGAGGGGACAATCAGGCATTTATTTCTTCATGTTTATGTGAATCAAATGAAGGATATGCTAATATTTTCTCGACATTATAGAAATCATTAAATCATCTTCTGTTTTCATCTAGGAAAATTCAGTTATTTTCCTTTTATAGTTCACTTCCTGCTCATATTTTTATTTTCTACTCATAATTTTTTAAACTTAAGTTTTAGTTGGGCACTGGTGGCTCACACCTGCTCAAGAGACTGAGATCTGAGGAACAAGGCTTAAAGCTATCCAGGCAGAAAAGTTTTTTGGTTTTGTCAGTTGTGGGGCTTGAACTCTGGGCCTGGGTGCTATCTCTAAGCTCTTCAACTCAGGGCTAGTACTCTACCACTTGGGCCACAGCAACATTTCTGGTTTTCTGGTGGTTCATTGTAGGTAAGAGTCTCTAGGACTTTCCTGCCCAGACTGATTTTGAATGGTGATCCTCAGATCTCAGCCTCCTGAGTAGCTAGGATTATAGGCGTGAGCCACTGGCCCCCGGCTCAGAAAAGTTTTATGAGGCTCTTATCTCCAATTAACCACCAAAAAGATGGAAGTAGAAGCGAGGTGCCAGTGGCTTATGCCAATAATCTTAGCTACTGAGAAGGCTGAGATCTGAGAATCTCAGTTTCATGACAGCCCAGGCAGGAAAGTTTGTGAGACACTTATCTCCAATTAATAACCAGAAAACTAGAAGTGGAGCTATGGTTCAGAGTGGTAGAGCACTATCCTTGAGCATAAAAGTTCAGGGATAGGGCCCAGGCTCTTGAGTTCAAGCCCCACAACCAACCAAAAAAAAAAAGGAAGCAGAATTGTAGCTCAAGTGGTAGAGCACTAGCCTTGAGTGGAAAAGCTCATAGACAGCACCTAGGCCCTGAGTTCAAGGCCCAGGACTTAAAAAAAAAAAGGTTCTGCTTTGTAGTAAAAGACAAAATTGTCAAACATTAAGACAGTTTTGATATAAGATTTCAATGAGACCAGTACAAACACACTCTGAAGATCTGTGTACCTACCAGAAAAAGGACTACAAGGTGTGAAGATTTCAGAACTAGTAGGTTGAGTTCCTGGCCAGCCACATGTCATCTTACAATTTTTGATTTCCTTTTACTTTGCTGCTTATGATTACCAGTATAAATAAGGAGAAATAAATAGGAATTCAGTCATAGTTCAGGTCCATGGAAAGAGTTTTTCAGCACCTTGTTAAGGTTTTGTTTTGTTTTATTTTTTGTCTTTTCAGAATACTTAACACAGCATTTTCCCTCCAAACTTGCTCAAACAGTAAATTACTGAAAAACTTGTCTTTATTAGTTTTTAAATGACATGATTAACATTGTGAGACAGTAGATAGATGTTCAGCATATCTTTTAATCTGTTTAACAATCTAGATTCAGACACAAAAATGATTGTTATCTAGTTCCCTGATATGTTACCCTCAACATTAACTGTGAGATTTTAACTGAGTGATTTTGGACATGTAGATTCAGTTATCCATAGCTTTGAATTCTTCTGGTTAAGATTATTTGGACAAACTATTGTGAAGAATAATTTCATTTTATATTGCACAGTAGAGACCTGGAAGTTGGTCTTAGATCACATCCCAGGTGGTAACTAGCTGATACGTGGTCATTACTAATCTGGAGTCCTTTTATTTGCTTGGTTTTCTCCTAATTTGCAAACCATCCCTATTACCCCTTCAACACAGGACCATCACACTGTGGCCTACTTTGTACTGGGCTTCTTGCACTTTGCTTAATACTTGCATATTTTACGTAACATCCAATGCTATACCCTGCTAAACCAAGCTACTGCTCTTTGCATTGGCACTGAAGACTGCTATTTATGATTAGCTTCTTTGTGTTGAATGCTTGGTAACATTTTCCATTGCTGTTGACCTTCCTTGTCAGAAACTATTGGAATACTTTCTGTGTTATTGTACCTGCAACTCCCTACATCCTTGAAGAGAATCCCAAAAGAAAGAAATGAGGATATGTTTTGCTGAAGTAGTTTATATTAGACTGTCCTCAAATGAGCCTCCCTGACCCAGTCTCTTTTGCTTCCTTGGGGGCAGGTTGCATGATCAGATGGTGAAAATCAACCAAAATCTGCATCGGCTGCAAGTAGCCTGGCGGGATGCTCAGCAGAGTTCTAGCCCTGCTGCTGATAGTCTCCGGGAGCAGTTTGAACGACTGATGACCATCTATCTTTCTACCAAGACGGCGATGACTGAGCCACAGATGCTACAAAACTGCCTAAATTTGCAGGTGTCTATGGCTGTTCTCCTGGTTCAGCTAGCCATAGGCAATGAGGGCTCACAGCCAATAGAACTAACTTTTCCTTTGCCAGATGGCTACAGTGCTTTGGCTTATGTGCCAGGTAAGTAGGCTCTCCAATGGGAACTTCCTATTTATAGCCATCTAAGTTTAACTGGGTCACCTTGGAAGTGTAATTCTCAAAATACTCTTCCTTCACTATCCTTCCATTGTTTTTGGAGAAACAAATCAAACTCATAAATAATATAGTATTTACTAATCAAAGTATGAGGCCACACGAGGCCTTGGACTTGTTTCCTCAGTGCTGTGCATATCAAAAGATGCAGAACAGGCAGAGTTTTCATGAGCTGTTCTCTTATTGATATTGTTTGTCATTCAAATTACAGATTTGTCTGTCTAACTTTCTCTAAGCTTTTTTAAAGGAAAGATTGTCTCCTATCAGTTAACCCTTCTAAAAGGAAGATTGTATGTGTATGTAGTGAGGGATTAGCAGATACTATGCATCAAATCAGGCAAAATGTTCTTGCTATTTGCTATGTTTGCTACATATTGCTCTATAACAAATCATCTAACACATAGCAGCTTAAAACAAACATTGTCTCACAGTTTCCATGGGTCAGGAGCACTTGCTAGTGGTTTTACCTTATCAGGTTGCAGCCAGGCTATCAATCAAGGATATAGGAATCTGAGGATTCAACTAAGGCTGGAGGATCCAATTGCAAAGCCAGTCATGTGGATGTGGTCAGACCTCAGTTGTTTGCACAAAGGGCTAGCACCCTCTTTTCTAGGCCACAGTCATCTCCTTAGTACCACTCATGAGATGGCACCTGGCTTCTCTCAGTACAAATCATCAAAATGGAAGCGGGAAGCTTTTATTACCACATCTTTGAAATGACATGTCATCACTTACACTGTATACTTCAGGATGACTTCTTTTACCCTAGAAAGATGTAGGAAGAACCAGGCATGGTAGTATACACCTATAATCCCAGCACTCAGAAGGTGGAGGCAGGAGGATCGAAAGTTGGAGGCCAGCTTAAACTATGTAAATTTAAGCCATTCTGAGCTACACAGCAAAACCCTGTCTCAAAAAAAGAAAGCAAGCAGGGGCTAGGAATGTGACTTAGTGGTAGAGTGCTTGCCTAGCATGCATGAAGCCCTGGGTTCAATTCTTCAGTACCACAGAAAAAGCTGGAAGTGGTGCTATGGCTCAAGTGGTAGAGTGCTAGCCTTGAGCAACAACAAGCTCAGAGACAGTGCTCAGGCCCTAAGTTCAAGCCCCAGGACTAGCCAAAAAAGAGAAAGAAAGAAAGAAGGGAAGGAGGAAGAAGGAAAGTGTAGGCTGGCCACCATAAGCTTCTAATGTAAAACTCCTGATCTATAACTCTTCAGATACTTAAAGGACTGCTTAAATTATGGTTAGCCTTGAGTTAGGAAAATATGTAAGTGGTGTGTTAACAATAGTTTGGGTCATTCCTGTTCATATATTTACTTGATATACCTATAAAGGAGATTCTACATTTATTTACTTATCCGTAGGTTAAGACCTTTAAATTTTTTAAAACTTCATCAAGTAGGGAGAACAGGAGAAACAGAAATATTTAGTACCAGTGGACAGTGAATATTTTCCTTTTCAGAGTTTTTTGCAGATAACCTGGGTGATTTCCTCATTTTTCTCCGTCGCTTTGCTGATGACATCTTGGAGACATCTGCGGACTCCCTGGAGCATGTCCTCCACTTCATCACCATTTTCACTGGAAGCATAGAAAGGTGAGGTGCTGAAAGCGTGAGTCACGGTTAGGAGCAGCAGAACATTCAAAAGACTACTAAACCAAGAAATAAACAAGCCTGAATCATAAGGGGTTGCTTTTCAGAAGTTACATTAATGTTAATTAATCACTTGACCATCCCAATGGGCAGTCAAAAATCCCATTGTGGAGAGGCATAATAAGCAAAGGACTTTGCCCACAGAGAATTTGAACCTGCACATCAGATACCTTCATGGGAATTACACTGCTAGTCCCTGGTTAAAATAGCTACCACATTGCCAGAAATCTTACCAGTGGCATGCTGGTGCTAATGCTCTCCGATTAATTGTATGACGCCAGAGCTTGCTCTTGCTGGTCTGAAGTGTTTGAGCAGTTAACTTAGGTCAGTGTAACTTCGAATCTTAAGTCTCTTAACTCATAGCTTCTAGACCTTTTTCGCAAAGAATATATATTATGGCTTTTAGAATTGCTTCCCTAGCTTTTTTGGTGCATAGACCAAAGGAAACAGACTCTTTTTTTGTCTGTCGTAGGGCTTGAACTCTGGGCCTGGGCGCTGTCCCTTAGCTCTTCAGCTCAAGGCTAGTGCTCTACCACTTGAGCCACACTGCCACTTCCGGCTTTTTTTTTTTTAAAGTTCACATTTGCTGCACAATAAAGAGAATGAGCCAGGTCTTGGTGACTCATGACTATAATCCTAGCTACTCAGGAGACGGAGATCTAAGACTTGCCATTCAAAGTCAGTCTGGGCAGAATAGAGAAACTTTTTTTCTCCTTTTTTTCTTTTTGGCAGTTGTGGGGCTTGAACTCAGGCCTGGGCACTATCCCTGAGCACTTTTGCTCAGGCTAGCACTCCATCACTTTGAGCTATTGCTCCATTTCTGGTTTTCTGGTGGTTAATTGGAGATAAGAGTCTCACAGGGACTTCAGGCTGGCTTTGAGCCACGATCCTCAGACCTCAGCCTCCTGAGTAGCTAGAATTACAGGTGTGAACCATCAACTCCCAGCTGAGCAATTCTTTTATCTTCAATTAACTAGCAAAAAATTTGAAAAACTTGACTGGAAGTGTGACTTGAGTGGCAGGACACCAGTCATAAGCAAACAAGATGAATGACAACGAGACCTAAGGCCCCACTGCACAAAGAAAGAGAGAATGACCCAAAATTCCCTGAGCCATATCAATGAAAAGTAGATAAAAGCAGACCTAAGGAGAAGTCATAAGTCCCTAAGTCTTGACTAGGTAGGCATGGAATAAATTTGAGTAACATATGACAATTATAACCTAATCTCATTAAAGCTTGGGAAAGCAAGTTTTATCCTGAGTGAAACTGTCAGAGAATAATATGAAGTAAATAATGCATTGTTGCCGGGCATTGGTGGCTCATGCCTGTAATCCTAGCTACTCAGGAAGCTGAGATCTGAGGATCACAGTTCAAAGCCAACCCAGGCCGGAAAATCTGGGAGAACCTTATATCCATTTAATCAAAAAGCTGAAAGTGGTGCTATGGCTCAAGTGGTAGAGTACTAGCCTTGAGCAAAAGGAGCTTAGAGACAGTGCCCAGGCCCAGAGTTCAAACTTCAGGACTGGCCAACAATAACAACAACAATAATAATAATAATGCATTGTTATAAAAACAAATTGGGTGGCTAAGTATTAAATAGAGATTTAAGTACTCACCCTCAAACTTGTTCAGCTCTCACCTCAAGTTAAATGGTATACCCTGCATCACCCCAGTATTGGCAAACTTCAAACTGCACAGTGGATCTTGTTTTTTCTTGTAATGGCAGTATGAGGCATGTTAGCTCCTCTGTGGAGAGGCCAGAAGTGTGCATTTGGGAGTTCGTTTCTGCTTATCTTGCTTTCTGTCCTCCTTGCAGAATGAAGAATCCCCACCTCAGGGCCAAGCTCGCTGAGGTGTTAGAAGCAGTGATGCCTCACCTTGATCAGACCCCAAGTCCCTTGGTATCCAGTGTGTTCCACCGGAAACGTGTATTCTGCAACTTTTCATATGCACCCCAACTTGCAGAAGCGCTAATCAAGGTTTTTGTGGACATTGAATTTACAGGTAAAGTGGTTGCACAGCCAAGTCCAGAACAAAAAGCTGATACCAGTGGAATGTCATTGCTTGATCACTGTTGAATATCAGAGAAATGTCAAGCCATCATTTGTTGAATATCTGCTGTGAGCCAGGCTTGATGTTGAGTGCTTTTTAAATTCATTACACTACTAATCTGCCACCTTCTGAAAAGTTTGACTTTATTCTCATTTTACCTATGAGAACATGAATACTAAAAAATTTAATTATCTATTCATGTCATACAACTAATAAGTGGTAGAACCAGCCAGGCACTAGTGACTAATGTCTGTAATCCAAGCTATTCAGCAGTCTGAGACCTGAAGACTCACAATTCAAAGTCAGCCTGAGCAGAAAAATCTGTGAGACTCCATCCCCAGTTAACCAACCAAAAGCCAAAGCAAGGCATGACTCAACCTGTAGAACACAGGCTGTGAACAAGAAAACTGAGCAAGAGCATGAGGCTCTGAGTTCCAGCCCCAGTTATGGGAGTTATGGGAAGAGACAGGGAGAAAGAAAAAAGATAGGAGACTCATATTAAATTAAGCATCCAACTACCCTGTGACTCCAAATGCTATTCTCTCCCCTTTTTTTGTTGGTTGGTCCTAGGCCTTGAACTCTGGGCCTGGGTGCTGTCCCTGGACTCTTCAGCTCAAGGCAAGTGCACTACCACTTGAGCCACAGCACCTCTTCCAGTTTTCTGGTGGTTAATTGGAGATAAAGAGTCTCACTGACTTTCCTGCCCAGTCTGGCTTTGAACTGCAATCCACGGATCTCAGCCTCCTGAGTAGCTAGAATTACAGGCATGAGCCACCAGCAGTGGCTTTCTCTCCCTTTTGTATATGGTCCAGTTTATAGGGCTCTAGTGATATCTTGGTATTTTTAAAACATCTGGGCCTCAGGTTTTTAGCTTCTGGCCAGAACCAATTGGGCTAGGTACTGATTGCTCATACTATAATCCTAACTACTACCCAGGAGGCTGATTATCTCCATTTGGCCAGCAAAAAGCCAGAAATGGAGGTGTGCTTCAAGTGATAGAATACCAGTCAAGCAAGAGGCCCTGAGTTCAAGCCTTGTACCAGCACACAAAAGAACCAGTATTAGTATTTATGTTCTCATAGGTAAAATGAGAATAAAGTCAAACTTTTCAGAAGGGGGCAGATTAGTAGTGTAATGAATTTAAAAAGCACTCAACATCAAGCCTGGCTCACAGCAGATATTCAACAAAAGTTCCATGGTTGGGGTACTGTCTGTAAATAATGTGGGGATTACTTAGTGTTCTGCATATGACTTTGCCACTACCGGGACCAGCCCAGAGGCCTTGTTTACATCCTCCACAGTTGGATTTGAAAGCATTTGTTTCCTTTAGCTTTTATTTTACAGCTTCATCCTTGTGCCTTGAAGAGTAAGGTCTCCTTTATATCTGTTTCCCTCTTGTTTTCTTAGAAAGGAAATGAGCAAGCATTAAGCCCTGTTCTAGATCTTTAGAAAATCCTAAGAAAGGCTAGGGATGTAGCTCAATGTTAGAGCATTTGCCAAGAATGTACAAAGCCCTGGGCTCAATCCCCAGAATTGTAATAAACTGGTAAGAACAATTTTGTTAGTAATCCCCCCTCCCCCTTCCCCCCCTCTCCCCTGCAAAAAAAAAAAGGCACATAGGCATAAGCTGTTGATCCTTTTCTTAATCACATTTGCTGATATCTTGCTCTCGTTTTAATCTAGGAGATCCCCATCAATTTGAACAGAAGTTTAATTACCGCCGTCCCATGTATCCCATCCTGAGGTACATGTGGGGGACAGATAGCTACCGGGAGAGCATTAAGGTGAGAGAGAGTTAATGAGACCAGTTGCTTCAGGTAAGTCCTAAGTGACATGCAATTCAGTACTAAATGGCTTTCTCTTGGGCTGGGATTTATAGGATTTGGCTGACTATGCCTCTAAGAATTTAGAAGCCATGAATCCCCCACTTTTCCTTCGCTTTCTTAACCTGCTGATGAATGATGCCATATTCCTTTTGGATGAAGCTATACAGGTAAGCAGAAAAGATTTAACCATCAAATCTTGAACAGTATATACTTCTTCTTTTTTTTTAAAAAAAGGTTTTTATTGTGAAAATACTGTTGAGAGGGGTTACAGTTACATGAGCAAGGTAATGAGTACATTTCTTACCCAGCGTTGTTCCCTCCTCCTTTGTTTTTCCCCTACCATCCCGTCCCTCCCACCTCCTCAACTACACCCCCTCCCCAGCATATACTTCTTTTTTTTTTTTTTGTCGGTTGTGGGGTTTGAACACTGAGCTTGGGCGCTATCCCTGCGCTCTTCAGCTCAAGGTGAGTGCTCTACTGCTTGAGCCACAGCACCACTTCCTCCAGCATATACTTCTGACTGTTACATTATAATACATTATTCCTTCATACCCATCTTGAACACCAGAAGTAGTGCTATTCCTTCATGCTTACCAGTAGAGAGCTTTCCCCATTATTGTTCCAGTAGAGACATGATCAAAGGGCAGTCCCACTGATGGCCAAGACCACCTATGACAGGGATTTTCATCCTTTCTCCATCTAATCATAGCAGTGGTTTACTAATACAGTAATTTTAACCCTCTGTCCCCTAAAAATTCTGAGTTTTGCATCATTACTTTAAAAGTCTCTGGTTTGGATTTTTTTTTTAATAAAGATTTTAAATTTTTTCAGAAGTGATGGTACATGTCTATAAACTCAATACTCAGGAGACTGAGGCCAGAGGATCACAAGTTCCAATCCAGCCTGGGCTCTATAGTGAGACCCTGTTTCAAAAAACGCCAACCAATTAGTTAATGACGGTTCACACCTGTAAACCTAGCTACTCGGGCAGGAATCTGAGGATTGCAGTTTGAAGCTAGCCTGGGCAGAACAATCCATGAGATTCTTATCTCCACTCCAATTAACCCGCAAAAAACTGGAATTAGAGCTGTGGCTCAAATGGAAAAGTGCTAACTTCGAATGAATAAGCTCTGTAACTCCTGTAACTCCTAGCAACACAGGGATACACAAGTAGGAGGACCATAGCCCATACCAGCCCAGGCATAAATCAAGACCTCAAAAATAGTCAATGTAAAAAGAGGCTTACAGGCATGGCTCAAGTTATAGAGCACCATAAGCAAAAAAGAGACTCCAAGTTGTACTTTTCCTCTATTCAGTGCCTTCTAATCCTTAGCTGTATTGTGAAACTTGTGTGTCTGAGCTCTGGCAGTGCATTTCTTCTTTAAGAAGAAATGCTGCATGGCAAAACCTCCCTAACCTGAAATAAGCGTAAGTCAGGTGACAATCCAAAGGGAGGAAAAGCAGGTAATCCCAAGGGCAACCTATTGGATACTCTCAAGGTCATCATATTGATTAGCAACCCCCTAAGTAACTTGTGTGCTGTTCATCAGAGAGTCTGGTCTCATGCTGTTTTCATAATCCTACACACTAAAATTTAAAGATTTTCTAGCCAGGTGTGGTAGTATACACCTGTAATCCTAGTACTTGGGAGTCCAAGGATCTCAACTTCAAGACCACCCTAGCTACAAGGTGAGGGTCTGTTTGAAAAAAAAATGAACAAATCAACAAAAAGGCTTTCCAAGGACATGAGAGCAGGTATTATTATAAACAGAGCCTTGTAAGCAAGAACAGTATGACAGAAAGAATGAAGCAGACTTAGCAGTGCAGCTGCTAAGTGCAAGATTGTCCTTCCAGATTCCTTGTGTATTTGATAGACTTTTATTTTGGGTAGGCTAGATTTAGCTTTATGTTTGTTTTTATTTAGTAAGGACTTGGTGTGTATGTGTGTACGAGTGCACTGTTTTTTCAGCCTGGGTTTCCTTCTTTCTATTTCCTATTAATGTATATAATGAATCTATTCAAGCTGAAGCCACTCTGTTTGAAGACAGTGATTTCTTAAAAGTTCTCTTTAAGCTTCAGCTCTATGCTTGACAATTAAAGGCTCATGCCCTTCCATAGTCTCTCGTTTCCCCAGCTTTTAGTTGAGTGAATTTTGAACAAAAACTCTTAAATGTCATGTTCCTTCAGCTGCATTCTTCTTTCATATATCCTGCCTCTGGTTTCTATAGTATTTAAGCAAGATAAAGATTCAGCAGATTGAGAAGGACCGAGGTGAATGGGATAGTCTAACACCAGAAGCCCGCCGTGAGAAAGAGGCTGGCCTACAGATGTTTGGGCAGCTGGCACGTTTCCATAACATCATGTCCAATGAAACCATTGGTACCCTTGCCTTCCTGACATCAGGTAAAAACGCTGCTGTTGCAAAACAATGTAAGAGTCAAGATCTGCTTTCTTTGGGGGATTGGCTGAGTTGAAACACGTGACATGCTCAAGGTCCAGGGTTCCATCTCCAGTACCGCCCATACACACATACAAAAAAAAAAAAAAGAAAAATAATAAGTTAATAAACTAAGAAGTTAATAAACTTATGTGAATGCACATGTATCTATCACATATATAATACTTATACACATACTGTGTATGTATGTTGTGGTATTATAGAACTAGAATACTATGTACACTATTTATGTGTTCATCTGAAAAATATTTCAGTCCTAGGTAAATGGAATATATGGAAAATATAAAATGTCTCAGTAATTTTTATTCATTGGTCTAAATTTTTAGTACTTTCAATTAAATATGACAACCAATTATTAGGGAGGTGGCTAGGAAGGTGGTTCATCACTGAGTGCTTGCCTCGTATACATGAGGCCCTGGGTTCGATTCCTCAGCACCACATAAGCAGAAAAAGTTGGAAGTGGCACTGTATTTCAAGTGGTAGAGCACTAGCCTTGAGCTGAAGAGCTGAGGGACAGCACCCAGGCCCAGAGTTCAGACCCCAGGACCAATTAAAAAAAAAAAATGTTAGGAGAATTTGTGTTAGGGGAATTCCTCTAATGTGAAACACCAATAATAACTATAAATAAAGTTCGTCAATAAGTACAATGTTAAACAGTCAAAATATCCACAAAGTAGAAAACTGTATAGCCATTATATGGGCTAAAGCATGGCCCAAGCAATTCAACATCTGACTAGCAAGTGCAAGGCCCAGAGTTCAAACTGCAGTATCATGAAAAAATCAGAAAAGTAGCTGGGCCCAGCACTGATGGCTCACACCTATAATCCTAGCTACTCAGGAGGCTGAGATCTGAGGATCGAGGTTTGCTGCCAGCCTAGGCAGGAAAGTCTGTGAAACTCTTATCTCCAGTTAATCACAGAAAAAACTGGAAGTAGTGCTGTCGCTCAATTGGTAGAGTGCTAGTCTTGAGCAAAAAGAGCTCAGGGACAGTGGCCAGGCCCAGAGTTCAAGCCCCAGTATCAGCAAAAAATTAAAAAGAATAGAAGGATCAGAGCACTCAATGGCTCACGCCTATAATTCTAGCTACTCAAGAGACTGAGATCTGAGGTTAGTGGTTCAAAGCTAGCCCAGGCAGGAAAGTCTGTGAGACTTTCTCCAAGTATCCACCTGACAGCTGGAAGTAGAGCTATGACTCAAAGTGGTAGAGTGCTGAGCAGAAGAGCTCAGACACAGCACCCAGGGTCTGATTTCAAGCCCCATGACCAACAACAAAAAATAAAGACATAAAGGATTGCTGTTCTCTTAAATTTTCTTTTTTTGGGGGGGGAGGGGGGTCCGGTCATGGGCCTAAACTCTGGGCCTGGGCGCTGTCCCTCAGCTCTTCAGCTCAAGACTAGCGCTCTACCACTTGAGCCACAGCACCACTTCCGGCTTTTTTCTTTTTGCTTATGTGGTGCTAAGGAATTGAACCCAGGGCCTCATGCATGCAAGGCAAGTGCTCTACCTCTGAGCTACCTTCCCAGCCCCTTCTCTTAAACTTTCTATAATTATATGACTATTCCACAAATCCAGGCTGTCCACTACTGCACATGCCAAGCACATGGGACTGCTGATCATTTAAAATGTACCAGTACAATGGAGGAACTGAATATTTTATTTTTTATCTTATTTTAATTCTGTCCTAAGAGCACATATGGTCAATGGCTACAATGTTATATAGTACAAGGACATAATGGTCTCTAAAATGGTAAGATGTTTATAGTTTAAAGTGTTGCCGAATATTTACTGTATTTAAATTTTTTGCATATGTGTAAATATGGACAAAAAACATATAATAAGATGTGAACAGTTTTTGTTTTCTTTTTTAGGATTTTCTTGGGGTGGGGGGTGGGGGTGGGGGTTGTTGGTTGTGGAGCTTGAACTCTGGGCTTGGGCACTGTCCCTGAGCTCTTCAGCTCAAGGCAAGCACTCTACCACTTGAGCCACAGCACCACTTACAGTTCTCTGGTGGTTACTTGGACATAAGAGTCTCATAGACGTTCTTGCCAGGGCTGGCTTTGAACTGTGGTCCTGAGATCTCAGCCTCTTGAGTAGCTAGGATTACGGACGTGGCTCTTTTTCTTTCTTTGTTTTGGACTTTTTTTTTTTGTCACGGGGCTTTAACTCAGGGCCTCGGCTGGCTCTACCACTTTGAACCACAGCACCACTTCCAGTTTTCTGGTGGTTAATTGGAGATAAGAGTTTCATGGACTTTGCTGCCCAGGCTGGCATGAACCACTGATGCTTGCTTGTTTTAGATTTTTGCAGTGAAAATAATTATGCAGTTTTAAAAAAGCAGTTGTCTCCAGATGAAACAAACATGAGTGAAACAGCTTGCTAGTTTGCAGAGATTTTGGTCTTTCTTCCAGAGATCAAATCACTGTTCGTACACCCATTCCTGGCTGAGCGCATCATCTCCATGCTGAACTACTTCCTACAGCACTTGGTTGGCCCCAAGATGGGTGCTTTAAAAGTCAAGGACTTCAGTGAATTTGACTTCAAGCCCCAGCAGCTCGTATCAGATATCTGTACTATCTACTTAAATCTTGGGTATGTGAGATTATCATTGTACAAGCCAGAGGAAATGCGTATGTTTTGGTAGTAGAATGATTGATTGGCTTTTGTGTGGCCATTTCTAGTTATAGCTGATGAAGGAATCTTCTGTCGTTTTAAATAAGATTTGAGCACTGGGCATGGTGTTGCAGAAGGATTGGAAATTCGAAATCAGCCTGGGATATGTAGACTGTTCCAGGACAGCCTAAAAGATATAGTGAGATACTATCTCAAAACAAAACAAAAAAATTGATATTTTCTATGATCTATGGGACATTGTTTAGGATTTCCAACATTCTGCCTTGATCTATGCAAACACAAATTCTACCAGTTGCACTATTAATTTAGAAAGTACTGTTTTATAACCATAATATACTTGATGTCATTCCTAGCGTACTAGAAGTCTTTCTACAGTAAAAGAACTTTCATTGCTTATAAAGATAAGAATTATTGTTCTGTAGCCCGTCTGTTAGCACCTTGTTGACCTATGCTCTGAGGTTGTTTCTTTCTGATGTTTGCCTTCTAGGGATGAGGAGAATTTCTGTGCCACTGTGCCCAAAGATGGACGTTCCTATTCCCCAACTCTCTTTGCACAGACAGTTCGAGTCCTGAAGAAAATAAATAAGCCTGGGAATATGATTGTGGCTTTCAGCAACTTGGCAGAGAGAATCAAGGTAAGGAAGAAGATTATTTGTTTTCTCATGTTTAAAAAAAAAATCACATTATCAGCCTAATACAGTAGGATACCTTTATAATTTCAGCTACTCTGGGGTGGTAGCTCTGCCACTGAGCTACATTCCCATCCCTTTTTGAATTACGGCATTTACACAGAATTTCATGTGGATGTTGTATACTCCTTTTCCTGCTAATACTTAAATCAGCAACTGAGCCAACTTGAAGCTCAGAGTTAGGGTCCCATGCTGAATTAGCTCCAAAAATATCTGCTTTGGCTTGTTCTTGAAAACAATAAAGCTAAGATCTGTGAGTTCCTTTTAACTACCAGCTCTTGGGTTCTCAGTCTCTTGCAGACCTCCAACAACAGGAAGAGGAAACCTATGCAGATGCCTGTGACGAGTTCTTGGATCCCATCATGAGCACACTGATGTCTGACCCTGTGGTGCTGCCATCATCCAGAGTCACCGTGGACAGGTCCACCATTGCCAGACACTTGCTCAGGTATTCAGCCTCAGGAGCATAGATACCCATTAGCTTGATGTTAGCTTTTCTCTCAAATATTGAACATTGAGTTTTGTACCTAGTAAGTGCCTCATACTGTTGATTTATTGATGTGACATTTTAACATCATTTGATTAAGAATTTAAATATTAAAGCAGATATTGTTGGAAAATTCTAGCTCTAACCTTACCTCTTTTTTTGTTTTTTAAATTTTGGCCTGGCCGCTGTTCCTGAACTGTTTTGCTCAAGGGTAATACTTTACTACTTGAACCACACCTCCACTTCCATCTTTTGGATGATTACTTGGAAGTAAAAGTCTCACAGACTTTCCTGCCAAGGCTGGCTTCAAACTCAATCCTCAGATCACAGCCCCCTGAGTAGCTAGCATTACAGATGTAAGCCAGTGCCTGGCACTTTTCCCCTTCTTAAGAAAATAGTTTTGTCAACATGTCATAAAATATGTCAACATGAGGTATAGGCTAACCTGAAATTGTTTTATTTAAGTTGTAAAAACATGAAAGAGAGGGTTGTGTTTTTTTTTAATTCGGGTATTACACTGTATGAGTCATTCCTTGCTGTTGCTATATTTGTACTCAGCTATGATAACTGAATTTTCCCCAGCCCACCTGCTGTTTGGACAGTCTTGCTCATTTCTACAGAATGAAAGGAAGTACCTGCCTTATTCACTACTGAAGCAGCCCCTTTTTTTTTTTCAGTCATGGAGTCTGAACTCTGGGCCTGAGCGCTGTCCCTCAGATCTTCAGCTCAAGGCTAGAACTCTACCACTTGAGCCACAGTACCACTTCTGGCTTTTTTCCTGCTTATATGGTGCTGAGGAATTGAACCCAGGGCCTCATACATGCAAGGCAAGCACTCTACCACTAAGCCAACTTCTCAACCCTTTTTTTTTTTTTTTTGAGTTGGTGACTTGCTGTGTTGCCTTAGCCGGCCTCAAACTTCTAGAATCAATCAATCATTTGCCTCAATCCCTCAGATAGCTGAGGCTACAGGGGCATGCCACTGCACTGTGTCTGACTTGCCCCTTAACTTTCTAGGGCTTGACTTAGGACCTCTTGTTCTGGCTCAGCCTTTGTGCTCATGGCTAGCGCTCTACTCAAGTACACCTCTAATTCTGCTTTTGCTGGTTAATAGGAAATAAGAGTCTTTACAGATTTTTTGCCCAGGATGGTTTTGAACTACAATCCTCACATCTCAGCCCCCTGAGGAGCTAGAATTACAGGTCTGAGTCACTGGCACCCAGCTTCTCCATAACTGTTTAAAATACATTAGATAAAAATGGGCACTAAGTGACTATGCCTATTTAAAGTTATATAAACTGACCCAAATTTAAGGAAATCTGTACATATGGAAAAATTTTTCTGTTTCATAATATTTGATATTAAGCTTTCACTACATTCATGATGCTGTGCTAGGTATATGTCTTTTGTAAAGTGTGAGTGAAAATTATATTTCATAGTGGTCTAAGAATACAGGGAGTAGATCAATCCTTAAAGTATATTATAAATCTAATTTTTTTATAGTTCTGGGAATCAAACCCAGAGCCTTGCACATAATAGGCAAGCGCAATACCAGTGAGCAATGCTCCCAGTCCTGAGCCTTCTTACCTGCCAAGAAACCATAATCTACATTTAATTACATAGCAATTAGCTAAAAAAAGCCCAATGTCATTTGTAAGGCTATATCTCTTAATATATCTTACATTGAGCCAAGCGCTGGTGGCTCACACCTTTAATCCTAGCTACTCAGGATGCTAAAATATAAGGATCACGGTTCAAAGCCAGCCCTGGCTGGAAAGTCCATGATATTCTTATCTCCAACTACTGGAAAACTATCTTAACTACTGGAAAACTGGAAATGGAGCTGTGGCTCAAAGTGGTAAGTGCTAGCCTTGAGCACAAAAGCTTAGGCACAGGGCTGGGAAGGTGGCTCAGTGGTAGAGCGCTTGCCTTGCATGCCTGAGGCCCTGGGTTCAATTCCTCAGCACCACATAAGCAAAAAGAAAAAACCCAGAAGTGGCGCTGTGGCTCAAGTGGTAGAGCGCTAGCCTTGAGCTGAAGAGCTGAGGGACAGCACCCAGGCCCAGAGTTCAGGCCCCACGACCCAACCCAAAAAAAAAGCTTAGGCACAATACCCAGGCCCTGAGTTCAAGCCTCATGACTGGCCAAAAAAAAAAAAAAAACTTACACTGTAGTGGCCCAAGTTTGGTAGTGACCCTCTCACCTCTAGGTCCACCTACTCAGGGGACTGAGAGAGGGTCACTTGAGCCTTCCTTTGGCCTTGAGGCTAGCTTGGGCAATATAGCAAAACCCCATTACAGAAAGAAAAAGAAAAACCCTACAAACAGTGCTGTACACTGACAAGAGTGTATCTGGTCTCTGCCTTGGAGAAGTCTAAAGGCTAGTGACAGACACCTAGTATTTTTTAAGCCACTTAGAAGAAATGTCTGAACAACAGTGTTGAGGTATTTTGTTAAATGACAAAGTAGCTGAGCAAACTCCTGATTCACCCTTTCTTCAACTCACTTTTCCACAGGTCAGCATTTGACTGAGTTATAATGCACTCTTAGGTTGATAGCAGTCAAGCGAGATACTTAAATGTTCTGTTTTTGGCTTGGCATAGTACAACTTAGAGAACTCCATTTCCTTTTCTCTTTGTCCTAGTGACCAAACAGATCCTTTTAACCGTAGTCCCCTCACCATGGACCAAATCCGGCCAAACACCGAACTCAAAGAGAAAATCCAGCAGTGGCTTGCTGAGAGGAAGCAACAACAAAAGGAGCAACTTGAATAAATACTGTGAACGAAACAAACCAAAAACCCACCCCAGAGTGTAGATAGAACAACCACTTGTGGTTTTCTCTCTTTCTAGTTCTGTTCCTTTCCTTTATCAGTTTTCTTCTTCTTTACTAAGTTAGAAAAGTGTTCTTGCTCAAATTATGATAATTAAGATTCCCAAGAATTTGTCTGTGTTCCCCCTGGCTTGCAGGAAGTTCTACTTCTTGTAGCATCACTAAGTGTAGAAATCATTACTGATTTTCAGTCTTTGTTCATTCTCATTCTTTCTTCTTCGGTTTCCTACCTTAAATTATATTAAGTTCAACTACTGGAACTTTTTGCCACTTTATCTTTCCCTTTCACATACTGCTCAAAACATTTTGGTGAGCACTGCTTTTAAGTCTACGATGTCAAATAGTTCAATGACAACTTATGTTAGAAAATGCTGTGTTATCCTGTGTATTTACTAGTCCTGATGATACAGACTTAAAATCCTAATTAAGCCCTTGTCCTTATTATAGCTCTGTAATATTACAGAATAGCTTTTCATATAAAAGTAAATTCCTCCATGTTTGTGTAGATTTTTGAATGAAAGGTGAGGTTTTTTTTTTTTTTTTAAGAAATCTTATGCAACTTCTGTTGGTAGCTCTGTGTTAGGTTATAACTGTGTTAGGTTTCATCACAACACTATGACAGAGTTGTTAGCACCAAAAATTTAGCTCCTTGTCATTTTATGAGAATTAGTAATGGGACAGACTTGGAGTTTTGGCACTTTAGTCACAAAAAAAAATCTAGAAGAGAGAATAAATAGGAAGCTGTTAGGCCCTTTTCCTATTAGGAAAATCTGTTGCTCTAAGGACTAGGCCTAGGTAACAGAGCTAGGAAACAAAAATATTGTAACCATGAAAAAAAATGTCATTTTAAGAACGAATAAGTGAGTCCCTCAGCCTGTATGTATTTACACATATACCATGTGTTTTTTTGCTTTGGTATTGTATAAACTAAGTGTCACTTTATATTTTTCCCTTCATGTAAGATGTATACAGTGTAAGGCCATGTTTACTCACAAACTCGTCCTAAGCAGGTAAAATTCTAAAACTATAAAATGTATATAATGTTTGTTTGGGCTTATGACCTGGCTTCTAAGAGCTACTTCTAATATATCCTTAGTTCATCAATTAAAATAGGAATTTGAGTAAATCCTGTCCGCAAGCCATTCTGAATACCCACTTACCCCTGAGCAGTAAGTAGATGGACCCCACTTCTCCAGGCTGATCCACTCCAGTGAGCAGCTTGACATGCTGAGTTGGGCTTATTCTTCCATGGGACTCTCTACATCGGTATCCAAGCCCAGAGACATAAGGGATAAGAAAAGTGATGATGTGGAAATGGGTCAGTGCTTTCTTTAGAGGACATTATTAGTAGCCATAGCCTCTGAAATAAAATTGTTTTATGATATTCCAACACAAGTTGCTATAAGCAATCCTTTATGTAATTTTGATGGTGTTGAAAAAAACTCGTTAGAGCGGGGTCCCCCCAGCTTTGGATATTAAATTGACATTGCCTATTGCTGCACATAGCAATAAAAACAAGTCTAGGATTTTGCAAACCCTAGAATGTAAGATTAATTCGGTGGGTCCCTGGACCTTTAATTATGGGTTGACAGGATTTATTTTCTTAAAATGAGCTTCATTTCATATTTATTATTCTCCTTCCCCTCTTGGGGAATGAAGTGTATATAAAATAAGCTTCTACCTACTTGCATTTATCTTCCAAACCCAATCTAGTAGGAGATTTTCATTTAAAAGGAAGGGGAGGAAGACCAGAGTTTTGCAAAAAATAAAAAATGGAGGAGAATGGGCACAAAACCTCAGGAGACAGCTGTTCTGCAGCTTTCTAGCTAACAACCTCTATGCTGCCTCTAGTATCTGTATTGTACTTCTATTCATAGCCTTCAGGTTGTAAGCCTTTTCTAGCAAGTTTTGTTATTTTGAGTTCTTTTCCTGAGATTTTTATGAATGGCTATGGCACCACTGATGCTGCTGATAAAACTCATCAAAAAAGCTAGCACGTAGCTTAAGGCCACTATTGGCAAGGAAACCAAGTGTCCTCTGTGCCTTCTTTCTGTAGAGTAATTAAAAAATCAGACTAAAAATTGTCTTGATACAACATGGTACGTATATACATTTGGAAGTGTGAAGAGGTGCTTTGTTGGAACTCAGCAGTAGCTCGAATCTATTAGAGTAGCCTTTGTGATATACCTAAGTTTTCTGTGTTGGTTTTGCTAATGTATAATAGGAAAATGAAGACTCTAATTAGCTCTGGTATTGTTCATATAATTTACCAAGAAGCTAATACTAAACTTGTGAGAATATTATTTAAGTAGGTTTTATCAAGCAGTTAGAGGTTTTTAAGTATAGTTTTTAATAATTATATGAAAACTGAAGGAAATTTTAGAGGTATTTTAATGGTACAGGTAAAGGCACCAATGGCTGTTTGGTATCTACAAAAGCTTCATTACCTTATTTGATGCTGGTTGCTAAGCAGCCATTGCACAGAGTCAAAGTCTACTGGGTGCCTTTACCAGCAAGAGGCCGATGCTACACTGTTGTCATGTGAGGAAATAACGTGCATGCTCTTAACTGCTAAACAGGAAAAGAACCTAGAGACAGAGAAAATGAAGAACAAAACAAAAAGGTTAACTGAAATAAAACTTGATCAACATAATTGTATTTTGAAACATTCCAGGAAGGTTACTACTTGTCAAACTTGCCTGGGGTTGTTTGTTTAAAACTTGTATTTAATAAATGAACACCTGACTTACTGCCTTTGGTATCCCTTTAATGTTGTATTAAAAGCAAGTTTCAGAAATCTCTGAAAACCTGGAGAACTACCGCTTTTTTTAAGTAGGTAATATCAAGTGTGTGTGACTTGGCTGACCTAGCCAACCTCACCGGACCTCTGGAGGGGAGCCTGGGGCTAGCTCAGAAAATGAGTTACAGGAATTTTTTTTTCCTAATTAACTCCCTATTGGCTTTGATTATCTGGCCTGAACCCAGATCTTTTTTATTATCATGTAGGCCTTTTTCCCCTTGTTTCTATGGCATATAGGACCTCTGCCTAGATTAACCCAGTCATTTCCTTCTACTCTACTATCCAAGCTTTAGGCCACTGTTAGATGAGAAGTCTTTATAATGGGGCATCCAAACTTGTGGTCTCTAATACTGCCCAACAACCCTTCGTGGATCCCTAACGGCTCTCCTCAAGGCACCTTCCAAGATTTTAATGGTAGAAAACGAGGTTTAGAGTTTCTGCTTTCAAACCTTTCTCCCATTACCCCGTTTGTGAGAGAGGTCCTACCATTCCCAGACTAATTCCTTCATTTTTCTGCCTCTGCCCCTTTTTTAAGGTTTTTCTCTTGAGCTCCAGAGTCCTCTTTGCTTTTTTGACTCGTAATCTTTTATAGGCTCATTTCTTTACCCTACTGGCTTGTAAGCTTTTGAAACTGTTGTAGTTAATAGCAGAGATTTTACCCAAGACGGGAAACAGTGGTTCATGCTTGTAATCTTACTCAGGAGGCTGAGATCTGAAAACAGTGGTGAGAAGCCAGAAGTGGAGCTGTGTGATTCTAATGGTAGAGCGCTAGCCGAAAGAGAGAGAGAGAAAAAGGGGCCATGCGTTCAAGAGCCAGGGCACAAAAGGGAAAAAAAAGTTTTCCTTATTGCTAATTTTACTACCCACGGTTTTTCACATGTTCTCATCAGATGGCTCACGCAGACCTGCACATTATCATCCTGCCTTCTCGTCCTGGAGACTAGGTAGGATTCCACAGGTGTTCCCCATTTAGCTATTCCCGCCCTCACCCAGTGCTTAATTTGACGCAGTATCTAAGACAACTCGATTGCAAGGCTCCTAGCCCCTTAGACACCACCTTGTTTTTTAGCCCGCTAGCTAGTCCATTCATTTGGTACGTGGCTGTCTTTTTCTTTTTTTCTTTTTCCCAGCCATGGGGCTTGAACTGAGGTCCTGGGCACTGTCCCTGGGCTCTTTTTGCTCAAGGCTAGAGCTCTACCACTGTGAAGTACAGCTCCACGTTCCCCGTTTTCTGGCGGTTCACTGCAGGTAAGAATCACGGACTTTCTTGCCCGGGCTGGCTTTGAACCACGATCCTCAGGTCTCAGCCTCCTGAGAAGCTAGGGTTACAGGTGTGAGCCACCAGCGCCTGACTCCGGCTACATCAGGGATTCCTAGGTGTCCCCGGATCAGCACCAAGCCCACCCTGACACGGATGCTCCCTCTGCGTTTACACTGCAACCTCTTCAGATCCCAGCTCCCTCCACCACTCCGAAAGTGTGGAATCCCCGTCTCGATGGGGACCCAACCTAACACTCTCCGTGCGGGGCCCTCGGTGGTTTCCTCACTCAGAACGGCGAAGCTCCTAGCGGCTGGTGACCGAATTGGGAGACTCGGGCCCAGCCCGGACTCTCAGCCCGGGGGGGGGTTGGGGGGGGGCACGGTTACAAAACAAACTGAAGAAAGGCACAGGATGAGACCCAGGACGCAGGGCGCCTACTTGCCCCTCAAGGCCTCGGTTAGGGCTTGGACCCTTCGGTCCCTAAAAGGAGTGCCTTGGTCCCGGAGGACCCCCCACGACGCCCCCTAAAAGCTGCAAAACGCCCTACGCAAGAAAGCAAAGGTCGGCGCCAAGGAAAGCAGCGGCGCATGCGCATTTCCTTCCTTCGCCAGCCTTCCGGGCCCCCGTGACGGGCTGCCCCAACATATGCCTGTTTCAGTGCCAGATCCCACCTCCGTCCACAAGCCCGCCTTTCTCGTCTTTTCGCATCTCTTTTCTCCTCTGTCGCTGTAAAACAATGAGTGCACCATCCGTATCCCACGAAGATCGTAGAACACCGGAATATTTTGGACCGGCACGGAGCGGGGCGGCCTGACCTTGGAAGTGGGACGGGGTCCTGCCGCGGGTCCTTCCGGGGAGTGACATTCACCGGCCGTTCGGGGAGAGGGACCGTCCGTCCTGGAGCCATGGCCCAGTTCGTCCGCAACCTCGTGGAGAAGGCCCCGACGCTGGTGAACGGTGAGTGGACGCGCTGTGAGCCCGCCGAGGCGGGTACCCGGCGACGGAGGGAAGAAGTGGGCGGCGGTGGGCCCGAGGAGCCTGAGGGAAGCGGGGCGGCCTGAAGAGAGACGGGTTCGAGACTGCCCTCTAACCTGTGCTCGCCTGGCCTGCACCCGGGACTCTCCTCACCGCCTGCGAATGCCAGATGCCCACCACCGCCGTGACGAGGGGCAGGTGCCCGGCAGCCGCCCCCGCCGCTCCCCTGGGCCCCCCCTGAGGTCCGTGAGAACGGAAATGCAGGTTAGGAGAAGGGGCGAGAGGCCCGGAGCGCGGGGAGGGGTCGGCCTGCCCGGCGGGAGCTTCGGGCTAAGTGAAGTTGGGAGCGCCAGCTTTGCTCTGTCCTTCCTTCCTGGCCGGATTCGGAGGTGCTTGTGCATAATCGGAGGGGAAGCTGGGGTGGAATCGGACTTTACGGATGGATATGCCTGTCCCGGAAGCGGGTGCACCGCAGTCTTTATCGTTGTCTTTTTGTTTGTTTTGTCGGTCGTGGGGCTTGAACTCTGGGCCTGGGCGCTGTCCCTCAGCTCTTCAGCTCCAGGCGAGCGCTCTACCGCTTGAGCCACAGCGCCACTTGCGGTTTTCTGGTGGTTAACTGGGGATAAGAGTCTCACGGTCTCTCCTGCCTGGTCTGGCTTTGAACCGCGATCCTCAGATCTCAGCCTCCTGAGGAGCTAGGATGACAGGCGTGAGCCACCAGCGCCCGGCTTGTTTTGTTGGGGGTTTTGCTTGCTCGTTCGTTTGTTTGAAGTGCTTCTCTGATAGAGCCTCGCTCTAGACCCCGAGTAGCCGCAAGCCTTAGAAATAGGCTATTCTGTCAGTACATTTTTCAGTTGTCTTCTGAGTACCAGGTTATTTATTCATCTTACTTCCAAAATGAGATATATCGACATTTCTTCATTAGCGGTTCTGAAGTGTGGTAAGTGGTTTTCATTCGGATTTGATTACTAAATGTGAATAAAAACAATTTCCAAAAATGTAATGCTTTTGATCCTATTTTGTTGTAGTCAGCATTTTCTTACTCCTCTCTCTCTCTTTTTTTGGTCAATCTTGGGGATTAAATTTAGGGCCTGGGCACTGTTCCTGGAGTTCTTTTGCTCAAGGCTAATGCTCTACCACTTTGAGCCACAGGCACCATTTCCTGTTTTCTTCTGATGGTTAATTGGGGCTAACAGTCACATAGACCTTCTTCCCCGGCCTGGCTTTGTGCCCTGATCTTCAGATTTCAGCCTCCTGAGTAGTAGTTACAGGTGTGAGCCACCGGTGCCAGGCTCTTTTCTCTCCTTTCCTTCCATCACCAATCAAAAGTTGTTGAAGATCTTACATGCCGGCTACTATAAAACACCTGATGCCCTGCTACAGAATGTCTAATGAGACATTTTTCTCCAAGGAATTTTTGGGTTTTTTGGTTGGTTGTGGGTCTTGAACTCTGGGCCTGGGCGCTGTCCCTCAACTCTTCAGCTCTAGGAGAGCATTCTACCACATGAGCCACAGCACCACTTCCGGTTTTCTGGTGGTTAATTGGAGATGAGTCTCACAGAGTTTGCTGCCAGGGCTGGCTTTGAACCACGATCCTCAAATCTCAGTCTCCTTAGTAGCTACAATTGTAGGCATGAGCCACCAGCACCCGACTTTCACATCGCTTTTTCCTGATAGTACATGATGCTTGAGACTTATCATTGATTTTCTCTGCCTGGCTTGAGAATTGACTTATTTCTCCAAGGAGCCCTCTTCCCTTCTATTAAACACTGGCATTTGCAAATTAAGTTCTAGGTTCTGTGTTTGTTTCTTACTGCTAGAGTATCATTGCTTTAGGATCCTCTTACAGGACCGAGAGTTAGCCATGTATCCATGTGTGTACCTTTGTGCATGTGCATAATCTAGTGGTTGTTCTGTCTGTCCATCTGTATATAAAGCTAAACATAACTTCAAATTAAGTGTACTACCAATTTATCATTTCCCTTTTTTGGAGCTGGACTCGAACCCAGGATCTTACATGTGATAAAGACATGCCCTACCACTGATCTATTCTCCCATCCTCAAATAACCTTTCAATCTGTGATCTTGAAAAACACATTTACCAACTAAAATTTAGGGATGAAATATGTAAAGACAGTTGGGTGAACTGAAAGTCTCCAAGACCTTGGGCTTTTTTATTATCCCGTTATATGGACATTGGCAGTTCTGCTGAGAACAGTCTCTTAAAAGCTTTGGGTCTACTGAAAGAAGAGTCTATTACCCCAATCCTCCAAACACAATGGATGAAGGAGATAGTAATGCAAGAAAATGAAAAACACAGGTTCAAGCAGTTAATAGTGGGATAACAGGGAAAAGCTCCAACAGCTTGGACAATCCTTCACCCCATATAGTCTCCCAGACCCTTTTGTTTTTGTGTTGTGTTTCTGAGGTAGGATCTCTAACTTTCCTTAGGTTGGGCTTAAATTCACTCTATGCCCCTTATCTATCTCCTGATAGCTAGGATTACAAGGTGTGCACCACCACTGTGCCTAGCTAAGGAAGTGCTCTACTTTAGTAAGTTTTAGAATAGTGTCTCATTTATGTCCAAGCCTGCAGAGATGACAAGCACATGCAACCATACCGAACTTTTACTGATTGAAACAGAGGAATCTCAAAAAGTTTTTGCCCTGTTTAGCCTCTGAACTTGATCTGTCCAATCTCAGCCTAAACTAGGATTACAGATGTGAGACACTATGCCTGGCTGGCATGATTTTGTTTTAGTAATTATTTTTTTTTTCATGCTGAAGTCACTACCATCATCTCACATCTACCCAGGTTATTAAAGGTCCTGTTTTTTAAAATAGTACGTTGAGGAAGTGGCGCTGTGGCTCAAGTGGTAGAGCACTGGCCTTGAGCTGAAGAGCTGAGGGACAGCGCCCAGCCCAGAGTTCAAGTCCCACAACCAACAAAAAAAATAAAAATAAACTTATGGGGTATTTGAGATTAGAACTAATTGATAATGACAATATTTGTGGAATACTTCAAAAACAGTATTATAAAAAAAATAGTACATTGGAGAATTTCAGTTTAGTAATAGATTTTAGGTTAGGCTGCTTTTAATACACTTAGGTTTTTCTTTTATTATTTGTAGTGATTTGAAAGGAGAGCAGCTTGTGCTTGTTTGAGAAAGATTTAACCCAGCACATATTGATGTGATTATCAAAAATGGGTACTAATTGGTATAATTCCATCTGGACTTGTGGCCAATGTTGTGATAAGGTTTAATCTGATTCTTAATCTTAAGGGTGCCATTCTGCATAGCCACTTTTCCTTGCCTTTGGGACTTCTCCAAATATTCTGGAATATGAATAAATTGGTGTTGTATTCCTGTTTTTGAATCCAGCTACTAGAAACTGTACAGTTAATTAGATTTGCCATTTCAAAGTGAAGTAACAGTGCTAGCTGGCCACTAGTGAAGTCCCAATGTAATTGAATGTGTGCATAGCTTCCTGCCTGATTGAACTTCCCCGTGACACAGGTGTTCTGCATCTTTAAAGTCTCTTGTTACCAGGGAGCAGCTTTGACTCTTCACACCGGGTGCACATTTGGTACAAGCAGTGAATGAATGTGATGCATGAATAAATATTTGTGTCCAGCCCACACATCTGCTTCTTTCGGTCTCTAGTGAGTTCATCCTGGGTTTTTTTGTTTTGTTTTGTTTTGTTTTCCAGCTGCTGTGACTTACTCCAAACCTCGATTGGCCACATTTTGGCACTACGCCAGGATTGAGCTGGTTCCTCCGACCCCTGCTGAGATCCCCACAGCTATTCAGAGCCTGAAAAAAATAATCCATAGTGCTCAGACTGGTAGCTTCAAACAGCTCACAGTTAAGGTAACTATGGGCTAAATGAAAACGTATGTGCATAATGGAAAATGTCTTCCCTTGGGACTTTTCTGATTATTTTGATTAATATACAAGTAAGGCAGAATCCAGCATAATCAGAGATAATCTCTATTTTAACTACCAAGGAAGATACTTACTCATTTTGTCATCTGGGTGGAAATAATTCAGCTGTTTTAGGTCTTAGATCTGTTCCTTGTTTTTATTTTCTTATGGATCTGGAAATCAAACCCAGTGTTTTCCATATGCTAAGCAAGGCTTTGTCCTTGTACCCTTCCTCATGTCTTAGCTTTCACATAGTCACATCCTATATCAAAAAAAAAAGATGGGGCTGGGAAGGTGGCTCAGTGGTAGAGTGCTTGCCTTGCATGCATGAGGCCCTGGGTTCGATTCCTCAGCACCACATACACAGAAAAAGCTAGAAGTGGGTGCTATGGCTCAAGTGATAGAGTGCTAGCCTTGAGCTGAAGAGCTCAGAACAGTGCTCGGGCCCAGAGTTCAAGCTCCACAACCAGCAAAAAAAAAAAAGATTTCTTGGTACTGGCTTTTGAACTCAACGCTTCACTTACTACTCAGGTGCTCTACCACTTAAGACACACACACACACACACACACGTACACGCAGGTGAGTATTTTGAGTAACTTGCCGGTATTGCTCAGCAGAAAAATGCTTGCTTAGCAAACAGGAGGTCCTGAGTTCAAACCCCAATAACACCAAAAAAAAAGAAAGATAGTGGTGTAGTTGAATTCTTTTCCTTCCTAATTTTGGCTAGTGCACTGAAATATGATGGCTTTCTTTGATTTTATGCTCTATATTCCACTTCCCTCCTTCTGACCCCCATTTTTGGTACTGGAATTAACCTCATTTCATCCAAAGATCTCGTGAACTATGATGGTCAGACAGCTAGCACTATAACCTAGATTTGTTAATCTAGGTTATGAAATTACCTGAAGGCTAAAGACTATAGAACTAGAACTTGAGTTTTATGTTTCTTGATCCAACCACAGGGTACAAAAAGTTCAATATGCTAATAATAATTTCTGACTTTACAACCACCTACCCCAATGTGTTTTTTTTTTTTCAGTTAACTTTTTTATTTTTTTTGGGTTGGTCCTGGGGCTTGAACTCTGGGCCTGAGCGCTGTCCCTCAGCTCTTCAGCTCAAGGTGAGCACTCTACCACTTGAGCTACAGCGCCACTTCCGGTTTTCTGGTGTTTTATCGGAGATAAGAGTCACGGGCTGGCTTTGAACCGAGATCCTCAGATCTCAGCCTCCTGAGTAGCTAGGATTACAGGGGTGAGCCACCGGCACCCAGCTTCCAGTTAACTTTTGATTTGTGAAAATAAGTACTTGGAAATAGAAGCAAAATAGTAAGTGAATAAAAATGAAATATAAAGAGAAAGAGTCCTTCATCTTTCAGTGGGTATTCTTTGGCCAGAAATGTCTACTCAGACTTGGCTTTTCTATAGCCATCCTTATGTATGAATGCCCTGCCCAAATGCCCAGCTACTTCCAGGATGTGGGTTGTTTTAGGGCCTATAAAGTGTCTCATAAACTAATAATGAAAGGGTTAAGTCAGTTCAGGTCTTTAAAGAATCCTTTGAAAGAATTATAAGCTGTAGACTACTTACCCAACAAAATTGAAAGTTTAAGGGTTCTCAGAAGCTGAACAAAGTTGACCCCAATAAGTCTTAGCTCTAAGATTGCCCAGAGCTTGAATAGCATCCTCATATTCTCTGTCACTTAAACCTGGGAAAGAATAGTAGATAGATAGAAAGATAGATAGATAGATAGATTTTTTTTTTGTTACCTTAAAATTTGTACTTTTTTTTTCCAGGAAGCTATGCTGAATGGTTTGGTGGCCACTGAGGTGTGGATGTGGTTTTATATCGGAGAAATCATAGGCAAGCGTAGCATCGTTGGCTATGATGTTTGAAGACCAATCTTAACATCTGATTCTTTTTGATTTATTACTTGAGTGTTCTTGGACATACATTCAGAGTGTTATCTGAATAAAATGAGTCAAATATCAGTGTTTCTTTGTCAAATAATACAAAGACGGTCACATTTTTTCTTGTTATTAAGTTGGGTTGTCTTTGGCTTTAATACATTTATACAGTTCTACATACATGTCTGTCAGCTTGAAATTAGAAAGGATAGATGTGAATATACAAACTTGATACATGAATATATGAAGATAAGGTAAAATATATATTTAAGCTTTACTTCCAGAAAATTTGAGAGAAAGGCCTTGAATTTAGTCCTGCAGGAGATTTAGTTAGCATGTACCAGAATAACAAGTTAAATCCTGTTATTAAAAACTGGACGTAGTGGCTTGTACTATAATCCCAACCACTAAGAAAAATGGGCTAAAGGATCACTGGAGCCTCATAGTTCCAGGCCAGCCTGGACAACATGAAATTTTGATCCCAAAAAATAAGAGGAAAAGGTCAGATTATTTATTTATAGAAAGGCTCTCTGACAACAGCTCTGTCTGGAAATGTTGGGATGCTTGTTGTCAGCTAACTATTTGCTTCCCAAAGAAAGTATAACAAGATGGTAGTCTTAAGTGTATGTTTGTAGCATCTTTTTAACAGCAAGTCAGTGTGTGAGAGCTATGATGTATCTCTGTCTCTTTTTTTTGGTTCTGAGCCTGGGAGCTGTTCCTAATCTTTATTTTGTTTTTGTTTTTTTTGCTCAAGGCTAGTACTCTAACACTTGAGACACAGCTCCACTTCCAGCTTTTGGTGGTTAAGTGGAGATAAAAGTCTCACAGACTTTACTGCTCAGGCTGGCTTCAAACCACAGTCCTCAGCACTCATCTTCCTGAGTAGGCATGGGCCAACTGGCACCCAGCTGATGTACTTTTTAAGTCTGATTTTGGAATCTGATTTTTGGAACAACTGTTTGCAACACAACAACAACAAAGATCCTCTGCTCATGGCGCAGAGTTATGACTTAGCATCAGCCATTGGTCTCAGTAGTCCTGAAATTAAATAGCAGTGATTGTCATCAATTTATCTTAGTCATTTTATTAAGAATGAGGTACTATTGAGCATTCCATTGCTGTTTCCTAGAGGTCTTGGTTGGCTCACTGGTATCTTCCTAATGTGTTCTTACCTCTTATAGCCATAGCAGAACATGCAGTGTCAACTAATGATAACAGAAAAGTGGTTGCATCTTTACTATAAAAGCATTCCCGCTCATGGGATCCAATCATTAATCCCTTGGGAATAGTGGGCTCTTGTCCCGTGAATCCCACATTCAAATGGATCTCTCAGATCCACAAGGAAGCCTCCGAAGAGACTGCTGCTCTTTTGAAACATGAAGTAATTCCCAAGGTACTGCTTCTATAATAAACACAGGTGACCAAACCCAAAATTACTGCTCTTAGAAATTTGTAGTACATTATAAAATATGCATGGCGAAAGACTGCAGAGACGCACGATGACAGTGACAGTCTGTGCACTGCTGTTTCATGGTATTAAAATTAACCTGAAAAAAGACAAAGCTTTGAAGTGAGTAGTGGGTATAAGCTACAGAGGTCACGATATGTAATGTTACTTTCTTGACCTAGGTAGTCACCAGAAAAATCCTCAGAGTAAACACTGACTGTTCACATCATTGCTACTTCCTCTGCTGCACTGGCACACCCCTGGCTGACGCTTCCCCTATGACTGTTGATGCATTGATGGAATTTTCTGGGAAAATAAAAATAGCAGTGAACTCCTTGCAGTGGTGACTTCACCAGGCTCCTTTCTGTTTGCCCTCATCGGTTCCACACGCCTTACCTCCCAGTACAAAACCCTTCAGGCATTCTTTCATGGAATTTGTGGGCCCCGGTGTTTGCCATTGGTAACTTTATTATGACTCATTTTTATGTGTACTAAATGTTAGAAACTTAAGACTTCTCTGTTAGATCTTCGGTGCCATGATGGGGGAAGTAGAAGATGTGCTTAGAAGAGACTAACCATACTTGAAGCCTCAAGGGCATTTGTCAAAAGATAATATCTGCCGGGCATTGTGGCTCATGCCTGTAATCCTAGCTACTGAGGAGGCTGAGATCTGAGAATCACAGGTCAAAGCCAGCCTGTGAAGGAAAGTCCATGAGACTCTTATCTCCAATTAACCACCAGAAAACTGGAAGTGGCGCCGTGGCTCAAGTGGTAGAGTGCTAGCCTTGAGCTGAAGAGCTGAGGGACAGCGCCCAGGCCCAGACTTCAAGCCCCACGACCAACTAAAAAAAAAAGAGTGAGTCAGGAATGGAGCGCGAGGCATATAGGCAGGTGGAAAAGTTGCTGCAAAGGCTGTTCCGTCAGAAAAGCTGGCACAGAAGGTTCTGAAGGAGCAGAACTGAGTATGGCCAGACCAAGCCAGAAAGTAGATGATAAAAGACCTTTTATACCATATTAAGAGCTGGACTTGCCAGGCACCAGTGACTCCATGCCTGTTCATCCTTGCTACTTTGGAGGCTGAGGTTGTTGGATCATGTCATGGATCAAGTCTGGGCTTGGTTTCATGGGAGACCCCCTTCTCAAGACCTAGACCGTTAGCACATCTGTTATCCTAGCTACTGGGAATCCTCACCTAGGCAGATCACACCCAGGCAGGAAGCAAAACCCTATCAAAAAAATATGCAAAACTCAGGACTGGAGGTGTGGCTCAGTCAGTGTTTAAAAAAAAAAAACTGGATCAAGTGAGAGCCTGGTGATAGACACCTGTAATCCCATTGCTGGGAAGCTAAACAGGACCTGAGCTGTCTCAAAAAGAACTGGACTGTGAACTGGTGATACAGCTGAGTGGAAGAACACTTGCCTAGCATGCACTAAGGCCCTAGGTTAGATCTTAAGGAAAGAAAAAAGAGATGTGTAAAACTGGCCACCGCGTATTTAAGTCTTCGCTCTTATCAGCATTGCTTCTCTTGCATACCAGGTGGTCTCTTCCAAATCCAAGAATTTTCTAGCTCAATACGTTTTGTTTCTTTTTCAGTATTTTGTAGTTGTATAGCTCTCTACGTTTTCAAAGCACACTGGCTTTCTCATTTAGTCGTCTGAGGCACATGACATTAACAGTAAGCCCATTTAACAAGTCAGGAACTGAGCAACAGAAACTTAACTTGGCTAGAACCCTACAAGTAAAAAATGGGGCCCATAGAATGACGATCCCCTGTTGGTGCCCTGACTACACATGATTGTCAGACTTCCCTGCCTGCACTTCCCACAGTTCATTAACCACTTATTCTCTCACTATATTCTCACTCCTGTTGGGCCCTTCTACCAAGTTATTTAAAACTTATTTATGGTCTCCTTAGATATCAGCCTCCCTGATCTTATGTATAAGATCAGTAGCCTTTTTGTCTCCTAATCAGTGTGTGTTCTGTTTCTACCAGGACATGAATTGGTACAGTAATGGCTCTACCTGAGATGTGCCTTAGCAAGGAACTTACCCTAAACTTGCTCACCCAACACAAGGCTTCCATTGTAACAAAATACTGACATGCCAGGGCCCTTGACAGTCTGCCTTTGGCCCTGCCTTAATTGCATTTTACTACCAAATGTTTCTGCCACAATGTCTGTTAACTAGTCCCCAGACAAACCCAGCTTTAAATCTGGTGTATGCCTACTGCTCCTAATTTTGGCAGTTTCCTACCAATTGCCAGGTCTCTCACCTTCACTTTACAGTGAGCCTCCTGGCTCACTGCCCCTCTCCACCACTACTTGTCTTTCACAGGTTCAGTGCACAGACGCATCAGTAGTGGCCCCTGGACCACAGCAACAGCATTTTCACTGGGGGTCTTAGCAGCAAAGACTTTCAGGCTTTATTCCAGGAATTCTGGGAGTGGGATCTCATAATCCATGTTTTAATTGGCTCCTGATGCGGGCTTAAATTTGAGACACATTGACATAAATGATCCCTCCAACAGCCTGACCTCAGCATCTAAAAACTCCAAAACATCATCCTCTATAATCACCTCTTGGCTTTTGAGACCCCTCAAATATCCCAACTACACTAATTCCAGTTAACCATGACCAATAAGTTGATCCCACAATTCCCCTCACTCTTGATCTTTTCCTTCCTTACTCAACTGTAGTCCATAGTCCATCAAAATCACCCTCTGAAATGAACCTTCACCTGCCTTGCCTCTCAATCGCCGTGGTGCTCCCTTGCCAAAAACCACATCCGTTGGCTTAATCCAACTACCTGCTGCTCTGTGCTTGTACCCAGGAAGCTGAATGGAGCTGGAGAAAATAAGATGATTAGTCTCATTCCATATTCATAATCAGAACCTCAAGACGGCATTTCATAAGACCTGCCAATCATACTGTATTTGTTTGGGCCATGATTATTTCCATTACCAGATGATCTTACATCCTACTTGAGTAAGAAAATATAAGCAATTGGAGGATTTCCACTTCCGCAACAGCTACACACCTACAACTGTCTGCACCCATATAAATATAGATGCAGGAGTGACTCAGCCGGCATCATTCCCGAGGCAGCTCGGCCTGCAGGCCTTCACCAACTGAATCTCCCAGGTCTGCATCTCCCTCTGTGGCAAACTGCCACTAAGCCCTGCTGTTTACCAGCCTGGTACCCAACAGCGAATAGTATGCTTTGCCTGTACTAAGTGCTTCAGATCCCAGGTCAGGCATATAGAAGTCACTCACCAAATCTTGAATAAAAATCACATATCAATGAATCTATCACCTTTGCTCTGCCTTTTGTTCCTGGCCCCTGATAGCACACACTTGTCATTGCAGAATCTGCACATACCTAGCATATCCCTGTTCTACCTTCAAATCCAGTAAACTTTTTTTTTTTGAGAAACCTGTGAATCATCCTGCAGATGCCTCTTATAGCACACATCATTGTACTCTACTGCTATATTTACATTTATTTCCCTCACTAATCTGTAAGCTGCTCAAGGAGAGTATTGTATCTAATTCACCTTTGTAATCCTAGCCTATCACATTAGCTGTCTTGTATAGGGTAGTCTTTCAGACAGTGAAACAGCAGACTAACTCACTGTGTTTGGTGCTGGGCTGATGAACAACAGCTTAGTGGCAATTTGCCACAGAGGGAGATGCAGGCCTGGGGGGCTCACTTCCTGAAGGCCTGCAGGCTGAGCCAATGCCAGCTGAGTCATGCCTGCATCACAACCTCCAATTCTGAAACACAGATTTGTATCTTGATAAGCTGCCCTTCCCACTGAGTTTGGTTAGGGCTGTTTTTGCATAAGGGCTAAGAGGGCAGAATTAGGAGTTGGAAGCAGGAAATCTTTAACTGAAGCCTGAAAGCTGAAAGCCCTGGAATTCCTTAGGAATTGATCAGCTTACCTCCTTCCTTTGCCAAGCCTGCATTTCAGGATATATGTGTCATCAGAACAACGGAAACAAGCACATCACAAATTTATAGCACACACTTGTCATTGCAGGATTTGCACATACAACTCACTGATGAGTTCTGATAAGAATTGTACCTTGGTCAGGCATAGGCACTCTAGCTACTCTAGAGGCTGAGATCTGAGGATCAAAGTTTTGAAGCCAGCCTAAGCAGACAAATCTGTGAGACTCTTATCTCCAATTTAACAGCAAAAGGCCAGAAGTGGAAGTGGTTCAGAGATGGAATGCCAGCCAGCCTTGAGAAAGAAAAAAAAAAAACAAAAAACTAAGGGACAATTCCCAGGTCTTAAGTTCAAGCCCCAATACTGGCACATACATACACATACACACACATACCTTGGGCTTCTTTCATGAGCTCAGAAAAGTTATCTTCAGAAGCTCCAAATTTTAACTCAAACCCAAAGCATGGGCTGGGAATGTGGCTTAGTGGAGTGCTTGCCTAGCCTGCATAAAGCCAGAAGTGGCACTGTGGTTCAAGCGGCAGAGCGCTATCCTTGAGCAAAAAGAAGCTTAGGGACAGTGCTCTGAGTTCAAGTCCTAGAACTGGCAAAAGAAAAGAAAAGAATAACCCAAAAGCAATTAAAACACTGTTGTGTGGTTTTACTGTGGTGTGGCTTTGAATTCTAGCCTACTTGTTAAAATAGCTCCTGTTTCCCCTAAGGACAACCTACCATTTTTACCTTGATGTCATTTCATGCTGGGTCTCAAGAGGATAGAGAGCTCCCGTAAAACAGGTGAATAATGTAGTTGTAAGACAGTGAATTATGAGGGACAGTGAAAGAGTGACTGTCAATTTTAGTGACCTTCAAGTGGAGTAATGGAAAGGAAGCTGTGTAATCCTCAGTTTGGGGGACCAGGAGGGATGAAAGCAGTGAAGACCACGTAAACATAACTCAAAGGTGCTGGTCACTCACCACTGCTTTACCTCGAGCCCTGTTACCGCTTCACTTACCTTGAATATGCTGGCATGTCCTAAGATGCCCAAGTTTGCACCCTAGATGGGAAACTAATGTTGCTTTCACCCTAAGATCCAGACTTCACCCCAACGGGTGCTGAAGGAAAACTCTGAAGCCAAATCGCTCTTTGTTTGGGACCCTTGAGTGTGTTTGCTCTGCCATCATGTCTGACCTCCCTCCCCGACATCCGCCCATCCAGAGAGAAGCCACCTCTACTTACTGACTGCATAGTAAGTCAAAGACACTTGCAGAAAGGCCTCAGGACACAAATGGCCACAACACACACACACACACACACCATTAAAACACTGTCCACAGTTGTGTTTTCCTTATTTGTCCATCTAAGCTATGGCAAAGCCCTCTGACAGGCTAACGGAAGCCACTAAGCTGTGAAACAGAAGCTGTTCTCACTTCTCAGTGCAGAATTCAGAGAAGTGGAGCTTTTTGCCTGAGGTAAGGGAGTCAGGGATAGAGATTAGAACACACAACCCTATTCCTGGTTTCCTGCCTCTAACCGCAGCCTCTGAGATACTTAAGTTCACTACAGAACTGTGAGGGACATGTTTTTATTCCAAACTTACATCTGAATTCTTCTTGTGTGCCAGTGTTGCAGCTTAAATTCAGGGCCTGCATGCTGTCCTTGAGGGTTTGGGGGGCTTTTTTGCTATCACTTGAGCCACATCTCCACTTCTTTTTGGTGATTAATTGGAGAGAAGAGTCTCATGGACTGGTTTTCAGCCCGGGCTGGCTTTGAACTGTGATTCTCGGATCTCAGCCTTCTGAGTAACTAGGATTACAGCTGTGAGCACCTGGCACCCAGGTAGCATCTGAATTCTAACCAATCTCATTCTAACCATTTCAACTTTAGCAGGACAAAAACAAACTTTAGCAGAAGTGGTAACTTCACAACATATGCCTCAGAGCTTTCAATATGGTGACTTTCCCTAAGCAACAGGATCAATTATATGTTAGTAGAAAGGGCTCTGAACAGAGAAGAGAATAAAAAAAGAAAAAAGAGAGAGAGGGAGGGTTATACCTATTCCTATTTAAAAGTGTAACCGATGATCATTTTCCTCGACTCTGACCAGAATGTTTCAAAATAAATTCTCAGGTTATTTGTTTATTTTGTTGTCGGTCCTGGGGCTTGAACTGGGGGCCTGGGTGCTGTCCTTGAGCTCTTTTGCTCAAGGCTAGAGCTCTACCACTTTGAGCCACAGCACCACTTCCAGTTTTTTGGTGGTTAACTGGAGGTAAGAGTATCATGACCTTTCCTGCCTGTTGTCTCCAGGCTGGCTTCAAAAGACAATCCTGGGACTGGGAATGTGGCTTACTGGTAGAGTGCTTGCCTAGCATGCATGAAGCCCTGGGTTCAATCCCTCAATATCACACAAACAGAAAAGGCTGGAAGTGGCGTTGTGGCTCAAGAGGTAGAGTGCGAGCCTTGAGCAAAAAGAGTTCAAGCCTCAGAACTGACCAAAGATTAAACAAAAAACAAAAGACAGTCTTCAGGCAGGTCTCAACCTCCTGGGTATCTAGGATTACAGGCATGAGCCACAGGGACCTTCTGTTTTTAAACATGACATTAGATGCTCTTATAACTTCATACTGGATAGACAAAAAGAAAAAGAAAAGTAGCTTTCTGCCAGGGACTGGTGGCTCATGCCTGTAATTCTCCCTACACAGGAGGCTGAGATCTAGAAGTCATATTTCAAAACCAAGCTAGGCACTGAAGTCCACAGAACTCCATCTTCAAAATAACTAGCAAAAGACTGGACTGGAGGCATAGCTCAAATCGTAGAGTACCAGCTGAGTAAGAAAGCAAGTAAAGCAAATACAAGGCCTTAATTTCAAACTCCAGTACCAACAACAAAAAATAAATGTAGCTGTTAATTCAGGCAGGCTTACATTTTTTTATTAGAGTATGAGTCTTTGCCTTGTGTGGTAATAATGGTCATGGTCTTACAGTTTTGTTTTTCTGTATTAACTGCTAAAAAATATAGTATGTTTTGTGCAGTTTGTCACTGATGCATTTTATTTAAATTATTTTAACTGATATATAAAATATAAAAGTTATAGGTATTAATGGTGTCCAATGTTATACTTAGATACATATATATTGTATAGTGTTAGTATTTATTTTTTTCAGTTGTGGAGTTTAAACTCAGGGCCTGGGTACTGTCCCTGAGCTCTTTCACTCAAGGCTAGTTCTCTACTACTTGGAGTCACAGCTCCACTTCCAGTTTTCTTGTGGTTAATTGTACATAAAGAGTCTCATGGACTTACCTGCCCATGCTAGCTTTGAACCACAGTCCTAAGAGCTCAGCCTCCTGAGTAGCTAGGGTTACAGCTACGAGCCACCAACACCCATCTAGTATTTCTTTAATATGTAGATCATTTTATTCATCTAGAACTTTTATACTTTTTTCTCCTTTTAATTGTTATTATTAAGGAATTATACAAAGGGGTTTCAATTCCATAAGTCAGGTAATGAGTGCAATGCTTCTTGGACAATGTCATCCTTCCTTCGATTTTTCCCATTTTCCCCTGCCCATAAGCTGCTTAGTTCATTTATTTACATAGTATATATTGAATGCTATGACTCCATTTTTTCACCTGTCTTCCCTCCATTCCTGTGCCCTCCTTCCCCCCAAAAAAAGAAAAATAAGAGAACAACACTAACAACATTGGTTAGTATTTTTTAAAGCCTAGGAATATCAGAGTATAGTGGTATATACCTGTAATCACAGCATTTAGGAGGCTGAGACAGGAGAATCATTAGATCTGTGCCATCCTGGGCTACATAGCAAGACCCTGTCTCAAAATACCAAGAACATTAAAACAGTATCAGAAACAAACAAAATCTAGGACAAAACAACTAAACACAATGTGTACATTATGATGTGCACTAAAAAAATGTCACAACAGCTTTACCCAACTTTGGGAAATCCTTCAGGCCAATTGGGATGGTTGGAGAGAAAATAACTAAATCTTTATTTAAAGGGATTTTTCAAGTGACCTATTTCCCTTCCAATTTCTCTTCTTTCACTACTGACAAAAGTCATCTCAGAACTCAAAAACTGGTAGCTTCTATCTACTCTAAGCAAGTGTCCACCTAGCTGAGGGAACAGCTTTCTGGAATTAAGACTGCAAACCTAGGTTATAATTAACTCAGACTTCCTCCTCCCCTTGTACCTTGGCCATGACCTTAATCCTCACCTAGATTTTCCATCCCATCTATGGCTAAAAATTTGTTCTAAATTAGATCAACTGAACTCTAGTCTTGTTAGCCTGAGGTGAGTTGGCTTTGTGGCTGAAAGGAATCCTAAGCAAATTGTTGATCATACAGCTAGACTCAGCGTGACTGACAGAGACAGTTCCATTTAATATTGTTCCACTTAATCCTTTTTCTACCTGTAATTTAAAAAAAATCTAACATTACTTGGTCATGATAGGTCAAGTAAATGTTTTCAAAGTGATTTGGACACAAAATGTTTCCAATTCCTGGAACTGCAGCATTGACAATACACAGAAAGAATGAAAAGAAATGATCAAATAAAAAGGTAATTGGAACTGTATGAGTTCTCTGAAAGGAGAATGTAGCAGGTATGTCTGTATGGATTTATTTGTTTATTTATTTTGGTACTGGGGGGTTGAACTCAGGCCCAATAGTTTGCTGAACAAGTGCTCTACCACTTCAGCCTATTGCAATAGAGCTAAGCAGTTTTCAACTGCATGGATTGAAAGTCAGATTTAAATAGGACCATTACTATTTATACAAAGAGGTCCAAGCCCTATTCTAGGTGATATCCTTGGTTCTCATAATTTTGCAAGTAGTAAGACTGAAAGGTTAGTGAAGAACTTTAAAGGCATGAAAGTTGGAATTTAGAGAAGCTACTATGTACCTTCTCTGGTATGAGATAGTAAAAAATGAATGTCTTCCCTACTGCATTAAAGAGAAAACAAGCTATGCAGCACAACTCCTTCAATTGCCTTCTTTTGCCTCAAATCAATCTATTTCTAATCAGACCCTCCTTTTCCTATCCCTTCTTTTCTCCTGCCCCAGAGGAACAGCTAGGACATTCTTTCCAAAACTCTTGTGAATGTCTGCATTTATACTTGATTCTCTTTCTTTTCACTCTTCAGAGATTGCTTCCTATCCATCCCCCATTTTATTTTATTTTATTTATTTATTTTTGGTCTGGTCATGGGGCCGGAACTCTGGGCCTGGGCGCTGTCCCTCAGCTCTTCAGCTCAAGGCCAGCGCTCTACCACCTGAGCCTCGGCGCCACTTCCGGCTTTTTTCTTTTTGCTTATATGGTGCTGAGGAATTGAACCCAGGGCCTTAGGCATGCAAGGCAAGCGCTCTACCACTGAGCCACCTTCCCAGCTCCCCCCCCCCCCCATTTTATTTTATTGACACATTTACTCAAATGTTTGACAGGGTTATTATATTCTTACTCTATGTCAGATTGCTTGTGATTCTCAGGTTTAATAGACATGTTTTCTACCTTCAAAGGGCTTACAGTCTAGTGGAATAGGTAGCAAAAAATCACAAACCCTACAAATCCAAACAATAGCAGAAGTCTGCCTGTTTGCTAGAAATGAACACAGAGGAGAGGTTGAAGAAGGCTGGAGCAGAGGCGATGGCACTGGTCTGGGTCTAGAGGTCAGCCAAGAAGGGTGTTTTAGACAGCAGGACCATGCAGTGCACCAAGGCAGGATCAGACAAGAGCATTCAAGGAACTAACCAACGTTAGCTCAATAGGACAGGGACATGAGGAAAAGATGTGTCCTGTAGTGATGGGTGGGCAGTTAGACCAAACTGTGATGTGTTTGAGGGTGAGCAGGCACAGCATTCTATAGACAGAAGTTTTTTTTTTGGTCAGTTGTGGGGCCTGAACTCTGGGCCTGGGCGCTGTCCCTCAGCTCTTCAGCTCAAGGCTAGCACTCTACCACTTGAACCACAGCGCCACTTCTGGCTTTTTTCTTTTTTCTTATGTGGTGCTGAGGAATTGAACCCAGGGCCTCAGGCATGCAAGGCAAGCACTCTACCACTGAGCCACCTTCCCAGCCCCTATGAGTACATTTCTTATCAAGTATTGTTGCCTCCTCCTTTGTTTCCCCTTCCCATCCCTTCCCACCTTCCCCCCTTTGCCCCCCGACCACCGCCTCCCCCCAGTGTATACTTTTAAACCATACACTATAATGTCTTACTACTCCAAATATGGTTACCATAATAAAGCTTATATAGTTTTCTATTGTGTCTGTGATGAATATACTTAAGATGTATTCTCTTAGCATTATGCATGTATGTATATATGTATGCATGTAAATATGTATGTGTGCATGTATGTATGTATGTATGAGACAAGGGCTTAGAGATAAGTGTCACCATGCATGGTCTTGTTTTTTTATTTTATATTTATTTAAGACACTGAGGTTTAAACTGAAGGCCTCCCACTTGCTAGGCCAGTGCTCTACTACTAAGCCATTCCACCAACCCTTTGAGCATTGGGTTTTTTGTTTTCGTTGTTGTTGTTGTCAGTCATGGGGCTTGAATTCTGGGCCTGGGCACTGTCTCTGAGCTCTTCAACTAGCACTCTACCACTTGTGCCACAGCGCCACTTCTGGCCTTTTCTGTTTATGTGGTGCTGAGGAATGGAACCTAGGGCTTCATGCTAGGTAAGCACTCTACCCTTAAGCCACATTCCTCAGCCCAGAGAAAGTATTTTTGTAGGTTTTGTTTATTGCCAACAACTGATATTGAATAAATGAATGAAGTAATGAAAGTAGAATTTAGACGATTACTCTTGGGGGAAAAAAACATTTAGGGATAGATTTAGTGAGAGGATCTGCATGCATGAGGCCCTGGTTTCGATTATAGTTGTGGAGTTTAGTTTTATTGTGTTTTTGGTGCCAGTACTGGGGCTGGAATTCATACCTAAGCTCTGGCTTAGGTATGGTTTTGTTTTATTTTGGTTAAGGTTGGCGCTCTACCACTGAAGCCACAGCTCCACTTCTGGAAGAAAATTGAGATGGACAGGTCAGAAGCAGGCAGAAGAGCAGGAAAGAGTAAAGTCACAGAAACCAAAGGAGAAGAGTTTCCAAAAGGCCAGATTCAATATAAACAAACAAACAAACAAACAAGTCTGTGATCTTTTCAAATATTAAGTCCTATTCAGAGCCCTTCAGTGGTCTCCCACTTAATTTTCAGTCCTTGAAGAGCCCAGGACACGAAACCCCACCCCCACCCCATGCTTTACTCACCCTGACTCTCTCCACCATTCACCTGACTCCAGTCACACTGGCCACTCTGAGGTCGCCCACACTAATCCACTATGCACACAGCACCCCGGGGCTTTGCCTGCGCTGGGCTCAGAACTCTTCCCCCAGACATCTCTTGGGCTTACTGTTTCTCTCAATGTCCTGATCAAACATCCTCTGGGCTCAAAGCCAGGCTTCCTATCTCAAGAGTCACACCTTAGTGCACTCTCTCTTAATACCCATTTACATACGACACCAACTGACCCCATCTAGTGATTTCTTCTTTATTTGTTTTCCTTCAGTAGACAGTGAACAGCTAGGAAGCAGCCCTTCCAAAAGATCCTCTCCTGGAGAAACAGAGATAAAGATAACCAAGAAACTATTTCTGCCCTTGAGGAACCCACACATCAGTGAGTCATGTAACCTAACAAGTAATTAGAATGGAAATGCTCAGAGCAGGAGTGAGGCTCGGGGGAGAGTGCACACTGCGCACGGGGCGGCTGTAAATGCGCTCTGCAGCCTGGGATGGCTGAATGGGAGAGACCACTCACAGAGAGAGGCGGAAGGACCAGCACTCCAGCGGCTCCAGGGGCTCCAAGTGAAGGGCAGGGAAAGGAGGATGAGAAGGAACCGTCCCAGAGGTGAACGGTGGAGCCACCTACAGCGGAAAGACTAGATTTCCCATCTAGAGCATACCAGCAGGGCTAGGGACGCAGCTCAGTGGTAGAGTGCTTGCTTAACATGTGCCCAGCCCTGGCTTTCTTTCTCAGCACTGAAAAATAAGTAATCAATTTAATTATATTGTATAATGTATAATATTCTTATTATAAAATGCATAATATAAAATGCATAATATAAATTTTATTATATCACATATAGCATTTTATAGAGGCTAAACAATATAATTTTATTATATATGTCCATATATATGGATATATGTATACACATATATGTATACATGTGTGTGTATTTATTTTTATATATACGCATTTTAAATACACATTTATTGATTTCATACATGCCCCAATCCTGACAAAACTCCAGACTTAGATGCTAGAATGACCCCATTGTACATCGACTCAAATGTACACATCCACTAACAAAAAGACTTGATAACTGAGCATGGTGGTTCATGCCTGTAATCCCAGCACCTAAGAGTCTAAAGCAGAAAAATTATTGTGAAGACAGCTTGAGTTACACAGTGAGAACCAAAAAAAAAAAAAAAAAATCAGAGGTAAAGACTTGAACCCTAGCAATTTCAACTTGCACTGTTTTCTGTTTTCTTTGTGTGTGTGTGTGTGTTTGCTAGCACTGGTGCTTGAACCCAGGGCTTGGGCGCCGTCCTTTAGCTTTTTTTTTTTTTTTTTTGTCGGTTGTGGACCTGAACTCTGGGCCTGGGCGCTGTCCCTGAGTTCTTCAGCTCAAGGCTAGCACCCTACCACTTGAGCCACAGTGCTACTTCCGGCTTTTTCTCCTTATGTGGTGCTGAAGAATCAAACCTAGGGCCTCATGCATGCAAGGCAAGCGCTACCACTGAGCCACCTTCCCAGCCCCCTCCTTTAGCTTTTTTGCTCAAGGCTAGCACCCTACTACTAGAGCCACACACCTCCACTTCTGGCTTCTTGGTGGCTAATTGGAAATAAGAGTGTCATGGACCTTCCTTCCCTGGCTAGCTTTGAACCATGATCCTCAGATCTCAGCCTCCCGAATAGCTAGGGTTACAAGCATGAGCCACCAGTACGGGGCAGAACTTGCTTTCTTTCTTTCTTTTTTTTTTGTTGGTCGTGGGGCTTAAACTCTGGGCCTGGGCGCTGTCCCTCAGCTCTTCAGCTCAAGGCAAGCGCTCTACCACTTTGAGCCACAGCGCCACTTCCGGTTTTCTGGTGGTTTATTGGAGATAGGAGTCTCACAGTCTTTCTTGCCTGGGCTGGCTTTGAACTGTGATCCTCAGATCTCAGCCTCCTGAGTAGCTAGGATTACAGGCGTGAGCCACCAGCGCCCAGCCAGAACTTGCTTTCTTAACCCCTATGTTGTTATCCATAAAGCTATCCTATGCCAGCTCTCCATACTCTTTCATGTTCTACTGAGGACCTATGAAGGTCAAGTTCTGTTCTAGGCTCTAGGTGCAGAGATGTAAGACAAAAACTTCCATTCACAGAGCTTCTGTTCTTGTGGGAGACGCTGGTACCAAAGTCAGCACAAATCCATGATTAGTGCTGTGAAGGAACAACACAGTGGGGATGTGGCTCACTGGCAGAATGTTTGCCTAGCATGATTGAGGTCTGGGTGCAATCCTCAGTATGAAAAACAAATGCGGGGTCCCAAGGTGTCATGAGTGACAGCAGAAGCCCTGAGGAGGAATGACTGAACAGCAACCGGAAGGGAGTGAGAGTGAGCCAAGAGGATGTGTGGACGAGGAACAGTCCAGGCTGAGGAAACCGTGAGTGTGTGCCTGGCATGTTCCAGGAACTGCAAGGAGGTCAAAACAGTAGGGTAGAACCAGGGAGAGAGAGATAAGGTCAGAAAGATAAGAGTTTTCTGGGACACACTGTTCAATGAAAAGGATTAAGGCACCAAACATAGCAGTTTATAGAGTATAATCCTATTGATTAAAAAGATCATTTGGAGCTGAGCGCTGGTGGCTCACGCCTGCAATCCCAGCTACTCAGGAGGCTGAGATCTGAGGATCACGGTTCAAAGCCAGCCTGGACAGGAAAAGCCATGAGACTCTTATCTTCAATTAACCACCAGAAAACCGCAAGTGGCGCTGTGGCTCAAAGTGGTAGTGTGCTTGCCTTGAGCTAAAAAGCTGAGGGACAGCGCCCAGGCCCAGAGTTCAAGCCCCACAACTGGAAAAAAAAAAAAAGATAATTTGGCTTGGCACAATGGTGCATGCCTGTAATCCCAGCAGTTGGAAGAGAGAGATAGAGGATTCAGATACATACACGGATTTCTACATAGCTAGACCCTCTTTCCAAAAATGGAAAACAAAAACAAAAGATGTATTTGTACAGACATATACATTCATGTGTACATACATGCTTCTATTCATGCATTCATACATATGTGCATGGTTATGTACATACAGTCTTGCTCACATGTTCTGAAATATCAGACAACAAACTTGACCATGACTACTTTGGGAAAGAGTCTAGTCAGAGGGAAGGAAAGGATCGTTAAATGTTTTATTTTATGCTTTTCCAAAATATTTGAAAACTTTACTTTGTGTGTCTTACTACTTTAAAAAAAATCACCTATTAGGAACCTAAAGGTGTAATGCCTCTGAATATTTAAAATACTATTTATTGAAATGAATTCCAAGAAATGGGAAAGTATTTGTTTTGCTGGTCATGGGGCTTGAGCTCTGGGCCTGGGTACTGCCCCTGGGCTCAAGGTTAACATTCTACTACTTGACCCACAGTGCCTCTTCCGACTTTTCTGTGATTCATTGGAGATACAAGTCTTGCAGACTTTCTTGCCCAGGCTGGCTTTGAGCCTTGATCCTCAGATCTCAACCTCCTGAGTAGCTGGGATTATAGGTGTGAGCCACTGGTGGAGACCTGTTTTTGTTGTTGGTGGTGGAGATGGTTTTGCTTTTCCCTTTTATTTTTGTTTTGTTTATTCTTTTATCTGTCTCTTGACAGAAATGGAGGGAGGATGAATAAACACAATCATGACACTTAGCAGACACTACATGAAAAATGGACTATGCAACTTTGGGGCAGGGATGGGAGGGAGAAGCTGGAGGAGAGGAAAGGAAGGGGTGACATTGTCCAAAACAAATGTACTCATGTCCAGTGCTGGTGGCTCACACCTGTAATCCTAGCTACTCAGGCTGAGGGTCATGGTTTGAAGCCTGCCTGGGCAGGAAGGGCTGTTAAACACTTATCTCCAATTAACCACCAGAAAGCCAGAAGTGACTCAAATAGGGTAGAGTGCTAGCCCTGAGCACAAAAGCACCTAGACCCTGAGTTCAAGCTCCATGACCAAAAAAGAAAAGAAAACGAAAAAAAAAACAAAAGAAAAAAGTACTCACTATCTGACTTAGGAAACAGTCATCTGTCTGTGTAACATCTTAATAATAACAATAAAATTATATATTCAAAAATGTCCCGTTAGCTGTGTGTTAGGGAGCTCTTTCTTTCCATTGATGTCCTGCTTCTGGAAGCATCTGCTCCCCTTGCTCTGATTTCCTTTCTCCGGTCCCTCCCTAGCCAATAGTCTGACCCTCACCTTTCCCCTCCATCTGCTCACCTGTGGCTTTCCTCCTCAGGAACACTCATCAGTCCCTTTGCTTCTTGACCTCTCCACTACATCTGACATTGTTTACAGTTCCTTGGAAGCTCCACTCCTGTACAGGCCCTCTTGCCCTGCTTCCTTTTTATTTGTGCTGGGGGGGTAGGTGTAGGCTCAAACTCAAGGCAGTTACAGCTGGTATTCTACCATTTGGGCCTTGCCTCTATTTCTGGCTTTATGCTGATTGTCTAAAGAAGAGCCTGGTTTGTCTGTCCTGGCTGACTTTAAATCAACATGGTCAGATCTCAGCCTCCTGAGTAGCTAGGATTATGGCGTGACCCACAGGTACCCAGATACATACCTGTGAGTACGCAGGCTCTGCTCTTGCCCACAGGCCTGTGTTTCTTTCGGCTCTGTGTCTGACCCTTTGCATTGGGCGTGCTACACACAACTTTTGTGTGGTTGCCTCCACATCCATGGATGCATCTCTATACTTCTGAGGACCAAGTCTACTTCTCCTGAGCTCCTGTCCACTTTATCCAGCTGCCATTACACAAGTCCACTGGCAGATCCTGCAACATCTCAAACTCGGCTGGGCCAAAACCAAACTCATCACCTCTCAGCCCAGCTGAGGAACTGAGGATAAGTCCCTCTGCTGTCTCGCCCACACCCATTTCCATTCCGTTTGCTAAACATCGTTGGGATCTGTCCTCAATTCCTAGTCATCACGTCTACTGCCGTCCCAAGATCTGTCCCACTGTAGTGTACATATGGATTCATGAGTTTGAACCCCTCTTTGAAAAACTGGAACTTCATCCACCAATACCATTTCAAATGGAGACAGGTGGACTTTTTTTTTTTTTTTTTGGGTCCGGTCATGGGGCCTGAACTCTGGGCCTGGGCACTGTCCCTCAGCTCTTCAGCTCAAGGCTAGCGCTCTACCACTTGAGCCACAGCGCCACTTCCGGCTTTTTTCTTTTTGCTTATGTGGTGCTGAGGAATCGAACCCAGGGCCTCATGCATGCAAGGCAAGCGCTCTACCACTGAGCCACCTTCCCAGCCCCAGATAGGTTGACTTTTAAGTGAAATAGAAAATAGCAACAATAGCGACACAAACAAAACTAGCCCAGTGCATGTAACTGCTCAAATCCTCTGACAGTACAAGACCCTCTGGGTATAAATCCCAAGGTCCAAACACTAATTGGGCTGGTGTAGACTCTGTTTGGCATAGCAGATACAAACATAAGTAAGAAAGCTCATGGCCTCCGAAATCATCTATCCTTACCTTGGGGCAGGACTACATGGAATCCTTTATAGAAAGCCAGTGAGGGCCACTAAAGCCCTTTAATCACAGGTATATAGTTATACTTAAAGGAAACTCATTAATTCAGGAAAAATACAACCAGGGACTTTTTTTTTTGTCAGTCATGGGTCTTGAACTCTGGACCTGGGCACTGTCCCTCAGCTCTTCAGCTCAAGGTGAGTGCTCTACCACTTGAGCTACAGCGCCACTTCCAGTTTTCTAGTGGTTTATTGGAGATAGGAGTCTCATGGTCTTTCCTACCCGGGCTGGCTTTGAACCGCGATCCTCAGATCTCGGCCTCCTGAGTAGCTAGGATTACAGGCATGAGCCACCGGCACCTGGCTCCCTTTTTTTTTTTTTTTTGAAACAGAATCTCACTATGTAGTCCAGACTGGTTTTGAACTTGAAATTCTCCTACCTTGGTCTCCAGAGTGCAGGGACTACAAGTATGCATTAGTATGTCCAGCTTGAACAATCAACCTCCTTAATGGAAAGCATGCTTTTGTGGAAGATTAATGGACTTGGACTTTCCTTCCCTGAAAGAAGCAACACCCAAGGATTCTGAACAGTCTCCTGCTCTGTGGTGATACTTTGGGTAAGTTTAAATTTACTCTGCTACTTTCTCTTCTTAGCTCAAAGACCTCTGGAACTACTGTATTACTGTACTGTACAGCAGTGTGTTCATCTGAGAATCTTTTGTGAGAAAAAAATTACTGGATAAGTTAGATCTTTAATATCAGAAATACATGAACAGAAATCCCTAGGAGGGAATTGCTTTCTGAGTGAGATAGAAAAGTTTAGTTAGATGAGGTCATATAAACTTCATAAAAATCTTTAAGGTTCCACATATTAAAACTGTGTCCATTTTTTGGGGGGTTGGTCATGGGACCTGAACTCTGGGCCTGGGCGCTGTCCGTCAGCTCTTCAGCTCAAGGCTAGCGCTCTACCACTTGAGCCACAGTGCCACTTCCAGCTTTTTCTGCTTATGTGGTGCTGAGGAATCAAACCCAGGGCCTCATGTATGCAAGGCAAGCGCTCTACCACTGAGCCACCTTCCCAGCCCCTACTGTGTCCATTCTTAAGGCAGCCAAAGAAAAATCAGTCTAAAATGCCCAACTGTCAATTTAGGCAGTGTTGACACTTCAGCTTGACGTGTTCACAGTAGAGTATACGTATGTGGGCATCTGGTGCAATTCGTTAGCCCCAGCTTGGTTCTCCTCCAGTGTCTTCTCTTGGAGTTGTAGCTGAGTCTGTTACCAGTTTTCTTCTGAATTCACTGGAGAATGGGATGATTTTGCTTTTATGACTCGGCCAGGAACCACTTCATTCTGAGTCTTGTGAGAAGACACGGTAAGAACCCCAGCCATGATGGCAGGCAAAGTTGAAGAGCATCATACTAATCTTTCGAAGTTGCTATTGATGTAGTCATGAGGCTAGGTGCCAGGTTCAAGATTGTATAGAATAATTATTCTATTTGTGACTCTGAGTCCAAGGTAGTTTGCCACCATATAGGTTGCCAATGAGAAGTCTTTAGGGAAGGTAAAAGGGAACGAACACCTAGATCCCTTTAAATTCAGAAGTAATGTATGAATTTGCAGAAATGAGCATAATTTTGAGTTTCCTTCTTAAAAGATGCCATTATTTGGAAAGAAATTGAAACATGTGCATTGTTATTAAGTTGGAAAAGATCAAGATGCTTACAGAATCCTTTTAGGAAAGGTGTAGAGAAAGAGGCATTTTTGAACTTTGCTAACTGAAGTACGAATTAGTGCAACCTGGAAAAATATATCAAAACTACAAATGTACCTTACACATAACATGATGTATGCTCAGAGTTGTGCACAACAGTGTTGTTTGAAAAGCAATAGATTGAAAACAACTTAAGTGCCTACCAACAGTTAACTGGTTAAATGAAACTACCTGTATTCAAAACAACCTCAAGCATAAGGAAATGGGCTGGGTTTGAAGTGGCACTGGGTGGGACTCAGTGGTAGAGCACTAGCCTTAAGCTGAAGAGCTGAGGGACGCGGCCCAGGCCCAGAGTTCAGGCCCCCGAGACAGAGCCCCCCCCCAAAAAAAAGATTAGAAATTACCTGTAGATAGGAATGGTTTTCAAGTTGTATTAAGTGAAGTAATTGGGATTTAAGAAATGGATTTGATTGCCTTCCTTTATGGAAAACCTTCTATATGTCTTTGCTTATGTAGCTATAGACTATCAATGGAAGAATGTACAACAAATTGTTAACATTTGTCCCTAATGGTAAGATGATTCATATCTAGTGTAATAAAAATTTTAACCATATGAATGCATTAGATATTCAAGCGAGAAGAAAAAGAAACATAACCAACTCTTGGGTTGGAGGCATGGCTCAATTGGTAGAGTGCCAGCCAATGAGCAGCAGATACTAAGTATGAGTCCCTCTCTGGGACAAAACAAATAAAAAAGAATTTAAATGTTCAGCATGAAGACTGTTCACGCTGTAATCCTAACTACTCAGGAGGCTGAGATCTAAGGATTGCGGTTCAAAGTGGCAGCGCGCTAGCTTTTCAGCTTTTCCGCTCAGGGACAGAGCTCAGGCCCTGAGTTCAAGCCCCACGACCAACAAAAAGTTGGTTGGTTAAAACTAAAAGTGAAGCACATATAAGGCATACAATCCTAATCCTCTCCAAACTCTACCCCTTGCTGGAATCAAACTCAGGGCCTCAGGCATGATAGGCAGGTACTCTAACACTGAGCTACATACCTCTCTGGCCCAAGAATATCTTTTCAGGGTATCAGTATTGATGGATCTAAGTGTTAGGCCCTGTGAGTTTGGGTTGTACTGCTAATTGAGTGTCAGGGGCCTTGGACTTTTAAGACTCAGTTTCCCTACTTGTAAAATCATCATTCTCAGAGGACTGGTGAAAACTGAATGCACATAAGATACTCAGGTCTCACGGAAAGCACTCAATAAATGGTAGTTTCTGGCCTCCCCCCCAAAAAACAAAAACAAACGAGCAAAACCCACTTCTAACAACAAACCCCATTCCCATTTACTCTGGTTCCTTCTGAATTAGTCAGAGATAAACCAGATAATTCCAGTGGTGGCGATCTGGATCTGCGGACGTCCTTTCTTCCCGCGGCCGCCGCCACCCACCCCGCAGACCTCCCACCTGTGCTGCTGAATGAAGTGCGCTCCGCGTGGGGCTGCGCGGAGCCCGGCGCGCTGTTTTCTCAGGGGTGGAGGGCGGGAAGAGATGTTGTTGACACAGTTCTCCAAAGCCTGTCACTCAGTCCCCTGCCCACTACCTCTACAGACCGTTATGCATATTAAAGAAGGAGGGGTGGGGGGGGGGGAGCGGCAAATACAAAAGAAAAATAAGCGAGAGAGAGTGAAAGAGGGAACAAATCAGGACGCTTGAGGGGATCCACGTGGTCGCCAATCTGTAACTGATCAGAGCAGCTACACGGGAGGAGAGCGGGCACACGCGCGCGCGCGCACACACACACACACACACACACACCCCAAAACCCCAGAGCCCAAGGCCAAATATACGGCCACGGAGAAGTGGTCCACAAGGGTCGTCCCCGTCCCGAGCGGTCCCGGGGCTGCCGTTTGCTGCCCGCCGCCCCCCCCCCCCCCGCCCCGCCCCGCACCTAGTAAACCACGCGATGTAACAACGGAATCCGGTCCCGTTTGTGCGTGTGCGCTCTGCCAACCATCTGGGCCCCATCCTGCGCGGTTGGAACGCCGATCGATCCCGGACGAGTTCGGGGAGCCGGGGGGGGGGGGGGCTCGCCTGGCGTTCCCCCCCATCTCCCTTTCTCTGCGCTCTCTTCCACCTCCCACCCCCGTCGTGCGCCCGGCACCACCGTCTCGCCGTTGGCAGGATGGAGGTTTTCAGCACCAGGAGGCCGTGGACCTTCTCTGGAGGCGCGCAGCACGCCCTCCCGAGGGCCGGGGCTCGCCGCAACCTGCGGTCCACGACCCTCCCTCCCTCCTCTCCGCCCCGGGCAGAACGTTGCGAGCGGTGGGCTCGGCGTGCGGGGTGCGGGGGTCCAGGGAGGCTGCGTGACCTTCCAGCGAACTCCATCCACCCCGGCTGCGGACGGGGCGGGGCGGGGGCATGGAGGCGGCCCCGGGGCCTCGCTGGCTGGCCTCGCTCCCCCCCCCCGCCCCTCCTACCCCCTCCCCCGGCCCACGCAAGTTCTCCACGCACAAACCCCCTTCCTTCCCCCTCGGCTTCTCCCAGCCGCGCAGGCTTCCAAACGCCTAGGCTGGAGGCGCCCTCCCCTCCTTTCCCCGCAATAAAGTAAACCCGGAGGGCGGACACTCACGCCGGGCCCTCCCCTCCCCCGCCCCCCGGCTCCCAACCACGCGCGCGAGCTCGCCGCCCGCGGGCCCCTCCACCGCGGGCATCTCCATGCCCGCCGCCCCCCCTCCCGCGCCTAACCCCCGCCGTGCTGGGCGCCCCCCGCCCCCGGCGCGCCTGCAGCGGGGTCTGCGGGGCACGCCGCGCCGGGGAGCAGGGGCGGGGGCGCCGCGGCCCGCCTCTTCCCTCCAGGCCCCGTTAGCCGCCCAGCTGCAGCTCGGTTTCAAAGCCGCGTCCTCAGCGGAGCACGCCGTGGCCGCGGAGCCCGGGCTGGGCTGTGTGTGTGGGGACGACAGAAAACACAAGGCGACCCCGCACGCGGGCACGGGGCTCGGCCGGGGCCGGGGGCTCCGTCGGGGCGGGAGGCGGCGGGGGAGCGGGCCTGGGCGGCGGGCGCGCCCCGGAGCGCCGGCGGCGGCGGCGGGGAGGGAGGGGCCCCGCTTTATCTCGGGGAGGCGCACACGCCGCGGCCCTTTCGGGGCTGCACGCCGCGAGCCGGGCAGCGCTTCCGTGTGGCGGGCCGCACAATAAGGCCGCTCGACCGCGGGAGGCGTGCGATCCGGGGCGAACCCCGCTGGCATCCGTGCCCCGGGGCGGAGGAGAAGCCGCCGTCCTCCCGGGCCCGGCCACCGCGCGGTGCGGTCCGGGAAGCTGCTCGGGCGGGCGGGCGGGCGGGCGGCGCGGGGACGCGCGCGGCCGGCCTCGGCTCCCCGGGCTCGCGGGCGGGCGGCCCGGCTCCGGCGCCTCCGTCCGCCCCGCGGCCCTCGCCCCCTCCCCTCCCCTCCCCCTCTCCCCGGAACCCGCGCTCCGCTCCCGGCTCCTGGGCTTCCTCCCCCCGCCCGCGCCGAGCCGCTCCCGGAGGGCGGGGCGTGCAGTTATCCAGGTTGCGGGGCGGGCGGGCGCGCAGGAGGCGGCGGCCCGGGCCTCGGCATAGAGGAGCCGCGGGCTGGCGGCGGAGGCGGAGGCCCGAGGCCCGTATGCAGATTGCGGGGCGGGCGGGCGCGGCCCGGCGCTCGGCATAGCGGCCCGCGGGGTGCGGGCGGCCGGGCGGCGCCAGGCGGGTTAGGCAGGTTCCGGGGCCCGCGCCCCCCCTCCGCCTCCCCGCCCCCCTGTGTTGTCGCCTCTCCCTCTCGCTGCTTCACTTCACGGGGCGAACATGGCGCACAGCTGTCGGTGGCGCTTCCCCGCCCGGCCCGGGACCACCGGGGGCGGCGGCGGCGGGGGGCGCCGGGGCCTAGGGGGCGCCCCGCGGCAACGCGTCCCGGCCCTGCTGCTCCCCCCCGGGCCCCCGGCCGGCGGCGGCGGCCCCGGGGCGCCCCCCTCCCCCCCGGCGGTGGCGGCCGCGGCGGCGGCGGCGGCGGCGGCGGCGGCGGGAAGCAGCGGGGCCGGGGTTCCAGGGGGAGCGGCCGCCGCCTCGGCCGCCTCCTCGTCGTCCGCCTCGTCTTCGTCTTCGTCATCGTCTTCAGCCTCCTCGGGGCCGGCCCTGCTCCGGGTGGGCCCGGGCTTCGACGCGGCGCTGCAGGTTTCGGCCGCCATCGGCACCAACCTGCGCCGGTTCCGGGCCGTGTTTGGGGAGAGCGGCGGGGGAGGCGGCAGCGGAGAGGTAAGCGGGGGGCGAGGAGCCCCCGGACCCGGGGTCTCGACCCTCTGCGGAGCCCCTCCCCTCCCCCATCGGGGCGCCGAGCATCCCGATGCGGGAACCATCCCGGGGTCCCCGACCCGGGGCGAGTGGCCCTCCCATTTCGGGATTCCCCCCCCTCCCCTCTCCCCAGCGTACCGGGTGCAGACCCCCGGGACCCCCCTCCCCCAGCCCGCCCCGGGGTGCAGACCTCCCCGGCCCAGGGGCGTCTGCCCCCTCCTCCTTAGGACCCTTCCCCAAACCCCGCAGCGCAGACCCCCCACGCCGGGGTTTCCCATCCCGGGACCGAACCCCTCCTCCTTCCACAGATTACCTCATCCGAGCGAGATTGCGCCCTCCCTCCCTCCCTGCTAGAGACCTGATCCCGCCACATCCCCGCCTCCCTCCCCGGGCAGATGTGCTGCTCCCAGGGCAGCCTTCCCCTCGGACATCTTTGGGGTGGTGGCCTCCTCCGGGGCCCCTGGGGGATCCGGGTCCCCTCCCGCACCTGGCTTTCCAAACCCAGCCCCAGCCGGGTGTCCTGTCTTGCAGCCACTCCCCCTTCCCTCACCTCCACCTCCTACCCCCACCCCACGCCCACCCCCGGCGGACAGACCCCCCCCCCGAAACCTTGCCTCTCCACCTGGCCCCCTCTCACCTCCTTCCCCTCGGAGATAACGGTGCTGTCCCCCAGCAGCCTCTTCCCCGTCTTCCAGGACCACAGTCCTCGCCTGCTGGTGGCCGGGGCTCGCTCTCCCTTCCCTCCCTTCCCTCCTTTCCAATGAAAAGTCAATGACATCTTGGAGGGGAAATAGTCTGGAAGGAGAGGAGCTTTCTCGTAGTCCCCAGGGGGAGAAGCAGGCTATCCCTCCAGTTCTGGGGTGGGGGGGGGAGGGAGGGGAGGCTGGGGGGGGATTGGGGCAGCATCCTCCCCGGGGACGCAGCTGCTCCCCGCCACCCCACCCAGTGGCCGGAGTGCTCGCCAGTCTCTGCAGCGCCAGCTCCCCCCGCCCTGCTCCTCCTCTCGTCATTTCACTATTGATCCACCTTTCCCTAGGCCCATCCCGGGACTCGGCCAGGCTGGGGAAGCCGGGTGGGGGTGAGGAGCTCAGGGACGGTTTTTCCTTTAGTGTGGTGGTGATGGGGAGAACGAGGAGGAAGCCAAGTTAGTCCCTAGGAGTTAGGGTGGTCTGATTCTGATAAAGGGGATGGGGGCGGGGGAGGACCCAAGGCGGGTGAAGGGTCGGAGCCAGCGTGCTTCCCGCTAGTGGAAGGGTGAGGATGGGGATGCTTTGGTGAGAGCGAAAAGGAAAGTTGCCCCGGGAAGGGAAGTTGAGTTCAGGTTCAGCCAGTGGTGTGGCGCATTTGTTTTCCATTGGATGCAGAAGGAGCAGTTTGAATCGCAGGGAAGGGGGGTCGAGGGGAGGGGGGATGCCAGGAGGAGGAAGAGCAGCTGCTAGGGGCTGAAGCAAGGGGAGGGGGTAGGGGATGGCCGCTCTGGAGTGCTCTTGATTGAAACAGAAAGGGAAAGATAACCACCAGCCGTTTCCTGCGTGCTCTGCCGTTGGTGCACACAAAATATCCTGGGCAAACCCCTTGTTGCCCGTTGTGCCCCACACCACTTAAGCTCTACTGAAAGACCCTGGGAAGAAGGGAAGGGTGGAGATCTCAGGGACCCCGGCCCCTCCTCTCAGGGAGCTGACATTTTTTTAGTTGTTCATCTTCCTGCCTGCCTCCTTTTAAAGATTGTTTCTAAGGCAGCCAGATCAGGAGACTGACACAGCCCGCCTTCTGACAGAGCCGGGAGGACTTGCTGGGGGCGTGTTCCTCCCTGCGTAGCTAGCTGCAGCATCCCCTCTCCCTACCTTTCTCTGCTCTATCTCCACCTCCTTTTCCCAGCCTTCAGAAGGCAGCTGCAGTCAGCAATGGTTGTTTGAGACTATTTATTGGTTGCTCTAGATGATTATTATTTTTTGAAAGGCCAATTCTGTATTTTTTAAGCTAACAACACAGATCCCATGTAGTTGGAGAACCAAAGGCCTCATACATGACAAAAAGACTGAACCGTTCAGGTTACTTGCATGGAGTTGGTGCTTAAAAGTGAGTTGATTTTGCTTTTTTAAAAGATACAGCAGCAAAAAAAAAAAAAAAAAAAAAGAATAGACTTACTGACATTTCATTTACCTGCTTATTTTCAAAATTGCATCTTGCCTGGTTATAAGTAGAATTTTAGCCCTATGTATGTTAAGAGTATAATAAGAAAGTTAGTCTGTTTTAAGGGGATTCTAAAGAAGCATTTTCTTCTTGTTTAGCATGCTTTTGTAATTTGCATTGAAGGACCAAGTGTTCACATTCCAAATATTATCACAAAAGTTCAAAAGTAGAGTTTCATATTGACAGCTTCCAATCATAGCTTTTCAAGAGACTGGTTAGAAAGAGAGAAACCTGGATTCAGGGACCTGATGTCTGGGCACCAGAATATTTGTATTTGTTGGTCTTTGACAAATCACCTTTTAATCAGGTGCAAACAGTTTCTTATCTACTGATATTAGAAGATGATTGTTAAGCTAGCCTTTTATTTTACTTAAGGGTAGTTTATAGTATAAAGCTTGTCAAGAAAGTATAGTTACTTCAAGTAAAATCCTATTGGTAAGGGGGTATCTTTTTATTGAAAACTTTTGCCTGAATAGTACTTACTACTTTGTTAGGAGACAAGTAGTTGACTTTCTGCCTTGTGCCTTAAATGTCAGTATTTCTTCTGAATTGGCCTTGAATGAGCTCTTGGTAAGCTTTGATGTGGTAGTTTGAGGCTATATGGTATGGGTTGATGGTATGTGTTAAGTGGTAAGCCAGAGTGATGATCTCCTTTGACCTGGTAGTATTCAGTGTGGACACCAAACACTTGGTTAGACAGGCTTACACCTCAGTGATAAATTTGCAAAAGGAAGTTTAGAGATTTCTTGCTTGGCTGATAGAATTTACTGAATTCTAAAGATTGCTTCTTAGAACGTGCTCATTACTCATGCATCAAATCTTATTAGCTGGATTCATGATGAGATGTTATATGACTCCAAAGAGTCTCAGCTATTGCCATTGTGATTAAGTGAATACTGACCAGAAGCTGCCTGTATAACTTCTAAGATTAGGTGAGAGAACTTTGCTCACTTCCCTGTTAGAACTCTCTTAGCCATTGGAGATTCATTCTCTGTAGTTGTTGGTACCTAACTTCACTCCTACTGGATAATCTCTCGGATACCAACTAACATGTTAGTTCTTCAGGACCAAATTTTATTGTTAAAATGGGATTTTTTTTTTTAATGTGTAGGTGTGGCTGGTTACTTATTTGGGCCTTCTCTGTGACAGTTAGGAAGTAGAGTTGTATTTCCTTATATACTGTGAGAAATCACAGAGGCCCACCTTTGGGCCTCTGTTCTCTCCCTTCTCTTCATAGTGTCAGCAAGCTATCTTCCTAAGGATTGTCTCAGGAATGTCCATACGGTTGAGCTTTGCCATCTAAATAAACAGCAGGCAGCATGTCTGTTGACTGTTTTAATATAAGCTTCAGAAATAGTACTAGTCTGAGTATGAATTTCATAATCCAGTTGCCTTCCATACCGCCCCTCAAAATGTTAAAAGCATAATTTTCTTCCTGATCATAACATTGCAGACCCTAATTAGATATAAATTGAATCTGAATTACAATGTTGGTGTGCATTCATTTTCATTTGAAGTTTCAGTTCAGTTCATGGCCTGAAGTAGGCCATGTGGAGTTGGAATTATAAGAATATAGTCTTCTAGCTGGAACGTAGTTGGAGAGTGAAGTTTTGGAGGCTCACCAGGCTTAGGTATCATGACAGAGTTGCTCCTTCATCGCCCCTCTCCCAGCTAATCCTAAGCTTGGCAAGAGAAAAATCCAGGGGAGTGACAGCAGTTTGTGTGGTCTCTCCCCTCACCTGTCACTGACTGGTTAGAACACTTCAGGCAATTCACTTGTAACCTTACATTTCTCATCTGTAAAGTAAGAGAGGTGCACTCAATTAATTGTGGACCTTTTGTCCCATTATCCCAATTCCTTTTTATGCTATTAACTTTTTGTGGATGTCAGAAATTCTCTTGACTTTATTTCAAGCATGGAGTCAGTGAGATTGCTGGTGATTATTAATTTCAGATGGTACATTTGTCCACTTAACTGGCATTATGATTAGGAGAAATTTCAACTTGGGAAATGTTTCATTGTGTAGAAAAGCTTAAGAAAGGACTTTGCTAAAGTTGATCCATTTCACAACAAACAACAAAAAGATAACTTTTTATTTTCTTCACAGTGCTGGAGAGTAAACTTCTTGGGGTCTTTCACTTCAGTATTCTATCTAAGCTATGTCCCTGGTCCAAAGGCTAGACTTCTCTCTGTTGCCAAGGCTGGTCTGGAACCCTTAGGCTCAGGCCATCCTCCTACCTCAACTTCCTGAGTTGCTGGGACTACTGGCACATTCCATTGTGCTTGGCTTGAAGATAAATTATTATGGTGCCTGTCCTGGGGTTTCAACTGAGGGCTTGGGCACTATCCCTATTTTGCTATCCCTTATTTTGCTCAAGGCTCATGTTCTACCACTTGAGCCACAATCCATTTCCATCTTTGTGGTGGTAGTTTATGGAGATAAGACTCTTATGGACTTTCTGGTGCCCAGGCTGGCTTTGAATCATGATCCTCAGATCTCAGCCTCCTCAGTAGCTAGGATTACAGGTGTAAGCCACCAGTGCTTGACTGATTTTTTTTTTTAATGTTTTTTATTGTGAAAATACTGTACAGAGGGGCTACAGTTACATGAGCAAGGTAATGAGTACATTTCTTATCAAGCATTGTTGCCTTCTCTTTTGTTTTTCTCCTACCATCCCTTCCCTCCCACCTCAACTATATTCCCCCTCCCCCCCTCGATTTTTTTTTTTTAACATAGAACACAGGGCTTTGGACTTTTTAGGCTGATGCTGTACTACTTGAGCTATACCTTCAACCCTAGTTTTGCTTGTTATTTTTAAGATAGGATCTTTCCTCTTTTTTTGGTGCTGGTCCCATGGTTTAAACTCAGAGCCTGGGCACTGTCCTTGAGCTTGTGTACTCAAAGCTAGCACTTTACTACTTGGGCTACAGCTCTACTTCCAGCTTTTTGGTGGTTAATTGGAGATGAGAGTCTTGTGAACTTTCCTGCCTGGGTTGACTTCAAACCTGGATCCTCTGATCTCAGCCTCCTGAGTAGCTAAGGTTACAGGCATGAGCCACCTCTTTCTGGCTTCAGATAGAATCTTGTGAACTTTTCTTCCCAGTCTGTCTGGAACCTTGATTCTTCCACTCTCAGCCTTCCAAGTAGCTAGGATTACAGGCACGAGCCACCAGTGCTTGGCTTAATGGTTGTTTTTTTGTTTTGCCAGTTCTGGGGCTTGAACTCAGGGCCTGGGCACTGTCCCTGAGCTTCTTTTGGTCAAGGCTAACACTCTGCCACTTGAGCCACAGTGCCACTTCCAGCTTTTTCCTTGTACGTGGTTCTGAGGAATCGAATCCAGGGCTTCATGCATGCTAGGCAAGCACTCTACCACTAAATATTCCCAACTTTTTTTTTTCGGGGGGGAAAGGTTGTGGGGCCTGAACTCTGGGCCTGGGCGCTGTCCCTCAGCTCTTCAGCTCAAGGCTAGCACTCTACCACTTGAGCCACAGCGCCACTTCCGGCTTTTTTCTTTTTGCTTATGTGGTGCTGAGGAATCAAACCCAGGGCCTCAGGCATGCAAGGCAAGTGCTCTACCACTGAGCCACCTTCCCAGCTCCTATATTCCCAACTCTTAAGGATAAAATTTTAAGCGTAATTCTGAGAACCTGTGGAACTTTAGGTATTATCTGGTATTTAGAAGCCAGTTGTGGGACTTGAACTCAGGGCCTCCAGGATGCTGTACTTGAGCATTTTTGCTCAAGGCTAGTGCTATACCACTTTGACCATAGTACCACTTCCGGTTTTTCTGGTGGTTAATTGGAGATGAGTCTTGTGGACTTTTTTGTATGGGCTGGCTTTGAACCTTGATCTCAGATCTCAGCCTTCTGAGTAGATAGGATTATAGGCATGAACCACCAGCGCTTGGTCCTACAAGCCCTCATTTTTCACTGTAGTTTTTTATTGCTGTAGGTTCTTAGTTATTTTTCATCTAGGTGGTATATTCCTTTAGGTGTCTGTGCTTTTGAATGATTGAAAAATCAACATATTTATAAATTACAAGTGATAGTTCCACTTTATCTGAAGTAGTTTTTATATGTTATGAAAAGAAGTTCTTTGGTTTGTATTGAGCATTAGAAATGCAGTCTTTCAGAACTTTGCCTTCTCATTGAAAACCAAATGCCATGGCCTCACTTTTCTATTAATTATCTTAAGGAACTTGGTTCTGGAGGAACTCATTTGCAAAGTAGTGACATCTGATTGGAAATGAAGAGAAAATATTCCCATTTTGATCTGCTTCTTACCTGGGGCGGAGGAAGGGCAGCTGTACCAGCTTCTGCCCTTGCCCTGTGGGTAGAGCCTTGCTTTCTCAGAGGCACAGCACACTGCAAAGCCTCTCTCTCTTTTGGAGACTTGCTGGGTCTTAATTGTAGGTCTCCTAATTAAGATCTCTTTGTGCCTGCCCACATTCCTCTAGTGTTGGCACAGAACTTCAGCTTCTTTCTAGCCCTTAACTGAAGGCCTTCAATCAGGCCTTTTGTGATTATCTTGTCTCCATTCTTCTTTTGCCAAGGTGGAGAGCTAGCCCAGAAACTCGGACTTGGAGAAAGGGGAAGCTTTGTGACTATCACTACTCTAGGAAGAATTTGTCTGAGGATTGCTGGGATGGAACCCTTCTTTGTTTGTATATGTTATTTTCAGGGATTAAGAAATGTTAAATTACTAATGAGTCTGGCGTGAGGCACCAGCAGTTTGAATCAGATTCTTAACCCTGTAGGCACTAGTAAGAAAGAAGATGCTAAAGAGTGCACCGTTATAAAGTGCTTACTTGGATCTTATACTGGTTTATGAAGCTTGATGAAGAAAGCATGTCACTGAGAAAACTGATACACTTGTGGTATTTATGGATTGGAGAAGGTTGTTATAAAGCAGATAATAAAATGAAATTATTGGTTGCTCCTAAATTGCTCTAGATTTTGAAACATTGCTGAATGAAAATTAGCTTTTAGATTTGAATTAACTTTTGGCTAGCAAAAAAAAAAAAATTACTCTTGGAGTCTTTAACTCTCATTTCCTGCATAGGGAGCAGGAAATATCTCTCTTCTACATTTCTCCCTGCTCTAAACTTGCTACACTCTACTATATCCTTGCTAAAACTTAAACAAACAAACAAACTCTATAGACACTAGTGTTTCTTAAGGCCAAGAATTGTTAGTTAAGCTTCTAGAATAGTTTCAGAATGAGAATAATTTTTGGGAAAAAAGTAGTTTTTCTTTAGTTTGCATTATATTAGTGTTCACAATACAGCGCATCTTTTCTTAGCTGCTAGAGGAAATGGGGAGTCTCTCATCAAGAGAAAGGAATCTTAAATTCTTCACCTGGACCCAGATGGTTTCCTTGACCACATCAGTATGAGGTAGGCAGACAAAGGGCTATTTTTTTTGGCTGTTAGTATTGTCATTTCATTGGCTGTGAAGGCCTGAAAGAAGGAAGTACAGAACCTTTTATGGCATGTATTAAATAAAGCTGGAGGCCTGGGCTCTTCTACCTGAGTGGGTGGTTTTATGGCCTAATTCTCTTAATTGCTGGCATTTATGACAGTGGGGATGCTACTGGCCCTGTGGCCGAGGTAGATGATGCTGGGGAGGGAAAAGAGGACCTTTTGTTGGCCTTTTCATTTTCCTCCTCAATAAGGTCTCTGAGAAAGCCCTGAGGAAAGGCATAGAGTCTTGGACTAAGGGAATGACTTCTCATAAAGTGGTTCTTTATGTTTTTAAAAAGGGTGAGCTGCTTTTCTTGACCTATCCAAAGAAATCCATACCACCACTGTTAAATATTTCAATGCGCTTTTTACCTTGTCAGGTTACACACCAGGGAAAGCCAGCCACGAGGCTGAGGCTACTGTCTGACATTCGCTTTAAAGACTAAGACATTTCAAATAAGAATTTTGTTGTGTGATTTGTAGTTGTTATAGATGCTTTTTAAGTCCCTTGTAGGGTTAGTACTAAGTTTAAGAGGCCAAACTTGGTTTAACTTTTTGAGTTCTAGATAAAAAGTTTTAATAAAGGCATAAATGTAATATAGTTAGTTGGCAGTTTTCTGTACAGGGTATAAAAATTCCCCTTTCCTTGAAATGAGTAGTTGTTTTTCTGTCTGACTAAGAGGGTGAAGGGATTTCCCCAGATATGTTACCTTTAGTTTTTACTGCTGCATGACTTCATAAGGGACTAGTGGGTAAGATCTTTCCACTTTATGTCAGGAATTGGAGTGCCTTCCATATATTTTATCTGCTTTCTTGCATTTCTGGTTTTGTGTTGCATTGGAATGTTTGGGTACAAATGCTCTGATGTCTTGCAGCAGCAAGAGCTGTGAACTTTCCTAACATTTAAGAGCTCTAACCCTTGTCCATGCTTTGCTGAAGCACTTTTTTCATTCTCATTTTCCAGCAAAAGTGTGGTTTTTGTCTTGAATTAAGAAGTAATGGAGCTGGGAACTGGTGGCTCATGCCTGTAATCCTAGCTCCTCTGGAGGCTGAGAACTGAGGAAGTATCATGGTTTGAAGCCAGCCTGGGCAGGAAACTCCATGAGACTTTTATCTCCAATAAACTACTCAGAAAAAGCTGGAAGTGACGCTGTGGCTCAAACTAGCCTTGAACAAAAGAAGCTCAGGGACAATGCACAGGCTCAGAGTTCAAGTCCCAAGATCTGCCAAAAAAAAAAAAAAGAGTTATGGAACTTGTGATGGGTGTGTCATCAGGCACTTGATGTTCTGAAAAGTAGGGAGAAGTTAATCATACATTTATAGTAATATCTTACTCTTGGGATAAATATTTATATGTATCTATATTCAACTTTTGTTCCCCCATGAATATTGAATAACTTTTAGACCATACACAACTCTATTCTTAGATTATTGCCTTTAATTATAAGCAGTAAAATCTTGTGGATAACATCTCTAAGCTTAGTTAATGAGGAAATCCTTTTGTAATCTCTCTAGGAGTTTTTACTCATGCATACACAAATACCTTTACTACTGAGAGAGAGGGAGAATCTCATAATCTAATCTGGAATATTTGAGCTAGTATGACACTATACTTAGGAGCTGCTAGACTAGGCTTGGGATTTAGACTACCTGGGTTCAAATCCTAATTTAGCTATTTATTAGCTGAATGACCTTGCAAATTTTAACTTCTCCATGTCTTAATTTCTTTTGCAAATAAGGGGCGATTATGCTCTCAATTAGATTATTGTAAGATTTGAGATCATGCATGCAAAGTATCTAGCACATGGAAAGCTTTAATTATTATTAGAGAAACTGAAAGGAGCTGAGTTCTGTAAATTTTTTTCTCCACTGAGATAATTGATTTCTATTGCTTTGAGTTATACATGTATATGTGTGCATTCATAGACTTCTCCTAATATCACTCTCCTATTTCAAGAGAAATAAGATATCTTGACATTAGAATGTTATCAATCAGGTTTTATCAGTAAGTTAGGTGGAACCAAACTGAAGGGTAGCCGCCCATTTTGGTGACCACCAATGGGTACCACTGGTGTCTTTACTAAAACAATTGAGATAAGTTAAAAAAGGAGAAGAGAATAAAGCAGTAAATAGGTAAGTTGCTAAGAAATACATGCCCCCATGAGTTGCATAATTACCAGACCAGGGTGGCTACAATGAGACTAATACAGTCCTTTTAGTCTCTGATTGGTCCTAACTTTTTTTGGGGGGGTGGGGGGGTCTGGTCATGGAGCCTGAACTCTGGGCCTGGGCACTGTCCCTCAGCTCTTCAGCTAGCGCTCTTCTACTTGAGCCACAGCACCACTTCTGGCTTTTTTTCTTTTTGCTTATGTGGTGCTGAGGAATCGAACCCAGGCACTCTTGCATGCAAGGCAAGCGGTCTACCACTGAGCCACCTTCCAGCCCCGATCCTAACTTTTTTGTACCAGTGCTGGAACTTGAACGCAGGGTGTGGGTGCTGTTCCTAAGCTTTTTTACTTAATGACACTCTACCACTTGAACCACAGCTCCACTTCCAGCTTTTTTTTAGTAATAATTGGGATAAGAGTCTCATGGGCTTTCCCTGCCTGGACTGGCTTCAAACCTCCTGAGTAGCTGGGATTACAGGTGTGAGTCACCAGCATCCAGCTCCTGTACCTCTCTTTCAAAAAAGGAAGGGTTTGTTAAAACATTTTTTTGTTTATTTTATAGATTTTTACCTGTTACTTGGGCTTGACTTCAAGGCCTGGATACTGTCTCTTTGCTTTTTAGCTCAAGGCTGGTGTTCTACCACTTGAGCCATAGGTCTACTTCTGGTTTTTTGTTGGTTAATTAGACAGTTTCTTAATCCTATCTACTCAGGAGGATGAGATATGAGGATTGTGGCTCCAAGCCAGCCCCGACCGGAAAGTCCTGCAACTCTTATCTCCAATTAAAGAGAACTGGAAGTGGCACTGTGGCTCAAAGTGGTAGAACACTAGCCTTGAGCTGAAGAGCTCAGGGACAGCACTTAGGCCCACAGTTTGAGCCCCACAACTGATTTAGAGAGAGAGAGAGATTCTGAGATTTGTCTGCTGGGCCTGGCTTTGAACTGTGATCCTCAGCTCTCCACCTACTAAATAGCTAGGATTACAGGCATGAGCCAGCAGCTCCTGGCTTGTGAGTACTTTTGAATGTATCTGTCTTTCCTCCATGACTTTATAATGCCCTAAGATATGGACCAGTTCTAAGTCATTATTTACGTTTTATATTCATAGTGGTGGCTTCATATAAAAGATGATCAGTGACTTTGTTGAACTAAAAATTTGATGTTTGTAAACTTTTAGGAACACTTTGCAAAGTCAGTTCACAAGACACTGTAATTTTGCTTAGTTTAAGAAAATATCGGGGCTGAGAAGGTGGCTCAGTGGTAGAGCGCTTGCCTTGCATGCCTGAGGCCCTGGGTTCGATTCCTCAGCACCACATGAGCAAAAAGAAAAAAGCTGGAAGTGGTGCTGTGGCTCAAGTGGTAGAGCGCTAGCCTTGAGCTGAAGAGCTGAGGGACAGCGCCCAGGCCCAGAGTTCAGGTCCCACGACCGAACCCAAAAAAAAAAAAAGAAAATATGAAATTCAACCAGAAACATCATAGGATGTTTTTGTAAAGGTACTGATATGCTATGGGTAAGTGATTCTGAGGTGCCTGGATAGGCTGGCATTATCATTTATGTAGATACACTTAGCTCTAATTATCCCCTTATTTGAGTGTTGTTTTCATTTCTAGGTTCCTCAGCTTAAAAGGAATAAAGAGACCTTGGAGACGATTCTGAGGAGATTCAAAAGATGATTTTATGATTGGAAGTCAGTCATGAGGAAAGGTTGAGAGAATGAAGGGTTAAAAGACAACATATAACTTCAAAATTCATGGATCCATTATTAGGAATGGTAACCAGCTGTTTTCTAGCTCCACGGATACTAAAGTAACAGAAAATAAGTTTAAGCAGAAGTAAGAATTAGCTTTTTTAAAGAATTTGTTGGTAATGATGGTTGTCATTATAGTAATGGGAAAAGGTTAGCAAAATACTCTTCGTGAGAGGTAAACTTTTACAATATGTACAAAGTGACCTCTGTAAATCGACAAATGCATTCTTATTAAGAACTTGGATTATACCTTATACTTGAATATTCCCTAAGGTACCCTATAGCCTTATTAGCCTCCCAAGAAGTATTTGGTTTGAATTGTCAATTTATGGCAATAATTAATTTTTAGTAGTAAGCTTCTAGATAAATACCTCTGTGAACTAATGATTTTTGTAATGGTTTCATAAGATAATGATTTTTTTTTAAAAGTGGAGCAAAGAGAAATCTTAAACAAAGTAAACCAAACATAGCCAAAGATGTAGTCTTAACGTAGGAAATAAATAAGTATCTATAGCTTTCATGTTCATTTTTTCAGTTAGAAGCTCAAGAGCTAGTAGGTAGATTACAAATTCTTCCAATTTAACATATGTTTGTTTCATGTGAATGAGTGTGTGTATGTGTGTTGGTCCTAGAACTTGAATTTAAGGCCTGCATGCTGTCCCTGAGTTTTCTTGGCTTAAGGCTCCTGCTCTATCACTTGAGCTACAGCCTCACTTCTAGCTTTTTTTGGTGCTTAATTAGAGATGAGTCTCACGAACTTTCCTGCTCTGGCTGGCTTTGAACCTCCATTGTCAGATCCCAGCTTCCTGAATTCAGGCATGAGCCACCAGTGCCTGACTGTGAGTTTTGTAAAGGCCTCTGACCCTTGGCTTTTGAGGCTATGTGGAGGGTTGCATCACTCAGAATGAAACCTTTTCAGATGTGTTGGGTTGCAGAAAGCATTTCCTGTACAGTCAGAATGAAGACTGTGAATGGGGATTATTCATATAGATCAACAAAGTCTGGGCCAACTTAATATTAATACCAGCCAATTTTTCTAGCAACTTAGTTCCAAGAACCTCATTGGACTATTTAAGTGTTAGGGCCTTTGGAGTTAGTCTTTTAATTGTGTATGAATTCCTACTTTTAAATAATTCGTTATTAGGTTTATTTAGAGGTAGTCTTATGTTGAATATTTTGTGTTTTACATGATAAATGTAAAATGACTGGTTAAAGGTAAAACTAGATAGTTGCAGGAATTGTCTAAATGGTGGCATAGTAAAAGGGCAGTTTAACCTCCTGTTTGTAGAGTTGGCTATCATCTGAGAAACCGATAATGGAAATATAACAAACTCATACTCTCCCATCACTTTTTGTTGTTGCTGGTCTTGGGGCTTGAACTTAGGGCCTAGATGCTGTGTCTCAGCTCTTCTGCTCAAGGCTAGCCCTCTACCACTTAGAGCCACAGCTCGACTTTCAGTTTTCTGGTAGGTAATTGGAACTGAGGGTCTCAAGGACTTTCTGGCCCAGGCTGGCTTTGAACTGCAATCCTCAGATCTCAGCCTCCTGAGTATATAGGATTACAGGTGTAAGGCACCAGTGCCTAGCTCTCATAACTTATAACTATTAGCCATACTGACATAAATTTAGAAAGGAGAATATATAACCAAAAAATTATTTTCTCCCGATTTCTTTATTCTGGAGTCTACTGTTGAAGTAATAAGAAATTTAACATATATGTAAAGTATACATAGACATATGTTAATGTCACCTAAAGTGAGCTATTCAGAATCTGTTTTTTCAAAATAATAACATGGGGGCTGGGAAGGTGGCTCAGTGGTAGAGTGCTTGCCTGCATGCATGAGACCTTGGGTTCAATTCCTCAGCACCACATAAGCAAACAGAAAAAAGCCGGAAGTGGCGCTGTGGCTCAACTGGTAGAGCGCTAGCCTTGAGCTGAAGAGCTGAGGGACAGTACCCAAGCCCCAGAGTTCAGGCCCCATCACCAGACCCAAAAAAAAACAACAAAATAATAACATGAAGCTGGGCACTGGTAGCTCACACATGGTTACCCTAGCTACTCAGGAGGCTGAGGTCTGAGGTTGACAGTTTGAAGCTAGCCTGCTCAAGAAAGTTTGTGACACTTTTATCTCTAATTAACCACCAAAAAGTGGGAAGTGGGACTGGTTCCATAATGGTAGAGGGTTAGCTTTGAGCAAAAAAAAACCAAACAAACCCTCAGAGATAGCTCCCAGGCCCTGTGTTCAAGCCCCGGGACCAGCAAAACAAAAAAAACTACAAAATCTCACAGCTTCAGTATTTAAACTTTTTTTTTAAAAAATAGGTCCTTGACAGACTTGACTTTGTTTTGCTTTGTTTACTCTTGTTCTAACTTCACATTTGCTCCTTCATCAAACTTTCTGGAGATGGCCCTGTTTACCATTTTTAAATTAATTAATATTGTGGGGGGGGGGGCGGTCCTGGGACTTGAACTCAGGGCCTAGACACTTCTTCAGATTTTCTGCTCAAGGTCTTAGGCCACTTGAACCACAGCTTCATTTCCTGCTTTTTGGTGGTTAGTTTGAGACTTAACTGAACCACAATGCTCAGCTCTCAGCCTCCTAAGTAGCTAGAATTACAGACAGATGACTCCCAGCACTGGGCTCTGTTTACTTTTAGAGGGAAGGAAGTTGTGGCTTTGGCAGTGTTACCCCAGTTGCTGTTGGTCATTGAGCCTCCTAGCTTGACTTTTGCACCAGGGTGAGAACAACATGCTAGAAGAGAAGAAGTGAAATTTTCCTGTAGACATTTGTTGATATTGCTCACAGAAAGGATAACTGCTTCAAGTGGTGTTTGAGGGACTGTATCCTCTTAGGATAGAAAGCACTGTCTCTGAAAATAAAGTTGGTGTTTGTTTAATTTTCCAGCCTATAGATCTGGTTGCTGTGTGATACTTTTCTGTTAGAGAAGAACCAGTTCCATAGTTTTGGCTAGTGACTTTTCTGCAGTACATCAGTTAGGTAGGCTAATTTCTTCTAGTTCCTCAAACAGTCTGTTTATACCTAGAAACTGAGGAGTCTGGAATTAAACTTCCCTTGATTTTTTTTCCCCCCTCTTTAGATGGTTCTGCTAAGTAATTTGGGATGTTGCTAAGACTGAATAGCCTACTGTCTGAAGTAGTATGTTAAAGTTGCTGTTTTGTTTTGTGCTGTTTTTAGAGACAGATGAGCTATTTTCTGTCTCCCTGTCTTGTTGGAGTTCACCTGTCTCATTAGCTTGAGTGTTTTGAGCATCTCTGCTTCTTGGTCTAGTTCACATGAAGTGGGCAGGAGGGCATGACTTGTTCTCAGAGTCAGAGTGTATAACACTGTGTTTATTGAGTGACACTTGCTAGTAGAATTGAAATATTTCAAAACTGGACTTCATTCTTTTACCTTCCTTTATTCTTGAAGAACGGTGTATTACTGTTTAATCCTGCTGACCTTTTTGTGTTAACATTTCTTGACAAGTGAGCAGAGGTCAGGCAGTTTTATGTCTCTTCCTCTCTGGTGTGCACTTAGACAACCACTGTTCTCTTTGATGTGCTAATGACCAGAGGGAACTAGTCGTGTCCCTTTCTGTGTATTCACAAGGGACTGTGATGTCAGCACAATAACTGTATACATCTCCTGACCAGTTGAAATTCAGCAGCACCTTGGCTTAAAAAGTTTGCCTCTTGGACTGAGGCCGTGGATGAAGCCATACAGCCGAGCAGCCCTGAGTTCAAATGCCAGTACCAACCCTCCCAAAAGTTTATTTCTTGATATTTGCATGTGGCCATGCTTGGGTACACTTCCCCTTACTGATTTAGCAGTGTTTTTCATTGTTATTATAAAGGTGATGAACAGAGGGGTCACCGTTTCCTGAGTCAGGTAATAAATACATTTCTTTTTGGACAGTGTTACTCCTTCCTTCATTCTCTCCCAGCTTTTCACTCCTGTTCAGCAGTATTATTTTTCTATTCCACTTTGGGAGATGATTTACAGGTGCTTCTACATTTTTCCTAGTAAATGACAATACAGTGGTTCATTTTCATAAATGACATCTGTAAATATAGCACTCTGCAAAATGAGAGATGAACAGAGTTTGGAAAATGATTTATTTTACTTTATTTTATTTTATTTTTTGCCAATCCTGGGGCTTAACTCTGGGCCTGGGCACTGTCCCTGAGCTTCTTTTGCTCAAGGTTAGCACCCTACCACTTGAGCCACAGCGCCACTTCTGGCTTTTTCTGTTTATGTGGTACTGAGGAATTGAACCTAGGGCTTCATGCTAGGTGAGCACTCTACCACTAACACGTTCTCAGCCCTAAAGTTTTTTTTGTTTTGTTTTGTTTTGTTTTTGGTTGGTCATGGGGCCTGAACTCTGGGCCTGGGCGCTGTCCCTCAGCTCTTCAGCTCAAGGCTAGCACTCTGCCATTTGAGCCACAGCACCACTTCCAGCTTTTTCTGTTTATGTGGTGCTGAGAAATCGAACCTAGGGTCTTATGCATGCAAGGCAAGCCCTCTACCACTTTCCCAGCCCCTCAAATTTATTTTTTTAAGGAATGCCTTTTTATGTTGTAGGCAGATGACCAAGTGCTAGGCCTTGAGCATTGATCATGCCTCTTCAGGGAGCTTTCTAATTTCTTTCTAATAACCTCACTTAAAACATAACAGGATAAGCTGGGTGCCGGTGGTTCACACCTGTAATCCTAGCTACTCAGGAGGCTGAGATCTGAGGACCACCGTTCAAAGCCAGCCTGGGCAGGAAAGTCCGTGAGACTCTTATCTCCAATGAACCACTAGAAAACTAGAAGTGGCACTGTGGCTCAAGCAGTAGAGCACTCGCCTTGAGCTGAAGAGCTGAGGGACAGAGTTCAAGTCCCACGACCGAAAAAACAAAACAAAACAGGATCTAAAGCACCAAAATCCTAGTTCTTTGCCAGGTACTTGGGAAGTTGTCGTTTGGGGGCGGAAGCGCTCAGAGCTGGTACTGACGGGCTTGTCCTCAGCGCAGTGGTGCAGAGGCTCCGCCCTGATGTGTCACTTTCTGAGTCAATGGCAGCAGATCCCGAGAAAATGAACAGAGATTGAAAACCCTCTCAGAGGACTTTCCTCCCTGTTAAGTGGGAACTAGTACCAGCCATCCTCTGCAACCTTATGTCTCTTCCATTTATCTACTCAAGGTTGTCCTGTACGCATTCCCTCTTCTCTCCTGGCTGGACTCCTCTCTCCTCTCCTTGCTTGCGTTCTTTCCTCGCCCAAGTTTGTTCACATGGCAACTCTGAACTCCAATACCAGATCATATTCACATTGAAATTGGCAGTGACTCCCAGTACTGCTAGGGTAAATTCATCAAAGCCTCGGGAGGCTAGCTTACTTTTTTCAGTGATCTTTTCTGTTTTTTGTTTGTTATTTCTGGTAAGGTTAGATGATGATGATTATTGATTATTATTCTTTTTTGCCGGGTCTGGCCTCTGACAACCACCCTTCTGCTATAGCTTCCCCATGTTGGAACTCAGGCAGAGGCCAGCATGCCTTGTTGGTTGAGATGGAACTCTTACTAACTTTTTGCTTGTGCTGGCCTTAAAGCATGAGCCTCCCAATTTCTGCCTCTTAAGTAGCTGGGAGTACAGCTGTGAGCCACTGTGCCCTGCCTTCTTCATTCTGCTACAAAGCTGTGCTGACTTTTTTTCATCTGCTCTACACATTGTGCTTGCTGTCTCTGGACTTGTGCTCTTGGGATCTGCCTAGATCCATCAGAAGATCTGTCTTCTGCTCAGTCGGGTCTACCAGGTCCTGAGTTTTGTTTCTGCAAGGAGCCAGATGTTCTCTGTTGTGCAAAAACAACCACCGACAATACGTGCATGAATGAGAATGGCGGCTGGCCAGTTAAACTTTTATGGACTCTGATATTTGTGTTTTCATGTAATTCTTATATGCATGAAATGTTTTTCAACTATTTAGAATAGCAGATTTTCATTTTAATCTTAGACCATGGACCAAACAAAAGATAGGCTCATTTAGCTCATGGCTCTTCGTTTACCAACCCCTGGTAAACTCACCTCAGAGAGGCCTTTCCTAGTCCACCCCACAGTGGACCCCTTGATGCTTACTTATTGACTTAGTGTCTTCTATTTATTTATTTTGTTTCTTTTCCCTTCCTTCCCTCCTTCCCTTCTTCCTTCCTCTCTTTCTCTTTCTTTCCTTTCTTTCTTTCCCTTCCTTCCTTCCTTCCTTCCTTCCTTCCTTCCTTCCTTCCTTCCTTCCTTCCTTCCTTCCTTCCTTCCTTCCTTCCTTTCTTTCTTTCTTTCTTTCTTTCTTTCTTTCATCATGGGGCTTGAACTCTGGGCCTGGGCGCTGTCCCTCAACTCTTTAGCTCAAGGCTAGTGCTCTACCACTTGAGCCATAGCACCACTTCCAGCTTTTTCTGCTTATGTGGTGCTGAGGAATCGAACCCAGGGCTTCATGCATGCAAGGCAAGCACTCTACCACTGAACTACCTTCCCAGCCCCTCTGCTATTCATTTTTGCCTCATTTTTCTTTTCCTCTCTCTTTTTCTCCCTCTCTCCCTTGTCTCCCCACTCCACTGTCTGTCTGTCTGTCTGTCTGTCTGTCTGTCTGCCTGTCTGTCTGCCTGCCTTCCTTCCCTCCCTCCCTCCCTCCTCCCTTCCTTCTCTCCTTCTTTCCTTCCTTCCTTCCTTCCTTGCTTGCTTCCTTCCTTCCTCCTTTCCTCATTTCCTTCCTGCCTTCCTCCTCCCTCTTATACTGGGTTTGAACTTAAGACTTCACACTTGCTAGGCAGGTGCTCTAGCATTTGAGCCATGCTCCCAGCAAGGTTTCAGTAGCCTCCAGGGCTAGGTCAGAGGGGAGTTGAGAGTTAGGTGCTGCTGAACTTTCCCCATTATTCTTTGTATGCATGCGCTGCCAGTCCTGAGGCTTGAACTTCAGGTCTTGGTATTCTTCCTGTCCCTGAGCTTTTTTGCTCAGTTCTCTACCTTTTGAGCCGCAGCTCTGTTGGGCTTTTTGATGATTAATTGGAGATAAGAGTCTCACAGATTTGTCTGCCTGGGCTGGCTTCAAACTGCCAGACCCACATCTTCCTGAGTAGCTAGGATTACAGGTGTGAGTCACTGGCATCTGGCCTATTTTCCCACTTTCTCACCTTACCTCTCTGTAGTTTGGCTCCGCCTGCCTCCATCACTGCATTGAGTTGGCTTTGGGAGTCACAGGTGACTTTCCACTGTAAACATTTCGGTCCTTAAACTACTAGAAAATCTGAAGTAGAGCTGGGACTCAAGTACTAAAACTAGCCTTGAGGGGAAAAAGCTCAGGAACAGCGCCCAGACCCTGAGTTCAAGTCCCAGAGTGAGACAGAGAGAGAGAGATTTGGTCAAGCTGATGAACATATTTATTATGGTGAGAATGTTAGAACAGATTTTGAAAAAGCAACTTTAAAATATACAACACACTGTTAGGAACTTGCCATAGTGTGATGCAGTTTATCACCGAAGCTCATCCCTCTAGTCAAACTTCAACTTTGTAGCCTGTGATCAGATCTGTCCTCCCCCTTTCTCCTCCTCCTCCTCTCCCAGCCTCTGCTAACCATCTTTTTTTTTACTGTGTTTATATGACCCAGCCACTTTACATTCCACACACGAGTGAGATCCTCAGTATTTACCTGACCTTACTTTGCATACTGTCCTCTAGTTCCATCCATCTGGCTAAGTAAGGATGGCAGGACTTCCTCCTTTTTAAAGTGTATATAGTATTCTGTTATGTGTATGTACAACATCTTCCTTTACCCAGCATCTGTGGTGGACACTCAGATTGTTCCCATCTCCCACCTAATATGAGTAGTACTGAAAGGTCTCTTCAGGGTACCCATTTCAGGTTTTTGGCAATATACACAGAAGTAGCTGTGTTGGATTATATGGTATTTCTATAGTTTTTTTTTAACTGTTATTTTCCAAAATGGCTGTACTATTTTAACACAAAGGCTCATTTCCCTCAGTATTCTCCACCATATTCTATCATTTATTTTTAATAACAGCCATTCTAATAGGTATAAAGTGGTCTTCCTCTGTGGTTTACGTGTTTGTTTTCATGGAGGGGATTGAACACATGGCCTGCTGCATGCTAAACTCTTGTTCTGCCCTGAGCCACCACCCCTCCCAGCTGTGGTTCTTTGCATTATCTTAAAGTGAGATCATGTTGCTTAATTCTTTAGACTTCATTAGTATTTATAGTTTTGCATTATCGCCATCGTAGTGTCCAGTGGTTTTTAAGCTGTTAGTCTATTGCAGTTATTTTAATTTCATTTTACAAACTTCTATCAGGCCCCAGATACTAGGAATACAGAAGGGAACTGGGAAGTTGTCCCTCTCGCAAAGGGTACGCACTGCAGAGGAGACACACACGTAACACATTTGTAAGATTCCTTTAGCCTGGCTTCTTGTGTACATCTGTAATTCCAGCATTCAGGAGGCTGAGGCAGGAAGAGTTTGAGTTCCAGTCCAGTCTGCGCTGCATAATGAGAGCCTGTTTCCCCCCCCAAAAAAAATCCATTCTAATTAAGGACTAATAATTAGGCATGAAAGTCTTTAAAATACAACATCAAAACCTTAGTATTTTTTAGAGCGTGTAACAGGAGTCACAAAGGGACCTGTGCTAGCAGAAGTTATAGAATTCATAGAATAAATTCTCACAGGAGAGGTGTTACTCTTTAAACTACTGCTACTAAGATACACAATTTACCTCCTGGATATCTCTTCATCTTTAGTTGTTCTTAGTAATTCCTGGTTCTCCTGTGGCTTTCTCATCTGATTGAACTATAGATGATGATACCAACAGCTAGTTGCCTTAAGAAAATAATTTCAGCTGAGCGCCGGTGGCTCACACCCATAATCCTAGCTACTCGGGAGGCTGAGATCTGAGGATCACCATTCAAAGCCAGCCTGGGTAGGAAATCCATGAGACCCTGATCTCCAGTTAACCACCAGAAAACCGGAAGTGGTGCTGTGACTCAAGTGAGTAGAGCACTCATCTTGAGCTGAAGAGCTCAGGTACAGCGCCCAGACCCAAGCCCCACGACCAACAAAAAAAGAAAAGAATTTTAAAGTCTAGAGGCATGCCTCAAACAGCCCTGAGTTCAAATCCTACCACTATAAAAAGCTTTTTTTTAAAGCATGAGCAGGTATGAGCACTAGTAGCTCATACCTGCAATCTCAGGAGGCTGAGGTTGGAGGATGGAGGTTTGAAGCTAACCAAAGCAGGAAAGTCTGTAAGACTCATAACTCATTAACCACCAAAAAAGCCAAAAGCAGAGCTGTGCTTCAAGTAGTAGAGCAACTAGCCTTGAGAAAAAAGGCTTAAGGAGAGTGCCCAAGCCCTGAATTCAAGTTCCAGGACAACAAAAGCTCCAAAAACCTAGACCAAAAAAAAAAAAATCCATATATGCATTAGAAGTTTGTTTTGTTTTGTTTTGCTGTCTGAGACTGGGACTTCAGTACCTGCTGCTTTCACTCACTGGCCAGAGCGTTACTAACTGAGCTACGCACCGCACCGTGTGCGCACGCACGCCCTCCCACCCCAGCCCCTAGAAGTATTTTTGATACTCTGTATTTATTGGTGGTGTTTTCAGTTGAATCATTGAAGCTGATTTTGTAATTAAAGAAATTTGAGTTTTCAGACTCTTTTTTTTTTTGGCAGTCCTGGGGCTTGAACTCAGGGCCTGGGCACTGTCCCTGAGCTGCTTTTTGCTCAAGGCTAGCGCTCTACCACTTGAGCCACAGCGCCACTTCTGGCTTTTTCTATGTATGTGGTGCTGAGGAATAGAACCCAGGGCCTCATAGATACTAGGCAAGCACTCTACCACTGAGCCACATTCCCAGCTAGAGTTTTCAGACTCTTAAGATTAAAGATTTTGGAGCTGGGAATGTGGCTCAGTGGTAGAATGCTAGCCTTGAGCAAAAGAAGCTCAGGGACAGTGCCCAGGCCCTGAGTTCAAGCCCCAGGACTAGCAAAAAAATAAAAATAAATATTTTAGAGACAGGAGGATGCTAAGATAGTTTTTTTTTTTTTTTTTTTTGGTTGGTCATGGGGCTTGAACTCTGGGCCTGGGCGCTGTCCCTCAGCTCTTCAGCTCAAGACTAGTGCTCTACTGTTTGAGCCATAGCACCACTTCCAGTTTCGAGTGGTTTATTGGAGGTAAGAGGCTCATGGGCTTTCCTGCCCCGGCTGGCTTTGAACCTGGATCCTCAGATCTCAGCCTCCTGAGTAGCTAGGATTACAGGTGTGAGCCAGCGGCGCCTGATTACAGTTAGTTTTTGAAGAGTGCATTGAATAGCCTCCCGCTTAACAAGTGCCCTCAAGTGCCAAGGAGCCTGTTGACAGCAGAGAAAGGAGGACGGGAGCAGGCCTGCTAGGCCTTGTCCATGGGCCAGGGCTGCAGAGCTCGTTTAATGAAGAAATTGACAAAGTAGCTCTAGAACTTCCACTTTTAGCCAGAAAGGTGAAAAGCTTTTCTTTTTGTCAGACCTGGGGCTTGAATCCTCAGGGCCTGGGCTCTGTTTCTGAGTTTCTTTTGCTCAAGGCTAATACTCTACCACTTGAGCCACAGTGACTTCCAGCTTTTTCTGTTTATGTGGTACTGGGGAATCGAACCCAGAGTTTTATGCAAGCTAGGCATGCACTGTACCACGAAGCCACATTCCCAGCCCGTGAAGAACTCTTACATGGTGATCATCTTTCCTTTGACTATAGTAAATTGGGAAGCATTGTGGGACTTACTGAATGCTATCTATTTCACATGGAGGTAGGAAGGAAGGAACATTGAAGTCTTATCAGTTGAAATTGTATCACTGGTATAAGTAAGAACTGTGTCACACCTAATCACTGCAGATGCTTTTGGTCTCTGATTTCTAGCCATCTTCCCAGCCAAGTGAATTGACCAGAAAAGGAATGCATGGAAGTTCTTTAACTGGTTACCTTAAAGTTATGGGTAGGAGGAGTCATAAATTCTACATGTTTATCATTTTCATAATTAGATTTCACTCACATTAGATAGTTCAATTTGTTCATAATCACTAGAGGTGAAGTATTTAATAGTGTTTTATAGTGCTCAACTTGGCAAGGGTGATTTTGTATCTTTGAAAGTAATGAATTGTCAAAATCTTGGAGGTCTAGTCCCCAAAACAACATTGTGTTCCTGAAGGAGCAGGATTTTATGGCTCTTTCCTGTACTCTGTCTTGGGCTGCTGTGCTCATCATCGAAAGGAAATACATGTGTGAAGAATGGCTGACTGGGCCCAGTTCCCAGGACTTGTTGGGTCAGGTGTAGAGTGCCTATCTCTTGAGGTCTACCTAGGCTTATGTTGCTGCTGTGCCAAACATGGACTTGTTTCTTTTTTATGTATAGATAGAACTAGAGTCAAAGTTTTGATTTCCAGGCCAGGCTGAATCTTTTGGAAGGCAGGACTTTTACTTTGTTAACATTCTCCAGTGACCCACACATTTACAGTGAGTGATGGAGCCAGAGGGAAGCTGGTTGCTGATGGCAATGCAGTGGGTGCATCAGCTAGAACTTTTTTGAACACTCTTGCAGTATTCCTTCCCCGTGCTTTGGAAGTAGGCATTCCTTAGATGTAAAACTCTTCTGGAAAAATAGAAGTTTAGAGTTACAAGGCTAGCTCTTTTGATCTTAGCCAAGCTGTCTGCATCTTTTAAATAATAGGAACTGATTTAAAAAAAGAAAAGAAAACATGCTTCAGCTAGCTTCAGCTAGTTTCCAGTGGCTCACGCCTGTAATCCTAGCTATTCACAAGGCTGAGATCTGAAAATCACAGTCTGAAGCCAGTCTGGCCAAATAAGTTTGTGAGACCCCTATCATCAATTAACAAAAAATAAAAAAATAATAAGCATGCTTCAAGAAGTCAGCCTACTCATCAGTGAAGAGGAAGATCTTAGGCAGAAGTCTAGTTCTTTTTTTTTTTTTCTCCCACTGTATTCCTACTCATTCTAAAATGTCTTCTTTTCTAATCTTACTCCAACTAAGACTGGAAGGAAAACAAATAATGCTTCCTGTTAGGTTTTTTTTTAAATTCTTGGAAATTTTAAATGTTGATAGCTAAATTACTTCTTGACAGCTCTGTGATACTTTGTTGTTTCTGTTGTTTTAGAACACATTGCAGTTAGGATTGTGTAGGTATATTTTGTGAAAGTTAGAAATATACAAAGTAACCCTCTAGGGTTGTTGATGATGAACATAACTGTTTTCTCTTACATTTCTTATAAAGATTAGAAATTGTTCATTAGTTACTTTTTCAGTTGGTTAATATGTGAAATGGATTAGAACATTGTTCTAACCTGTTGAAGACAATGTAGGAGAGAAATGACTTGATTAGAAACTTGAATGATCTGAAAAATGGCTATCACATTGCTTTAATCAAATAGCAACTTTTGTACTGTAGATGATTTATTTGATGCCTTTAAACATTTATAATTTTAAGTTGTAACTAATATGATAGGGAGGTTATTGAACGCCAATAATGCCTAGACCCAGTTTAGATATGGGCTCTTATATAATGCCCGAATAAACAATATAAATAAATAAATAATAAGATACATATGCCCAATTTAAATACATGGGCTCATATAACAAAGGGCCCCCCCCCTTTTTTTTTTGGTCGGTTGTGGGCCCTCTACTCAACTCTGGGCCTGGGCGCTGTCCCTCAGCTCTTCAGCTCAAGGCTAGCGCTCTACCACTTGAGCTACAGTGCCACTTCCAGCTTTTTCTGCTTATGTGGTGTTGAGGAATCAAACCCAGGGCCTCATGCATACAAGGCAAGCGCTCTACCACTGAGCCACTTTCCCAGCCCACAAAGGGCTCTTTATAACAAATCATGGCACCTCTTTAATATCTCATCCATAACAGAAATAAGAACAATAAAATAAGATTATGTCACCTTTGAGTTTCCAGATGATTTACAAACCTTATTTACTATGTATAATACTCCAATAAATAAAGGTATCGAGAGAAAGATAGTAACTTTCCTAAGCTTATAGAGACCAAATGTACTGGAACTGAGACTAAAAACAGCCTTGTCCCCTACCCACTCTCCTCATCGGGGTTCACTGCTCCCCTCACTCCTGCATCTGATTCAGTGTTCTGCTAACTGAGGACCCACACCCACTGCTCTCTTCATTGGCTGCCTCACACCCACTACTCTCTCATTGGCTGTCCTACACCCACTGCTGTCCTCATTGGCTGCCCCAAACACACTACTGCCCTCATTGGCTGCCCCAGACTTATTGCTTCCAAACCCACTGCTCTTCTTATAGAAAAAAAAATAAATTTTTAGAGTATAATAAGAATTGCAACTGGGTGGCAGTGGCTCACTCACACTGCAATCTTAGCATCTCTGAAGGCTGAAATCTCAAGATTGTGGTTTGAAGTCAGCTTGAGCAGATATATCTATGAGAATCTTATCTCCAGTTAACCAGCAGAAAGCTAAAAGTGGGGGTGTGACCATCCTTGAGCAAAAAAGCTAAGTGAGAACCCAAAGCCCTGAGTTCAAGTTCTAGTACACACACACACACACACACACACACACACACACACAGAATTGTGTCAGTTGCATTGTTTCCAAAGGCTAGCTCCCAAATACTTTGTCCCTCAAAAACATTTAAGTTTTAAGAATTGAACTTGACAACTTGTCTAAAATTTTACATTTACCTTTCACCATATTCCTGATTGAAAAGCGATTAAGCAGACTAGCCCCTGATTCCAGCTTTAAATTAACTAAGAACTCTTCAGCAGAAAATCCACCGACATTGTCCACACTTGAGTTTAGCACCTGAGAGCAAAATGTGGGCTTTAAATATTGAAACTTGGTTATAACTAAGATTCAGGCAAGTTTGTTCTTCATTCCTTACTTTGTTCTAATTTTATGTGGATTTTGTTTCTGGAGTCTGAAGTTCTCTTTCTGTATCTCTAGAAAGAACTTTGAATAGTGAATTTCTGTTAATCTGCTTGCTTTAGTACAACATCATTCTTGAGTGCTTATCCAAAAAAGGTTAAGTGAATCTTTTGTATTTTGCAAAAGTAGGGTTAAAAGCTAGAGGTAGGGAGATGTTTTTTTTTTTTTTTTTCTTCAGTCTTTTCCAAGTGGAACTGAAAAGATGCTTCCCTGTTACTAGTGAAAATTTCACCCTGTGTGGTCAGTTCATGATTCCTTTCACCAATGCTGCTGCCCACCATTAAGTCTCTTATCGCAGGGCATTTTAAATGACGCCATAAAGTGCATGTGGAGAATCTCTGCATCAGATATACAGAAATCACATCTAAGTATCAATTCCTGACTTAAGGAACTGACAATTACAGCCCTTTCAGTCTCTGTTAATATTTAGTAGGTATATTACTCCCTGTGTATTTTTAGCTTTAAGTACTTATTGAAAAGCATTTGTTTTATTGGGGCTGTATATTTCTTCCATTACACTGATTTGCTTATTTGAATTAAAGTTGTCCTTTGTTTTGGGTTGTATCTGTAGTTTAAAATTTAGGACTATTCCTTTGTGTTATGTACTAAGATTGAGTTTTCAAAGTATTAATTAAGTTATTACACAGCTCCTATTTGTATAGAAGCTGTATGGCTGGGTCCATGTATTTTACTATGTTATTTTATAGTGTCCATTTGGATGATGGTTAATATGGATAAGCTAAGTTTCCAAATTCATTAGTCTCCTCTGGGCATTTCTTTGGGATTTGTTCACATTCATGTTCTTGATTCTGATTGTAAAATAATTTTCCTTTGTTGTAGGATGAGCAGTTCTTAGGTTTTGGCTCAGATGAAGAAGTCAGAGTGCGAAGTCCCACAAGGTCTCCTTCAGGTATGGCAACTGGGCACAGGATGTGCTTTTCAGTTTTATTTGTTAGGAGATTGAGAGGGGCTTTGGAGGGAGGAGTTTGCCCACCTTGGGCATAAGAGGTGGCTTGTGAATGAGATGTCTTTTGGGTGTGCTTCTCTGTCAGACCACGTTTGCTTTAGTATGATTGGTATGTTTCTCTTGGTCCTACTTGGGCATAGGAGTGAGGTTTCTTTCAAATGATTGGGAAGCCTGATACGCTTGAAGATAAGATCATTCTCAGATTTATACATTCTATATATTATATGATAGTATTTTTGCCTCTAGGAATAATTTGGCCGTTACTTTTTACAGATGAAATTTGGTCTGTTGTCAAAGAAGTAGAAACAAAATATTGGTATTTCATGAAAGTATTGGTACTATATTTTACCTGCCTCTTGAAATGCTGTATTAAAATAAAGAAACTAAAAATTATATGGGGTGTTTTATATTTGTTATTGTCCTCAGCAACAAAACATCTAGAACATCTTGAGTTTCCTAATTGAAGACCCTCAATGAAAATAACATTTGATGGTTCACTTAATGTAGCTGTGTGTAGGAGAGGGCTGGAGACCTTTTTATGGGAAAAAACAGCCCCTATCTTGAGATACTCTAGGTTCTTCTGTGGTTCTGCTTGATTTGATGTGGGTAATTTAATTTTTTTAAAAATGTTACGTTGTATAGTAATACAATTCAAACACTCAAGTTGACCATTTCTGTTTCCCAAATGGAAGTGGGATTGTCATTCTAGTTGGGAGGAGTTAGCCAGTGATGTCTGAGCACCTGTGCTCTCTAGATAGTGGCAATAGTCTCTTTAAGCTGTGATGAAGTCCAAACTCAAGTGATAGAGCACATGCCTAGCAAGCATGAAGCCCTGAGTTTAAGACCCAGGACAGCCATAAATAAATAAACCTTAAAACTTAATCCAGAAAGGGGATTTTAGGGACCCTCTGATCTAACTCCTCATCTACAGGAAACAAAATGACGGCAACAAAATATCTTTATAACGATGTGGACAGGGTGTGGATTGAGTGCTTAGTTGCTGCTAACAGCAGAGCTGGTTCCCTTCTCTTTTTCACTTTTTCTCTATTTTACTTTTTCTACTTGTTTTTTTTCTTTTTTCAACCTAGGACTTGAACCCAGAGTCTGGATGCTGTACCTGAACACTCTACCACTTGAGCCATAGCTCTCCTTCTGGGTTTTTTGGTGGTTAATTGGAGAGAAGAGACTTGCCTGCCTGGGCTGGCTTTTTTTTTTTTTTGCCAGTCTTGGGGCTTGAACTAAGGGCATGGACTCTGTCCCTGAGCTTCTCTGTGTTCAAGGCTTATGCTCTACCACTTGAGCCACAGTGCCACTTCTAGCCTTTTTTGTTTATGTGCTACTGAGGAATTGAACCCAGGGCTTCATGCGGGCTAGGCAAGCACTCTACCACTAAGCCACATTGCCAGCCCCGGGCTGGCTTCAAACCAGGATCCTCAGATCTTAGTCTCATGAGTTGCTAGGATTAAAAACACGAGCCACCAACACCTATCTTATTTTTTCAACTTGTCTGTCAAAAGCTTGTTTTTAAAAGTAGAGAAGAAGGGCTGGGAAGGTGGCTCAGTGGTAGAGTGCTTGCCTTGCATGCATGAGACCCTGAGTTCTATTCCTCAGCACCACATAAGCAGAAAAAGTCAGAAGTGGCTCTGTGCTCAAGTGGTAGAGTGCTAGCCTTGAGCTGAAAGCTAAGGGACAGCATCCAGGGCCAGAGTTCAGACCCCATGACCGACCCCCCCCCCCCAAAAAAAAAAAGAGAGAGAAAATTGATGATAAAGCTCTCTGAGAGGCTCCATTCTACTCTACACAATATAAGGCATCTTCCAGGGTTCTATGCAAGAGTTTTTGAATTCATGACTCTTCCAAGATGGTGTCCTATTGTTTTTCTTTGCTTTGTCAGTTTACCTTGAATGCTTTTCTTTTTGTAAACCATCTGGATATGCTTCATTACTTAAGAAATGCAATGTATTTTCCCTGTTGTCTCCTGGTCTGTTAAATTCGTTATGATTAGAATATATTGAGAATGGATTTGTAAATCCTTAAGCTGTGTGGGAAGTCTCATAGGTTATCTGAGCAATGCATTTATATTTAGAAAGCTCAACAATAGGTGGCTCAGTGGTAGAGCACTTGCCTTGCATACCTGAGGCCCTGGGTTCGATTCCTCAGTATCACATAAACAGAAAAGGCTGGAAGTAGTGCTGTGGCTCAAGTGGTAGAGCGCTAGCCTTGAGCTGAAGAGCTGAGGGCCAGCGTCCAGGCCCAGAGTTCAAGCCCCATGGACTGACAAAGAAAGAAAGAGGGAGGGGGAGGGAAAGAAAGACAGACAGGAAGAAAGAGAAAGAAAAGCAAGCAAGCAAGCAAGCTCAACAAGACCTTCGTTGATTTCTGTTAGAAAGGGACTCCATGGTAAAAGTGTTTGTATGGCTGTGATCTCTCCTGGTGCCTGTGAAGGGGGAGGTCTCGTGTTAGAATGTTGTCTGTGAAATACTGAAAAGGGAGAAAAGAGAAAATAGAGCATAGGCAGCCCTTAACTACTTCAAACATACAGAGTTATGAGAGGATTGCAGATGTAGCCGTTTGTTGTTTTTTGGAGTTTTTTTGGTCATGGGGCTTGAACTCTGGGCTTGAGTGCTGTCCATCAGCTCTTCAGCTCAAGGCGAGTGCTCTACTGCTTGAGCCACAGCGATACTTCTGGTTTTCTAGTGGTTCATTGGAGATAAGAGTCTCACAGACTTTTCCTGCCCGGGCTGGCTTTGAACCTCGATCCTCAGATCTCAGCCTCCTGAGTAGCTAGGATGACAGGCGTGAGCCACCCGTGCCCAGCTATAGCCTTGTTTTTGTAACTCTGTTGCTACAGAGTAAGTTGATGAGTGGCACGTTGAGTTTGCTGTATAAATTTTTAAGCAACTCCTTTTATTTAGATTAGTAGAGATCTGATCTAATAAATTGCTGGTTTGCTATTGCCATTTATTCAAGTTACATCTTCCTGTAAGTTGGTACGGACTAGTTCAAGAAGCCCTAGAGGGGAGAGAGAGCAGGTTAGCACCCACATCGCTGTGTCCTTCTTCACCAGGTACTGTGACGGCATGATAGTGGCCTTACTCTCGTCTCATAGATGAATATCTTTCTAGCCAACAAAACTTTCTTAGTTAGTTTCCTTCGGTAAAACAGGTTGAAGATAGCTCAGCTGCCCAAGAGCATTTTTCTGTGAAAGTTGGTATTGTTGTTGTTCAAATTTATTCAGGTTCTAAACTGAATTCTAAACTGAAAAGTTGAGATGACTTCCTAGAAGCATGTTCTTAAATGTTCCTCTCGATGGCTAGGGCAAGGCAGTACAGCTTAAAACAGCAACTGCAGTATTTTTGAATTCAGGGAAAAAAAAGTCTTCATCTAAGGTTGTAAGAACATCGGTTTTTGTTGTTGTTGTTGTTGTTATTGTTTTAAATTTTATTGTAAAGATGCTGTACAGAGGGGTTACAGTTACATGAGAAGAAGATCAGTTTTCTAGGTTCCTTACTCATTTGAAAACTTTTTATTGTTATCTTGGTTTTTATATCAAAAAAGTAATTAAACGTTCTTTCAGGTGGAATGTTATTTAACTTGCTTTCTTGGAGGAAAAATTTTGGTGAAAAGAAACTAAGCACAATTAAGATGTATTGACTCAGTAGACCCAAATTGAGTTCAGAACAGAACGGCCTGTGCTAAATTATATTCAGTTTCGCTAAGACCTGAACTACACGGCTAAATATATGCTCTTCATTGTTTAATTTCTATACACAGTTAAAACTAGTCCTCGAAAACCTCGTGGGAGACCTAGAAGTGGCTCTGACCGAAATTCAGCTATCCTCCCAGACCCATCTGTGTTTTCCCCTCTAAGTAAATCAGAGACCAAATCTGGAGATAAGATCAAGAAGAAAGATTCTAAAAGCATAGAGAAGAAGAGAGGAAGACCACCCACCTTCCCTGGAGTAAAAATCAAAATAACACACGGAAAAGACATTTCAGAGCTGCCAAAGGGGAACAGAGAAGATAGCCTAAAGAAAATTAAACGGACACCTTCTGCGATGTTTCAGCAAGCCACAAAGATTAAAAAACTAAGAGCAGGTAAACTCTCTCCTCTCAAGTCTAAGTTTAAGACAGGGAAGCTTCAAATAGGAAGGAAAGGGGTACAGATCGTTCGCCGGCGAGGACGGCCTCCATCCACAGAGCGGATAAAGACCCCTTCAGGTCTCCTCCTCAGCTCCGAACTGGAAAAGCCCCAGAAGGTCCGCAAGGACAAGGAAGGCACCCCTCCACTCCCGAAAGAAGACAAGACAGTTGTCAGGCAAAGCCCCCGAAGGATTAAGCCAGTCAGGATTATTCCTTCTTCTAAAAGGACCGATGCGACAATCGCTAAGCAGCTCTTGCAGAGGGCCAAGAAGGGGGCTCAAAAGAAAATCGAAAAAGAAGCGGCTCAGTTGCAAGGAAGAAAGGTGAAGACGCAGGTGAAAAACATCCGCCAGTTCATCATGCCCGTGGTCAGCGCCATCTCCTCGAGGATCATCAAGACGCCCCGGCGCTTCATCGAGGACGAGGACTATGACCCACCCATCAAAATTGCCCGGCTCGAGTCCACCCCAAATAGTAGATTCAGTGCCACTTCCTGCGGCTCTTCTGAAAAGTCCAGTGCAGCTTCCCAGCACTCCTCCCAAATGTCTTCAGACTCCTCCCGCTCCAGTAGTCCCAGCATCGACACCACCACAGACTCGCAGGCCTCCGAGGAGGCCCAGGCGCTCCCTGAAGAGCGCAGTGACACCCCTGAAGTTCACACCCCACTGCCTGTTTCCCAGTCCCCCCGAGAACGAGAGCAGTGAGAGGAGAAGCAGAAGGTATTCCGTGTCAGAGAGGAGTTTTGGATCTAGAACCACTAAGAAATTGTCAGCTCTGCAGAATGCTCCCCAGCAGCAGCCCTCCTCCTCCCCCCCTCCCCCTCTGCTCACTCCCCCCCCTCCCCTGCAGCCAGCCTCCGGCATCTCTGACCACACCCCTTGGCTCATGCCCCCCACCATCCCCTTAGCGTCACCGTTTTTGCCTGCTTCTGCGGCTTCCCTGCAAGGGAAGCGCAAGTCCATTTTGCGAGAGCCTACGTTTAGGTGGACGTCGTTAAAGCATTCTAGGTCAGAGCCACAATACTTTTCCTCAGCAAAGTATGCCAAAGAAGGTCTGATCCGCAAACCAATATTTGATAATTTCCGCCCCCCTCCACTAACTCCTGAGGACGTTGGCTTTGCGTCTGGTTTCTCTGCATCCGGCACTGCTGCTTCGGCCCGGTTGTTCTCCCCACTCCATTCTGGAACAAGGTTTGATATGCACAAAAGGAGCCCTCTTCTCAGAGCTCCGAGATTCACTCCAAGTGAGGCACACTCTAGAATATTCGAGTCCGTGACCTTGCCTAGTAATCGAACTTCTGCTGGGACGTCCTCTTCCGGAGTCTCTAATAGGAAAAGAAAAAGGAAAGTGTTTAGTCCTATTCGATCTGAGCCAAGATCTCCTTCTCACTCCATGAGGACAAGGAGCGGAAGGCTTAGCACTTCTGAGCTGTCACCTCTCACTCCCCCGTCTTCTGTCTCTTCTTCGTTGAGCATTTCTGTTAGTCCTCTTGCCACTAGTGCCTTAAACCCAACTTTTACTTTTCCTTCTCATTCCCTGACTCAGTCTGGGGAATCTACAGAGAAAAGCCAGAGAGCAAGGAAGCAGACTAGCGCTCCGTCGTCAGAGCCGTTTTCATCAAGTAGTCCCACTCCTCTCTTCCCTTGGTTCACCCCAGGCTCTCAGACTGAGAGGGGGAGAAATAAAGACAAGGCCCCCGAGGAGCTGTCCAAAGACCGAGATGCTGACAAGAGCGTGGAGAAGGACAAGAGTAGAGAGAGAGACCGGGAGAGAGAGAAGGAGAATAAGCGGGAGTCCAGGAAAGAGAAAAGGAAAAAGGGATCAGAAATTCAGAGTAGTTCGGCTTTGTATCCTATGGGTCGGGTTTCCAAAGAGAAGGTTGTTGGTGAAGATGGTGCCACTTCATCTTCTGCCAAAAAGGCCACAGGGCGGAAGAAGTCTTCATCACTTGATTCTGGGACTGATCTTGCTTCTGTGACTCTTGGGGATACAACAGCTGTCAAAACCAAAATACTTATAAAGAAAGGGAGAGGAAATCTGGAAAAAAACAACTTGGACCTCGGCCCAACTGCCCCGTCCCTGGAGAAGGAGAAAGCCCTCTGCCTTTCCACTCCTTCATCTAGCACTGTTAAACATTCCACTTCCTCCATAGGCTCCATGTTGGCTCAGGCAGACAAGCTTCCAATGACTGACAAGAGGGTTGCCAGCCTCCTAAAAAAGGCCAAAGCCCAGCTCTGCAAGATCGAGAAGAGTAAGAGTCTTAAACAGACCGACCAGCCCAAAGCACAGGTACTCCATTTCACCTAACCTCTGAGCCTCTTCTGTGGGCAGGTTTTAGTTTGGTCATGTGTTTGAGTTATACATAGTTAGGGGAATTAGGGAGTGGTGAGGTCCCGGGGGGGGGGGGGGGGGGTTGGGGGGAGGTTGTGCAGTATCCTTCAAGGACCTAACGTTGTATGTATAGGCAGCAGTGAGAAAGCATGAGGCATGGATGAGGAAACACGAGCAGCTGCATTGAGGCCACACACACACACACACACACACACACACACACACACACACACACACACACACACACACACACACACACACACACACACACACACACACACACACACACACAGCACAGTGCGACACTGAGCTGGAAGACAGGCTGGAACCGTACTGGGAAGCGTGGTTGGTGCCCCATGGTTGACTGGTGCAGTCTTTTTGTGATTTCATTGTGAGGGCACGTTTGTGTAGCCACACACTTGTACTGTCCTTCACAGGAGAGAAAACGGAAGCAATCCTTTGCCTCTGAATAGTGGGTGACTATAGGGTAAAAGGTGGTAGATATTGTGAGAATACAAATGAGAAACAGAAAGCTGAAGAGCTCAGTTACTTGAGACGATGCTGAACAGTTTTTACGGTAGCAGCATTTTTAAGTGAAGTAGTAGAACTGGGGAAATAGCTTGAGAAACCCACTCCAAAAGAAGGAGCTGGAGGGAAGGTGGCTCAGTGGTAGAGCGCTTGCCTTGCATGCCTGAGGCCCTGGGTTCGATTCCTCAGCACCACATAAGCAAAAAGAAAAAAGCCAGAAGTGGCGCTGTGGCTCAAGTGGTAGAGTGCTAGCCTTGAGCTGAAGAGCTGAGGGACAGCGCCCAGGCCCAGAGTTCAGGCCCACGACTAGACCCCCCCCCCCCCCAAAAAAAAAAAAAAGGAGCTGGACACTGACCTTTGCTGGGGAAGCCGGTTGATCGAGTAGATGCACATCTATGCTGAAAATACTGATATTTGGAGGTATTTTTGGCTAGTGATAGGAGCAGAAGTTATTTAAAATGTAAGACACTTGTTTGGAGCTGCCACCTTACATACTAGCATTTCCAGTTATTTATACTACTACTTTGTTGATTGAGGAAATAGGAAATCGTCTGTGGTTAGAATAGCCCCTTGGTACCAAATTGGTTTTGTAATAAAGACTGGTAGCTTGAATTTTGAGGGGAATTTGAAAGAAACAGTGCAGTTGGGATAAAGGCTTAGTTGGTTTTTAGTTTGTTTGCTTGGTTGGGTGGTTTTTGTTTCCTTTCGTTTTTGGTGTTTTGTTTGTTTTGTTTTTTGAGACGATTTTGCCAGCCCATGCTAGCCTCAAACTCCTGGTTCTCTTCTCTCTACTTCCTAAGTTAGCTAAGATTACAGGTGGGAACCACCACACTGGATGGATTTCTTCAAAATGAGAGGCCTTTTTCTTTTGGGAGCTGCTCATCTTAGGGTGCAAGGGAGATTATTTCTATATATTGATGTGGCTTATCAGCTGAGCTGAGAATAGCTAGAAATGTGTGTTTGATGCTAGATGATAATAAATCTATCAAGTATACCTTGGCTTCCTTTAATTATATATCCAGTGTGTATGGTTGTCATTGTTTCTGGCCTGCCTCATTTAGGGTCAAGAAAGTGATTCATCAGAGACCTCAGTGCGAGGACCCCGGATTAAACATGTCTGCAGAAGAGCTGCTGTTGCCCTTGGCCGAAAACGAGCTGTGTTTCCTGATGACATGCCCACCTTGAGTGCCTTACCGTGGGAAGAACGAGAAAAAATTTTGTCTTCCATGGGGAATGATGGTAGGTCAGCAAGGTCAACCGTGGGGTGCAAGCAGACGTCTGCTGTGTGTGCTGACTATTCTGGGAATGCCGGGTAGACTCTTCATAGTTTGAGTCTTTGAAGAACTAGATAGCTGGAAGAGATGACGTGTGAGGCAAGTCCCGTAAGTGAGAGGGAGAGGTATCCAAGGGCAGTTGGGAAGAGCCTCTCTGATACCACCACAGTACAGCAGAAGGTCTGCAAGGCAGTCAGGGGGTCCTTGGATAGAAGTTCAAGGCTGTTAGAAGACTTTCGTGTCTCTCAGGAACAAGTCCGTCCTAGTGCTTTGCTGTACCAAGCCAGTGTCTAGAAGGGAACATGGTTGCACCAGTGGATTTTGGTTTTATTTTTTGGCAGAACTGGTTGGAACGCAGGGCCTTGCTCTTGCTAGGCAAGCACTCCACCAGCAGATTCAGAGTGGGGCCTTGGCCTTGGGGATCTGTGAGGCACATTATCATGACTGCCATGTAGTTCCAATATGCTGGGTACCTACCCTTAATGACTTTAGGGGTTTAGAGAATCCTTAGATGTATATAGTTCATGGTTTCTTTGAAATTTTAGGTTAGATTTTTTAATTTTCATTAGGCTGCAATTACAGGCATTTAAAAGCATTTAAGTAGTTACTTTAATGATTTCTAAGCTGGGCACTGGTGGCTCCTACCTGTAATCCTAGGGCTCAGGAGACTGAGAACTGAGGATTGTGGTTCGAAGCCAGCCGAGTCCAAGAGAATCTTTTATCTCCAATTAATCACAGAAAATGTTGGAAGTGGCACTGTGGCTCAAGTGGTAGAGTGCTAGCCTTGAGCAAAAGGATCCCAGGGACAACACCAAGGCCTAGAGTTCAAGCCCCAGAGTCGGCAAAAAAAATAAATAAAAAATCTTGAGTTCTGGCTGGTATGGTGGCTTATATCTATAGTCCTAGCTACCAGGGAGGTGGAGATGGGAAGATTACAGTAGTTTGAGGCCAGTGAGGCAGAAAGGTAAGGAGACTCTCAAAGAATAAGCTGAGTGTGGTGGCACATGGCTACTATCCCAGCTACTTGGGATGTATAGGTAGGAGGGTATAGGTATAGGTGTGAGACTATCCTAGACAAAAATTACAGTGCCCTATCTGATAAAAGAAAATAATGAGACATAGCTTGAGTAGTAGAGTTGAGACCCTAATTCCAATAAAAGGAAAAACATCCAAGTTCTACCAATTAAATGAAATTTGACTGAATAACTTTTGAGGCCTTCCCCCTCTATTCCTCAGGAAGGGATTAGAGATTCCCTTGAAACCTAATGACACATTTCTTTGACAGACAAGTCATCAATTGCTGGCTCTGAAGATGCTGAACCTCTTGCTCCACCCATCAAACCAATTAAGCCTGTCACCAGAAACAAGGCGCCTCAGGAACCTCCAGTGAAGAAGGGACGGCGGTCAAGGCGCTGTGGGCAGTGTCCTGGCTGCCAGGTGCCTGAGGACTGTGGTGTGTGCACTAATTGCTTAGACAAGCCCAAGTTTGGTGGCCGCAACATAAAGAAGCAGTGCTGCAAGTGAGTGGCATCTTCAGCAGCGCCGGCCTTGCAGGCACGAAGGCTGCTGCTTCATCTCTGCTTTGCTGTAGAGACAGATAAGGAGACCAGAGTTGCCTTGAGTCTCTTTGGCTGCAAGATTAATTGTAGACTGGAATTTTGCGATGTACTTAAGTAAGAAATACTCGGGAGCAGTGCTGCCCTGTAGCACATTTTACAATAGTAGAAACATCCCGAGGAGCTCAGTTGGCTGTGTCAGTCATTAGTCACATGTGGCTCTTGAGCGCTTGGCCAGGTGGTGAATGTGGCTAAGGAACTACATTTTCTGTTTCAATTAATTTGGACTTAATTACATGTGACTAGTGACTACCCTATCAGTCAGTGCAGCACTGAAGGGATTCTACTTAAAGCCTGACAGATGTAGGCATAGTATTTAATGGGGTCTACTGCAATCACTCATCTTTATGCATGCCAGGAAACTTAAGAGACATCTTTCCTAAATCTGTACTTTATGACTCTTTGGGAATCTTTTCATGCATGAGGAATTTTTGAGAGAAAAAAATCTTTTTAATACTTTGCCTTTTCTTCCCTTTCAGTCAGTTCATGGGTATACCTTCTGCCTTTTGGGATGGTTTGTTTAAAATTGAATTATGTAAACATATTTTGGCAGTCAAGCATTTTGCCAAGTGCCTGGTATAAGAAATAGATGCTTTAGCTGGGCCTGTAATCCTACCCACTCAGGAGGCAGCAGGAAAGTCTGTGAGACTCTTACCTCCAATTAACTACCAGAAAACGGGAAGTGGTGCTGTGGCTCAAGTGGTAGAGTGCTTGCCTTGAGCTGAAGTGCTGAGGGACAGTGCCCAGGCCCAGAGTTCAAGCCCCATGACTGACCAAAAAAAAAGAAATAGATGCTTACTGAATGAGCAAATGAATGATGTTACAATAACTTAACATAAGGCATCAGCAGCAGAAACACTGCAGTTCTTCAGGAGAGACAGTTTCGCGGAGAAAAGTACTCGTATGCTTCGTTGCTCTAACCCTTAATCTTATCTCAGACCCAGTAGTAGCAAGAAGTAAAAGAATCACATAATTCCAAAAGACCCACGAGAGTAAGATCAAATTGCACTGAAGTTAGGGCCTACAATAGAGTCAATGCAACTTTAGACTTCAAATTAATTTTGAGTTTCATTAAATTCAAATTGAGTGGTGGAACATATCAAAGCCACAAGATACACCTGTAGCACTGTAGTGGTGACAAGGGACTGTGATGACTTTTGTCTATTTTGGGGTAAACACCAGATATTAAATATCTTATAAGGCAGCAGCTCATTTTGCTTCAAGAAATGTTCACTGATCATTTCGGATGTAGTGTTAGTCAGTATTGAGTTAAAAGAAACTTGAAAGTTGGGCGCCGGTGGCTCATGCATATAATCCTAGCTACTCAGGAGGCCGAGGTCTGAGGATCGTGGTTCAAAGCCAGCCAGGGCAGGAAAGTCCATGAAACTCTTATCTTCAGTAAACCACCAGAAAACTGGAAGTGGCACTGTAACTCAAGTGGTAGAGTGCTCTCTAGCCTTGAGCTGAAGAGCTCAGGGCTCAAAGTTCAAGCCACATGATCGACAAAAAAAAAAAAAAAAAGAAACTTGAGTCCCATTTCAAAAATGATTTTATATTTGCTTCTTTTAGCCTACAGGTAGGTAAAATTGCTGACCCAGGTTTCCAAAGGCTCAGATGTAATAAACTGTCCTTGTTCTAGCCCTCGAAGTGAACCTGAAATGATCATCACACAGATGAATGCTTGTCCTGGTTGCTTCTCTTTTAAATGCAACTGACATTACGGTTTTCCCCTTGTTACCCTAGGATGAGAAAATGCCAGAATCTCCAGTGGATGCCCTCCAAGGCCTACCTTCAGAAGCAAGCTAAAGGTAGCGGCACAGCCGTCTCCCCAGAACCCTTCCTGCTTTCATCTCCTTCACTTGTGCATACTCCATGTAAAGAGCATATTAGGGGTTTGGTTTGGTTTGGTTTTTCTTTTAAAATACTGCTTTTTCCCAGGGAGTTGGTGGTGGTTGAAGCTGGATGATAGGGACACAGGGTTCATCTGACTCTTGTTTAATCATTTCCATCTCAAAACCTTTTTCAAAGCTCATGTAAAGTTTATTTCACCCTTTTTCCTAGAGCAATAGGAGTATACCTGCTCAACTTGTTTACCATATCTGCCCACCCGATCAGCTCAGCATTAATTTTCCTGACTTGTAGGAAACCATGAATAAGATTATGATATATTTCTATACTTCTATTTTAATTAAAAATTTTTCTCACTTACAAAACATAGTCTTCTTGTTTGTTTTCCCCAAGCTGTGAAAAAGAAAGAGAAAAAGTCTAAGACCAGCGAAAAGAAGGAGAGCAAGGAGAGCACTGTTGTGAAGAACTTGGTGGACTCGAGTCAGAAACCTGCTCCAGCAGCACGCGAGGATCCGGCCCCGAAGAAGAGCAACAGTGAGCCTCCTGCCCGGAAGCCCGCGGAAGAAAAGAGTGAAGAAGGTCACGCCCCCATCCCAGCACCCGAACCCAAGCAGGCCACCACCCCAGCTTCCAGGAAGTCCAGCAAACAACTCTCCCAGCCGGCGCCAGCCGCCCCCCCTCAGCCACCCACCACGGGACCCACGAGAAAAGAGGCTCCTAAGACCACGCCAAGTGAACCCAAGAAAAAGCAGCCGCCACCACCGGAATCAGGTGAGCGAGGAGAGCAGGAGGATGGCTGAGCCACAGGAGCTAGAAAGAAGCGCTGCTGTCCCACGTGTCGGTCAGAACCTGAATTGTCTGTCTCCAGTTCAAGAAAATGAACTCTCTTTTTAACTACTCCGGAATAACAAATAGGAACAAAACAAAAACTTGGTGATAATTACCTTAAATTCTTTTTTTTTTCTTTTTTCCTGTGTGTGTGTAGGGGGGCACACGTGGGGCGGGGTTCTGGAGATCACACCCAGGGCCTGTGAGTGTTGGACATGCACTGTTCCCCTGAACCACATCCCAGCCCAAATATGGCCTTAATTTCCTACTGGAAGCTAGAGTTGTGGTGTTTTCTAATGTCCCTCTCTTCACTGGCCAGCCAGTCCTAAACTTGCCATCATCTGATGCAATCTACTTTGAATTCTTCAGGTCCAGAGCAGAGCAAGCAGAAAAAAGTGGCTCCCCGCCCAAGTATCCCTGTAAAACAAAAACCCAAAGAAAAGGTGAGGAGCCCTGTGTTTGTCTCCATTTCTCATGTGTGTGCCGTCTGTCGCGAAAGCCTTGTCCTTGGCTTCCACGTGGCGTGGAGCTGCACACGGCCTCTGTGTCATGACAGCGGAACTTGTTGAAATGAGTAAATTAAAGGTTTAGGCTTTACCCATGGTCTTTTCTGATGTCTTTTCCTTTGTTGCTTTTCTCTTTCTTCTTGGGCCCTTGTGTTGTAGCCTAGTGTATTCTATCGGCCATGTGGTATAACCGTGTTCTGCCCTCACATCCTTTAGTATAATACTTGCCTATAAAAGCCACCCGTACCTATGCCCACTGTATTTATTATGGACAGAGCGCTTAAGACTCTTCAAACATGAAGGCAGGTAGAGTGTGGCTTTTTCTCTATCTTGTCTCCTTAGGAAAAACCACCTCCAGTTAATAAGCAGGAGAGTGCAGGCACTTTGAACATCCTCAGCGCCCTCTCCAATGGCAATAGTTCTAAGCAGAAAGTCCCAGCAGATGGAGTCCACAGGATCAGAGTGGACTTTAAGGTAAAAATGTTCAGTGAGGCTTGAGATGTAGCTCAGTGGCACAGCGCTTGCCTAGCAAGTGCAGTGTCCTGGGTTTGCTCCCCAGTACCAAAATAACTAGATAAATAAAGGACAAAAAAAGTACAGTTAAAAAATGTTCAATGATCGTGCATTTCAACGAGTGTCGCAGCCTTTAAATGAAATTTGGTTTTTGTGGGGTTTGGTTTGGTTTTGCCAGTCCGGGACTTGCAGTCAGGGCCTGGGCACTGTCCCTGAGGTTATTTAGCTCAAGAATAGTGCTCTACCACTTGAGCCACAGCTCTGCTTCCAGCTTATTTTTGGTGGTTAATTGGAGATGACAGTCTCACGGACTTTACTGCCCCAGATGGTTTTTAACCACAATCCTCGGATCTCAGCCTCCTCAGTAGCTAGGATTACAGGCATGAGTCACTGGCGCCTGGTGCCTAGTTTTTTGTTTTGTTGTGTTTTGTTACAAAAAGGTGCTACTAAAGGTGTTGAAGCACACGATGAGCACCAAGCAGTGGGATGATTAAGAAGTGCAGCTCTCAGATGGGCTCAGGGCTGAGAGGCCTGCAGTCAGAGCTGAGTTCCCTGTGGGAGCAGAGTGGAGGCCACAGCCAGGCTGAGTGGTGGCTGAGGAAATCTCTGTCCCACTGAGATCAGGAGATCCAATCCCACTCTAAACTTTGTCATCTATTTAGCAGAAATCAAACTCATAGTTGAGCCTTTTACTAGTTTATGTCTGATAGTAAATTTTTTTTGGACTTGTTCAAAATATGGTATTGAGGTATCACTCTGATTTTCTGCTTTTTATCCTCATTTTGTCAGTGTCAAGCTTTCATTAAGTGATCTTTCTCTCTTCATAGGAGGATTGTGAAGCAGAAAACGTGTGGGAGATGGGAGGCTTAGGAATCTTGACCTCTGTTCCTATAACACCTAGAGTCGTTTGCTTTCTCTGTGCCAGTAGTGGGCACGTAGAGGTAAGGGATCTTGCTTCTTCGAACCCTCGACGAGGGAAATGTAGGTGGCTGAGGTGGGTGAGTGAGATAGTATTCTTTTCGTTAGTATTTAGCAGGTACTAGCCTCATTTAAACCAGTTAATTTTTAATTTTTAAGAAATTTCATAGTACTGGGTAGTCTCATCTCTTAAATTCAATCTTTTATTAGAGTCCTAATTTTTCTTTTCAATATCCATGTTTGGATATTGAAAAGAAAAATTAAAGCAGTAGTATTCCTCTATAAAAAGAGATGCTTTTAAGTTATTTTATATTGAATACCAAAGATCTTTTATGTATAAAAAATCTGTAAGCAATTAATAAGGCACATATCCAATAAAAAAAAAAACGGGTAAAAGAAATAGATCATCCACAAAATGAGAAATAAAAACATGGTGTTGAGGGGGTGATTTGTCCTTCTGATGATAAAAATGTAGAAATGGACTCAATGCAGAAGTGGTAGTTGTCAGTATTAGTGTGTTAGTATGAAAGCCTGGGTTAATATGAAAATAACTTACTTAAGAAAAGATAACAGCTTATAACTGTTAATATATTGTAAAAACACAGAGCAAAAAGCAACATTTAAATCCCTGCTGATTTTTCTTTCCTAACTCCTTTATATTCTGTTCCCATTTACGTCTTTGCTTTTTGTTTGTTTTTTTTATTTTTGTTGTTGTTGTTTTTTGTCAGTTATGGGACTTGAACTCTGGGCCTGAACACTGTCCCCTAACCTCTTCAGCTCAAGGCTAGCACTCAACCAGTTGAGCCACTGCACCCCTTCAGTTTTCTGAGTGGTTTAATGGAGATAAGAGTCTCACAGACTTTCCTGTGTTGGCTTTGAAATGCCATCTTCAGATCTCAGCCTCCTGTGTAGCTAGGATTATAGGCATGAGCCACTGGTTGCCCGGCTTACATCTTTGTTTATAAGCTCTCTTATGGTACTTAGCACATTGTGTTAAATCCTTTTTTTTTTTGAGACAGAGGTCTCTCTATGTAGTCCAAGCTGGCTTTGAACTCTGCTCTTCCTCAGCTTCTGGAGTGTTGTACCACTCGGTTATGTCTTAGGGTTACTGCATTTCATTTGTTTCTTTTTGGCACTTTTTGGCACTAGTGTTATATCCCTTCCTCCTCTGAAATACTTGAGAGTATTTTTAGTTGGTTTTTGTTTTTTGTTTTTGGATTTTTGAAGCTTTGGAATATTTGCGTAGCCATAATGAGATACCTTGGGGTTGGGACCCAAGGCTATCCATGAAACTCATTTGTTTCATATATGATTTATACATATAGCCTGAAGGTAGTTTGATTCAAGGAACACAGTTTGTACATTGAGCCAAGAGGCATCATGTCAGCACTTAAAGGGTTTCGGATTTTGGAGCATTTTGGATTTCAGATTGTCATGATAAATTCTCACCCTGCATAGAGGAGTGGACTCATAAAACTCAAAAGTATTTGTAGTTAGTATTTTTTTCTACATGTTATTTGACACATCTCTGTGTTCTCTTCTTGATACAGTTTGTGTACTGCCAAGTGTGTTGTGAACCCTTCCACAAGTTTTGTTTAGAGGAAAACGAGCGCCCTCTGGAGGACCAGCTGGAAAACTGGTGTTGTCGTCGCTGCAAGTTCTGCCATGTGTGTGGCAGGCAGCATCAGGCTGCGAAGGTACAGCACTAAGTAACGGAGCTGTCTCTCTGTTCTCCGCCTTCTGAGGGTTTACATCTGTTACTTTCTTTGTCGACTTCTTTTTTTTCCCCACTATTTAAGTGGGTACTCTTTTTGTTGGCATGATTTTGTTTTTAATTTTCAACGTAGAACAGAAAACATAACAAATATGGTAAAATTACTTCACAAGGAGTCCCTTGAACAGGAAATAAATCTCTCTGTATTGGTTGGGAGTGAGAGGTGCGTAACGGAATTGCTGCCCTTCTGAGGAGGAGAAATGACGTGCTGTGCTCACATCCCATTTTCCTGCAGCAGCTGCTGGAATGTAATAAGTGCCGAAACAGCTACCACCCTGAGTGCCTGGGACCAAACTACCCCACCAAACCCACGAAGAAAAAGAAAGTTTGGGTGAGCCACTCGCATTGGCCAGGGTGGGCCGGGAGGGCATAACTTGTCAGAGAGTACTTGTTTCAGGACGTCGGCATTCACCTTGTTAGCAAACATTGTTTCAGCAAAGAAATCAAATCTAGTTCGTTCACTTGAGATCTTTTAAATAAGGAAGGGTATTAAACTAAGAAATTCCTCGTGGGTTTCTTTTCTTCCTTTGCAGATCTGTACGAAGTGCGTTCGCTGCAAGAGCTGCGGCTCTACAACTCCAGGCAAAGGATGGGATGCACAGTGGTCCCACGACTTCTCACTGTGCCATGACTGTGCCAAACTCTTCGCTAAAGGTACTCCAGAAAGCCAGTTGGTCCACACTGCCCCCTGCAGGAGGATGGAGGACAAGTCTCGCTTGTTCGGCCAAGGAGGCCATGTAGACACGGCTACAGCAGTTCTTTCTTTTGCCCAAACTATTAGCAACTGGGAATGTTTTGTTATCTTTAATAGGAAGAATTGGGAAATTCTCATTACAGCTAAGTGCAAATGAGTTCTCTGAGCCAGTAAGCCAAAATGTGATGCATATACAGTTGGTTCAGAGATAACTTTAGGTGATACTCCGACATTTTATTTTAATTACACCAAAAGTTCTAATTAATACATTATGCACATTTTCTTAATGATGGTGTGAAATCACCAGTAAGATTTTTGGTTAGTTTATTTTCCCAGTACTGGAACTCAACTTGAGTCAGGGCTTTCCACTTTGCTAGGCAAGTCTCTACCACCTGAGTCATGTTTCTAGACTTTTTTTTCCCCACCAGTCTTGGGGCTTGAACTCAGGGCCTAGGCACTATCCCTGAACTGCTTTTACACAAGACTAGTACTCTACCACTTGAGCTATATAGTGCTATTTCCGGCTTTTTTTATGTGGTACTGAGGAATCGAAACCAGAGCTTCATCACACATGGCAAGCACTCTACCATTTAGCCACATTCCAAGCCACCACCACCCCCTTCCTAGCCTTTCTTTTGTCATTTGTGGGGCTTGAACCCTGGGCCTGGGCGCTGTCCCTCACCTCTTCAGCTCAAGGTGAGTGCTCTACCACTTGAGCCACAGTGCTACTTCCAGTTTTCTGAGTGGTTTATTGGAGATAAGAGTCTCACATCTCAGCCTCCTGACTAGCTAGGATTATAGGCATGAGCCACTGATGCCCGGCTCCCCCCTCCACCCTCGCTTTTTTTTTTTTTTTTGGGTCCGGTCGTGGGGACTGAACTCTGGGTCTGGGTGCTGTCCCTCAGCTCTTCAGCTCAAGGTTAGCGCTCTGCCACTTGAGCCACAGTGCCACTTCCAGTTTTTTTCTTTTTGCTTATGTGGTGCTGAGGACTGGAACCCAGGGCCTCAGGATCTGCCCAGGCCAGTCTCAGGTGGTGATCCCCCTACATATGCTCCTGAATAGCTAAGATTACAAGCATGTCCCACCACACTCAACTTGTCTATTGAGATGAGAGTCTTGCTAACAGTTTTCTCAATCAGGCTATAAGTAATGATTCTAACATTCTCCATCTACTGAGTATCTTTTTTTAAAAATAATTTTAATTAATATTATGCTTATGTGGTACTGAGGAATTGAACCCAGGGCTTCATGCATGCTAGGCAAGCACTCTACCACTAAGCCACATTCCCAGTCCAAGTAACAGGTGTTTTGAGCTGCAATCTCACTAGGTAGACCATGCGGGCCTGGCACTCATGGCATTCCTCCTTCACCTTTCTGAGGGCTAGGCTATCAGAGCTGTGACACACGGCCAGCTCTAATTTACTGTGTATGAAATCGGCAGATCAGCTTAAGTCTATTAAGAAATAACAGAGGGAGCCAGGTGCTGGTAGCTCACACCTGTAATCCTAGCTACTGAGGATCGTGCAGGAAAGTCTGTGAGATTCTTATCTCCAGTTAACCATCAGAAAACTAGAAGTGGCACTGTGCCTTAAAGTGGTAGAGTGCTATCCTTGAACAGAAAAGCTCAAGATAGCACCCAGGCCCCGAGTTCAAGTCCCATGACCAACAGAAGAAGAGGAAGTAACAGAGGAAGCTGAGTACTAGTGGCTCACACCTATAATCCTTGCTATTCAAGAGGCTGAGATCTGAAGATTGAGTTTTAAAGCTACCTCTGATAGACAAATCTAAGAGACTCTTGCCCCTGCAAAAAGCTACAAGTGGAAGCATGCCTTAAATCATAGCATACCCAATATAAACTTAAAAAGCCAAGTGAGAGTGTTTGGCCTTGAGTTCAAGCCCTACTACTGGCACCAAAGGGAAAAGAGTGATGGAGGGGATTCATGGATAAGGCAAACTGGAGACGGATGGATGGAGGACTGGATTTTAGAAAGCAGTGCTCCGAGTTGCTTAGAAGCTCAACATCACTTTGGAATGTTCACTCTTCTGCCCTTTCTCTGTTACGTTAATCTGTCTTCTGATGTGGTCGTGTAGAGAGGAGGCGCCGGGGTGCAGTCTTCTCTGAGAATTCTAGGAGTGCAGAGTGCGCTTGTCGGCGGTGTGTGAAGCCAGCACGGAGCCGTTTTGGCATTCGCCGTGACTTGCGAAGGGGGCGGCTTGTCGTTAGGTTGCCAGGGGCCCACTTCAAGTGGAGGGCGTGAGGGGCCCAGGTGCGGGGCCCCAGCCCAGGCCAGCGTTGCCTTGTTTCAGGAAACTTCTGCCCTCTGTGTGACAAGTGCTATGACGACGACGACTACGAGAGTAAGATGATGCAGTGCGGGCGCTGCGACCGCTGGGTCCACTCCAAGTGCGAGAACCTTTCAGGTACAGAAGGTTGGACTCTTTTTTTTTTTTGTAACCATTTCTTTTCTCCTAGGTATTGCTGCACTTAAAGTCCCCAGAGCCCTATCCCCCTCAGACTAGCGCTGCTCGGAAGTTATTTTCCACGTATAGTGTAGTCTCTAGAATAAGCAGCATGTAGGCTCGGGCTCATTTCACCTGAACACATCCCTGTAGTTCTTGTCCATTGTGGAAAGGCACTGGGACCTTGGGGTCTCCCTTCACCAAAGCCAGGGCTAGTGCTGGCTAGTGACTCCCGGCATGAGAGCAGGACGGGCGACCCCATGCAGCTCAGGGTCAGGTCAAAGTCGACTACCGACTTCTCCCTCCCTCCGCTCTTAGAGGACCCATCATTGTAGGCTTTTGCTTTTCTAGATGAGATGTATGAGATTCTATCCAATCTGCCAGAAAGTGTGGCCTACACTTGTGTCAACTGTACTGAGCGGCACCCTGCAGAGTGGCGGCTGGCCCTAGAAAAAGAGCTTCAGCTTTCTCTAAAGCAAGTTTTGACCGCCTTGTTGAATTCCCGGACTACCAGTCACTTGCTACGCTACCGGCAGGTAGGCTGAATTCCCTAAGAGCTCATTCTTAGTTTTCACTTTAATAATGGAACAGGGTTTGGTTTTTGGTAGTTTGTTTTGTTTACAGCTTTAGCTTTATAATCTTGTTTCGGGAAGTTTTTAGAGCCAACCTCCTTCTCAGGAGTCGGACATAGGAAGGGACTATATGTTCAAAGGATGCATTGCTATGAGAAATAGCAACTTTTCTGCTCACCCTGCAAGTGATGCGGAGCCAGTGAAGGACTTCATCCAGGAGAGTGACCCGATCAGAGTTGCTCTTTAGCAATAAAGTTAACTCTTGCTGGGCACCAGTGGCTCACACCTGTGATCATAGCCACTTAGGAAGCTAAACTGAGGGTCACAGTTTTTGAAGCCAGCCCAGACAGGAAAGTCCATGAGACTTACCTCCCTCCAAGAAATTACCAAGAAGTTTTTGGGAGTGGAACTATGGCACAAGTGAGAAAGCACTAGCCTTGAGCATAAAGAAGCTCAGGGACAGCATTCAGGCCCTGAGTTCAAGTCCCGGGACTGGCATGTGTACATGCACACACTCATACACGCATGTACACACATACACTCACACACGCAATTACTCTCACTGGCCTGCAGAGGTTAGCAAGAACTGACCCTAGAGTCAGGACCAGTCATTGGGCGGCAGTTAATGGTGGTCAGCTTAAAGCTGACCATGTAAGTTGTGAATACTAGGTATATATAATCTCAGAACTACCTAGAATAGAGATAGGCTGCTATTCTGTCTTTTAAGAAAACTACAGTTAATGGTAGAGTGCATGCCTAGCATACATGAAACCCTGGATTTGATTCCTCAGTACCGCATAAACAGAGAAAGCTAGAAGTGGTAGAGTATTAGCCTTGAGCAAAAGAAGCGCAGGGACAGTGCCTAGGCCCTGAGTTCAACCCCTAGGACTGGCAAAAAAGTAAATAAATAAAACTATCTTTTTATTGTTTGCTTGTTTTGGTCGGTTGTGTTTGAACTCTGGGGCTGGGTACTATCCCTCAGCTCTTCAGCTCAAGGTGAGCACTCTACCATTTGAGCCACAGCACCACTTCCAGTTTTCTGGTGGTTTATTGGAGATAAGAGTTTCATGGACTTCTCTGCCCGAGTTGGCTTTCAACCGCAATCTCCAGATCTCAGCCTCCAGTGTAGCTAGGATTATAGGTGTGAGCCACCGGTACCTGGCCCATTTTTTTTTAATAGGAAAAATTGTTGCTCACCGTTTTCTTTCATACTACTTTTGGAAATTATCAAGCAAAGTTTCTAAGTTCCTACCTACCCTAGCCAGCTATTAGATCATAGGCTTGTTTTAACTTTTCTTTCTAAAGAAATTTCTGCTTATTATCATGTTCTTTGTATCTTATAGTGGGACTTTTACCATGTTAATAGGGTTTGCATAAAGGCCACATTTTTAGTGTTAGATAAAAGAACATCTTTCTTGGCAACAGGCTGCCAAGCCTCCAGACTTAAACCCTGAGACGGAGGAGAGCATACCTTCCCGCAGCTCCCCGGAGGGCCCGGATCCTCCTGTGCTTACTGAGGTCAGCAAGCAGGATGAGCAGCAGCCTTTAGACCTGGAAGGAGTCAAGAGGAAAATGGACCAGGGCAACTACACATCTGTGGTATGTCTCTATAGCAAGCCACCAAAGTTTTAGGCACCCGCTTCACTTCCTTGAATCTTTGGGGAATGAAGCTGCTTATAAGTAAATTTGAAAATAATTAGAATTAGACAAGGAATGTGGCTTAGTGGTAGAGTGCTTGCCTAACATGCATGAGGCCCTGGGTTCAATCCCTTGGTACCACATACACAGAAAATTAATAAAGGAAAAATAACCATTAAAAGTATTAAAAAGAAAATAATTGGAATTGTATTTAGAAATGTCACATAGCTTGAGATACCTAAATATGTATATATTTATTTACATATGCACACTAAATATATATATATATATGAATTAGTTCTGTATTTTAGAAGAAGGATTATGATAGGATAATCTCTCTATTTTATTTGGCTTTTATCTGAATTCTCTGAAAATTATTTTTACATGAAGAGGGGACACTAGCTAATTTAGGGTAAATGAGAATGTGTAGTTAATTCATCCTCCTCTTTGGAGCTTGGATCTGACTTTATTCATTTGTAACTAGATGCTTTTAATTTTATGATGTTAAAAATGCACAGAGGGAACAAATATATAGGAAATGGTCATTTACTATATGTGGTCTGCATTTGCTACTCCGTGTTTATGTTAGTCCAGATGAAAAATTATGAACCTGTTTGGCTACCTTAGCATGATCAAGTTAATTTGTTTGCATTTTTGCCTTATTAACCTGCATCTCCAGATTGCCGCAAGTTAATTGTGTACAGAATTCTGAAGGCCTCAGCCAAAGAGAAATGACATTATTTAAAATAGGATGTGATATGTTGGATGACTAAGTAGGCAAGAGTGTCACATGAGTGTCAGGAATTGTTTTATAAATTACCTTGATTATCTTATGGATAATTGGACTTTTGTTTTTGCACACAGTTGGAGTTCAGTGATGATATTGTAAAGATCATTCAAGCAGCCATTAATTCCGATGGGGGGCAGCCAGAGATTAAAAAAGCCAACAGCATGGTCAAGTCCTTCTTTATCCGGGTAAATTTTCTTTCTCTCTCTTTTGTATTGGTCCTAAGGCTTGAACTCAGAGCCTGAGAGCTATCTTTGAACTTTTTTGCTCGAAGCTAACACTCTAACTCCATTTTCAGCTTTTGGGTTTTTTTTTGTTTGTTTGCTGGTTAATTAAAGATAAGAGTTTCATGGACTTTCCTGCCTGCCCAGGCTGGCTTTGAACCATGATCCTCAGATCTGAACCTTCTGAGTAGCTAGGATTACAGATGTGATCCTGTAATGTCTGGCTATAGTTCATATTTGTAATGCTTACCTATGAGCAGTAACTCAGGAACACATTGACTTGTTTTCTTTTGTTGTTTGCTTTGTCCCATGTATAAAACATCTTCGTTTTAATTAGATTCTCCTATTCTTTGGTAGGAGTTAGTCAGGTTGTCAGAGTAGATAGATCTTTTAGGCTTTGGTAGCCTAAAATCAGTACCAATACTGACAGAGATACTGATGGGAAGTTATTTGTTTCACATGTTTACTTTTTGTTGGTTTTCTTTCAGCAAATGGAAAGAGTTTTTCCATGGTTTAGTGTCAAAAAGTCCAGGTTTTGGGAGCCAAATAAAGTATCAAGCAAGTAAGTAAATTCAGCATTACATTTTTCCCTTTGTCACTTAGAAATCTTAGAGTTCTCATATTTCTACATTGAGGTCTTTTAGGAAGCTTGTTTTTATTTTTAGTTTTTGATACTACTGGAGTTTGAACTCAGAGCCTCAGGATTACTAGGTAGGCATTCAGCCATATCACCAGCCCTATTTGCTTTAATTACTTTTTGGAAGGGGGCTCATGTTATTTATGCCTGTTCATAGCTTTGGACTACAATCTTCCTACTTAAGCTTCTGAGTATCTAAAAACACACATCACCATCACAGCTTGTTGATTGAGATGTGGCCTCGCTAACTTTTTGCATAGGCTGGCCTCAAACTCTGTTCCTCTGATCTTCACCTCTGAGTAGCTAGGATTACAGATGTGAGCCACCATAACAATCTTCTAATATGTTTTAATGTTTAAAGTAAATCAGGCCTAGTGCTAGTGGCTTTGGGCCTGTAATTCTAGCCACTCAGAAGGCTGAGATCCAAGGATCACCGTTTGAAGCCAGCTCAGGCAGGAAAGTCCATAAGAACTCATTACCAATTAACTACCAAAAAAGCTGAAAGTAGAGCTGGGGGTCAAAGTGATATAGTACTAGCCTTGGGCACAAAAAGTGTGGGACAGTGCCCAGGCCCTGAATTCAGCAAACCGCTCCTATCCCCGACCTCCACCTCAAGACAAAAATTGGTTCAGGTGCCTTTTGTGCTGGTTCAGAAACAACAGTTAAGGGCTGGGAAGGTGGCTCAGAGGTAGAGTGCTTGCCTCTCATGCATGAGTCCCTGGGTTCGATTCCTCAGCACCACATAAGTAGAAAAAGCTGGAAGTGGCGCTGTGGCTCAAGTGGTAGGGTGCTAGCCTTGAGCTGAAGAGCTGAGGGACAACGCCAAGGCCCAGAGTTCAAGCCGCAAACAAACCGACAAACAAAAAACAATAACAAAAAAAAAAAAAAACCCTTAATGTTTGCAGTAAGCTCTTGCCCGTTTTCACTTAAGAAACTACTATATTTTAGGGAACTTAGTTATTATAGTTGGGTTCTAGTTTACTTGGTTCAGTGTTTTTTACTACTCTTAATTTAATTTTTATGACAGTAAATCATTTTAGTTTCTGATAGGTGTTATTACTTCAGGAAGTTTAGCAAAGTGTCATATATTACAATTACCTTTTCAAGCCAAGTGTGGTGGTATAATCCCAGCATTTTGTTGGTGGTGGTGGTCATGGGGTTTAAACTCTGGGCTTGGGTACTGTCCCTCAGCTCTTCAGCTCAAGGCAAGCACTCTACCACTTGAGCCACAGTGCTACTTCTGGTTTTCTGGTAGTTAATTGGAGATGAGAGTCTCATGGATTTTCCTGTTCAGGCTGGCTTTGAACTGTGATCCTCAGATCTCAGTCTCCTGCGTAGCTAGGATTACAGGTGTGAGCCACTGGCACCCAGCTAATCCCAGCATATTTGAAGCTGAGAATGGAAGATTTTGGCTAACTTGGGCTGTATAGTGAGAAACTGGGAACTGGCAGTGGGGGTGGGGGAGAGTTGAAATACTATCTAATATATACTATCTTAATAATACTATAGAACATTGAGGTACTATATAATTAAGCAAATTTCAAATACATTCTATAAGTGGCTCAGATGGGTCCAGACCTGGTGCTGTCAAGCATTTGATTATCTGTATTGTTCTAGGTGTACTGTAGGAGCTCAATAAATACTTGTTGAATCGGTTGTTTTCAGCAGTGGGATGCTACCAAACGCAGTGCTTCCACCTTCACTTGACCATAATTATGCTCAGTGGCAGGAGCGAGAGGAGAACAGCCACACCGAACAGCCTCCTCTCATGAAGAAAATCATCCCCGCTCCCAAACCCAAGGGCCCTGGAGAACCAGACTCGCCCACGCCTCTGCATCCTCCCACACCGCCGATTTTGAGTAAGGCATCAAGGGAAGAGGCGTGATCTTTTTCTCTCTAGATGCATATGACAGACTTTGTAAACCCAAACTTAATCAGAAGAAGGAATTTTCAGATCATCCATAAATGTAATGAAGTCATTGTTTTTGCTTCACTTGGGATGTTAACAAAGCCTGACATCAATACTCTGCGTATTTTAGCTCAATCAAACAACAAAACTTGGAACGTTTTTTAAAAAGTGTTTATTTTACATACACTAGCAGGATTGTTTTCTTTTGTCCTGGGAATTAAACATAGCACTGTCAATTTTAACTGCCTGTCTTTCGGGTTCCAAGGTACTGATCGGACTCGAGAAGACAGCCCAGAGCTGAACCCGCCCCCAGGCATAGAGGATAACAGACAATGTGCATTGTGTTTGATGTATGGTGATGACAGTGCAAATGTAAGTACTTGGAGACAGAAGATCCTGGTTAATAGACACCGCTTGTGAGCTGCTTCCCATTTGTGGTAATTTTGATGCCTGTGGTGCCGCTTGTTTGGCACTTGATGGTACTTACTGTACACTTTTGTTGTGTTTTGTTTTGAGCTGGCCTGGAACATGTAATCCTCCTGCCTCAGCCTCCCAGTAGCTGGATGATAGGCATGCACCATCATGTCTGACTTGAAGAGTATTATTTTGTTTTCTTATAACTGACAAATTAATTTAAAATGTGATTTGCTTTAAAATACTCTATTGCTGCCTAATAATTTATCATGGGAATTCCTTAAAAAGATTTTATGAAGCTGGGTGCTGGGATCATGCTACTCAGGAGGCTGAGATCTGAGGTTTCGCAGCCAGCCTGGAAAAGAAAGTCCACAAGACTTTTATCTGTAATTAACCACCAAAATGCTGGAACTGAAGCTCAAGTGGTAGAGCACCAGCCTGAGCAAAAGAAAGAAGCTCAGGGACAGCACCCAGGCCCTGAGTTCCAGCCCTAGAACCATCCCACACGCACATTTGCTCTGTCTGTCTGTCTGTCTGTCTGTCTGTCTGTCTCTCTCTCTCTCTCTCTCACACACACACACACACACAGAGATTTATGAAAGTCAGGGTTAGGGATGTGGCTAGGCAAATGGGATGCCCACAAAGAAAAGGGCATTCTGAAGAAGCTGCTGGTGAAGTAGCTGTGTTTAGCGTGGACATAGGACAGATCAGAGCCTCGCTTCTAGCAGACGGCCGTGTTCATTCCTCTGCTTTTCTATTTACTTACAACGTTAACAAGTAGCCTAGTCTATCTGACCCTCAATTACATGTGTAAAATAAAGATAACAATGCACAGAAATAAAACAATGACAGAAATAAAACCATCGTAAGAGTTGGAGTGTAAAGCAGCGGCAGCTAGCACTCTTCACCCTCCTCTTCCCCATCAGCGCTACCTGCTCCAGCCTCCTCACAATCTTTTTCTAGGGAAAGATAACAATGCTTACCTCAGAGAGTAATGTATGGAAAACTCTTATTTAATGCTTGGTACATAGTAAGCTTTTTACAATTTTTTTTTCAGGAGTTTGGGGACTTGGGAGTGTGGCTCAGTGACAGAGCACTTACCTAGCCTGCATGAGGCTGTGTGTCCAACCCCAGCACTGGCAGGAAAAAGTTTTTAATGCAGTCTGAATGCTGACTCTAAATAATGGTTTTAAAGAAGTAATAGCACATTTATATAACCTTACCACATATTACACTTTCTGACTCTCCAGATTTATAAAATATTTCCAGTCTGAAAAAGTAATCTAGAAAGAAAATGGAAACATTGAAAACTGAATTGAGATTTTTGTGTGCCTCCCTAAAGAATTAATAGGTTCTTTCTTGAGGTTGTCTTAACTAAGGTAAAACTAATCTTAAGGAACATGTCTTGAGCATTATATTGAACTCTTTAAGAGAAAAGAAATCTCTATTTCATAGGATGCTGGTCGTTTGCTGTACATTGGCCAGAATGAGTGGACACATGTGAATTGTGCTCTGTGGTCAGCAGAAGTATTTGAAGATGATGATGGGTCACTAAAGAATGTGCACATGGCGGTGGTCAGGGGCAAGCAGCTGGTAAGGACTTAGTGGGCAAATCCAGGGAAACACATTCCCTGTCCGTTTGTGGATATTCTCTCTGTGGGTCCATGCAAAAAGAAATCGAAAACAAAGCATCATTTAGTTTGGGGTCTAATTCAAGTATGTGAGTGACCTCAGATACCACTGAAGCAGCATTCTGAGTCTCCAGAACAAACTCACAGACACATGCATGTGTGTACATGCAGTGGAAAGTAGGTAGTGGCAGTGGTGCTGAGTTAGAAGGCATTGAAGGTGTGAAAATGAAGGATTCTCAAAAAGAGATCCTGCTGGGAGAGAGGTGCAGACTGTGACAATAATGAGTGATACACAGGGGAAAGGAAGGGGAATCTGAACCCTGTGATGTGGCTGTTTGATCTGTCTAGTAAGTACAGGGGTGATGTTTTTGGCATTTATCTTCCAAATTCCATGTCCTGTAAATCAATGATGAATCCAAGTTGCAGTAATTAAATGCAGTAGACACAGAGCCCCGTATGGGAGAGAAAGGGTGTGAAGAAGCTATGCACTTCATTTCTCTGCAAGTCAGCAGCAGATGCGTTGTAGGAGGCGCCAAGCAGGGCAGTTCTGTAGACTTCTGAAGGCCTCATTGGGCTCTTGTTCTTCTTGGGTCTTTAGAGATGCGAATTCTGCCAAAAGCCAGGAGCCACTGTGGGTTGCTGTCTCACCTCCTGCACAAGCAACTACCATTTCATGTGTTCCCGAGCCAAGAACTGTGTCTTTCTGGATGATAAAAAGGTGTACTGCCAACGACACCGGGATTTGATCAAAGGCGAGGTGAGCTGGCTTTGCTTTAGTGGGTTTTGTTTTCGTTTTCATGGTAGGCTTTTTCTTTGAGAGCAGTTTAAGGTTCATGGCAACTTAAGTAAGAGATCAGAGATGGCCTATGCACTCTGCTCTCCGCCACCCCACCTCCCCCAGAATAATTAGCATTCTCCCCTCCCCCAGTGCTATGTTTGTTACAGCTAATGAAGTTACATCACTGTGTAACTACCTCACCCTTAATAGTGTACATCTGTGAATCTGGACAAACGTCACATAGTGTTTTCATACCAGTGTTTTCACTGTCTAAACATCCCTTTCTGTTCTGCCTGCTTTTCTGTTTCTCCCCAGCCCTGTACAACCACCAATCTTTCTCCATGGTCTTGTCATTTCCAGGATTTCCTATCCATGGAATTGTGTAGAACACAATGGCCCTTTTCAGACCAGCTTCGTCCACTTAGCAAAATATATTTAAGTTTCCTGGAGTTCTTCTTATGACTTGGTTAGATACTTTCTGAATTCCCTAGAAATTCAGGGGAAACAATACTGAAAATAGCAAGTTGACAAACCAGTTTTACTTTCTTACCGAGTGTTACTAAGTGTTCTTGAAGTCATCTTGTCTTGTTGGAAACAAAGAGGTGCCGCTAGTGAGACAGGGTGATTTTGTGATGGGTTCTGTGCTTTCCCTCAGTCAGTACCCCGGGACCTCCCACTAACCGCAACCACTGCTTTCATTTAAGGTGGTTCCTGAGAATGGATTCGAAGTGTTTAGAAGAGTTTTTGTGGATTTTGAAGGGATCAGCTTGAGAAGGAAGTTCCTCAATGGCTTAGAACCAGAAAATATACACATGATGATTGGTATGACCTAACCCTGCTTACTGGGGAAGGCTGTATTGCCTTTTGGGTGCTTTCTAGCTCTCAGATGGAAACACACACACACATACACACACACACACACACACACACACACACACACACACACACACACACACGTCTCTTCTAATCCCTTCATTTTCCATCGGACAGGCTCAATGACAATCGACTGCTTGGGAATTTTGAATGATCTGTCTGACTGTGAAGATAAACTCTTTCCTATTGGATATCAGTAAGTAGTAGTATAAACACAGCAACCCCTACAACTTGAGAGCACTGGATGTAATATACAGGCCATTCATGTAGACATGTACTTGTTAGCTTATAACACGTTCTAAAAATTACTTGTATCAGCTTGTAGTATGGAATTAAAACACTGTGTCAGGTAAATGTCATTATGTAAGTAAAGCATTGTGGCACTTCAGAATCATTTTCAAATAAAGTCTGTTAAAAACAGAGTCCGTCTCAAGATTCCTCTAAATTCCATTCATGCCAAAATCCAGATGTTTTCAAAATCAAATATACCAAAAATAAAAAAATTCTAAACCAGCCTGCTACCTGGTGAGACCATTGCAGAGCAAATTAACAAGCAAACAAAAGATTTGTAATCTTACAAGATGCGAATTGTTTGAGCCTCTAACAAGCTGATAGTAAGATCAAATTGTCCTTACATCTTCCTCACTGGAGTCTTGTAATAAATACTCCAATTTGTTCTGCATTCCAGTCGTAATAACAGCGTGTACTTCACATTCAGCTAGAAGCTCTTTGTATAAACAAGGCAGCAGACTTGAAGCAATTACATTTTTCCTGCCTCATGGGGCTTTTCTCCCGAAGGGAACTTCCCCTCAGGTTGCCCTGGTTTTAGGGCCTCTCTTTGTACACGCTGTGGGGCATCAGTCCTTTCCTGGGAGTCAGTAACTCTTCCTAGTAGTAGTAGTAGTAGTAGTAGTAGTAGTAGTAGTAAGTCTTTTTCTTTTTCTCTATTTTAGGATATTTTATTATTTTGAGAACCATTTAAAAAACAAATCTTATGCAATTTTATGAGAGGCTAAGAAAGGCCAAAGACTTCATTAAGTTTGGAACAACCTAACTAGGGGAAATGTAAACTAAGAACTCCAGAAGTAAAACTAAAAACACTATATCCAGGAAACCAGGGGACCCAGGATGAGGAAAAGTTTTGACAAATGTTAGCGTCCACTTGCTTCTGTCCTCTCATTTGTGATTCTTCTCCGTTGTCAGGTGTTCCCGGGTGTACTGGAGCACCACCGATGCCCGAAAACGTTGTGTGTATACATGCAAGATAGTGGAGTGCCGGCCTCCGGTTGTAGAGCCAGACATCAATAGCACTGTGCAACACGATGAAAACAGGACCATTGCCCACAGTCCGTCATCGCTTACTGGTGAGTCTAAACTCCAACTGGGGCCGGAACTAGAGTTCGGGGAGTGCATACTGAGATTAAAAGCTGGAAGGGGAAAAGCCACTTTCATAGGACACTTTTGTTTCTAGTTAGATATTTCCCTAATAGCTAGCTTGGGTTTGATTTTTGTTTTGTTTTTTTGGTCAGTTGTAGAGCTTGAACTCAGGCCCTCTGTGCTGCCCCGAGCTCTTTTTGTTCAACCATTTTGAGTCACAGTGCCACTTCTGGTTTTCTGATGATTAATTGGAAATAAAAGTCTCATGGGTACTTTTCTGCCTGGGCTAGCTTTGAAGCACAATCCTCAGATCTCAGCCTCCTGAGTAGTTAGGAATGCAGGCATGAGCCACCAGCGCCTGGCTATTTGTTTGGTATGTTAACCAAGCTTTTATAGTTAAAAGCATTTTTGTTTCTCCCCACAGAAATTTCCTCTAAAGACAGTCAAAATACAGCTGCAATTCTCAGTCCTCCATCACCAGACCGACCTCCGCATGCGCAAACCTCTAGTTCCTGCTATTACCATGTCATCTCCAAGGTTCCTAGGATTCGAACACCCAGCTACTCTCCTACACAGAGATCCCCTGGCTGTCGACCATTGCCTTCTGCAGGTAAAGGGCTTGACCCCAGAAGCTTAGCCCCAAGAGAAATGACAACTTTGTTTTCAGTTCTCTATAAATGGATGCAGCCAAGTCACTGAAAACAACAACTTTGCTACATCTGTTCTATCAGTGACAGACTTTGTTATTTTCTCTCTTACTCAGGAAGTCCTACCCCAACCACTCATGAAATCGTCACAGTGGGTGATCCTCTCCTCTCCTCCGGACTGCGAAGCATTGGCTCGAGGCGCCACAGTACTTCCTCCCTGTCGCCTCTCCGGTCAAAGCTCCAGATAGTCTCTCCCATGAGAACTGGAAACACTTACTCCAGGAATAGTGTCTCCTCCGTCTCCGCCAGTGGGACTGCTCCAGACGCTGAGGCGAGTGCCAAAGTGGATCACGGCTTAGGGCCACCGAATTCAAGCGTGAATCTGGGGCATGGCACTCCCACCTCAGGAAGGACCGTGGCCACTGTAGGCGCTAAAACAAGCCACTTGGATGGATCGTCATCTTCAGAAATGAAGCATTCCAGTGCTTCAGACTCAGCATCCAAGAGTTCCTCTTTAAAGGGAGAGAAGACCAAAATGCTGAGTTCCAAGAGCTCAGAGGGAGCTGCCCATGTGGCTCACGCTGCCATTCCCAAACTGGCCTCCCAGGCTCATAACGCCACTTCTGGAGAGCTGAGTGTTAGCAAAACTGGCGCTTTCTCTGAGATGTCTTCAGTGTCATTTCCTTCCAAAGAGGCCCTTCCGTTCGCACAACTCCATTTAAGAGGGCAAAGGAATGATCGAGACCAACACACAGAGTCTGCCCAACCAGCAAACCTCTCCCCAGATGAAGATATTGAAGTCAAAACTCTGAAACTTTCTGGAGTAAGCAATAGGTCGTCCATTATCAATGAACATGTGGGATCTAGTTCCAGAGACAGGAGGCAGAAAGGGAAAAAATCTTCTAAGGAAACTTTCAAAGAAAAGCATTCCAGTAAATCTTTTTTGGAACCTGGTCAAGTAACAGCTAATGAGGACGGAAACCTAAAGCCAGAGTTCATTGATGAAGTTTTGACTCCTGAGTTTATGGGGCAGCGGCCATGTAATAACATTTCTTCTGAGAAGATCGGGGATAAGGGCCTTTCTCTTTCAGGAGTCCCTAAAGCTGTATCCATGCAAGTAGAAGAGTCTTGCAAGGAATCACAGGCACCCCGGAAATGCACCGTCAAGGTGACACCACTAAAAATGGAAAGTGAGAGTCAATCCAAAAATGCCCTGAAAGAAAGCGGTCCTGCCTCCCCTGTGCAAATGGAATCCGCATCACCAACAGACCCTGTTTCAGCCTCCAAAAGTCCAGGGGATGGTCCAGTGATCCAACCAAGCCCCAACAATACCTCATCCCAGGAGTCTCAGAGGAACAGCTACCAGAACCTTCCAGTGCAGGACAGAAACCTACTACTGCCAGATGGCCCCAAACCTCAGGAGGATGGCTCTTTTAAGAGGAGATATCCCCGCCGCAGTGCCCGCGCGCGGTCTAACATGTTTTTTGGGCTCACCCCGCTCTATGGCGTCAGATCCTACGGGGAAGAAGACATTCCATTCTACAGCAGCTCCCCTGGGAAGAAGCGAGGCAAGAGATCGGCAGAAGGACAGGTAGACGGGGCTGATGACCTGAGCACTTCAGATGAAGACGACTTATACTATTACAACTTCACCAGAACAGTCATTTCTTCAGGTGGGGAGGAGCGGCTCGCGTCCCACAACTTGTTTCGGGAAGAGGAGCAGTGTGACCTCCCCAAAATTTCACAGTTGGATGGTGTTGACGACGGGACCGAGAGTGACACGAGCGTCACAGCCACGACAAGGAAAAGCAGCCAGATCGCAAAGAGAAACGGCAAAGAAAACGGAACGGAAAATTTAAAGATTGATCGGCCCGAAGATGCTGGAGAAAAAGAACATGGCACTAAGAGTTCTGTGGGCCACAAAAGTGAGCCGAAGATGGACAACTGCCACTCCGTAAGCAGGCTGAAAACACAGGGGCAGGATTCCTTAGAAGCTCAGCTCAGCTCATTGGAGTCGAGCCGCAGAGTCCACGCGAGCACCCCATCAGACAAAAACCTACTGGACACCTACAACACTGAGCTCCTGAAGTCGGACTCCGACAACAACAACAGTGACGACTGTGGGAACATCCTGCCTTCGGACATCATGGACTTTGTACTGAAGAATACCCCGTCCATGCAGGCCTTGGGGGAGAGCCCGGAGTCCTCATCCTCTGAACTCTTGAATCTTGGTGAAGGGTTGGGCCTTGACAGCAATCGTGAGAAAGACATGGGTCTTTTTGAAGTATTTTCTCAGCAGCTGCCAACCACAGAACCCGTGGACAGTAGCGTCTCTTCCTCGATCTCAGCAGAGGAGCAGTTTGAGTTGCCTCTAGAACTGCCATCTGATCTGTCCGTCCTCACCACCCGGAGTCCCACAGTCCCTAGCCAGAATCCCAGTCGACTGGCGGTAATCTCAGATTCCGGGGAGAAGCGAGTGGCCATCACAGAAAAATCGGTGGCCTCTGCTGACGGTGACCCAGCGCTGCTGAGCCCAGGGGTCGATCCTGCTCCCGAGGGTCACATGACTCCTGACCACTTCATCCAGGGTCACATGGATGCCGACCACATCTCCAGCCCTCCGTGTGGTTCTGTGGAACAGAGTCATGGCACCAGTCAGGATTTACCTCGGAACAGTAGCACTCCTGGCCTTCAGGTACCCGTTTCCCCAACTGTGCCCATCCAGAACCAGAAGTACGTGCCCAATTCTACTGATAGCCCCGGCCCTTCTCAGATTTCTAACGCAGCTGTCCAGACCACTCCACCCCACCTGAAGCCAGCCACCGAGAAACTCATTGTGGTGAACCAGAACATGCAGCCGCTTTATGTTCTCCAAACTCTTCCAAATGGAGTGACCCAGAAAATCCAATTGACCTCTCCTGTTAGTTCTGCCCCCAGTGTGATGGAGACCAATTCTTCAGTATTGGGGCCCATGGGAAGTGGTCTCACCCTGACCACTGGACTGAACCCCAGCTTGCCGGCTTCTCAGTCCCTGTTCCCCCCTGCTAGCAAAGGACTGCTCTCCATGCCTCATCACCAGCACTTGCATTCCTTCCCCGCCGCTACTCAGAGTAGCTTCCCACCCAACATCAGCAGTCCGCCTTCGGGCCTACTTATTGGGGTTCAACCTCCTCCAGATCCCCAACTTTTGGTTTCAGAAGCCAACCAGAGGACAGACCTCACTACCACAGTAGCCACCCCATCCTCTGGACTCAAGAAAAGACCCATCTCTCGTCTACACACACGGAAAAACAAAAAACTCGCGCCCTCTAGCACCCCCTCCACCATTGCCCCTTCCGACGTGGTTTCCAATATGACGTTGATCAACTTCACACCCTCCCAGCTTTCCAGTCATCCTAATCTCTTAGATTTGGGGTCGCTTAATACTTCCTCTCACCGAACTGTCCCCAACATCATAAAAAGATCTAAATCTGGTGTGATGTATTTTGAACAGGCCCCGCTGTTACCACAGAGTGTGAGCGGAACTCCCGCCCCGGCAACGATAAGCCAGGATGCCAGCCACCTCGCCACGGGGCCCGTGTCCGGCTTGGCGTCCAGCCCCTCTGTCTTGAATGTGGTGTCTATGCAAACGTCCACAACCCCTACGAGTAGTGCGTCAGTTCCGGGACACGTCACCTTAACCAGCCCGAGGTTGCTTGGGTCCTCAGACATTGGCTCCATCAGCAATCTTCTAATCAAAGCCAGCCAGCAGAGCCTGGGTATTCAGGAACAGCCTGTGACTTTACCACCAAGCTCGGGAATGTTCCCGCAACTAGGGACCACACAGACGCCCTCTACAGCGGCAATGGCCGCAGGCTCAAGCATCTGTGTGCTCCCTTCTCCACAGACTTCGGCCATGGCCTCCACGTCTCCTCCTGCGGAGACAGAAGAGCACTATCAGCTGCAGCACGTGAACCAGCTCCTCGCTGGCAAAACCGGGAGCCTCTCTTCCCAGCGGGATCTGGATTCTGCCTCTGGGACCCCGGCACCCAACTTCACCCAAACAGCCGATGTCCCTAACAACGTGAGGTTGGAGCAGAGCAAGGCCTTGCCCCCCGCTGCGCCGGCCAGCTCGGCCTCTCCCGGCGGCTCTCCCTCTTCTGGACAGCAGTCCTCGAGCCCTTCAGTGCCAGCTCCCACCAAAACCAAAGCAAAAGTCAAACGGATCCAGCTGCCTCTGGACAAAGGGAGTGGCAAGAAGCACAAAGTTTCCCACTCGAGGACCAGTTCCGAAGCACACGTTCCAGACCAAGAAGCCAGCACGACCGCCGGGCCGCCGGTCGCAGGGTGAGCCAGCCACACGTCCGTTCTAGTCTGGGCAGAGGCACTCAGTTGCCTCACCAGGCTTTCTGGGGTTGGACTTGGAGTCATTTTATTGCCTGGTGTTGACTCTTGGAGAGCGCTACATCTGTGATTAGTCTTTACAAGCAGTGCTGCTCTTTGCTCCCGTTTCCTTCTGGCTGGGAGTTTAGGATGCTAGGGAACGATGCAAAGCTCCTGTGTGGTGGGCAGAGGTCCCCGCTGTGGAGACTCAGAGTCCGGTTACAAAACGTGCCACTGCAGTGTGATGTGTAAAGTGTGCCAGGCACGCTTGACATTTGTGTGTACGTGTGTTGTACATTTGCTCATCTGTGCGAACACTTCTAGTGCTCCCAGAAAGGCCCCCGTGCCCTCGCTTGGTGACCATCATTCTAACTTATGAATTTGAGTACTGATGCAGCCTTGTAAGTGTTGTCCAGGCTGGATAGTTACTTCTGTAGACTGACCTCTGTGTCCACTTTGGCCCATGTTTAGTGGTTATCTCTTTATACAAATGACTCTGTTCCAGGGCCCTGGGAGCAGAGACAGAGCAGCCGGACGCAGCAAGGGTGGAGCAGCCAGCACAGAAGCCGCTGCAGAAGGAGTGTGGGCAGCCCAGAGGGTGAGCTCCTACGACTAACCTCCACTCGCTCTGCCCGACTCAGAACTCTTCCTCCCCATGTGCATCTGGTTTATTTTGTTTTCAATGATCTTCTTTTTAAATATATAGATATAGATACAGATATAGATATATATAAAATTTTGTAGTTGTTATTAAGGTATTGTACAGAGGGGTTACCATTTCACAAGTCCAGTAATGAGCAATATTTCTTTCTTTTTTGGACAGTATCACTCTGCCTTACAAATCTTTTTTTTCTCCTGGTCAGTCATGGAGCTTGAAATCAGGGACTGGGCACTGTCCCTGAGCATTTTTGCTCCAGGCTAGCATTCTGCCACTTTGGTGGTTCATTGGAGATGAGTATTGTGGACTTTCCTACCAGGCCAGCCTTCAAATCACAATCCTCAAATCTCAGCCTCCTGAGTAGCTAGGATTATAGGCATGAGCTACCAGAGCCTGGCACAAGGTCTCCTTTTTTAATGGAATTAAGTACAGGCTGTTTAGAAAGTAAAGTAGCATAGGATTATTTAAATAATGTACAGTAGCTGGGCGCTAGTGGCTCACACCTGTAATCCTAGCTACTTAGGAGGCTGAGATCTGAGGATCACAGTTCAAAGCCAGCCCGGGCAGGAAAGACTGTGAGACTCCTATCTCCAATAAACCACTAGAAAACCGGAAGTGGCGCTGTAGCTCAAGTGGTAGAACGCTCACCTTGAGCTGAAGAGCTGAGGGACAGCGCCCAGGCCCAGAGTTCAAGCCCCATGACCGACCAAAAAAAAAATGTATAGTGAACAATTCTGCCCTGCCCTTCACCTGTAGCTTCATGCATGCAGACATTTATATGCATATGCAGATATGATATACATAGTATTTGTATGAATGTGTATATGCTTGTTTGGGTTTTTTTTTTACTTTTTCATTATTTAAGTAGTTGTATAAAGTATATATGGTTTTTTTTACATAAAAGGAACAATAATGTACTTACCCATCTTTACTGGCTTTTTTTTTGGCTCGTCCTGGGCCGTGAAGCATGGGCACTGTTCTGAGCTTTTTTCATGCAAGACTAGTGCTCTACCACTTCAGCCACAGTTCCACTTTCAGCTTTTTGGTGGTTAATTGTTGGAGATAAGAGTCTTGGTGCCTGTCTTATAATCATTATTTACAAAAAACAAGGAAAGGCCAGGTGCCAATGGCTTACGCCTTAATCTGAGGCTGAGATCTGAGGATCGTGGTTCAAAGCCAGACCAGACAGAAAAATCTGTAACACTCTTATCTCTAGTTAACCACCAAAAAACTGCAAGTGGAGCTGTGGCTTAAGTGGTAGAGTGCTAGAGGAACAGCTTCCAGGCTCTGAGTTCAAGCCCTAGGACTGGCACCAAAAAAATAAAAATTTAAAAAATTAGTATTTTGCATACATCTTCCTGTGCCAGTATGGTAGCAGCAGCGTACCTGTGTCGTTTTATTTTGCTTTGCTTTGCTTTGCTTTATATTGTTTTTGAGACAGAGACAACTATGTAGCTCAGGCTGGCTTTATATGTGCAATCCTCCTGTCTTAGCCTCCATGTACTGAGATTGCAGGTGTTTACCACCATACCTAGCCGCACTCACTTTTTTTGTGTATGTGCCAGTCCTGGGCCAGGACACTATTGTCCCTGAGCTGTTTTGCTCAAGACTATCTAGCACTCTACTACTTGAGCTCTACTTCTACAGCTTTTCTTGCTGGTTAATTTGAGGTAAGAGTCTAATAGACTTTCCTGTCCAGATGACTTTGAACCGTAATCCTCAGATCTCAGCCTCCTCAGTAGCTAGGATGACAGCAGGCATGAGCCACTAGTGCCTAGCTAACACACTTGACTTTTTTTTTTTTTTGTCGTGGGGCTTAAACTCTGGGTCTGGGCGCTGTCCCCCAGCTCTTCAGCTCAAGGCTAGCACTCTACCACTTGAGCCACAGTGCCACTTCTGACTTTTTCTGTTTATGTGGTGCTGAGGAATCAAACCCAGGCCTCATGCATGCGAAACAAGCACTCTACCACTGAGCCACCTTCCCAGCCCCACACCTCACTTTTTATAGTCACTACCTCCAATACTATTGTGTGGATCTGCAATGGTTTATTTAACCAGTTAATATATATTGCTTTGTAGTCAGATTGTTTCAGGATTAATTTTAGAAGGTGAAAGTAGATGGTGGTTTACTGGCTTGTACAACTTACTTTATTTTTAGCTGAACCAGATAGCCTTATTTAAGTAATTCTGGAACTGCTTCTGACAAGTGTTCTTTCATATTTTTTCCCCTATTTCTATGGATATGAGAAGAATTTCAAGGGCACAGTCTACCACACACAGATACTACTGTTGATGTTTGGGAAGGAACCTCAAGGGAGTGGCTCTTTTGTGTGCTATTCAGGAGTGTAGCAATGGAGTTCATTCAGTGGGTTTTACACAAAGCACCTTGTGGTTCACTTTGACTAGCTGTTTTGTATATAACTAGCACCCGTCCTGGCAGATTGAGAGCTGTTTTTATTTTTGAAGAACTAGCTGACCTTGCCTCTCATACGGTTTTCTCTATTCAGACAAGTGGCTGTTCTTCCAGAGGTTCAGGCAACACCGAATCCAACAAGCGAGCAAGAAAATACAGGTATGTGGGAGGTGAATGGATTCGTATCAGGGAATTACAGCTAGAGGAACTGCTACAATTACTGACTTTAACCTCCCATCTTTCTGGATTCCAGAACAGTGCTAATACTTGTAATCCTCAAAGAAGTAAAGCACTGGCTAGCATGAAGCAGAGCAGCAGTTATTAATCATGTTGTGTGTTATAGTCTGATCGTCTGCCACAGCCAGAGGGCCAAATAATGCCTGGAAATCCTCTCCTGCTGTGCTGGTCTTTATAGCAGTGACATTTAAACAGTGAAACCCTGAGTTCCTCCCTAGTCACAAAGGGAAACCAAGAACCATCTTGATTTTATTAGACAGATTCACACATGTCCCATAGCACTTTCCATCCAGCCTTGTGAGTTCAGTTAAAGACCTTGCCCAGTCCCAAGGAGAGAGCGTCCCAACCGGAAGCACACAGAAAAGGCGGAGTCACGAGATAGCCCGTTACTGTAGCCTGCTGATGTGCCTGTCTCTCAAGGGTCCTGGTACATTATTGCCACAAATGCCACCTCCAGAGACAGTTGCCCTGTGGCCACTGCTCCCCACGCCAGCTGTGTGTGCAGGGCTCCCGCCGCACGGAGCTCACCTCGCCTCGCTGGCTGCGATGAGGTCATGCTCTGGAAGAGCAAGGCACAGGGGCTTGCTTTCCACCTGTCTTCACATCTTCAGTAGGTGAAGACACATGCTTAGGGCAGATGAGCCAGTTGTCATGCCACAGAGACAGCCAAACGTCACGCTGGCTCTAACCCGAGGCAAGCTCACCAGGCCTCGAGGCTGGCAGCAGCGCGTGGGACAGCACTGCGCGCAGTTGCCCTGCAGGAAGCATTCGCTGCTCTAACCATATGGCTGCTGGTTTTGTTTTTGTTTTTTTGTTTTTTCCCGGCCTAGAACCTAAAGCAGTGGAAGAAGAAGAAAGCAGTTTCAGCTCTCCTCTGATGCTTTGGCTCCAGCAAGAACAGAAGCGGAAGGAAAGCATTGCTGAGAAAAAGCCCAAGAAAGGACTTGTTTTTGAAATTTCAAGTGATGATGGCTTTCAGATCTGTGCAGAAAGTATTGAAGGTGAGTGGATTGAATTCAGTCAGCCCTCCCTTAGTAGCCCTGTTTCAGCCACCTCGGTGGTGCCACTGTAGTACGGAGGATTCACACATGGAGAGTGGACCACATTCTCTCTGGTAGACAGTCACAGCTCAAGGTAAAAATCTGGTGGTAAGGGTTTTGTTGTTAAGATTACATACGCTGGGCTGGTTGGGTGGCTCAATGCCTCCTAGCAAGTGGGAGGCCCTGAACTCAAACCCCAGTGCCGCCCAAAGAAGAGAGCACGGAGCCAAGGCCAGGCCCCTTCCCCTCGCTCTTCCCTCTGCCTGGAAGGCTCTCCTGCATTTGCCCTTCATGAGCTCAGCTTTGTCTTCTCTTTGTCTTCTCAGCCCCACCCCCGGCCAGAGCATCAGTGCCACTTCTTCTTTCACAGTTGTTTGTAAAGTTTGTACTTTTTAAAAAAAATTTTAATTTATTTTGTGCACTTTAAGTAAAATTTAAGACCAGCTGGGCCGGGAGACTCACACCTGAAATCCTAGCTACTCAGGAGGCTGAGATCTGAGTTCAAAGCCAGCTTAAGCAGAACAGTCCCTGTGAGGTTTTTGTTGTTGTTGTTGGTTGTAGGGCTTGAACTCAGGGCCTGGGCCCTGTCCCTGAGCTCTTCTTGCTCAAGGCTAGCTCTCTACCACTTTGGGCCACAGCACGACTTCTGATTTTCTGGTGGTTAATTAGAGATAAGAGTCTCATGGACTGTCCTGCCCAGGCTAGCTTCAAATCCGGTTCCTCAGATCTCAACTTCCTGATTATCTAGGATTATAGGCATGAGCCATGAGTACCTGGCTAGAGATTCTTTTCTCCAATTAACCACTCAAAAACCAAAAGTAATACTGTGGCTCAAAGTGGTACAGCACTATTGAGCAAAAGAGCTCAGAGACAGCATGCAGACCCTGAGTTCAGCCTCCATGATTGACCAAACAAAAGGTAAGACAGATCACAAAAGCTTTAGATTGGTACTGACCACTTTAAAAACAGAAACCGGAAGCTGGGCACCGGTGGCTCACGCCTATAATCCTAGCTACTCAGGAGACTGAGATCTGAGGATCACCGTTCAAAGCCAACCTGGTCAGGAAAGTCCGTGAGACTCTTACCTCCAATAAACCACTAGAAAACCAGAAGTGGCGCTGTAGCTCAAGTGGTAGAGTGCTTGCCTTGAGCTGAAGAGCACAGGGATAGCACCCAAGCCCAGAGTTCAAGCCCCACAACCGACAAAAAAAAGAAAGAAACTGGGCATTTACGCACATTCCTCATCTTTAGTTTTACATGTTGATATAAAAAGATACTTTTTTGGGGGGAGTCTGGTTGTGGGGGCTGAACTCTGGGCCTGGGCGCTGTCCCTCAGCTCTTCAGCTTAAGGCTAGCGCTCTACCACTTAAGCCACAACGCCACTTCTGGCTTTTTTCTTTTTTTTTTTTTTTTTTTTATTGTAAAGCTACTATACAGAGGGTTACAGTTACATGAGTGAGGTTATGAGTACACTTCCTCTTGAACATTGTTACCCCCTCCATTGTTTTCCCCCTACCATCCCCTCCCTCCCTCCCTTCCCCGAGGTTCTTTTTTTTTTTTTTTTTTTTTGATTGTGATTAAATGATTACATAATTTCAAAGTCACAAGTTCATTCTAACTTCCCTGGAGCAAATTGTCTACCACAGTCTGTAATATATAACAGTGTTCACATGTTATATACCATATTTGTGATCAGCAGCATGAGGATATTTAGTAGTGGTTCAACTAGATGAGCGGGAGTTCTTTGTTTCTTAAGTCCTGTTAGTTTTGTCGTATCACCTAACCTTTTGGATTTAGCATCCACTTATGAGGGAGACCATGTACCGTTTGTCTCTTCGTTCTTGGCTTACCTCGCTCAACATGATTCCTTCTAGCTCCATCCATTTCCCTGCAAATGCCATTATTTTGTCATTTCTAATGGCTGCATAATATTCCATTGTGTATAGATACCACAATTTTTGGATCCATTCATCTGTGGTGGGGCACCTAGGTTGTTTCCATATCCTAGCTATTGCGAACAGTGCTGCAATAAACATGGAGGTGCACGTGTCCTTGTATATTGGTTCCTGTTGTTCAGGGTAGATGCCTAGAAGTGGTATGACTGGGTCGTAAGGGAGGTCAATCTTTAGCTTTCTAAGGACCCTCCAGACTGCTTTCCAAAGTGGTTGTATAAGTGTACATTCCCACCAGCAGTGTAATAGGGTTCCTCTTTCTCCACATCCCCTCCAGCATTTGTCGTTGGCTGATTTGTGGATGTGGGACATTCTGACTGGGGTAAGGTGGTATCTCAGGGTTGTCTTTATTTGCATTTCCTTCACCACCAGGGATGATGAACATTTCCTCATGTGTTTCTTTGCCATTTTTATTTCTTCATTTGAGAAGTCCCTCTTTAGTTCCCTTGCCCATTTAGTAATTGGTTTGTTAGGTTTGGGAGGGATTAGTTTCTTGAGTTCCCTGTATATACAGGATGTTAACCCCTTGTCTGATATATTGCTGGTAAATATTTTTTCCCAATTAGTTGGTTGTCTTTCTAGCTTAGTTGCGATAGATTTAGCTGTGCAGAAGCTTTTTATTTTAAGGTAGTCCCATTTGTCGAGTCTCTCTCCAACTTGTTGTGACCCTGGGACTCTGTTCAGGAAGTTCCTTCCTGTGCCTATTAGTTCAAGTGTCTCTCCTACTCTGTCCTGCAGTAGTTTCAGAGATTCAGGTTTAATGTTAAGGTCTTTAATCCATTTTGAGTTGATGTTGGTGCGTGGTGATAGGCTGGGGTCCACTTTTAGTTTTCTGCATGTGGCTGCCCAGTTTTCCCAGCATCTGGCTTTTTTCTTTTTGCTTATGTGGTGCTGAGGAATTGAACCCAGGGCTTCAGGCATGCAAGGCAAGCACTCTACCACTGAGCCACCTTCCCAGCCCACTTCCAGGTTTTTCTGCTTATGTGGTGCTGAGGAATCGAATGCAGGGCTTCATGCATGCAAGGCAAGCACTCTACCACTGAGCCACCTTAACACACGCAATTCTAGTTCCTTAGAATCTGCTTGTCAAGCAGCAAGATGGCTGTGCACCAGAGCACGGCACAGAGGGCTCCTTCAAGGAACCAGCAGCAGTGTTAGTAAAATGATTTTACTTTTAAGTTCCCTCTATGCTTAGTGTGGGCAAGGCTCTGGGTGTGATTCTCCAGAACCACACACAGAGAAAATGAGGAATGCTAGTGCATGCTTCTAATCTCAGCCCTTGAAAAATGGAGGTGGGAGAGACATAGTGAGTTATACCGTATGCAAAGAAAAAAGCTTGGTGATGTGGCTTATGCCTAGTGGAGAACAGGAGAATTGTGATTCGAGGCTAGCCCAGGCAGAAAAGACCCCTTCTAACAGATGGTTGGTGGTGGTGGTACCCACCTGTTATCCTAAGCTATATGGGAGCCTGAGATTAGGAGGACTGGGTACCAAGTAAAAAGTCTCTCAGGCTCTACCTATTAATCATCAAAATGCTGGAGTGGAGGCATGGCTCAGGTGGTAGAACACTAGCTGTACAGAAGACAGCTAAGCACAAGGCTGTGAGTTCATGCTCCAGTACTACTAAAAACAAAAGGAAAACAAGCTGTTCTATCCTAAGAAGATGTGTGTTGCACTGTAGGAGCCTAAGCACAATACGTATTGCACACCATTAGTATTAAGAGATGTTGGCATGGATATTTTTCAGCCTACAGTTTTCTTCTTTTCCTTTCAGATGCCTGGAAGTCACTGACAGATAAAGTCCAGGAAGCTCGATCGAATGCGCGCCTGAAGCAGCTGTCATTTGCAGGTAATGGCTAGAGCTGTTAGTTTATTCCTGCCTCAGAACATTCCAGCAACTTGTTAGTCTAAATACCACCACTACAATGACAAAAACAAACTTTCTTTAAAAAAAAAAAATTGTTGGCCAGGCAGGCAGGTGGCTCACACCTGCAATCCTAGCTATTCAGGTACGAGGCCGGCCTGGGAAAACCTTAGTGAGATCCTTCTTAATAAGCCTTCCCCATGTCCCCTGCCTTGCTGGGGCATGTTCATTTCTTTTCTTTTTTTTTCTTTTTGGTCTTTTCTGGTGCTGGGGATTAATTCAGGACGTTGCATTGCTAGGCAAGCGCTTTTCCACTGAGCAACATCCCGGCCCGCATGTTCATTTATTTAATCGTCCAGTTTACTGTGTTTTGAGTGTCCTGTATACATTTTTGTTTGCTTGTTTTGTTTTGTTCTTGCCAGTCCTGGGGCTTGAACCCAGGCCTGGGCACTGTCCCCAGTTTCTTTTGCTCAAGGCTAGCACTCAACCACTTGAGCCACAGTGCCTCTTCTGGCTTTTTCTGCTTATGTGGTGCTGAGGAATCGAACCCTGAGCTTTGTTCATGCTCTACCACTAAGCCACATTCCCAGCCCTGTACATTTTTTTTTTTTTCTTTTAAAGAACGCTGATGAATTAAGTGCCAGTGGCTCATACCTATAATCCTCACTACTAAGGAGGCTGAGATATGAGGATCCTGGTTCACAGCTGGCCCAGGCAGGACAGTCCATGAGATTCTTGTCTCCACTAAACCACCAGAAAACCAGAAGTGGCACTGTGGCTCAAGGGGTAGAGTACTAGCCTTGAACTGAATTGCTCAGGGATAGCACCAAGGCCCAGAGTTCAAGCCCCAAGATCAAAAGAAAAAAGAGAGAGAGAGAGATAACTGATGAGTTTGAAAAACCTTTAATCATCTCTGCCAACAGATTTATACAAATGTTTTCATATATAAAAAGGAAGTTAAAATGCTAATAATTGTATGCAACTGAGTGAAAGAGTAGCTAGTAAATATGTAACTGTCTTTGCTGTAACAACACAGCAAAGTACACATTAGGAGTATGCTGGTATTCCTCTTATACTGATGAGCATAGGAGCAAGGAACACAAGTACTTCTACAAACAATATTGTGATTGTGTGTAGGATCACATAATATGAAGATCAAATGTCGGTATAATAGCTCTATGATTTTGAGGGTTAAATTCTCTGGGACTAGGTTTCCTTTCGTTAAAGTGAATGGGCTAGCTTGGCTCACAGGTGGCTCACACATATAATCCTAGCTACTCAGGAGGCTGAGATCTGAGGATCACAGTTCTAAGCCAGCCCGGGCAGAACAATCCCTGCGTGATTCTTTTTTTTTTTTTTTTTTTTTTTTTTTTGGTCATGGGGCTTGAACTCTGGGCTTGGGTGCTGTCCCTGTGCTCTTCAGCTCAAGACTAGTGCTCTACTGCTTGAGCCACAGCACCACTTCCGATTTTCTAGTGGTTTATTGGAGATAAGAGTCTCATGGAGTTTCCTGCCCAGGCTGGCATTGAACCATGATCCTCAAATCTCAGTCTCCTGAGTAGCTAGGATTACAGGCGTGAGCCACCAGCACCTGGCTCCTGTGAGATTCTTATCTCCAAATAACCACTCAAAAACCGGAAGTGTGTGGTTGTGGCTCAATTTGTAGAGTGCTAGCCTTGAGCACAGAGAGACCTAGGGTGGGCTGGGAATGTGGTTTAGTGGTAGAGTGCTTGCCTAGCATGCATGAAGCCCTGGGTTCCATTCCTCAGTACCATATAAACAGAAAAGGCCAGAAGTGGCACTGTGGCTCAAGTGGTAGAGTGCTAGCCTTGAGCAAAAGAAGCTCAGAGACCATGCCAGGCCCTGAGTTCAAGCCCCACAGTCGACCAAAAAAAAAAAAAAAAGTGAACGGACTAGGGATAGGTAGCTCAGTGGTAGAGCGCTAGCATGTTTGAGGCCCTGGGTTCCATCTCCAGAAGCACAAAAGACAAAAACAATAATGCTCCCTCAGAATAGTCAGTATAAGCATGAAGTGAAATAGTGCAGTAGCAACTCCAAGTACACAACAGCATATATAGACTACAGTTTTGCAGTCTCACAGCTGTGTGAATGTGTGCGGGTTTTTTTTGTTTTTTGTTTTGTTTTTGTCAGTCATGGGGCTTGAACACTGGGCCTGGGCTCTGTCCCCTCAGGTCTTCAGCTCAAGGCAATCACCCTACACTTGAGCCACAGCGCCACTTCTGGTTTTCTGGTGGTTTATTGGAAAGAAGAGTCTCACAGACTTTCCTGCCTGGGCTGGCTTTGAACGGTGATCCTCAGATCTCAGCCTTCTGAGTAGCTAGGATTACAGGCATGAGCCACGGGTGCCCAGCTAATGTGTGTGGTATTGATGGATGAATACCAGCATTATTTTGGCTGCTGTCTGGTGCAGATTTCTAGGCAATTATCATTCGCCCATGAGCAGCCGCTGGCAGCCGCCCCATAGCACGGGCACTTTGTGCTGTCTGCTTCCTGCTGGCTGCACTCCTGCCATCTGGGTGCCTTTGACCCCACAGGTGTGAACGGCTTGAGGATGCTGGGGATTCTCCATGATGCAGTTGTGTTCCTGATTGAGCAGCTGTCTGGTGCCAAGCACTGTCGGAATTACAAATTCCGTTTCCACAAACCTGAAGAGGCCAATGAACCCCCCTTGAACCCCCACGGCTCAGCCAGGGCTGAGGTCCATCTGAGGCAAGTACCCGTGGAGATTCCCACTGATACCATTGTCTTGACATGCTGCTCCATTCTTTAAATGTAAACCTTCATCTTTTGGCTCCAGGAAGTCGGCATTTGATATGTTTAACTTCCTGGCTTCTAAACACCGACAGCCTCCTGAGTACAACCCCAATGACGAGGAAGAGGAGGAGGTGCAGCTGAAGTCCGCTCGGTGAGCGCCCAGGGAGCCAGTCATTACAAGCGTCCTTTCCCTCCACCCCGCTTCAGGGCGCTGTGTCCTTGTGCTTGGACCACAGCTTCCTGATGCATTTAAGAAGACTCAAATCTAGTTTGCATTGGAATGTAGCTGGCTAGTAAAGAGAGGACTGTAAGTTAGAAGAAATTTGAGCAGCTGTAAGATGCCAATTTTTTCTCATGGTAATAACCTTTGCTGATAACTTTGCTGTGTGTGTAACCATAGATGTGGTCAGAAAGAACTGTCTTGGAAAGGGGCCTAGTTTAAGAAATGCCAGATAGTGAATAAGTGTATTCATAGTCTCTAGGATCCTTCACTTCAAGACTCAAAACATTATTTCCTGAAAAGAATTTGCTAATAATTTGTCTTCTCTCCTAGGAGAGCAACTAGCATGGATCTGCCGATGCCCATGCGTTTCCGGCACTTAAAAAAGACTTCTAAGGAGGCAGTTGGTGTCTACAGGTATGGCCAAGATTGTAGAGTGAATAATGAAACGAATGAAATGAAGAGACTAAATGCTAGAGTAACTCCCTCCTCCTGGCAGTGAGGCATTTGTGTGTACAGTTAATTGAGCCTGAGCTCCTGAGCTTCTGCAGCTTCTTGTATTGAACATGGACTTCCCCATAGACACCTAGAGCACTGCTGCTTTTAGAAGGCTAGGGAATGTAGAAATCACTCATCTTTGGCCATTTGTCAGCGCAGTATATGTGCACAAATTCCTTGTAAGTGTCCATCTGGGAAGCTAATAGACATGGAGAATCCATTCATTGATACATATTTATGGATTCACACAATACTGGAAAACTTATGCCTGGTCTCCCCCATCTCTCTGACCCAGGTCTCCCATCCACGGACGGGGTCTTTTCTGCAAGAGAAACATCGATGCAGGTGAGATGGTGATTGAGTATGCCGGCAACGTCATCCGTTCCATCCAGACCGACAAGCGGGAGAAGTATTATGACAGCAAGGTGAGGCCCCTCTTCCTGTCCCTGTTCTTCGCTTTTGCCCTAAAAAAGGACCACAGCTGTCCACTTGATCCTTGAATCCCCAAAGAAATGATACGTGCTTCCTGGCTCTGGTGGCTCAGGCCTGTAATCCTAGCTACTTAGGAGACAGATCTGAGGATCAAGGTTCAAAGCCAGTCTGGACAGAAAAGTCTGTGAGACTCTTATCTCAAATGGAGCTGTGGCTCAAAGTGGTAGAGTGCTAGCCTTGAGCAAAAAAGCTTAAGGACAGCACCCAGGCCCAGAGTTCAAGCCCCACGACCCACCAAAAAGAAAAAGAAAAGAAATGATATGTGCTATCAATTCTAAGACATTTTTTCTTCAGTGCTAGGAGTCAACCCCACAAAGACATTAAAAAAAAAAAAGTTACATCTCCAAGACTTGTGAAAAGTCCCCATACATGTTCAGAATCTACTCTAAAGATAAGCATGCAGACACCCTGGAGAGCTGGGCACCAGTGGCTCACACCTATAATCCATCCACTCAGGAGGCTAAGATCTGAGGATCTCAGTTAGAAGCCAGCTGGGCAGGAAAGTCTGTCAGATTCTTATATCTAGTTAACCACCAAAAAGCCAGAAGTGGGGGCTGTGGCTAAGTGGCAGAGCACCAGCCTTGAGAGAAAAAGCCAAGCAAGAGACAGCACCCAGGCCCTGAGTTCAAGCCCAAATACTGGCAAAAAACAAAGAGGGCCGGGGGGGAGCGGGAATAACAGTTGCAAGGCTGTATGACTCAATGATACGTCTCTTGACTTAGGGGTTCCATCCCCAGCACCTAAAGTTACTAAGCAAATAGCCAGTTCTTCTTCTTCATGTGTAGGGCATCGGCTGCTACATGTTCCGCATTGACGACTCCGAAGTAGTGGATGCCACCATGCATGGGAACGCCGCGCGCTTCATCAATCACTCGTGTGAGCCCAACTGCTACTCACGCGTCATCAACATCGATGGGCAGAAGCACATCGTCATCTTCGCCATGCGCAAGATCTACCGGGGCGAGGAGCTCACCTACGACTACAAGTTCCCCATCGAGGACGCCAGCAACAAGCTGCCCTGCAACTGCGGCGCTAAGAAATGCCGCAAGTTCCTGAACTAACGCTGCTCTTTCCCCCGGGCCCAAGTACCAGCACCCAGGGCCACCCAAAGCAGTGCTGAAGGCCTTGCTCCAGGACCAAGTGGGCTGGTGGAGGGGCCTCTGTGGCCGAGCCCCCTAATGTCCATATTCATGTCATACATGTGGTCAGAGTCTTAGAAATGAGGTCTCAAAGAAAAGATCCATGACGGGCTTTCTTGGAGGACCCCTCTTGACTGTCAGCTGTTAAGCTTGCTGGGGAACTAGGTCCTGGGCGATGTGCCTGGAAGGAGCCTCGGAGGCTTGGTTTTCTTGGGAGGCGGGGCCTGAGCATTCCTCCAAAAGCAGTTGTCTTCCTCACCTCAGCTCTTCCCCAGGCTCTCGGAGCCGAGGGTCAGGCAGGACTGAGATACAGGGCTGGCTGGACACAGCCTGCTAGTCTGCCAGCCAGGCCCTGCCTGTGGCCATCTGTTGAACAGACAGAGGTCTGGTGGTTTTCCCTGCTCGCCTCCTCCTTGAGAGAGTTCACTTCCAGCTGGGAGACAGGATTCCTGGCACCTCTGGTGTCAAAAGGCTGTCTTGGGGTTGTGCCAATTAATTACCAAACATTGAGCCTGTGGGCCGGAAGTGGGAGTACTTAATCCCTGTGAGCCTTATCTCAGCCAGTCACCTTCTTGACCATAGGAGCGGCTTTCCTCTGCCATTCTTCTCTTCACTCCACCTTCCTTCCTGTCCTCCATCCCACTGCTTTCCCATCCTGCTTCCTGGGTGGTAGGGGAGCTGACTCCCCGCTCAGGGGCACTCGCCGGTGGGCGCAGGGCGTGCCTACATGAAGGTCCCCGAGCTGCAAGCACTCCAGGGGGGAAGTGGACAGGAGCCGCTAGCCAGAACCAGACAGAATTTGAAGACTTTGTGCAACTCTCCCCTGAGAGTTCTGAAGAAATACATGTAGCATGATTTTTTTAGAAGAGGATACAGATTGTTTCAATAGGATTTGAATCATGCAACCTCCGGAGTACCATAACCAGGAGAACCCCTGCACCCCTCCCTTCCTAGGACACGGGAACCTTCTTTCCCCTCTTTAAGACATAGGAAGACTTCGTTTTTAAATAGTCAGTGTCTAGTTGAAGGCAGAACACTAATCATTTCAAGGCCCAAAACTTGGGGACTAGACCGCGGGGCGTGGAGGGCCCGCCGCTGCCAGCTGCCAGCGGGCGGCCGCGGCTCAAGCGAACTCAATGACACTACCGCCCCGGCCCCGCGCGGGTGCGCGCGCGCGCAGCATCCAGTGTTTTTCTCTTCCTTCCCCCAAGACAGGGCGTGTCTTGAACCTGTTAAATTAAGTCATTGGATTTTACTCTGTTCTGTTTACAGTTTACTATTTAAGGTTTTATAAATGTAAATATATTTTGTATATTTTTCTATGAGAAGCACTTCATAGGGAGAAGCACTTATGACAAGGCTATTTTTTAAACCGCGGTATTATCCTAATTTAAAAGAAAATCGGTTTTTAATAATTTTTTATTTTCATAGGATGAAGTTAGAGGAAATATTCAGCTGTGCACACAAAGTCTGGCTTTCCCGCCCCGCTTCCCCCTGGAGGGCGTGCTTTTCCTTGTTTCACATGTAGCTTGTTCGTGCCCCGTGACCAGTGTTCTCTGGTCGGTTCTTGAAGGAAGATCACTCAGCTCCATTAGGCCGCTCCCGTCCTTTCCCAAGGAAGCCCCTCCTCCCAAGGCTACAGGAGGATCTTGACTCGCCAGTTTCTTCTTTCTGGCGCTGGCTCCGAGCACCGCCGCCCCGAGCCGGGCAGCGGCTCGCGCATTTCCCTCATCTTGCCTTACTTCAGAGTTAGCAGCCAACCAGTTCCGTGGCACCTTGACATCCTCCATCACCATCTGTCTCATAGATCATTTCCTTTTTCTTTCCTTTCCCTCTGCCCACCAAGTCCTCAGATCCGCAAAGAACCCGCTGATCCCCTGTGCCCTCTTTCGGGGCGGCCTGTTGAAACTGAAGCACAGTGCGACCGCTCACGGTAAAGCAGACCCGCGCCAAGCGGCCTTGCCCAGCAGTGAAGTCCACGGCGGGGAGGGGAGGGGCGCCCTTTTCTCGCCCATTCCTCTGCAAGTCTAGCAAAGCAATACGACTCAGCCCAGCACTCTGCCCCAGGACTCCCGGCTCTGCGGTGCCTTCCATCCTGGGCTCCCTTTTCTCCCAAGACCTTAAGGACTTGGTCTGGTGGCTTTGCTGGACCCTTGTCGCTGTCGCCGCTGTCATGCAGGGAGCCCAGCACTGTGGCCAGGGCGGCAGAGGCTTCCTTGCCGTCGTGGCGAAGTGCCAGCAGGGGACTGGGCAGCAGCCTACCCAGCCCTCGCCTCCCGTCCTCCTCTTCCCATGAACGAGATACGGTGGCCCGAGGGGTCCCACGCGCGTCTCGTTCACTTTATTATTGCACTGTGTGAGGTTTTTTTGGTAAATCCTTGTATTCCTATTTTTTTTAATGAAAAAAAAAAAACTTAAGCTGCATTTGTTACTGAAATGATTAATGCACTGATGGGTCGTGAATTCACCGTGAGAGAGACCCAGAGGCAGCCCGAGGGTGGGGGAAACTCAGCTAAACAGACCTAGTCACTGCCCTGCTAGGCCAAGCTGTACTGTGAGCCCTCATCCTCGTCCATACCCACGCCCCGAGGACAGGGGAGGAGCACACTCTGCCTCCCCTGCCAGCTGCAGAACGGTTTGCCTTGCCTTCTCACCCCGACTGTCACCCACAGAAAGGAGAAAACTCCCTCTCGCAGCTCAGCCTTGAGTCCATTGCCAAAATCAGCATACCTGCCAGCAACTCGGGGGACAAACTAAGGTTTCCCTAGGAAGAGGGGAAGAAGGCAAAAATGGCCTGGCTGTCTCCAAAACTGTGTCTGAAAACTATTGTCTGTTTTGAAAGTGACCAAGGGACCCTCCGCACCAAAGTGCTGACTGAGGAATTGGCGGGAGGAGGGGAGGTCATTCCCAGGAGTCCCCCCTGAGGGGCATCCCAGATCCCAAGGAGTACAGCTCGAGCCTGGTCAGTTCTCAGAGCCAGCTCATGTACCGCTTTGCTGCTAGAACCTGTTGTGGCTGCACTTTCTGGTGGCTCCGTGACAGCTGTGTGGCCAGTACAGCTGCATGGCGTTGACCCCTTGGCCGGAACCTGGTCCCCTGGTTCCTCTCCCCTCCTCCCCCCCCCCCCCCCCCCCGTGGCTTCCCTCCCCCATTCTTAGGTCAGTAGCAGTGAACAGGGACACCCCTGCAACTGTGTTTTGAACCAGGCTCCTTTACCAGGTCCCAGCTTACCACCACCCTGACAACCCCCCGGCCAACGCAGTGAGCACCATGCAGTCACCTTGATTTAAAAAAACCTTATATAACAACACACACGCACACGCGCGCACACACACACACACACACACAGCATCTTTTAATGAATGTATCTTTCTAAAGGACTGACGTTCAAACAATTATCTGAAAATACTAAAGGTCAAAAACCTTGTCAGATGTTAAGTTTGATTTGGGATTCTTTTTCATAGAAATCAACTTGTTTTTTAAGGAAAAGCGGGTCATTGCAAAGGGCTGGGTGTAATTTTGTGTTTTCACTTCCTTCATTTTAAAAGCAATACAAGGTTATTGAGCAGATGGTTTTGTGCCGAATCATGAATATCAGTCAAGTCTCACACTCTGAAAACTTGCAACTTTTTTGTTTGTTTTGGTTTTCAAATAAATATAAATATGATATATATAGGAACTAATATAGTAATGCACCATGTAACAAAGCCTAGTTCAGTCCATGGCTTTTAATTCTCTTTAACACTATAGATAAGGATTGTGTTACAGTTGCTAGCAGAGCAGGAAAATGTCAGGCTAGCGTTCCTCTGATTTTCACATCGGGGACCCCAAGCCACAGGGGGGTTGGCAAAATCCACCATTCTCCCAGAGAGCAATGTGGAAATGGTGTCACCTGGATTTTTCCTGCTCGTGAATGTTGCCAGTCAGTACCTGTACTCTTTGTTTCTCTACTTTTGGTTATGAATGTTGGGGTTACCACCTGCATTTAGGGGAAACTTGTGTTCTGTGCTTTCCTGGTATCTTGTTCTGAGGTACTCTAGTTCTGTCTTTCAACCAAGAAAATAGATTTGTGGTGTTTCTTTTATTGAACTTTTAACAGTCTCTTTAGTAAATACAGGTAGTTGAATAATTGTTTCAAGATCAACAGACGACAAGCTTCTAGAAATAAGACATTTCTCGACAACTTTATCATGTATAACAGATCTTTTGAGTTTTTTTTTTTCCTGTGTTCTTCCAAGCTTCTGGTTAGAGAAAAAGAGAAAGAAAAAAAAAAAAGAAAAAAAAGGAAAATGTTTGTAAGTCCATCAGTGTTAACTCCCTGTGACAGGGGTGAAGGAAAATACTTTAATAGTTCAAAAAATAATAATGCTGAAAGCTCTCTACGAAAGACTGAATGTAAAAGTAAAAAGTGTACATAGTTGTAAAAAAAAAAAAAAGGAGTTTTTAAACATGTTTATTTTCTATGCACTTTTTTTTATTTAAGTGATAGTTTAATTAATAAACATGTCAAGTTTATTGCTGCAAATTGTGCGCTTCCTTCTGGCCTAGTCAGGGGCGGCAATGGGGAGGGGCATGGCCTGTGTCGAGGTTTCAAAATACTTTACAGTACAGCCTTTTAAGATGGAATTACGAGCTAGGCTCTGGTGACTCACGCCTGTAATCCTTAGCTACTCAGGAGGCTGAGATCTGAGGATCAAGGTTTGAAGGCAGCTCAGGCAGGAAAGTGCATGAGACTCATCAGCAGAAAACTGGAAGTGGAGGTGTGGCTCAAGTGGTAGAGTGCCCACTGTGAGTAAAAAAAAAACAAAAGCTGAGTGAGAGTCCCTGAGTTCAAGTCCCATTACCAGCACAACAAAAAGATAGACTCACAAAGTGCACTCCCTGTGGCCGCCTTTTGGTCCCACTGCTTCCTGGCTGCCTTAACCTGGATTTCTTCCCTTCACTCAGCAGTGACCTGTGTTCAGGATCCAACATGCTGGATGTGAGGAAAGGGTCAAGAGGACAGAGGAATAGTTCCCTTCATCCAGTTCCCTTTGCCCTTCATCCCTTTATTTTTATTTTTTGTCGGTTGTGGGGCTTGAACTCTGGGCTTGGGCACTGTCCCTCAACTCTTCAGCTCAAAGCTACTGCTCTACCACTTGAGCCACAGCACCACTTCTGGTTTTCTGGTGGTTCATTGGAGATAAGAGTCTTGTGATGTTCCTGCCCGGGCTGGCTTTGAACCTAGATCCTCAGATCTCAGCCTCCTGAGTAGCTAGGATTGCAGGTCTGAGCCAACAGCACCCAGCTTCATCCCCACTTTATCCAGGGAAAGTCAAGCTATGACTTCTAAACTGTGACTGACAAAAACATTCCAGCACCTTCCACCTTAAGGTTGAGACTGGATCTGTTTATTTTGGTAAGAGCACGTGTTCAGTTGAGAAATCATTGCAAATATTCTGCTAAGCCAAGGTCACTAACCCCAATCATGGAGGTTGAACTTACACTAGAGCCAAGGAATGGGAGGCACTTCTGGGGGGAGGTCCCCAAACAGAATCTCCTCCTTTAAAATCAGTTACCTGTGGGGCGCTGTGACCTCACCCCAGCACCCTGCCTCTTTTGTCCTCAATCCCCTCTCCAGACTTCATTCGGGAGCACCATGGGGACTCCGAATGATCAGGCAGTGTTGCAAGCCATCTTCAACCCTGACACCCCCTTTGGAGATGTAGTGGGATTGGACCTGGGAGACGAAGCAGAGAAGGATGAAGATGAAGGTGAGCCTTTGACCTTGGCCTGTGGCTCTGCACACAGGCACCAAGGAGGAAGGGACCAGGGCTGCTGCTTCCTCCTAGCTGGGTTACTGACATCGGAGTTGGAGGCTGGCTCGTGTTGAGTGTACAGTGCGGGGGTTGGCAAGAGACATTCTGCCAGCAGGGTGCCAAAGCCTCACTGTTGGGTGATGTTAAACTCTTAAACCTTTGTCAACACAATGTTATCTCCCACAGAATGGAGGACAAACGGGATAAGGGGATAGTGGCTCAGTTGACTAGTCTTGACCTAGCCCCCAGAGCTGCCATTTATTTACACTATTATAACAAGGTCAGCCCTGAACTTCCTTCTGCAGAGGAAGCACGCTTAGCAGCGACCCCTAGTGGAGGATGCCCTTGTTCTAGACAGGTGACACTCAAGCCTCACTGAAACTACAGGCTGAAAGGCTGAGGAATACATCTGGGGGGGCTTTTCACACCCTAGGAGTGTCATGGCGGCCTTTAAGGGGCAGAGTAGTGCAGTAAAATGAGAACCAGTGGAAGCTAGAGCCAGGAAGATGAAAGCTTCCACCTTAGAACTTAAAGACTGTGACCTTGACTACGTTATTGACCTAGAAACGAGTTTGGACTACTGTTGGCCAGGAGGAGTCCCAGGGCCCTTTTCCAAATTCCTTTGGGCCTTAGGTAGTAATGTTAGCTCCTCGCCTTGAGCTCAGTGTTACTTACCCACACGCTGCAACTCACCCCTGCCATGGTCCACACTGGGCTGGCTCAGCTCCCAGGATTCCATCCTCATTCCTGGGTCCCTCTGTCCTGTGTGCGCTCCCCTCACCCCCTTGTGCAGATGGAGTTTTCCCTCAAGCACAACTGGAGCAGTCTAAAGTCCTGGAGCTGCAGGGGGTGATGGCAGCAGAGGCGGGTGACCTCAGCACAGCCCTGGAGAAGTTTGGCCAGGCCATCTGCCTGCTGCCGGAGAGAGCTTCTGCCTACAACAACCGAGCGCAGGCCAGGCGGCTCCGTGGAGATGTGGCAGGTGAGGGGACACACCTGGGAACCTCTGCAGAAAGTGTCTCTCGAGGGCACTGAGATGAGCTGGCAGAGCAGGGGCGTGGGGGATGAGTGCCTGGGATTTGGAGTGGGCCCTGCTAACTTGTGGGATACTGTGAAAGAAGATCCTGTAATCCATTCGTTTAAGGACTATCTGATGAAAGCCTATGGAATAGCAGTGGGCTAGGGCAGAGGACACAAAGATAAGAAATGCACTGCCTACAGCTGACATTTACATAGTAGTTCCTATTTGCCATGCATTAAATGCTTTACATATGAGCCATAGAAACAACCTGAAAAGTCATATCTAGTGTTATCCATGTTAAAGATGCAGAAACTGAAGCGAACGTTAAGTGTGCTCAGGCTCCTCCAGCCCAGAAGGGACAGAGCTGGGATTTAAGCCAGGTGGTAGCACTCTTAATCCACATGATCCTGCTCTTGGGGTTGGTCATAGTTTAGAGCAGAACATAATGAGTTGACGGGCATGAGGGGGGCAGATAAGAGCTGCTCCTGGAGCAGGTGGGCAGCATGAAAAGATTGGGAAGTGAGCTCACAGAGGTGGGCAGGGCCAGGTGGCAATGAACGCAGTGTGTCAGAGATTGCACGTGTGTGTGTGTGTGTGTGTGTGTGTGTACACACCTGTACTGAGGCTTGAACTCAGAGCCTCACATTCTTGCTCAGCTTTTTCACTCAAGACTAGTCTTCTACCACTTGAACCCCTTCTGGTTTCTTGCTGGTTAATTGGAGATAGTCTCATGGAATTTTCTGCCCAGACTAGCTTCAAACCATGATCCTCAGATCTGAGCCTTCTAAATATAGCTAGGATTACAGGCAGGAGCTCCCAGCCCCCAGCTCAGGTTGGCCTCTTGAAAACATGTACCTAGAAGTTTCAGAGGTAGGGTAACTGGGTCAAACCTACTACACTGAAGATAAACTGGCTGGCACAGGAAACCATGGTGCAATGAGCCAGGCTGATGGGAATATGGAACCCACAGAGACCTAATGGGGAATGAGGTAACAGGATTAGTAGTACACGTGTTCCTGGAACCAAAAATACCAACCAGAGAGTCTGGACTCCATTCTGAGACAATAGAGAATCCTCCAAAGCCTTTCCAGGCTGGCCTGCCCTGTGCTGATGAAGTCAGCTTGCAAAGCAAAACTCCTGAGTGGAACAGGTTGACTCCATCTAGAAAGCTCCCCCAGACCAGCTCTGCAGAGGGAAACTGAGCAACAGCACAGTCTGAGAGCTTCCCCATCAGCAGCCTGGGTGGGGTGAGCACAGCTGGTGTCAGTTCTGGGAACCAAGTCCTGGAACTGTGACGCTCAGCCTTGCTCCAGGACGGGGCTGAGCTCCCAAGGCCCCTGTGGCACTCTCTAGGAGCCTAGCATGAGTGTGAAGCAGAGCCCAAGAGAAAGCAGCTAGACTCCAACTAGCTGCCTGAGGTTCTGAGTTCAGAGCTCAGAATCCCAACCCAACTCTTTTGTATTATATAAGGATCATAAAAATGAAGCTGGGAACCTCCTTCCAAAGAAATGAGATACACAATACTGAAGATGATAGAGAATGAGGAAAGGTAGCGAGCTCAGTAAACAGCAGAGAGCAGTTCTAAATAACGCAATGGAAGGAAGGGGGGGAGGGGAGAGCCCTCAGAAAGGAAATGTTGAGAAAGTGCTTTTATAGCTGAGAGATACATTGGTCCCTGGGATTCAGAGTAAGGCCCTGACACAGGATTTATACTTAGTAACTTCTCTGTGGAATTGCAGGGACAATGGGCCAGAATCAATACTGTGATCATTCAGTCTCCCAGCAACCTTCATTACTTGTTTTTTTGTGTTTGAAGGAACTGTGTGTGCGTGCGTGCGTGTGAGTGTGTGTTTGCACGCACGTTCTGGTGGTGGGGATTGAACTAAGGGACTTGCACTCTTGTCCAGCTTTTTGTTCACAGCCAGCACTCTACCATTTAATCTGTGCCTGCAGTCTAGTATTTTATTGGTTAACTGACGACAGTCACGTGGGCATTTCTGCCTTCAAAGCAAGATCTTCCAAATCTCAGCCTCCTGAGTAAGCAGGATTACCAGGATGAGCTATAAACACCCAGGTACTAAGAGTTTGTACTTGCTAGGCTGAGGCTCTTACCACTTAACCCACACACCCAGCCCAGCTTTTTGCTATTTATTTTGGGAGATGGGAGTCTAGTGGACGTTTTCCTGCCTGGGCTGGCCTCAAACCACAATCCTCTAGGTCTCAAGTCTCCTGAGCAGCTAGAACTATAGGCGTGACCCACTGGCGGGCGGGAAGGCTCATGTCGTGGTGAACCATGCAAGTCCTAGGCTTTTGGGGCAGCTCTGCCTCAACTGTCTGTGAAGCCAAGGGCAAGCCTCCGCCCTTCCACCTAGACCGGTGTAATGGGAGAAGCGGTCCCTTCAAGTCCCAAATGTCTGCTCCGAGCTGGGGTGTGTGTGGCGGGGGAGGGATAAAAATCTCCCGAGAGCCTCCGGGGGTCCTGAATGACAGGTGGGCGGGGCCCGGGCGTCGGGAGCGCGCCGCTGATCCCGCCTCACCCCCACCCCTTCGCGCAGGCGCCCTGGAGGACCTGGAGCGCGCCCTGGAGCTGAGCGGCGGCCGCGGCCGCGCCGCCCGCCAGGCCTTCGTGCAGCGCGGGCTGCTGGCGCGGCTGCAGGGCCGGGACGAAGATGCCCGCAGGGACTTCGAGCGGGCGGCGCGGCTGGGCAGCCCCTTCGCGCGGCGCCAGCTGGTGCTGCTCAACCCTTACGCCGCGCTGTGCAACCGCATGCTGGCCGACATGATGGGGCAGCTGTGCGGCCCCCGCCACGGACGCTGAGCACGAGGGGGCGGGGGACGGGACGGGAGGGGACCCTGAGCCAATAAAGCTGCGAGGCCTCGCCGCGCGACTGCGTCCTCTGTGTGTCCGCCCTCGCGCCCCACGCACACCGCAGCGCGCACGGCCCCGCCGCGGCAGCCGGACGGGCATCGATTGGTCCTGCCTGGCGCAGACCCCGCCCTGGTCAGGGACTGCGGCGCCCGGCAGACCTGAGCAGTGGCTCCCCGAGGGCGCCAGGTGAGCCGCCGGGACGCTGCGGTGACACCCCCCGCCCGGCACCCATCTCCGCCAGACCCTCCTCCTCGGCCCAAGGCCGTCAGGATTGGAAAAGGGGCCTATGGCGAGGGAGGGGAGAGGGCAGGCGAGGGGCCGGGGTCGGAGGAAGGGCGACCTGTTGGGGGCAGGGGGCGTGTAGACCGACTGCGCGCGCAGCCCGGCGCGGCTGGCGTCCCCGCGGCCGGGGCTGGGAGCGGCGCCGCGCGTGCGGCCGTGCGGGCTGGGTCAGTGCCTTTCAGCTTCGCTGCTCCGGTCCTCGCCGTGGCCTCGGCGGGCCCGTCTACATCCCCGACTCCCGGGAGGGTTGCGAGGCCCGCCCACTCTCCCCGGGCGGCCCCCGGGGCCTGCTCGCCGCAGCCTGGACCCCAGGCCCTGGCCAGCCACCATGCGGCCGCCTGCGGGCCCAGCCACGCTCCCGCGCGCACTGCTGCTCCTGCCAGTCCTTCTGGGCTCAGGTACACCCCTGTTCGTTCCTTGGTTAAGTGCTTGTGGGAGCCAGAGTCCCTTTGGCGCCTTCTGCCCGCGTCTTCCCTCGGGGTACCCACCCACGCCGGGCCCCGAGGGCCAAGCCTCCCCTCCCGCCCCTTCCTAGCCTAGGGTCAGCTGAGAGAACTGAGCTGCCCTGTCTTTTGGCATGCTGCCCTTCTGTAACTGAACCTCATCCTGGTCACAGAGCAGAACCCACCTTCCCCAGCCCTTCCCAGAGACCACCTGCTATGTTCCAGGTTGGGGGGAATTGGCACCCCAAATTGATGGTCAGACCTGGGCAGAGCGGGCACTTCGGGAGAATGAACGCCATGCCTTCACCTGCCGGGTGGCAGGAGGTCCTGGCACGCCTCGATTGGCCTGGTACCTGGACGGACGGCTCCAGGAAGCCACCACCTCAAGACTTCTCAGTGTGGGTGGGGAGGCCTTCTCCGGAGGTACCAGCACCTTTACTGTCACTGCTCAGCGGGCCCAGCATGAGCTCAACTGCTCCCTGCAGGACCCAGGCCGTGGCCGGTCAGCTAATGCCTCCGTCATCCTCAATGTGCAGTGTGAGTACCTCTGGAGCCTCGGCAGCAGGAAGGGGGTGTTCAGCGGGACTTTTTGTTGTTTTTTCAGGTAGGCTCTCACCATTTAGGCCAATTGGCTTCAAGCTCCCAATCCTCCTTTGCCTCAGCCTCTCACAGGCTCAGATTTCAGGCATTGCCAGGATGCCCAACTTGAGCAGGACATTTAGCAAACACTTATGATACCTTACAAAGAGTAACTGTCTTTTCCCTCACACTGACCCTATGAGGGAATTTCCTCTGTGTGTGTGTGGGGGGGGGGGGGGGGTGGCATGCGCAGTATTGGGACTTGAACTCAGGACTTGAGCTCTCCCTTGGCTTTTTGGCTTATACTAGCATTCTGCCATTTGAGCTACACCCCTACTTTTTTCTATTAATTGGAGATGAAGAGTCTCTTGGGTTTGTCTGCCCTGGGCTGGCATTGAACCTCACTGCTCAGATTTTGGTCTCCTGAGTAGCTAAGATTACAGGCATGAGCCGCTGGCTTATATTACAGAGGGGTAAAATGAGCCATAAAGAGGGTAAGCAGTCTGCCCAAGGACGCATGGGATAAGAAGCAAGGCCAGGCTGTGGATCCAGACTCTCCTGGATTTATATTCTTAATCATTGTGAGAAGCCGTCTCGGTAGCAAGCCCAGCCGTCCTGTTCTTTGGTGTTCACTTGTAAAAGGCTCAGGACTCCCTTCTCCCACCCAGTTGGGGAAGAAATGCCCGAGTAGGAGGGCTATGCTGAGAGTGGATTGTTCTCTGCTCTGCCCTAGTTAAGCCGGAGATTGCCCAGGTTGGAGCCAAGTATCAGGAGGCTCAGGACCCAGGCCTCCTGGTTGTCTTGTTTGCTTTGGTGCGTGCCAACCCACCTGCCAATGTCACCTGGATTGACCAAGATGGACCAGTGACTGTCAACACCTCTGACTTCCTGGTGCTGGATGCTCAGAACTACCCCTGGCTCACCAACCACACTGTGCAGCTGCAGCTCCGCAGCCTGCCACACAACCTCTCGGTGGTGGCCACCAATGACGTGGGTGTCACGAGCGCCTCGCTTCCAGCTCCAGGTGAGCAGCACGGGCAGCTGGTCCAGCGAACCCGCGGGTGCACGTGGGGATCACAGCACAGAAACAGAATTTGGTGGCCACTGAGCGGGCTTTGTGAATAAGCTAGCCCAGCTTCCTTGGGCAGGAAGGGCCGGGTTGTCTGTCATCTGTGACACGGAAGGGTTGGGGTCCCATGCATTCGGAGCCTAACTGGCGGGCACCCTGCAGGACTCTGGGCCGCCCGGGTGGAGGTGCCACTGCTGGGCATCGTTGTGGCCGGAGGGCTTGCCCTGGGCACCCTCGTGGGCTTCAGCACCTTGGTGGCCTGCCTGGTCTGCAGGAAAGAAAAGAAAATCAAAGGTAGGGCCAGGCGCTGGGGCCGAGGGTGGCTGGAGGATGGAGGCGGGGTTGGGAGGCAGCAAGGGTGGCAGGCGGAGCTGGGCACACGTCATCTGACCTGTGCGGAGCAGCTGCAGGGGGTGGCTGTGGTAAGGCTATGGGTAGCAGGAGAAAGCACTGGAACCCGTCTCTGATCCTAGAGCGAGGGCTGAGAGACCCCTGTTGCCTGAGGGTCCCAGGTCTGAGAGGGCATATGGGGGGCAGCCCAGCGTGAGCGGGCTCAGTGACTCATTAGCATAATTTCTTTGTCCTTATTAGCATAATGTCTTTGTCCTCAGGTCCTTCCCGGCGCCCATCTCTGATCTCTAGGTAATTCTTCCTGGTGCTGGGTGGAGGGAGGCGTGAGGAAACGTGGGGTTCTGAGAGGTCTGAGGAGGTAGGCCACAGAACATCAAAGCACTATGCCACCCCATAGTGACTCCAACAACCTGAAACTCAACAATGTGCGCCTACCGCGGGAGAATATGTCCCTCCCGTCCAACCTTCAGCTCAACGACCTCACTGCCGATCCCCGAGGTACATGTAGGACCCTGCTCTTTGCCCGTGCTTTATCTTCAGAAGAGCTTCTGAAAAGGCTGTGGAACTTAGGAGGAAGGGAGGAAGGGACTGGGCGTCCTTGGGCACAGCCCTCATCCTGGGTATATCTCCATTCCCCTTCCCCCGCCCAACACACACGGTCACCCAGCAGGGAAACCAGTAGAACAACCAATGGCTCGGAACAGCAGCCGGCCAGAGCTTCTGGAAGCTGAGACTGGGGGCCTTCTCACCAGCCGAGGTACTGGGGAGGAAGGGGCCCCTTGCCTGTCTGCCCCGCCATATGTAGTGAAAGCAGCCTGAGGCTAGGGGACAGGCCCTTCAAAGTGAGCCTTCTGGGGAACTTTGACCCCGCAGGCTTCATCCGCCTGCCCATGCTGGGCTACATCTACCGAGTGTCCAGCGTGAGCAGCGATGAGATCTGGCTGTGAGCTGCGTGGGGGAGAGGGGAGCGCTGCCCCTGGGCACCCCCAGCCACCCCCTGCCCCGCTGGGTTGCCAGCACGAAGAGGCCCGTGCTGCTGCTGCCTGCTGGCACTCCCGCAAGGAGTCCCCCGGGAGCTGTGTGTGACATTGCAGTTGCGCTGGGATCAGATGCACGAGGCAGGACTGCCAACCAGAACTCGGTCCTTTGCGCTTCCTGGTGCCTAGGCCCAGGCAGTGGACGCTGGCCAGGTGAGTTTCGGTGTCACCTGTATGGTGTAGGCTGCTAGGTGCCCACACGGACTCCTCGGCACCTGTGCAGGAGGCCCGGAGGCTGCCTGCCGGCTTGAGGGACAAAGAGGGCCCTGCATGTCCTTCCGACACTATGTAGCTTTGTTCCCTCAGGGAGAATGTAGTCCCCTACGAGCTGCACAGGAACAGCCTAGGCCCTGGGGCCATTGGCAAGCACAAAGAGCCCCTTTTGCTGCACACCTCTGCCCTTTCCCACCTGGGCCCCACCTCCTCTTGGGCACTGTAGTCTACGCCCTGGGCCTCCTCCTGGTTGGGCTCTGGAAGCCCCCTTGGCCCTGCACCCATGGTGTTGGGGAGGGAGAGAGGTGACTAGTTTGGTGGCATCCAGGGTAGCATGAAGCTATGCATCGTTTTTTCCTGTTAGCACTTTAAGCACATCCCCTAGGGGACGGGGTGCGAGGGCCTGGAGCCCCGTTGGCTTCCCCAAGTTTCCTGTGATTCACTGTGTCGCGAGTTCTCAGGATTGATGGTTTCCCTCTCAGCATGTCTCCCTCCCACGGACCCCAGCCCCACATCAGCCGGAAGCCCCCGTCCTGCACCATCGTGTTCTTTAGGGGTTGGTTGTAAGCAGGGACAGAGGGACATGGAGAAAAAGGGAGACCAGATACCCCCAAATGACCTCAGAATGCTTTAAGAAGCAACATGGAAGTGCTTGAATAACAGAGTGCAGAGTATATTTTTCCCTTGTTGCTCTCTTGTTTTGTAATTGTTCTCACATTATTGCCCAGGACAGTGCTGAGCACAGTAAACTCAAACATGAAGATGATGTCTCTGCTTCATTTTTTCAAATACATTTTTAAATTTATCCTTTTTAAAGTCAGTGTTTGTAAGGAACGCCTCCTCTCTCGGTATGTGTTCCGTGTGTAGAGTAGGCTGACAGTGTAGCACGTTAGCATCATCTCTGCGCCTCTCGGCTCCCTTGTGCCTTTGGGATCCTCCGGCATCTCTGTAGCCAGTTTTCCACGTTGAACAGCCTTTGTGAGACACAACTAGCATGGCTGCAGGCTTCCTGAAGGGAGCATAGCTGATGCACCCCAAAATATTCCTTGAATTTGTCCACGTATTCCAAGCCACTGTCATCTCCCACTTGGATTACTGCAATAGCCAGGCTCCTGGGGCCACAACAGACAGGGCTGCCGCTGGCAGGTGGGTGGCTGTGAGCAAGCAGAGAGAGCCCTCCCATCCTGGCCAAAGTAAATTTCAGGAGAGAAGTGGTTCTTTTAAACAGAAAGCCATCAGTTCCCCAGCTGGATGGCCCCTGAACCAGCTCAGTTCTGATACTGCGAGGTAGCTCTCAGACTGTTTCCCTTGCTCTGACTTCAGATGCTAGGTCCAGGTTGTTTAATCTGCGTTCTGATCCACCAGAAATTGATGGAGTTCCCATCACCCCTCCTTGAGTTTCACTCATTAGTGTGAGCGGCTGACAGCCCTGAGCGCCACTGCTGGCTTATGGCAAAGGACATTACAAAGGACAGGGATGCATGGGGTGCGAGCATGAGATGTGAAGGGAGGGATGAGTGCGCGAGGGGAAACGGCAAGCCTCCCGTCCTCTCTAGGCCTGCCATCTTTTAGGAAGCTCCTAGAAAGAGCTTCCGCATATCTAACTATTCTGGAAGCTCTAGGAATCCTGTTCTTATTTTTGGAGACTTGGAGACAGGGTCTCACTACGTAACCCAGGCTAGACTCCATGATTCTACTGCTTCAGCCTTCCAGGTGTTGGATTATAGGTACGCCTTGTCATGACTATCTCTGAGGCCTTTTGAGGTACAAAGCCCCTCAACATTATTGTAGTCGCTTAGGAAAGTAACGGGTCAGAAACTAGATGAAAACCAACAACATGCCATCACAACCCCGCAGAGCATTTTTATTTGTAAAACAGTTGCTAACAAACTTCAGGAGTGAAACAAAATAACTATATCCCTAAGAAAGCATCTTTCCTTCTGACCCATGCTCTGCGGGTCTCAGCAATCTGGTCCTTGCTCTGACGGAGGAATGGGTGAGCAACTCCTGGGGGAAGGCAGTCGGAGACAGGCGGAGTCAGTTAGCAGTCAGAAACGTTTGTGCTCTGAGAAAGGAAGAGGTACTGCCGGGCCCAGGTGCGGAACAGCAGGCGCCAGGAGACTGACAAGGATCTCTCTGCCCCTGCTTGAAGCTGAGCCCGGGAAGGCTTAGCTGAGGGTTAGCGTCTCTACATCTCCAGCTTGGGAGGTGGAGTTGGATGGAGGGGTGAATACTTTCTTGCCTTCAGCCAGAGCTTTAAAATGCTGTGAGAAGGGGAGAGGGAACAGATAGCTCTAGGATAAATTCCAGTTGCCACGTTCTACTTGCTACATTTACTACCTCTTTATAAACCTGTGGAGCCACACGCCGATGGCTTACACCTATCATCCTAGCTATTCAAGCTGAGGTCTGAGAATTGTAGTTCAAAGCAGAAAGATCTGTGAGACTCTTATCTCCAATTAGCCAGTCAACCAGAAGTAGAGTTGTGGCTCAAGCGGTAGAGTGCCAGCCTTCATCAAAAAACCCAGGTGGCTCACGCCTATAATCCTCCCTCCCTACTCAGAAGGCTAAAATCTGAGGACCATGGTTCGAAGCCAGCCAGGGCAGAAAAGTTACCATGAGACTCTTTTTTTTTTTTTTTTTTTTTGGGGTCCGGTTGTGGGGCCTGAACTCTGGACCTGGGCGCTGTCCCTCAGCTCTTCAGCTCAAGGCTAGTGCTCTACCACTGGAGCCACAGCGCCACTTCCGGCTTTTTTCTTTTTGCTTATGTGGTGCTGAGGAATCGAACCCAGGGCCTCGAGCATGCAAGGCAAGTGCTCTACCACTGAGCCACCTTCCTAGCCCATACCATGAGACTCTTATCTCCAATTAACTACTCAAAAACTGGAAGTGGAAGTGGAGCTATGGTTCAAAGTAGTAGATCTGAGCAAACGAGCTCAGGGACAGCACCCAGACACTGAGTTCAAGCCCCATGACTGATCCTCCTCGCCCCCGCATAAAAGCACAAGAACCAGGCCCTGAGTTCAAGCCTCACTAGTGGCACCAAAAAATATACTTTATGGCCAGGTGCAGGTGGCTCACGATGCCTGTAATCCTAGCTATTCAGGAGGCTGAGGTCTGAGGATCGTGGTTCAAAGCCAGCCTGGGCAAGAAAGTCTATGAGACTCTTATCTCCAATTAACCACCAGAAAACCAGAAGTGGCACTGTGACTCAAGTGGTACAGCATTAGCCTTGAGCTGAAGAGCTCAGGGACAGTGCCCAGGCCCAGAGATCAAGACTCACAACTGACCCCCCCCCCCCAAAAAAAAAAAAAGAACACACTTTCTGATTCAGTTTTTTTCCCCAGTTCTGCTTCCAAACTAGAAATATATACTTTGCCTCACCCCCTTTAAAGAAGAGCAACCCCCTTCGTTCCTGCTTCCATTCACAAAGCCACCTTGAGAGCTCCCCTCAGTGAGCGCTGCCAGGGCACGGCTGCCTCCTGTGCTTGCTCAGCCATGGGGCGGGCACGGCCGCCCAGGCAGGGACATCCTCCATTGGCAGGACGCCATCCCAGAGGTCCAGGACCACACAGTGTGGTGACTCGAGCCACAGTAAAAGTCAGCCCCTGCTCTTATCTTACCTGGGAATTCTTGAATTCTGAGTACAGGGAAAACAGCAGGTGCAGTGACTGAATCCGACTCTTGTAAACAGGGATGTCTAGGATGGCTGCAATGAAGAACAACTTCCAGAAACAGAACCACACAAGTTCTGGGTCTGCTCAAGCTAGCCAGTCGCCTCCCAAATGGGATGTGTTCCTAGGACTTGAGGGTCAAACATCACCAGCAACTAGTCGCGTAAGCTTGGATTCCACCCTCAGCACAGCAGGGGCCCCCGGTGCAGGGGCTAGGTGCAGACACTACAGGAGGGATGCAGCTATCCCAAGGCAGGGCGGGGCGGAGATGCTCACCACAGATCATGTCTATGTACTCAGCCAGGCTGCAGTCGATCTCAGCTGTGGGCAGGCTCACCTGGAAGGGCGTGGGATGCCACTGTCAAAAGGCTCAAGTCTCAGTGGGCCCAGCACCACTCTCTGAAAGAAGAGCGCTCCTAGCAGTAAGATGCACTTTGGTTGAATTGAATTTCCCCTCAAATTCCCCAACTGTTAAGTACTCCAGGATACCTCTGTACTTAAGAGATAGCATCTTTATAGACACAGCTAAGTGGAAATGAGGTCATTAAGGTGGGCCCCTAATTCCAGGATCTTGGCAAGAGTTGAGAATAGACAGGTGACTTCCGAGAAGACACGAGAAGATGGCAGAGAGGGCCCAGAAGAAAGCAGCCCTGCAGACCTGATCTTGGACTTCTTACTGTACTCAGACTGGGAGAAAACAAATTCTGGCTTTTAAGCTACAGAGTCTGTGGTACTTTGTTACAGCAGTGCTAGCAAACGAGTAGATGCTCTCATTTCAGTAAGACATAAGTCATACTACCACAGTAGTGGATGCTCTATCAGGACCAAAAGGCTTCCAAGGTAAAATGCACTACGATGCTGTCTCTCAGTGTGTATTCTGAAGGAGAAATCTAGACTATGTCCAGGCACTGAGTGACCTGACGGTGTAATGCCTCAAGGCCCTGGGACACCATAGGAACAGAGAAAATGGATTCAGCAACTCACTCAGATGAGAGGCTTTGAATTGAAACAAGTTATAATGGTTTTCTCCTTTTTAACAACAAAGAAACAAATTTGCTTTTTCCAATTTAACAATATAACATTGCCATTTCTTCCCATGAGAGCAAAATGATACTAGATTTGATGTTATTACAAATATTTGACTGAATGGATTATCCAATCCCTTAATCCAGGGCTAGGTACAGATCAGTGATAACACATACACCTAGCATACATGAGGCCCTAGGTCCCATTCCTTGTACCACTAAAAAGACGACAAAGAAAGGAGAAATAATAATTAGGGTAATTATGGGATAAATACCTCCTGTGGAGAGGACATCTAACATGAGAGCTCAGGCAGTGGATATATTTACCAAAGATACTTAGAATATTCATGATAGCACTATTGGAAAGTACTAAACTGCATCATCAAATGGATGAGCTCATACGCATGTGTATTAAATGATGGAATATCCACGTGTGGTGGCTCATACCTATAATGTCAAAATACAGGAGGCTGAGGCAGGAGGATCATGAATTTAAGGCCAGCCTGAGTTATAACAATACCATGTCTCAAAAAAACAAACAAACAAAAAAAACAAGCTGGGGGCCAGTGGCTCAATCAGCTTGTAATCCTAGCTACTCAGGAGTCTGAGATCTGGTAGATCACAGTGCAAAGCTAGCATGGGCCAAACCATCCATAAGACTCCATCTCCAAAATAACTAACAGTCAGAATGGAGGCACGTATCAAGCGATACAGCTCCAGCTATGAGTAAGCAAGCTGAGCAAGCATGAGGGCCCTGCGTTTAAGCCCTGGGACTAAGAAAACAACAGTAGCAATTGCAAGAAAATGGAATGCCATCGATTTCCAAAAACAAATGAACGACTACACAAAATAGGATGAAATTACTAATAATGTTGAGAAAAGAAGACAAAAAGAATAGGTTCAGGGCTGGGAATGTGGCTCAGTGGTAGAGTGCTTGCCTAGCATACACAAAGCCCTAGGTTCAATTCCTCAGCACCAAATAAACAGAAAAAGGTGAAAGTGGTGCTGTGGCTCAAGTGGTAGAGCACAAGCCTTGAGCACAGAGATGCTCAGGGACATTGCCCAGGCCCTAAGTTCAAGCTCCAGGACTGGCACCAAAAAAAAAAAAAAAGTAGGTTCAGATTTAGAGGAAGTACAACAATAAGCAATCACAGAAATTGGAACAGTGGTTTACCCAGGAGGAGGGCTCAGCATGCTGGGAATGTTGTTTGCTGATTGCGCTTGCTGCTTACACAAGTGTATCAACTGGCAAAAATGAATCATTGCTTGAGGTACCTCTACATTGCAATCTGACCATGGATTACACACCAGTTTCAAGGTCCAGATGATACAGGAAAACTCAATGTAAGGAAGAGAAACCCAGGCCCTGGACTGTGGAATGAATGGCACAAGTTTCTTACCTCCTGCCACTTTCCACTCACCTTGCCCAAAAGTTCTTCAAAGTCTGGGGACCACTCCTGCATCAGGGTGTCAATGTCAGGCATAGGCCTGAGGTAAAGAGATAAATGTGAGCATTGACGTCAGCACCTCTGGCTTGGGATATTCTAGGACCCAGAGAGGTCTTCAATCACCCGCATTAGGACTCCGGGAGAACCTAGACTGGGCAAAACTCATTTCCTTGGAGCCTGGACTTTGGAGGAGCTGGCTCAGGCGTGCTGCCAGAGAAATTTCAATCTTTATATCTGCAATTGTGCCAGCAGTTGCCAACTTTTCAATTTCTAAAAAGTACAGTGAAAAAGTACTGTTTTTTTAAAGACCTCAAGTTGATCAAATTTGCCTCCATTCTTGGCCTTCTCCTCAAGAGCGATGGCTCATGGTGGTGAAGGTGGAGGATGTGGCATCTTTGTTGGGCATGGTGGTGCAAGTATGTAATCCTAGCATCCAGGAGGCAGAGGTGGGAGATCAAGAGCTCAAGGCCAGCCTGAGCTATACAGAAAGATCCTTTCTTAAAGAAAAAGAACGCATTAACTCTCACCGGGTGTAGTGCACTGTTGCTGGGGGCTTGGAACGGTGTAGCTCGGAGATGCTTTCAATCCAGGTGTCGATGGCTTTGGGATTCTTTTCCGCATTTTCCAAGCTCTTTACTTTCATATGTTGCTGGAAGAATAAGAACAGTGGCTGACAGCACTGAAACAGCGCTCATTCTTTACAGAGCGGCCCATCAGATCTGCTGCTGCAGAGCCAGTGAGGGAGCTGATGGCCAGGGCAGCCTGAGCAACCTGAGGCCAATCGTAGGAACCGTTAAGAGCATGGGGTAGTGGGCTGCTTCCAGGGTGGTGCTACTAGAAGGTGGTGGAACATTTAAGAGGTGGAAGGCTACAAAAAAGAGATAGGGCCTTGACTGGGAGGTCTTTAGGACACTGGGGGTATGCCCCAGGGAGACTGCAGGGCCCACTATCTTTCCTTTTACTTCTGGCCATGAGGTGCATGTTTTTTCTCTATCATGCACTTCTACCACAGACCTAACACAAGGGACTGAGTCCCGCAAATCAGAGCCAAAACCAATCTTTTCTCTTCATAAACCGATCACTCAGCCGTTGGTTACAGTGACAGACCACTGACTGACCCAGAAATCCTGACGGGACTGCTTGGAGCCATGGGAAGGGAACAGGCCAACAGGGCAGGATGCAAATGCCAATGTAAAACGCCATTTCACAACTACAAGAATAACTAGGAATAAAGTGTTTCTGAGGACATGGGCAAGTTGAGATGAATTTCCATCAGTGGCGGGATGTGAAATGGTACTGCCACTGTGCACAGCTTGGCAGCTCCTCAGAACGTTCAGTTACCACACGGCCCTGCACTCCCACCCGTGTGTGCATCCAGAGAACTAACAGTATCTTCCCGTGCAAACACGTGCATGTCACTAGTCATAGCATTAAAAGTGGAAACACCCGACAAATGGACAAACAAAATGTGGTATATCCACATTAAAAAAAAATAGGAATGGGTACCAGAGTTTAGGAGAAGGGGAGAATAAGTACAGAACTTTTTGGAGTGAAGAAAATGTTTTAAAATTAGAAAATGACAAAGTGCTGGGAACAGAACATGCACAGGGCTGTGGATTCGATCCCAAGCATGACACACGCAGAAAAATAATAGTGACAATGTCATATACTTCCATACTGAAAATAAGTGGATGGTCCCAATTTAAAAGGGTGACTCTAGGAAGTGGCGCTGTGGCTAAAGTGGTAGAGCGCTTGAGCTGAAGAGCGAAGGGACAGTGCCCAGGTCCACAGTTCAAAGCCCCACTACTGACAAAATAAATAAATAAAAATTTAAAAAAAAAATTTAAAAGGGTGACTCTAGCAATGGAGGTATGGCTCCATGGTGGTATACCAGTCTCTCAAACTCAGTACTACCCCCCCAAAAAGCTTTTTAAGTAAAAAGGATGGATCTTTATACTGTTTTGTAGAATGGAAACTTCTTTGTACAACTAAAGATAATAATAATTAAAAAAAGGATGGATCTTATGGTATGGAAATTAAATGTCAATAAAGCTGTCCTGGAACAGTTGGTCTGGCAGCAGTCAGCTATACAAATGTCAGTCAGGCTTGGGCTCTTGGCCGGCTTGCTGCAGCTGGCCAGTCTTACTATGATATTGTGCTGCTTAGAATTCTCTGTTAACCAGAGCGACAGCACCGTAGGGTCCGACTGCTTCATAGATGGCTCATCCAGTACCAACAGGCCAAGGTTGTCAGGCTTTCCATCCGGGCGTGGAACCTGTAGGAAAAAGGCAAAAGTAGAGAACAAATGGGAGGTTGTAACAAAGCCACACCTGCTGTTTCCAGAAGTCAGAAGGGAAGTCTTCTGGTTCATCGTTATTTCTAGTATTAAATGAGAGCATGCTTAGCCAGGTGCCAATGGCTCATGCCTGTAATCCTAGCTATTCAGGACGTTGAGGTCTGAGAGGACTGTGGTTCAGAGCCAGCCTGGGGAGAAAAGTCTGTGAGATTCTTATTGCCAGTTAACAAAAAGTCAAAATCAAAAACAAAAACACAAAACAAGAGTAGCTCATGTGGGAGAGCACCTAGCTTTGCGTGAAAATGCTAAGGGACAGCACCCAAGCCGAGCTCAACCCCTGGTACTGGCATACATGCACAAAAAAAAAAAAAAAAAAACTCCAATGACATTTATTTATGAAATTTATTAAGACAGCCACTACTAGTGAGTTAGCAGAATTGTTAGAAGGGTCATTTTTAATTTTTTTAAAAAAAGAAGGATCATTTGTCAAGATGCTCTGTCTGTACCTTTAAGAATGCATCAATATCTCCAACAGCTGGGATAAAATCAGGAATGAAAGGTTTCAGTTTGTGGTCCAGGTCGATCAACTGAGGCGTGTACCTGGAAGACAGTGCCAAAGGAGGCGGGAGGCTGTCAGAGAAGCTGCTCCACTACCCAGGCTACAGCAAAAGCCTGGCCTTGTCCCCGAGTGGAGAGGAAAGCCGGGCAAGGCCAGGCAGTGGCGCTCAGTACAAGGTCCTTGTTCTCACCTACTGATGTACTGGAAGAGTTCCTTAATCTCAGCAGAAACAGGCAAATGCTCATAATCTGCAGGATCATAAGCCCTGGGGAAAGGAACATACAGAATGGTTAAGGGGGCCAGAGCAGAGCCTTGGGTTGGTCAGGAAGCTGGCGCCTAAAGCTAGAGCCTGCCCCTCCCACACCTGTTTTCCTGGTGGCTTCCCAGTAACTTTACAGCCCACTATAGTTAGTTCTCAATCACATCTGATCTAGAAGGGCAAAGCTGCAGAAAATTAAAAATGTGAACCAGGAGCCGGCGGCTTATGCCTGTAATCCTAGCTACTCAGGAGGCTGAGATCTGAGAACTGCAATTCAAAGCCAGCCTGGACAGGAAAATCCATGAGATTTTTCTTTTTTTTTTTTGTCGGTTGTGGGGCCTGAACTCTGGGCCTAGCCGCTGTCCCTGAGCTCTTCAGCTCAAGGCTAGCGCTCTACCACTTGAGCCACAGAGTTACTTCTGGCTTTTTCAGCCTATGTGGTGCTGAGGAATCAAACCCAGGGCCTCATTCATGCAAGGCAAGCACTACCACTGAGCCACCTTCCCAGCCCAAATCCATGAGATTCTTATTCCCAATTAACCACCAGAAAACCAGAAGTGGTCCTGTGGCTCAAATGGTAGAACATTTGCCTTGAGCTGAGGAGCTAAGGGACAGCACCCAGGCCTATAAAGTTCAAGCCCCATGACCGACAAAAAAAGAAAAATCAAGGGCTGGATGTATAGATCAGTGGTAGTGTTTTCCTAATGACACCCAAGGCTCTGGATTTAATATCTGGCACTAAAATAACTAAATATACTAATTATACACAGTGAAAAGTCTTATTTGTCTCACACTCCATCCCCTTGCCACTAAATTCTCCCAAAGGTAACCAGGCAATCTGTCTGATTTTGCAAGACCCTTCTAGAGACACATACATCATCTGCTGCACACACACCAGGAACACTAAACTGCTTCAACACTCAACAGTACCTCTTGTAAACACTGTAGAAAGCCATTATGTATGAAATTTATAATGGCTGCACAGATTTCTACTCATGGGCTATCCCGTTGTATATTTAGCTAGTAGTTCTATTTCCTTTTCTTCCTTCCTATCTCTCTCTTTTCCTTCTTTCAGCTAGTTCTTCTCTTTCTTTGCTTAGATATAGGGTTCTTACTATGTTGTCAAGACAGCCTTGAACGCCTGTGCTTGAGAGATTCTCCTGCCTCAGTCTTCCCAGCAGCTGGGAGCATAGGCCCAAACCATCACACTGGGCTAGCGGGCTAGCAAATGTTCATTAGAATCCAGGGCCTCACAAATACTAGGCAAGTGTGCTACCACTGAGCTACATCTCCAGACCTAGTAACTGTATGTTTGGTTTTCAGAGTTTTCTTTTGGTCAGTCGTGGGGTGCTTTCCTGAGCTTTTTCTTGCTGAAGGTTAGCACGCTACAACTCTGAGCCACATTGACGCTTTAGGTTTTCTGGTCTTTCATTGGAGTTAAAAGAGTCTCATGGGCTTTCCTGTCCCAGCTGGCTTTGAACCAGGATCCTCAGATCTCAACCTCTTGAGTAGCTAGGACTATAGGTATGTGCCACTGGTGCCTAGCTTAGTAGTAATGGTGTGTTAAATGCAGGGTTTTTAGAATGTTTTGATTAGGGTCTGTAGGGATGGATCATGACTGATTTGGCATGAGAGCTGAACAGAATGACATTTTTCACTTTGGTATCATCCAGCCCACTGTGGTGGAAGATAGGGTCTTCCTCCTTGGCATGGGGTCCCTCCTACCCTTCCAGAGGCGTTATATGCTCTTCATCATCATCATCTTCATCAGAATCTGTTTCTGATGAGTCATCTTCATCATCATCATCATCCTCATTTTCACTGAAGCCCCGCTGAGGTGTCAGCTGTGAGACCTTCTTCTTCTCCTGGGATAGGGCAGGGCAGGATGGGCAGAGAAAGGTTTGTAGACTGGGGACGTAAAGTACTCTGCCAGCGTTGCAGTGTTCTACCCAGAACACCACCCCCCTCCCTGAGACACCTGGCACCTAACCACCAGAAGGCAAGCCTTCCACTCTGCTCAGCTGCACACTGGACCCCACTTTCTGAAACTATATCCCTCTACCAGAGGCTGTGTGTAAATTCTACCCAATTTGTACCTATTGCTAAGGAGATTCTAGAGACTCTGTGAACATTATCTGGACAGCTTCAACGCTTAAAACTAAAGGACTTGCTGAGAAAAGGATGGTCACTTTCCTTTGGGAGGAAATGGAAGAAGGTAAAGTGAGGCAGACAAACTTTAGAGTTTGTGAGATCTTAGGACTCACATATGGAAATCTAGTATTTGATTTGCTGAGTAAACAGCTGGAAAATACCAAACACAGAAGGAACAAAATCAGCCCTGAGCCTGAATTCTGACTCCAGCTCTGTGACTAGGGCTTTCTCTCCTCTTTTGTTGAGTGATATTTCTCTCAGTGGAGTATCGTACCTAACTGTATTTCCCTTCCCTTCTCCCATGAGGTAAATGTAACAAATACAACATTCTAGCTCAAGATGAGGGCTCCCTGTGTTCTTGGCATGATAACCTACCTTTCTGAGCTTCTGGCTGTCTCTGTACCATCCCACCCTGTCAAGTCCATGAGAAGGGATCTGGTGGCACTTGGGACTTGCAGAGGCAGTTGGGATGGGGTCCATGTCTTTAACTCTGTGGCCTGGAGCCTGTGGCATGCCCTCCCTTAGGACCTGAAGGATGACCAATTGGCCCCCTTTAAAAGTAGGTTTTGAAAGCTTGCTTTCCAAATGTTCTATGACTTATGTCAGTCCTAGGTCTTTAAAGTATTACTATGGCTTCCTACGTTGTTTTCAACATCCCTTCCTTGAGGTGTCAAAGCTCCTGGGTTTTTTGTTTTTTCAGTCATGGGGCCTGAATTCAGGCCTGGGCGCTGTCCTCCAGCTCTTCAGCTCAAGGAGTGCACTCTACCACTTGAGCCACAGCGCCACTTTTGGCTTTTTCTGCTTATGTGGTGCTGAGGAATCAAACCCAGGGCCTCATGTATGCGAGGCAAGCACTCTACCCCTGAGCCACCTTCCCAGCCCTGTTTGTTTTTTAGTTTGTTTTGTTTTGGGAACATAACCCAGTTTGAATACAGGGCCTCATGGCACCAAGGAACCGCTCTACCGCACTCACGTTCTGAAAGGACACTGAGGTGTAAGTGGTGGGTCATGTCTAAGGCTGCGCATAAACGGTTGTGAGGCAGCGTGCATGTGAGATCCCACCTGGTTCAAGGTTGAGGCATCATTCCAGCTTCCTGCTAGAAACAGGGCATTCCTTAGGTTCACATAAGAACAACAAAGGGGATTGGGGTTGTTTTGTACTACTAGTAGGGCTTAAACTAAGCTTTCCTTTAGCTGTTTTGGTCAAAGGCTAGCACTCTACCATTATTAGCCACAGTTCCATTTCTGGCTATTTTGCTCATTAGTTAGAGACAAGAGTCTCTCACACTTTCCTGTTGGGGCTGGTTTCAAACTATAATCCTCAGATCTCAGCCTCCTGAATAGTTAGGGTGAGCCAGCAGTGCCTGACACTGTATGTCTTAAGATTTCAAAAATTGCTGGGTGCCACTTATAACCTTAGCTAAAATCTGAGGATCCAGGTTCAAAGCCAGCCCAGGAAGAAAAGGCCCCATGAGATTCTTATGTCTAATTTACCAATCAAAAACTGGAAGTGGCACTGTGGCTCAAGTGGTAGAGCACAGCCTTGGGAACAAAGAGGCTCAGAGACAGCGGCCAGGTCCTAAGTTCAAGCCTCACAAAGGAGGTGGGGGGTGGGGGATGATGAGGGTGGAGGGGTGTGGAGGTGGGGGTGGGGGCCCGCAGCAGGCACCAGTGGCTCATGCCTCTAATCCTAGCTACTCAGGAAGCTGAGATCTGAGGATCATGGTTCAAAACCAGCCCAGGCAGGAAAGTCCATGAGACTCTTATCTCCAATTCACCAAGAGAAAACCAGAAGTGGTGTTGTGGCTCAAATGATAGAGTACTAGCCTTGAGCTGAAGAGTTCAGGGCAGCACATAGGCCCAGAGTTCAAGACCCATGACAAAAAAAAAAAAAAAAGGGAGAGGCAGGCTAGGAAGGTAGATCAGTGGTAGAGTGCTCGCCTTGCATGCATGAGGCCCTGGGTTTCAATTATTCAGCACCATATAAGGAGAAAAAGCCAGATGTAACTCTGTGGCTCAAGTGGCAGAGCACTAGCCTTGGGCTGAAGAGCTGAGGGACAGTGCCCAGGCCCAGAGTTCAGGCCCTATGACTGGCACACACAAAAAAAGTTTTCCAGCTATCTCTTATAATCAGGAAAAGTATGAAACACTACCCTGCTTCAGATAAAACTCCTTACCAAAAAATCAGCTATAACATGAGGCTTGGGTCAAGGATGTGGCTTGGTGGTATGGCACTTACCTAGCACATGTGAGGCCCTAGGTTTGATCCCAGCAACACACACACACACACACACACACACGCACACGCACAGGCACACGCACAGAAGTAAGGTTTATTCTGAAGAAGAGTCAACATCTTAGACCCTGTACTCCTATTTGTCTTCCATGAGCTCAAAGGTAGCCAACCACTGAAGAGTGATCAGGAAAAGATTCCTGCGGCTCTGGTGTCATTTCCAGCTCACTCCTGCACACCCAGAGCAGAAATTCTCTGAGAAGCTGTGGGTTATACCGACCTTGTTATTTTCCTCTTCATACTCATCACTGCTGTTATCAGCCATGGTGGTGTTAGGAGGATGGGCAGAGTGAGGAAACCCTTCAGAGAAAAGTGTTCCATTTAGGTTCAATTATTTCTAAAGGTTAGTATTGTTAGTTTATTACATGTTGTGCTTTCATCATTTCATAAACCAGAGTCTCTAAGAGTCTCTAAGTCTCTCTCCTGTGTTTGCATCTTATCTTACCTCTATTCTGGACTTCATCATCACAGTCCAAACCAAGTTCACCTCAGCTCAGCTATTCCCACCATCTTGCCACCTACTACGCAACTTCACCTTTGTGCCTCTCACCCCCTCCTCCTCCTAACAGCAACACTGCCTCCAAAGCTCTACTTCTGAAGTTGTGGTGGCTCATCTCTGTAATCCTAGCTACTTGGAAGGCTGAGATCTGAGGATCAAGGCTGAAAGCCAGGCAAGACAGGAAAATCTGTGAGACTCTTATCAACAACTAGCAAATAAAAGCCAGAAGTAGAGTGTGCCTCAAGTGGTAGAACACTAGACTTGATCAAAAAAGCCAAATAAGAGTAAGTGGCGGGATGAGAATGTGGCTTAGTGGTTGAGTGCTTGCCCAGCATTCCTGAGGCCCTGGGTTCAATTCCTCAGTACCACATAAACAAATAAAGCCAGAAGTGGTGCTGTGCCTCAAGGGGTAGAGTGCTAACTTTGAGCAAAAGAAGTTCAGGGAGAGTGCCCAGGCACTGAGTTCAAGCCCCAGGACTGGCAAAAAAAAAAAAAAGCCAGGTGCCTAACAGGTGGCTCACACCTGTAATCCTAGCTACTCAGGAGGCTGAGATCTGAGGATCGGTTCAAAGCCTGCCCAGGCAGGAAAAGTCCATGAGACACTCATCTCCAATTAACTACCAGAAAACTGGAAGTAGAGCAATAGTTCAAAGTTGTAGAGCACTAACCTTGAGCAAAAGAATTCAGGGATAGCACCCAGACCCTAAGTTCAAGTCCTACGACTGAAAAAAAAAAATCTTCCTCATCACCATTTTCCATAACAGCAAACATTTTGCCTTCATCAATGTACAAATACATTTGCATTTCTCCTATACACTAAGATAACAGGAACAATCTGTCTTTGTGTATACCTATTCCCAGACATAAGGCGGGCATGGTACATATATACGAGGCATTCAAAAGTGTTATTCAATAAATGAATGGTGTCAAGTCCTTTAACAATATTCTGTTAAGTATCTTCAAAGTTGAGCAAATGAGTTTGGATGAGAAAAAACAAAACCAGCGACCCCTGTAAACTGAGCAGTCAGTAATAAATTTAAAATATTATAGAGTTGTGCTGAAGGAAGAGTCTACAATCTGCTAAACTGTAATTTCTCTCTCCTTAACTAGTTTGAAAACTAAGCCAGATGTCTTGGCACTAGAGTGGACCCTAGTATTTTAAGGGTAAGGCAGGATGATAGTGAGTTCAAGATCTCCACCTAGACTACACAGTGAGACACTGATTCAGAAAATCCAGGGGATTGTGATTAAAAACCACAAAAGTCCACAAGACTCTAATTCAAAAGCAACCAGCAAAAAGCCATAGTGGAGGAATGATTCAAATGGTACAGCACCAACTCTAAGCAAGCAAAGACCTGAAGCCTTGAGTTCAAACACAGTTACTTGCTAAAAAAGATGGGAGGGGGGAGGAGAGGGAATTGTAAGTGCTTGACTCTCTCTCATCTAAGCACTTGACAACTGACTTTGAAAGTCAACATCAGCTATTATGAACTCAGAACCTGTTGCATATAAACATGAATCCATCTTTGTTTTAAGAGCAATTTCCCTTCTTCCCTCTTCATTCTTCTTACCTTGGTTTCCTGAGGTTGGAGTACAACTACTTGCAACCTCTTCGGAATCCTTAATCTCTAGACGTTCATCATACGTCTGGTTCTCAACAATCTTGGTCTGAACAAAAGAAAACATGATTACACAGCTCCCATCATGGGACATAAACATTAAGCATCTCCAAGGAGATACAAACCAGCAGAGGCTCCTCTTCCTTACCCAAGGCACCGGTTTGCAGGAAACCTTTACCCCATCCAAACTTAAGTCATCCTGACCCTCATTTTAGGAACTGCTGGTAGAGTGGCTGAAATCAGAGAGAATCGTGGAGGAAAACAACAGCCAAACTCTCCAGCAGCTCTCTGAAATCTGTAAGATACACACACACACACACACACACACTGATGGTTTTTCAGGTTGGGTTAGTTTCTCCCAAAGCTACTGGGGTTTATTAGAGAGTGATTAGAGAGTGAAGGGACTGCAGAGGCTCTACAAAAAAGTCCACCTCCGGGGTGTGTGTGTGTGTGTGTGTGTGTCTCTGTGTGTGTGTGTGTGTACACTGAACTCCAGTTTCTCGATCTCAATAATACCAAAAGCATCACTTCTATCTCCACCAGTTTTGCAAGTCTGATCCCACTGAAGAGCAAGTTTCTTGGAGAGTAAGGGGCGCGGGACAGTTGGCGGCGGGCTTGGACAGGCGCTGGGGGCGGGGCGTCGCCATGGAGACGGGAAAGGCGCCGCCAGCGGGCGAAAGAGGAGGGCGCCAGGAAAGGCCCAAGCTTCCTCGGGGCGGGGGAGAGTACAAATTACCTGTAGCCCCTCCGAATCCGTCTCCTCTCTATGGAAAGAGCCCCAGCCTAAGACTGGGGTCTCACTCCAATCTCAGACCAAGCGACTCCAAGGGACTCTCCTAGGAGCAAGCCGACAGCTGCCTGTCGCTAGTCACAAAGTACAGAAAGAAGAGGAGCAATCGCGAGACTCGATTCCCAATCGCGAGTCCTCCTCCCCGTAGCCCCACGTAACGCCTCTTCCAGCTTAGGTTCTCAACGCGCCGGAAGGAGAGAGCAAGGAGCGAGCGAGGTGCGTGCAAGGAGCTTCCGGTAAAGCCTTTGGACGCTCTGGGCAGCCAAGTTGCCTGTCTATGGTTTCAAGAAAAGCTTTTGTGGCGGCATCTAGCGGCCGAAGGTGGAAGAACGGGCTGATGAATTTCTGCCCTTCCATCTGAAACACGGTTTTTCTGATTTATTTTCCCTGGGCATGCAGCTTCCCCTAGATCTGTCTAATCAGGACTTCTATACATTTGCCAGGGAGCATCCCAAACACTTTTTTTTTCTTGTCGGTCGTGGGCTTGGACTTGGCGCCTGGGCGCTGTCCCTGAGCTTTTTCCACTCAAGGCTAGTACTCTACTACTTTGAGCCACAGCTACTCTTCCGTTTTTCTGGTGGTTAATTGGAGATAAGAGTCTCAGGGGCTTTCCTGCCTGGGCTGGTTTTGAACCACTGGCTACTCCTGAGTAGCTAAGATTACAGGTGTGAGCTACCCAGCCAAATAAAGAAAAAAAATGTACATTGTTACAGTTCTGGAGGATGGCAAGCCTAAGAGTATACATGACGATGGCATCTGAGAAGCACTGAGTTACAGAATGACACTTTTTGAAGTCTATGCTCAACGTGTGTGTGTGTGTGTGTGCGCACACGTGTACTAGTACTGGAGTTTTACTCAAGGCCTCAGGCTCTCCTTTGGCTTAAATCTTATTCATGTTCAATTTATTGACATTTTAAGTTCTTAGCATTATCTGTGATAATAGGATTTTATGAATATACATCCCAACATTTAAATTTTGTTGTAGCCATTCTCAGGGTCCTTAATGGCTTTGACTGTGAGTAAAGTTTGTATCATGGCACTATTATTGCCAGCTTGATCTAAATCTCTGCATAAACACATTTGCTTGGCCTTTTTTTTTTTTTTTTAATCAATGTTGGCATTATCATTTGAGCCACACCTCCACTTCTGGTTTTTTGGTAGTTAATTGCAAATAAGAGTCTTGGGGATTTTTTTTCTGCATGGGCTGGCTTTGAACCTTGATCCTCAGATCTCAGCCTTCTGAGTAGCTAGGATTACAGGAGTGAGCCACTGATGCTTGGCTTCTGTCTCTTCTTATTCTTTTTTATTTTGAAATTTTTCTTCTTTATATGATATCCCAAGACCACCTCAGTTAATCAGTGAGGGACTTTTTGTGTGTGTGTGTGAGAATACCATACAGAGGAGTTACAATTACATGGACAAGATAAGGAGTACATTTCTTATCAAGCATTGTTGCCTCCTTTGTTTCCCCTTCCCATCCCTTCCCGTACTCTCCCCCTCCCCTCCCAATCCTCCCCCTCCCCCCTCTCTTCTTTAAACCATGAAAACCTACTACTTCTGAGGCACTCCTTTAAACATGTTCACAAGGATGCATATTCTGCAGTCTTGTTGAATGTCACATTTCCAAAGAATAGCATAAACTGGTCCTTACTGAGCTTCTGAAATTCATATTCATGGCCTTGAAAGCTGCCATGAGGCAATAATTCCAAAGAGGATTTATACTTTTTTAATAAGTAAGAATGAAGATATGAGAGAATAATGAAAGTGGTGATACTGATCAAGATGCATTATAATCACAAATTACCACATTGACTGCAACTACAACTGAGCTTGCTTGATTTGTTTGGCTGATGCTCCATCACGTAAGCCATACCTCTTGACTGGCGTTTTGCTAGTTATTTTGGATAGAGTCTGTTGAACTTTTCTCCCCAGCCTGGTTTTGAACCTTCCTTGATCCTCTTGATCTTAGACTCCTGAGTAGCTAGGATTACAGGTTTGAGGCACCATTCCCAGTCTTCTTTCATTTTTTTTTTTTAAAGAGGAGGATAATTTATTTCATTTCACAGCTTCTAAAATTTCAGTGTTGCCACTTTGGAAAGCAGTATGGAGGTTCCTCAAAAGACTTCACATAGAACTCCCCTATGACCCAGCAATGCCACTTTTGGGCATTTACCCAAATGTCTACAAACAAGACCACACTAAAGCTACCAGCACAACTATGTTTATTGCAGCATTATTTACCATAGCTAAGATATGGAACCAACCCAGATGCCCCTCAGTAGATGAATGGATCAAGAAAATGTGGTATATATACACAATGGAATTCTATGCCTCCATCAGAAAGAATGACATTGCCCCATTTGTTAGGAAATGGAAAAACTTGGAAAAAATTATATTAAGTGAAGTAAGCCAGGCCCAAAGAAACATAGGTCCCATGGTTTCACTTATTTGCAATTTCTAGTATATGTACGAGTCAAGCGGAAAAGGTCAGATAATGTGATGTCAGGAAAATGAACCCTTAGATATGTATCTTAATGTTTTTTTCTTTCATGCATGTGTTTCTAACGCATTGATAAGATTATTTCTTTGTTGCTTTGCATGTCCCTCCCCCACAGTATAACCCCTGCTTTCACTATATTTGATGTCAGTATAACTTGTGGAGGAGATGGGAAAAAACCAGTTGTTTAAGGATACAGGTGGACCTGTTGCAACAATGAGAAGTACAAGTTGTCATGTCCAAAACGAGCTTTACACCGTCGGTGGGGGGGGGGAGAGGGAAGGGGAGGAAGGAGAAGGATTGGGATTGGGGGGGAGGGGGGAGGCTGGGAAGGGATGTGAAGGGTAAACAAAGGAGGAGGCTGCAATGCTTGGTAAGAAATGTACGCATTATCCTGCCCCTCTGTACAGTATGTTCACAAATAAAATTAAACTAAAAAAAAAAAAAAAGATTTCAGTGTTGGGGCTGGGAATGTGGGAATGTGTAAAGAGGTTTGTGATGGAGCATAGCTGCTTATCTAATGGCAACCAGGAAAGGGAAAGAGTCTTTATTACTTTCTATGGCTAAATAATACTTAATTTCATGACTATGTTATATTTCCTTTGTCCATCCATCTGTTGAGAGTTGATTTGTTTGGATTGTTTTCACTTATTAGCTATTACAAATAATGCTGCTATAACCAAACATTTTTGTGTTGGTATATATTTTTAATAATGTTAGATATGTGCCTACCACAGGAATTTTCTGAGTGATCTAGGAACTTTAACTTTTTGAGGAATTGTGGAAGCCTTTTCCAAACTCTTTATGTTTGGAACTCTATCATGAAAGCAGTCACACTATTTTACAATCCTACTAGTGACATATTAGGGTTTCGATTTCTTCACATCCTTGCCAAAATTTATTAGAGCTATCCTAGTGGTGTGAGGTTGTATATCTCACTGTGTTTTTTTTTTTTTTTTTTTGTCGGTCGTGGAGCTTGAACTCTGGGCCTGGGCGCTGTCCCTCAGCTCTTCAGCTCAAGGCTAGCGCTCTACCACTTGAGCTACAGCGCCACTTCCGGTTTTCTAGTGGTTTATTGGAGATAGGAGTCTCAAGGTCTCTCCTGCCCGGGCTGGCTTTGAACCGCGATCCTCAGATCTCAGCCTCCTGAGTAGCTAGGATTACAGGCGTGAGCCACCAGCGCCTGGCTTCACTGTGTTTTGATTTGCATTTTTAATTATTATAAAAGTGATGTACAGCGCTGGGAATGTGGCTTAGTGGTAGAGTGCTTGCCTAACATGCGTGGAACCCTGGCTTCAACTCTTCTGTGGCTCAAGTGGTAGAGCGCTAGGCTTGAGCAAAAGAAGCTCAGGAACAGTGCCCAGGCCTTGAGTTCAAGCCCCAGAACTGGCAGGGGAAAAAAAAGCAAGTGATGTACAGAGGTGATTTGCATTTTCTAAATGACATAGGGATGTTAAACTTTTTTAAGCTAATTAGCCATTTGTAGCTTTTCTTGGGAGAAATGTCTGTTCACATCCTACATCCATTTTTACATTGTGTTCATCTTTATCTAAGAGTTCTTTATATATTCTGGATACTAGTCCCTGATGTGCACAATAGATGTTGTTTTGGTTTTGGGCTTTTTGCATGTTATTTTAATGGCCTCGTGCACTGTAAGAGGCGACACCCAGGACCAAGATCCAGGGAAGGCCGCGGCGGGAGGCTGCAGCGCTCGGGGCCTGCGGGCCCGGGTACCGCGGCGGCGGCGGCGGCGGCGGCGTCCGGGTAGTCCAGCTAACCATCCTGCAGGCCCCGCCCTCCGCCCTTTGACCCGCGCGGCTTCCGGTTGGAGACGTGGCTCCGGGCCGCCATCTTGGCTAGAGGCGAAGCGGCGGCCGCTCCTGTCAGGGGGGCAGCGGGTCCCGAGCGGCCGGTGCTCCCCTTGCTTGGACCTCCCCCCCCCGCCCAAAGCCCTATCCCCAGTGAGCCGGAGCGCGGGCTGCGCCCCACCACCGCCCTCATCATGGTAAGACTCGAACCGGACCCCGAACTCGCGGGCTCCGGGCCTCGCCCGCCGCTTCTCCCCGCCGGGCCCGGCCGAGGCTGGGCCGAGGGGCCCCGCCCCGGGCTCCGGGCGCCGGGGGCCGCCTTCGCTCGGGGCCGGGGAGCCCGGGGGCTGACGTCCGTGCCTGTCGCCGCGCCCCGCGCCCCGCCGCCGGCCCCGGACGCGGCCTGCGCGGGCCCGGGGGGTCGCGGCGCCCGGGGCTCGGCGCTCCGCGGGCCGCGCCGCTCGCGGACGGCCTCCGCCGGGCCCAGCGCTTGCAGTACTGTCATCATCACCATCACCATTGCTGCCCCCGCGTATTGTCCGGGTCCCGGGTGCGTGTGGCGGGCACCGAGGAAATGGGAGCGAGCCCGGTCTTGGGAACACGGCGCGGGGCGGGGGGCGGGGGGTGGGGAGACGGTTGTGTCTTCCAGGAAAACTTGGGGTGCGGGTGAAGTTTGTCCGTGCTTTACGCTCACGGGCCGTCTCGGGAGGGGAACTCGGGGTCCCCCCTGGGACCGCCCGCTTGCCTTGCGAGGCGCGCCCCCCACCCCGATTGTAGAGACGGGGCGCCTCAGTGGTGAGGATGGGGAGCCCACAACTGCTGACGCCGCCCGACGCCGCGCCGTCCGCGGTTGCTGCGTATTCATGAAGTGCCCGCGGCTCCGCCGGCTCCAGCCAGCGAACCACTTATTTTTTTAGTGCACGTTAGGTCCTGCAGTCTTGTCTTGTTTTGTGCCGTGTCCTCCTCCAAGCTTTTGAAGGCTGCTCTTGGTGTTCGTTTTTTGATGGATAATTTTGATATAAAGCCTCTCCTGTGCCTAAGTTCCTTGAGAACTTGGCTAGTCGGGAGATTTTGTGCTTTGGACATACTGAAAGTTTTTTGTTTTTTCCGATTTCTTTTGTGTTTGTTTTTTCAGCCTCAGGTTTATAAACTGCATCGAGCCGGCCTGCCTCAATTCACTAGGAGACTTAGTATTTGGGTAGCGTTTTAAGAAGCTTTCTTCTTGTACTGTGAAACTATTCATAGTGCTTCTTGGGGCTTACAATTTTTAAGTTTATTAATTTATTTATTAGTCCTGGGGCTTGAACTCAGGTCCTGGGCATTGTCCCTGAGCTTTTTCTCAAGGATAGAGCTCTACCACTTGCCATAGCTCCACTTTCAGCTTTCTTAGTGTTTAATTGGTGATAAGAGACTCAGGGACTTTTCCTGCCCTGGCTGGCTTCCAACCATGATCCTTAGAACTCAGCCTCCTTAGTAGCTAGGATTATAGGTGTGAGCCAGGGTTGCCAGGCTACCACTTAGTATTTTAATTCATTGACAATTGAAAGATAGTAAAAGCTGTAGATGGTGAGTGTTTCATCTGTTTTGTTTTCCCTTTTGACATGTGTACGCACTTAAACTTATGTCATATGTTTCTGAATTATTAAGGACATGGCACGTTTCAGATACAGATCATGTGCTCTAGAGAACAGTTTATCTAAATACATTCTGTTCTGTCAAGTGTTAGGACACAGCATTTCTTCTTATGCAGCTGCGGCTTTGGCTTCTTCATCTTCTTCTTCTTCTTCTTTTGCTGGTCCTGGTCCTTGAACTCTGGGCTGTCTGTAAGCTAATCTTTTGCTCAAGACGAGTACTCTACCACTTTTAGCTTTTTCAGTGATTAATTGGAGAGAAGTGATTAATTGGAGAAGTCTCACGGGCTTTCCTGCCAGGCTTGACTTCAAACTAAGATCCTCAGAGCTCAGCCTGAGTAGCTAGGATTACAGGTGTAACCCACCTGTGCCTGGCCCGTGTCCTTTTTTTTTTTTTTTTATTGAGGGGCTGGGAAGGTAGCTCAGTGGTAGAGTGCTTGCCTTGCATGCCTGAGGCCCTGGGTTCGATTCCTCAGCACCACATAAAGAAAAAAGCCGGAAGTGGTGCTGTGGCTCAAGTGGTAGCTTGAGCTGAAGAGCTGAGGGACAGCGCCCAGGCCCAGAGTTCAAGCCCCACGACTGGACCCCCCCAAAAAACACAATAATAATAATCTTTTATTGAGATTAAGTGGTTACATAAATTCACACATTTCACAGTATTATAGGATAGTGATACTTAAAGTCACAAACATTTTTTTTGGGAGGGGGGTCCGGCTGTGGGGCCTGAACTTTGGGCCTGGGCACTGTCCCTCAGCTCAAGGCTAGCGCTCTACTACTTGAGCCACAGCTCCACTTCCGGCTTTTTTCTTTTTTTTTGGTTATGTGGTGCTGAGGAATGGAACCCAGGGCCTCATGCATGCAAGGCAAGCGCTCTACCACTGAGCCACCTTCCCAGCCCTGGCCCATGTCTTTTTATTATATACAAGCTTTTGTTTTTAGACCACAAAAGTAATTGATCTAAACTCTTGTATAAACTTTTCAAGTTTCATATTTTGTATGTGGTTTAGATTCTATTCTGATCTTCCTTATTTGAAACTATATAAATGGTAAGATACAATTCTATCATAATTATAGAATGTAGCCTTGATAGATGGAATTGTGTGGGTGTGGGTGTGGGGGGTGTGTGGGTATGTTTGAGACAGGATCCCATTGTGTAGCCCAGGCTTGTCTCCTATCTCCTAATTTTCCTGCCTTAGACTTCTAAGTGCTAGGATCATTATTATTATTTTTGTTGTTGGTTGTGGGGCTTGAACTCTGGGTATGGGTGCTGTCCCTCAGCTCTTCAGCTCAAGGCTACCACTCTACCACTTGAGCCACAGCACCACTTCTGGTTTTCTGGTGGTTAATTGAAGATAAGAATCTCATAGACTTTGTTGCCTAGGCTGGCTTTGAACCTCAATCCTCAGATCTCAGCCTCCTGAGTAGCTAGGATTACAGAAATGGGCCACCACAACTTCAGAAGCAGAGCCTGGTTTGGGATTATTTTTATACCTATATTTTGTAGGTTTACAGACAAACTTTGTTTTGGTTAGATAATTTGCCTTCTAGCAGCTTAATACCAGTATAAAATATCTTCCAAAGTAATTAATACTTGGGCAGTGGGTATTATTACTGTGAAATTCTCTGATATGTAGACTTTTAGAGTTATGTATGCACATGCACTGGTCCTGGTGGTTGAACTTGGCCGGTTGCACTGTCCTAATGCTTTTATTGTTAATTGAAGATAAGAATCTCACAGATTTTCTTTCCCAATCTGGCTTCAAACCATGATCTTGAGACCTCCACCTCCTGAGTAACTCAGATTACAGGTGTGAGCTACCAGCACCCAATAAATGGTGCAGATTTTCTCTCTCTCTCTCTCTCTCTCTCTCTCTCTCTCTCTCTCTCTCTCTCTCTCTTTCCTTTTCCTTTTTTTTCGTCAGCCATGGGGTTTGAACTTAGGGACTTGGGGCCTGGGCATTGTCCCTGAGCTTTTTTGCTCAAGGCTAATGCTTTACCACTTTGAGTTAAAGCTCCACTTTTCTGATGGTTAATTGGAGATTAAGAGTCTCAGAGCGGGAGCAATGTGGCTTAGTGGTAGAGTGCTTGCCTTGCATGCATGAAGCCCTAGATTCAATTCCTCATTATCACATAAACAAAAAGCCAGAAGTGGTACTGTGGCTCAAGTGGTAGAGTGCTAGCCTTGAGCAAAAGAAGCTCAGAGAAAGTGTCCAGGCCCTGAGTTCAAGTCCCACAACCACCAAATAAATACATAAATAAATCTCGTGGACTGTCCTGCCTGGGCTGCCTGAGAACCACAGTTCTCAGATCTCTTCCCTCCTGAGTAGCTTGGATTACAGGTATGACCCACCAGTGCCAGGCAAGGTAAAGTTTTTTTAACAGTCCTAGAAATCATTTAGATTCTGAGCCCTTGCTTTTTTAAGATTATTGAGGACTTTAAAAGTTCCTTTTGGATCACATGTCTTTTTCCAAAAATTTAAGAGTTTTTTTGTTTTATTTTTTAAAATTTAATGGAAGAGTGACATTGACCAGGAACCAGGATGCACTGTACTCATAACCTGACTTCTGGAATTGAATTCTCTTTGGTACAACTATTCAATAATAATAACTTTAAAAATAATCAAATTTAGCCTGGCGCTTGGGTCTTACACTTGTAAGCCTACTTACTCAGGATGCTAAGATCTGCCGATTGTGGATTACAGTTCAAAGCCAGCCAGGGCTGTTAAGTCCCTGTGAGACTCTTATCTCCAGATAACCACTCAAAAACCATAAGTGGAGCTATAGCTCAAAGTGGTAAAGTGCTAGCCTTGAGCTAAAGAGCTCAGGGACAGTGCCCAAGCCCTGAGTTCAAGCCCCACAACTGACAAAAAATAAAATCAAACTTAAATAGAGGATCATATTCACATATACACCAAGCAATTTTAATTTTTTGGTGTATCAGTTTGGTATGGTTTCAGTTGGTCTTCAGAAAAATGGAAGACCAAAGTAAAGGTAATACTAAGTATAAAGCAATTTTCTATTTTTATGATAGATGTGTGTGTTTGTGTGTCCCTGTGTGTGTGTGTCCTTGTGTGTGTGTGTGTGTGTCCCTGTGTGTGTGTGTGTGTCCCTGTGTGTGTGTGTGTGTCCCTGTGTGTGTGTGTGTCCCTGTGTGTGTGTGTGTCCCTGTGTGTGTGTGTGTGTTTATAGTAGGGCTTGAACTTAGGGCCTCATCATCTCACTTGGCCTGCAGTTTTACCACTTGTGCCACATCTCTACTTCTAACTTTTTGCAGGTTAATTGGAGACAAAAGTCATGGACTTTGTTGCCCAGGCTAACTTTGAATTGTGATCCTTGGATCTCAGCCTCTTGTGTAGTTAGGCACCTGGCCTAGTTCCTTAGCTTTTTCACTCATGGCAGGGCTCTCTGCCACGTAAGCCATACCTCTAACCAGCTTTTTGCTGGTTAATTGGAGATGAGTCTCCAGACTTTACTTCCCAGATTGGCTTCAAATAGCCATCTTCAGATCTCAGCTAGGATTATAGGTGTGAGCCACTAGCACCTGGCTGTGATTTACTTTGATCATATTTATTCCCTCTATTACTTTGTCCCACTATTCTCATACCCCTTCCACATTCCTAACAGTCCTCCTTTTACTTTCATGGCTTTGGTTATGTTTTGTTTCATTTACCCTTAGCTTCCACAAGTGAGAGAAAACATGTCATACTTGTCTTTGTGTAATCGGCTATTTTACTTTTTTTTTTGTCAGTTATGGGACTTGAACTCTGAGCCTGGGCTCTGTCCCTGGCGCTTTGAGCACTCTACCACTTGAGCTACAGTGCCATGTCCAGTTTTCTGGTGGTTAATTGGAGATAAGAGTCTCATGGAGGGGGTGGGAAGGTAGCTCAGTGGTAAGAGTGCTTGCCATGCATGCATGAGGCCTTGAATTCAATTCCTCAGCACCACATAAGCAGAAAAAGCCAGAAGTAGCTCTGTGGCTCAAGTGGTAGAGCGCTAGCCTTGAGCTGATTCGCTGGGGGACAGTGCCCAGGCCCAGAGTTCAGGCCCCCCGACCAAAAAAAAAAGTCTCATGGACTTTCCTGCCTGGGCTGGCTTTGAACCGCAATCCTCAGATCTCAGCCTCCTGAGTAGCTAGGATTATAGGCATGAGCCATCACACTTGGCTTTGGCTTATTTTACTTAACGTGCTCTCCAGCTCTGTCTATTTTCCAGTGAAAGATACTATTTTATTTCTCTGTGTGTGTCTGTGTGTCTGTGTGTACGCCAGTCCTGGTGGTTGAACTCAGAGCCTGGCTGCTGTCCCTGAACTTTTGTGTTTGAGGCTAATATTCTGTCACATGAGCCACATCTCCACTTCTGGCTTTTTGGTTTGGAGATAAGAGAGTCTCAAGGACTTTCTTGCCCAGGCTGGTTTTTTGTTGTTGGGGCTTGAACTCTGGGCTTGGGTGCTGTTCCTGAGCTCTTCAGCTCAAGGCTAGTGCTCTACCACTTGAACCACAGCACCACTTCCAGTTTTCTGTGGTTAATTGGAGAAAAGAGTCTCACGGCCTTTCTTGCCCAGACTGGCTTTGAACCGCGGTCCTCAGATCCCAGCCTCCTGAGTAGCTAGGATTACAGGTGTGGGCCACTGGCTCTTGGCTCCCCAGGCTGGTTTTGAATTCGAATCTTAAATCTCAGCTTACAGTCATGAACAACCAGCTCCAAATTTATTGTTTTATTTAAAGTTTTTCCATAGGTATATAATGGAATAGTGGCTTTATTTTCCTCTACTTTAACTTCGTTTTATGAATTTCATACTGTAATTAATGAACTAGAGTAAAAGTATGCTAACATATCACTGAACAAGTTTCTCTCTGGAAGATCTTCTGAGAAGAGAAAACAGATGTGAAGAAGTAATTAGCACTTATTTATACCTTTGTTCCTGGCAGGTGCTCTTGGCAGCAGCAGTCTGCACAAAAGCAGGAAAAGCTATTGTTTCTCGACAGTTTGTGGAGATGACCAGAACTCGGATTGAGGGTTTATTAGCAGCTTTCCCAAAACTCATGAACACTGGAAAACAACATACATTTGTTGAAACAGAGAGTGTAAGATATGTCTACCAGCCTATGGAAAAATTGTACATGGTACTGATCACTACCAAAAACAGCAACATTTTAGAAGATTTGGAGACACTTAGGCTCTTTTCAAGAGTGGTAAGTCATTCTATAAAACTGCTCCTTTTTTTATTATGTTACTTTGTGTAATTTTTTTTTTTTTTTTTTTTGTCGGCCGTGGGGCTTGATCTCTGGGCCTGGGCGCTATCCCTCAGCTCTTCAGCTCAAGGCGAGCGAGCGCTCTACCACTTGAGCTACAGCGCCACTTCCGGTTTTCTGGTGGTTTATTGGAGATAGGAGTCTCTCGGTCTCTCCTGCCCGGGCTGGCTTTGAACTGCGATCCTCAGATCTCAGCCTCCTGAGTAGCTAGGATTATAGGTGTGAGCCACCAGCGCCCGGCTCTTTTGTGTAATTTTTGAAGTAATTTTTCTTCCAGAGCTGCTGGTGATGATCACTTTTGGGTTCTTCACAGTGCCCAGTGCCCTATTACTGTAGCTCCTTATTTTGGAGGAGAGAGTGTGTATGCACTTGGGACAGAATGTGGCTTGTGCATGCTAAACAAGTTCTCTGTTGCTGATCTTATACCTTAAACCTCTGCAGCTCCTTATTCATTTGGTAAACTTTTCTTCTTCTTTTTTTTTTTTTGGGTCCGGTCATGGGGCCTAAACTCTGGGCCTGGGCGCTGTCCCTCAGCTCTTCAGCTCAAGGCTAGCGCTCTACCACTTGAGCCACAGCACCACTTCCAGCTTTTTTTCTTTTTGCTTATGTGGTGCTGGGGAATCAAACCCAGGGCCTCAGGCATGCAAGGCAAGCGCTCTACCACTGAGCCACCTTCCCAGCCCCAACTTTTTTTTCTTCTAATCCTGGGCTTTAAACTCAGTGCCTCACACTTACTAGACAGGCCTCTCTATCAGTGAGCCACACCTCCAGCCTTCATTTGGAAGACTCTTTTTTGTTGTTATTTTTTGTTTTTGGTTGGTTGTGGGGCCTGAACTCTGGGCCTGGGCACTGTCCCTCAGTGATTCAGATCAAGGCTAGCGCTCTACCACTTGAGCCCACAGCACCACTTCTGGCTTTTTCTGCTTATGGGTACTGACGAATTGAACCCAGGGCTTCATGCATGCAAGGCAAGCACTCTGCAACTGAGCCATCTTCCCAGCCCCATTTGGAAGACTTTTATTGGATGCCTTCCTAAGCTATAAGTGTCTCAAAGAGAATGCAAGAATTACTCTTTTATATCCCAGTTCTTAGTTACTCAAATCTACTTGCTTAGCCATGTTTTTTAGATAACACTGATACACACACACATACTTTCTCTCTAAGACTCTTATGCCAAAATGTCTTAACATAAAGACTAAGCTCTAATGCTTTTATGCCAAAAAGTCTTTCTTAACATAAAGATTAAGCACTGAGAAAGAGATTTGGGGCTTGGATGTAGCGCAGTGGCAGAGTGCTTGCCTAGCAAATGCAATGTCCTGGGTTCAATCTTGTTTCATTGAAATCCATACATACACATATTCTTTCTTCTTCTCCCTCTTTCCTTCCCTCTCTCTTTCCCTCCCCCCTTCTCTCTCCCCCTCTCCCTCTCCTTCTCCCTCTCCCTATTTCTCTCCTTCTCTCCCTCCCTCCCTTCTTCCCTTTCTCCCTCCCTCCCCCCTCTTCTCTCTCCTCCCTCTCCCCATCTCTCCCCTTTTCCCCCTCTCTCTCCCTCTCTCTCCCTTTCTCCTTTCTCTCTCTCTCTCTCTCTCTCTCTTTCACTGGGGTTTAGAACCTAGAGCCTAACTTTAGCTCCGCTGGCTTGCCTGGCTGGTGCTCCACCACCTGATGAGGATAGGATAAGGATAAGCTATGGAAACACAGCTGCCAATGAATTCTAAATTTCCTTTCCATTGCTGTTCATAATTAGATTCCAGAATACTGCCGAGCCTTAGAGGAGAATGAAATATCAGAGCACTGTTTTGATTTGATTTTTGCTTTTGATGAAATTGTCGCCCTGGGATATCGGGAGAATGTTAATCTGGCACAGATCAGAACCTTCACAGAAATGGATTCTCATGAGGAAAAAGTCTTCAGAGCAGTCAGAGAGGTAAGTGAGGTCTTCTTTAGGACTGCTTTTTTGAATGTCTCTTAGCCTTTTTTAGTCTGATTTTTTCTAGTTTTACTTGCTGTTGTGGACTGTACTCAAAGCTACATCCACATCTCTTTCTGTAGACTCAAGAACGTGAAGCAAAGGCTGAGATGCGGCGTAAAGCAAAGGAATTACAACAGGCCCGAAGAGATGCAGAGAGACAGGGCAAAAAAGCACCAGGATTTGGGGGATTTGGTAGCTCTGCAGTATCTGGAGGAAGCACAGCTGCCATGATCACAGAAACCATCATTGAAACTGATAAACCAAAAGTGGCACCTGCACCAGCCAGGTATATCCAGAATATATTACCAGCAACCCTAATAAGCTAGGGGAAGGTATATTGTTGTATAACTTTGGAATGATTTCTAGACAAGCTATAAATAATAGGGGACTTGAAGGAAAATGTGGTATGAACCTAGTCAGCATAAAATATGGAATAATAAGACATAAATAGGTTGGTTTGTGGGGGGGGGTGTAAAAGAAAATCCTTTTACAAATTATGCATGACTTCAGTTTCTTGTGAGTGTTGTTTTACTTGAGGAATGGAAGAGTTATTTAACAGTTTATGGAACATGGGTTTTTTAATTTTAATGTTGGAGAGGACTCTAGACTACTCGTATGCTAAATTTTGTTGTGAACAGTTACTTATCTGGATTGAAGGCAGAAAGTTTTCCTAGAGGGGCTGGGAAGCTGGCTCAGTGGTAGAGCGGTTGCCTTGCATGCATGAGGCCCTGGGTTCGATTCCTCAGCACCACATAAGCAAAAAAGAAAAAAGCTGGAAGTGGCGCTGTGGCTCAAGTGGTGGAGCGCTAGTCTTGAGCTGAAGAGCTGAGGGACAGCGCCCAGGCCCAGAGTTCAGGCCCCACAACCAGACTCAAAAAAAAAAAAAGTTTTCCTAGATTTATGTATGATTGTAAAAACATAACTTTGATCTCAGAGGTTCCATATTAATAATCACTGTCATCTTGTTGGTGGTATACCTCTATAATCACACACACACACACAGAAATTGCCAAGCTAAGCACTGGTACCTCATGTCTGTAATCCTAGTTGCTCAGGAAGTTGAGATATGAGGATACTGCCAGCCCAGGCAGATAAATCCCAGAGACCAGAGACTCATCTCCAATTAACTGGTAAAAAAAAAAATGTGTAACTCAAGCAGTAGAGTGCCAGCCTTGAGAAAGCTAAGGGGAGGGACTGGGAAGATGGCTCAGTGGTAGAGTGCTTGCCTTGCATGCCTGGGGCCCTGGATTCGATTCCTCAGCACCACATAAGCAAAAAGAAAAAAGCTGGAGGTGGCGCTGTGGCTCAAGTGGTAGAGCACTAGCCTTGAGCTGAAGAGCTGTGGGACAGCACACAGGCCCAGAGTTCAGGCCCCACTACCGGACCCAAAACAAAACAAAAAACAAAGCTAAAGGGAGAGTGCTAGCCCCATTATTGGCCCACACAGAGCCAGATGCGTATGGCTCATTCCTATACTCTTAGCCACTTAGGAGGCAGAGACCTAGAAGGTCACAGTTTGAAGCCAGCTTGGACAAAAACATCCTCAAGACTGTGTCTGTATTTCTAATTAACCAGCAAAATGTTGTGCTGGTGGTGTGGGTCAAGTGGTAGAGCACCAGCCATGAGAAAAAAAGTTGGAGTGCAAAGTTCTGAGTTTAAGCCCCAGTCCCATCACAGACTTCACCAAAAAAAGACCAAAAAGAAAAACCAACATATGGGGCTGGGAAGGTGGCTCAGTGGTAGAGTGCTTGCCCTGGGTTCAGCACCACATAAGCAAAAAGAAAAAAGCCGGAAGTGGCGCTGTGGCTCAAGTGGTAGAGCACTAGCCTTGAGCTGAAGAGCTGAGGTCCGCCCAGGCCCAGAGTTCAGGCCCCACGACTGGACCCCCCCCCCCAAAAAAAAGAAAAAAGAAAAACCAACATAGTAGTTCACTCCTATAATCCCAGCACTTGGGAAGCTGAGGCAGGAAGATCATGAATTCAAGGTTAGCTGAAGCTATATATCAAGACCCTGTTTCCCGCCCCCCCAAAAGAAAATCGGACTCAAAAATATATAATATGTATAGTATAATATATAGTATATGTAATACTGGCAGTTTGGTCAAGTTAATAATGATACCCACCAATACTAGAAGCGCAGGTTTTTCCTGTGAGATCTTTGCATTCCTTTTAAAGAATAGCTTCAGGAAACCTTCGTTGATGTGGAATCCTTAATGATTATGCTCTTTGTATGTTTTATTATATTTGTTTTCTTACTTGGTGTTTTTGCATTTAGGCCTTCAGGTCCCAGCAAGGCTTTGAAACTTGGAGCCAAAGGAAAGGAAGTAGATAACTTTGTGGACAAATTGAAATCTGAAGGTGAAACTATCATGTCCTCTAGTATGGGCAAGCGTACCTCTGAAGCAACCAAAGTGCATGCTCCATCTATTAATATGGAGAGGTAAGGAGTAATTTTTTAGTAACTTGTAAAGTGAGATTAATTGTTGTTGTTGTTTTTTGGTCATGGGACTTGGAACTCAAGACGCCTGAGCACTGTCCCTGAGGTTTTTTTGCTCAAGGCTAACCCTCTACCACTTTGAGCCACAGTGCCACTTCCAGCCTTTTCTGTTTATGTGGTACTGAAGAATTGAATCCCCGGGGTTTTGTGCATGCTAGGCAAGCACTCTACCACTGAGCCACATTCCCAGCCCCAAACATAAATATTTTAAGTCTTCCAGTGTGCTATAAATTCTTTTTGTGCTCCATTTTTATGCTAATAATCAAAACTTTTTTTTTTTTTTTGTCGGTCATGGAGTTTGAATTCTGTCTGGGTTTGGGCACTGTCCCTCAGCTCTTCAGCTCAAGGAGAGCGCTCTACCACTTGAGCTACAGCGCCACTTCCGGTTTTCTGGTGGTTTATTAGAGATAAGAGTTTCACGGACTTTCTTGCCCGGGCTGGCTTTAAACCTCGATCCTCAGATCTCAGCCTCCTGAGTAGTTAGGAATACAGGCATGAGCCACCAGTGCCCAGCACAAAACAGTTTTTTAGACTTAAAAAAGTAGATAGACACACACACACACACACACACACACACACACACACACACACACGTGTATTGAGAGGACTGGAAGAGGGAGAGAGAAAAACAACAATAAAGGGCATTAATCTGATCAGTGTTCAGTATATGCAGATGTGAAATACTACAGTGAAACTTACAACTAATATTCACTGATTTAAAAGAAATTTACCTTTTAATGTTTTCTCATTTTAAAGACTCAATTAGAGTATTTCCTAGATAGGGGTCCGTAGTGATAACGGTCACACATATTTAGGCATGTCTTTTTTTTTATTAAACTATAAGGAGAACCAATTTTTAACCCAAAAGTCATAAATACCAACAGCAAATTAACATTTGCCTTTATAGAGTGTTTCGTTGTGTTGTAAGGAAACTCAGTCACAAGAAACAGCGAACCCAACACGTAAAATGCCAAATTATGATCCTTTATTGGAGAGAAAAGGCCAAATTATGAGTCTTTATTGGAGAGCCAGAGGACTGCTGGTAGACTCATATTTCAATGGTCAGCAGCCTTGAATGCAGTTAGCACAAATATAGGCCAAATCCACACAAAGTATGTGGAATCAAACCTAACAAAAATGTTTTACATGAGCAAAGCAAACTAGATGAGGACACTTAAACCTAATAGAAAAGCAAACCATCTAGGGAAACAATCAGGAAATCAAGGGCTAATTATCAGGGGAAGCATAGACCCAGTCCCCTTACTTCAGTTGTTCTTGGAATCAGACCCAGAGCCTTGCATTTGTTAGACTAGACAATCCTTCTGCCACTGAGTTATACCTAGCCCCAGTATACTGTTTTGATTTGTTTTCAGTCCTGGGCTGAAGTAGTGGTTGGTGACATTTTTAAGTGATAGGTTAATCAAGTTCACCTATTCATGACTCAGATTTCTTGTTTTGAGCCCAGACCTTCTACTGTTCCTGATGGTTTTAAGGTCAAGTGAAAGCTGAGTATGTGAGGATACCTCGATCATGCCTGCATAAAGGGAGAGAATTAACTATGTGTCCTGTTCTTAATGAAATGAGCAAAATTACATTTGAATACATATCTTGATTCACTAAAGTGCCTCTGCTACTTCTAGCTTTGAGAGAGAGTTTTGGTGCTTTTAAACCTGTTGGAGACCATCATGTACTAGAGAGCTTCAGATCCCTTTCTAAGTGAAATACCTGTTAAGTGGAGAGTAAGCCTTATGAAGGCAAAAATAGGACCCTGAGGACCAGAGTCTGGTGTATTTTTTTTTTTGTCGGTTGTGGGGCTTGAACTCTGGGCCTGGGCGCTGTCCCTCAGCTCTTCAGCTCAAGGCGAGCGCTCTACCACTTGAGCTACAGCGCCACTTCCGGTTTTCTGGTGGTTTATTGGAGATAGGAGTCTCACGGTCTTTCCTGCCTGGGCTGGCTTTGAACCGCCATCCTCAGATCTCAGCCTCCTGAGTAGCTAGGATTACAGGCGTGAGCCACCAGCGCCCAGCTTTGAGTCTGGTGTTTTTTGTTTGTGGGAAGACCTAAGAGGTTGGAATAGAGAATGAAGTACGAGACCAAAATATTTGTGGGCTCTGCAGTTTACCCAGTTAAACATACTTATATTATGAAATGGGTAGATTGTATGTAATAATTGCCTACAATACTTTGTAATTTTGTTTTTAAATTGTTACATTCCTATAATAAAAGTTAAAAGACTTCAAAAAAAAAGTTTTTTTTTGGTCAGTGTTGGGTCTTGAACTCTGGGTCAAGGCACTGGTCCCTGAGCTCTTCACTACCTCTTGAGCCACAGCACCACTTCTGGTTTTCTGGTGGTTAATTGGAGTTTCATGGATGTTCCTGCCTGGGCTGGCTTTGAACCATGATCTTCAGTAGTAGCTAGATTATTACAGGTGTGAGCCACCAGCACCCAGCACATTAAAGTTTTTAAAGTCAGCTGGACTCCTAGCTCACACCTGTAATAATCCTAGCTACTCAGGAGGCTGAGATCTTTTCCTGCCCAGGCAGGAAAGTCTGTGAGACTTTTATCTCCAATTAACCATTAGAAAACCAGAAGTAGTGCTTGGCTCAAGTAGCAGAGCACTAGCCTTGAGTGAACAAAGCTCAGGGACAGTGACTAGGTCCAGAGTTCAAGACCCACGACTGACCAAAAAAAAAAAAGTTTTAATATAAAAAAGGTCTTCCAAGGACCAAGAGCAGTGAGTGGCTTACATCTGTAATCCAACTTACTCAGCAGAGGAGATGGAGAGACTTGCAGTACTAGAGCAGCCTGGACAAAAGTTAGTGAGATAAATACCACCACCCCCTATCTCAACAAATAAGCTGGATCAGGTGGTGCATACCTCAAATCCTTGCTAAGTGGAAGACACAGATAGGAGGATCATGGTCAGAATCTGGCCCTAACAAAAACAGGAGAGACTATCTTTAAAAAGAGCTAAAGCTAACAGGGTAAGGAACATGGTTCAGTGGCACAGTACTTGCTAGGCAAATGCAAGACACTGATTTCAAGCCCCATTACTATAAAAAAGAAGTAAAAGGGGCTGGGAAGGTGGCTCGTGGTAGAGTGCTTGCCTTGCATGCATGAGGCCCTAGGTTCCATTCCTCAGCACCACATAAGCAAAAAGAAAAAAGCCAGAAGTGACGCTGTGGCTCAAGTGGTAGAGCACTAGCCTTGAGCTGAAGAGCTGAGGGACAGCGCCCAGGCCCAAAGTTCAGGCCCATGATCGGACCCCCCCCCCCCCCAAAAAAAAAAAAAAAAAAAGTAAAAGAAAAAACTCTTCCTGCCACTTAGCCTTTGAACTTATTGTAGAAGAAACTGATATTAACTAGTGTTTTTGTGGATCCTTGAATGAATAGTCTGGTATATAGATGAATACAAACAAGTATATATCTTTTTTTTTTTTTTGGTGAGTTGTGGGGCTTGAACTCTGGGCCTGGGCGCTGTCCCTGAGCTCTGCAGCTCAAGGCCAAGTGGTCTACCACTTGAGCCACAGTGCCACTTCCAGTTTTCTAGTAGTTAATTGGAGATAAGAGTCTCATTGACTTTCCTGCCTGGGCTGACTTTGAACCAGAATCCTCAGATCTCAGCCTCCTGAGTAGCTAGGATTACAGGTGTGAGTTACTAGCACCTGGCTATGTCTTTCTTATAGAAATAGAAATACAATACTAGACACAATATTTGCTTGTACTTCTTTAACTTATTATTTGGGTGATAAAAGTTTCCCTACTTGAGGTCTGGGATACAGTTTGGTGGTAGAATGCATATGTCCAGGACCCTAAAATCCCCAGAACTACCAAGTAAGGAAGTACACGAACATCCTTATTTGAACCTGGATCAAGGATTCTAATGCTTTGATATAGCAGTGGCACCTTAAAAAAAAAAAAAAAAAGGTATTGCCAGGCACTGGTGGTTCACGCCTTAATCCTAGCTACTCTCAGGAGGCTGGTATCTGAGGACCAAGGTTCAAAGCCAGCCCAGGCAGGAAAGTCTGTGAGTCTCCAATAAACCACCAGAAAACTGCAGTAGTGCTGTGGTTCAAGTGATAGAGTGCTTGCCTTGAGCTAAAGAGCTGAGGGACAGTGCCTAGGCCCAGAGTTCAAGCCCTAGGACCAACCAAAAAAAAAGTTGTTTATAAGTTTTGGTTCCTACATTTCTAAACAGATCAATCACTTGGTCTTTACAGTGTGCATATGAAGATTGAAGAAAAGATCACATTAACCTGTGGACGGGATGGAGGATTACAGAATATGGAGTTACACGGCATGATCATGCTTAGGATCTCAGATGACAAATTTGGCCGAATTCGTCTTCATGTGGAAAATGAAGATAAAAAAGGAGTGCAGCTACAGGTGTGCAGAGGCTTTTGATACCAATATTTGGGCCTGGCATTCATTCATTCTTGGCTGTTTTTTTTTGCCCAAAGTTGGTGCTCTACTACTTAAGCCGTAGTTCTACCTCTGGCTTTTTGCTATTTAGTCTGAAGACTGCCCATGCTGGTTTTGAACTGCAATCCTCAGAACTCCCGATTAGCTAGGATTACAGACAGGACCTACCTGCCCCTGGCAGGTTATTAGTGTTTAATCATCTATTAGGTGTTTTGTTTCGTGTGTTTATGCTTGAAAGAGTCTTGTTATATCTGAGTAAATGTCTTAAAACTTGTCTTTAAAGAGCAAATCTTTCTTCAAAATCAAAAGCAATTTTGGCTGAGTGCCAGTGGCTCAAGCACCTCTGATCCTAGCTATTTAGAAGGCTGAAATCTGAAGATTGCAGTTCAAACCCAGCTAGGGCAAAACAGCCCAAAAGATACTTATCTCCAAAAAAGCCTGAAGTGGAGCTGTGACCTTAGTGGTAGAGCTCTAACTTTGAGCAAAAAAAACTCAACAGTGCCTAAGCCCTGGGTTCAAGCCCCAGAATAATACCAAAAATAAAATCAAAATCAAACAATTGGGATTTATGCCAGGTGCCAGTGACTCTGAGCTCAAGTCCTAAGACAGACACAAACACACACACACACACACACACACACACACACACACACACACACACACACACACACACACACACACACACACACACACACACACACACACACACAAATAAAATGAAAATTGGGATTTATGAGGTACCTTGTTTTAGACATTTAGGTTATGGGTCAGGTAAGCCCAAATGGGGTTGATTTCTTCTTTTTTCAATTCTGAACTTCAGTTTTCCTTCCCTTCTTATTTCAGACCCATCCAAACGTGGATAAAAAACTTTTCACTGCAGAGTCTCTAATTGGCTTGAAGAATCCAGAGAAGTCATTTCCAGTCAACAGTGACGTAGGGGTATTAAAGTGGAGACTACAAACCACAGAGGAATCTTTTATTCCATTGACAAGTGAGTGCTTCTGGCCAGTCCCATCAGCTGATCTGCACTAAGGACTAGAAATAGCCACGACTTATAGGTTCTTGCCTTCTCATTGCTATAGCAAACTTCTTTTTTGAAAAAGTAACCATCATTACAAAATGGACTTGATGCTGCATTTTGTATGTTTTCATCATTTGCTTTAATAGTTTAAACTTGAAATTGTTCTTTTTTTTGGGGGGGTGGAGGGCGGGGTGCAGTCCTGGGGTTTGAACTCTGGGCCTGGGTGCTGTCCCCGAGCCTCTTTGTGCTCAATAGTGCTCTACCACTTGAAACACAGCACCACTTCCAGTGTTTCTGAGTAGTTTATTGAAGATAAGAGTTTCACGGGGACTTTTCTGCCTGGACTGGTTTCAAACCATGATCCTCAGATTTCAGCCTCCCGAGTAGGTCGGATTTACAGGCTTGAGCTATAGGCACCCAACTGAAATTATTCTTTTAAATGTAGTTTACATTAGAATGTCTTAGGCCTGCAACTGTTAATCAGCTTGCTTTACCATCTTGACTTCTCTTCAGTGTTCTAACATGACTCCTTTATTTTTCTCAGTTAATTGCTGGCCCTCAGAGAGTGGAAATGGCTGTGATGTCAACATAGAATATGAACTACAAGAAGATAATCTAGAACTGAATGATGTAGTTATCACCATCCCACTCCCGTAAGTGGAGATCCATACATAATCCTTTTTGTCCATTGGCTTTGAGAAGTGGCCTTTTGTAATTCATTTTGGAGGCAGCATTTCACTAGCTAGCTATCCATTTTAAGATATTTGCTTCTTGGGGCTGGGAAGGTGGCTCAGTGGTAGAGCGCATGCCTTGCATGCATGAGGCCCTGGGTTCGATTCCTCAGCACCACATAAGCAAAAAGAAAAAAGCCGGAAAAGATATTTGCTTCTTTTTTTTGGTGGTTCCTGGGGCTTGAACTCGGCCTAGGCACTATGCCTGAGCTCTTCAGCTCAAGGTGAGCATTCTGTCACTTGAGCCACAGCACCACTTCCAGTTTTCTGGTAGTTAATTGAAATTAGAATCTCACTCACAGACTTTCCTGCCTGCACTGCGATCCTTGAACTGCGATCCTCAGATTTCAGCCTTCTGAGTAGCTAGTATTACAGGCATGAGCCACCAGTGCCCAGCCCTGTTTGCTTCTTTTTTTCCTTTGTTTTGTATACTGGAGACTAATCCCAAGGCCTTAAGCTTGCTCTTGTGTAAGTATCTACCACAAGGTGCATTTAGCCCCAATATTTACTTTTTTATTTATTGTTTGTCCTGGAGATAGAACTTAGGGCTTAGGTGCTGTTCCTGTGTGTTTCTGCTCAAGGCTAGTGCTCTGCTACTTTGAACCACAGTTCTAATTCTGGTTTTCTGTTGGTTAATTAAAGGTAAGAGTCTTACAGACTTTTCTGCCCCAGCTGGCTTTGAACCACGATCCTCATATCTTAGCTTTCTGAGTAATAGGATTATAGGCATAAGCCACCAGCGCCTGGTTCTGATACTTACTTTAAAAAAAAAAAAAAAAGATCAACTATGGCCAGGTACCAGTGGCTCATGCCTATAATTCTAGCCATTCAAGGGGCTAAGATCTGAGGATCTTGGTTTGAAGTCAGGGAGAAAAGTCTGTGAGACTCTTACCTCCAGTTAACTGCCTAAAAGCTAGAAGTGAAGCTATGGTTGAAGTGGTAGAGTGCTATTCTTGTGTGAAAAAGCTGAAGGATATTGCCTAAGCCCTAGGTTTGAGCTCTAGTACTGGCATACACAATAAAGACTAGTTGTGCTATGGCACTGGTTGGTGGCTTATGCTTATACTCCTAGACACTGAGGAGGCTGAAATCTGAGGGTCAAGATTTGAAGCCAGGCTGAGCAGACATCATTCAGACTCATCTGAAAGTGGAGCTGTGGCTCAAGTGGTAAAGTACCAGCATTGAGTAAAAAAGCTAAGAAAGAGGTTTGAGGCCTTGAGTTCAAACCCTAGTAGCAGCCATGCATTTGTGCACATGCATGAACATGCACACACAAAGAGAAATTGTAATAGAAACCAGCTAAAAGCTGGTTCTGTCTGTAGCTTATGCCTATAATGCTAGCTACTCAGGAGGCTGAGATCTGAGGATTGCAATTCAAATCCAGGGCAGGAAGGTCTGTGAGATTCTTATATCTAAGTAACCATCAGAAAACCAGAAGAGGAACTGTGGCTCAAAGTGATAGAGCACTAGTCTTGAACACAAAAGTTCAGGGACAATGCCCAGGCCCTGGGTTCAAGCCCCATGACTGACAAAACTGAAACCAGCTTCAAAAAGTTACCAACTTTGCTGGGCACCAATGGCTCATGACTGTAATCCTAGCTACTCAAGCTGAGATCTGAGGATCGGGGTTCAAAACCAGCCCAGGCAGGAAAGTCCACTGAACTACCAGAAAACCGGAAGTGGCACTGTGGCTCAAGTGGTAGAGCACTCTCCTTGAGCTACAGAGCTCAAGGATAGTACCCAGACCCAGAGTTCAAGCCCCACAACTAGGGGGGAAAAAAAGGTTACCAACTTTATGATTTCACTTCTGTACCTTTCTGATAAAGTTAGAACACAGAATTGGAGGTAGAGAGGAATGTACTATGCTACAAAGGGAACTCTGAAAATGTTCTGTGTCTTGAACTAAGATCATATACATTTGTCAAGGTACTTTATACACACACACACACATACACACACACACACACACACACACACACACTTTTTTTGGGGGGGTGTCCATCATGGACTTTGAACTCAGGTCCCAAGTTCTATCCTTTTCACTTAAGGCTATCACTCTACCCCTTTGAGCTACAGGGCCACTTCCAGTTTTCTGGTGGTTAATTAGCAATCAAGAGTCTCACAGACTTTCCTGCTTGGACTAGCTTTGAATTGTGATACTCAAATCTCTCAGCCTCCTGAATGGCTAGGATTACAGGTGTGAGCTACTGGCACCTGGCTTAGGTGGGCTTTATTTAAAAGCACCAGGTAGCCTGGATTAAGTCTAAACATGGCTTCAAACTCACAACTCCCCTGACTAAGCCTCCCATCTGTGAGGATTATAAGCATATACCATTTGATTTGGCTCATGCTAGCCTTAAGCAGAAAAAAAGCTCAGGGATAGCTCCCAGGCCCTGAGTTCAAGCCCAACAACTGACAAAAAAAAAAAAAAAAGTCCAGCTAAAGAATTACAAGGGGGCTGGGCGCCAATGGCTCATGCCTGTAATCCTAGCTACTCTGGAGGCTCAGATCTGAGGATCACGGTTCAAAGCCAGTCCGGGCAGGAAAGTCTGTGAGACTTTTATCTCCAATAAACCACTCGAAACCGAAGTGGTGCTGTGGCTCAAGTGGTAGAGCACTGGCCTTGAGCTGAAGAGCTGAGGGACAGCACCCAAGCACAGAGTTCAAGCCCCATGACCGACCCAAAAAAAAAAAAAAATTACAAGGGACTGGGAATGTGGCTTAGTGGTAGAGTGTCTTGCATTGCATGAAACCCTGGGTTCGATTCCTCAGCACCACATAAACAGAAAAAGCCAGAAGTGGTGCTTTGCCTCAATGGTAGAGTGCTAGCCTTGAGCACAGAGAGGCTCAAGGACAGTGCCCAGGCCCTGAGTTCAAGCTCCAGGACCGGCAAAAAAAAAAAAAAAAAAAAAGGAGGGGCTGGGAAGGTGGCTCAATGGTAGAGTGCTTGCCTTGCATTCATGAGGCCCTGGGTTCCATTCCTCAGCACCACATAAGCAGAAAAGGCCAGAAGTGGCGCTGTGGCTCAAGTGGTAGAGCCCTAGCTTTGAGCTGAAGAGCTAAGGGACAGAGCCCAGGCCCAGGGTTCAGGCCCCATGACTGACAAAAAACAAACAAACAAACCAGATATTCTGTATTATCATTATTCCCATCCCTTCCCCTCCGCCTTTGTGTGTGTGTGTGTGTGTGTGTGTGTGTGTGTGTGTGTGTGTGTCTGTCTGTCTGTCTGTCTGTGTCTATCTGTCTAGGGTTTGAAGAAGAGAATATTATGACAAGTTTATGCCACTGTCTAGAACTGATCATTTTATTTATTTTTGCCAGTCCTGGGTCTTGGAACTCAGAGCCTGGGCACTGTCCCTGAGCTTCTTTTTTGCTCAAGGCTAGCACTCTATCACTTGAGCCACATGCTACTTCCAGCCTTTTCTGTTTATGTGGTACTGAGGAATTGGAACCGAGGGCTTCATGCATGCTAGGAAAGCACTCTACCACTAAGCCACATTTCCAGCCTAGAACTGATTTTAGGAAGCATCACAATTGGAGCAAGAGCACACAGGAGGAATGTAAAAGAAACTGATCATAAAAATGATAGGAGAGGGTTAATAATTTTATGCTACCTTTGAATTTTTCATTGTCTCCTTTATTTACTCTTCCCCTAATATAAGCATTGTCACTAGTGAATTAAAAGATGGTTAAATTTAGAGTATGTAGGAGTAGGTGACACTGCCTGTCAGCCATGTGTGGGGGTGCTAAGTACATCCTAACTAGCCCTGATTGTCTTGCAAGACAACTATATATTTCTTTTTCTCAAATATATTTCCATGTTGCTCAAGGATAATCATGCTTTTACTTATCAAATTCCAGTTGCTGGATTATAAATGAAACAATCATACTGCATCAGCTTCAGTAAGTTTTGAAAGTTCTGAACTCAGTTTTTAAAAAATAATCTCCTGGAAGCAGGTATCCGGGCACCAGTGGCTCACGCCTGAAATCCTAGCTACTCCAGAGGCTGAGATTTGAGGATTACGGTTCAAAGCCAACCCAGGCAGGAAAGTCTGTGAGGCTCTTATCTCCAGTTAACCACCTGAAAGGCGGAAGTGGCTCTGTTTGCTCAAGTGGTAGAGCACTTGCCTTGAGCTGAAGAGCTGAGGGACAGTGCCCAGGCCTAGAGTTCAAACCCACGACTGACCAAAAAAAAAAAAAAAAGATATCTCTTGGACTCTTCTTTGGGGTCCCTCTTCAAATGGAGAGCCTCACTATTTCCTTTCATGGCTTTCCTTTCATTTTCAAATAAACTTACTCCATTAACCTTAAAAACTAAAAACAACCCTTAGCCAGGTGCCAGCTCACACCTCTAATCCTGGCTACTTGGGAGACTGAGATTTGAGGCTCCTGGTTCAAAACTAGCCCAGACAGGAAAGTCTGTGAGACTCTTTATCTCCAGTTAATCACCAAAAATCCAGAAGTGGAGCTGTGGCCCTAGTGCCTAAAGCATAAAAGCTAAGAGAGAGCACCTTTTCATAGATCCAAATTCATATCTATTATTGGTGTTTAAATTTCACCCCTCACATACACACACAGTGTTACCAGTCTTTTATTCTCCACTATTTCTCATTTTTAAAAAAAAATTGCATTTAAATGACTTCTTGGGCTAGGAATGTGTCTTAGTGGTGAGTGCTTGCCTAGCATGCATGAAATCCTGTGTTCGATTCCTCAGTACCACAACACAGAAAAAGCTGGAGATGGTGCTGTGGCTCAAGTGGTAGTATGCTAGCCTTGAACTAAAGAAGCTCAGGGACAGTGTCCAGGCCTTGAGGTCAAGCTGCAGCACTGACAAAAATAAATAGATTACTTCTTAACAGGTTAAGCCATAGTGCAGGATTTTTGCAAACAAGTGTGCTTCACACATTTATTGTCTCAGTTCTCTTCTAACTCTTAAGACATAAATTTGAGCAGCTAGGACTATCCAGTACCTGTTGTTGAATATATCTGTATACAAAGAGAACAGAGTAAGATTCTTGGTCGAAGTGCTAGGATTTTGATTACTGAAATTATTAAGGAGCCTAATTTTTGTCTTTTTCTTTGTTTTTTGGGTTTTTTTTGGGGTCCAGTCGTGGGGCCTGAACTCTGGGACTAGGCACTGTCCCTCAGCTCTTCAGCTCAAGGCTAGCACTCTACCACTTGAGCCACAGCGCCACTTCCAGGTTTTTCTTTTTTGCTTATGTGGTGCTGAGGAATCGAACCCAGGGCCTTATGCGTGCAAAGCAAGAGCTCTACCACTGAGCCACCTTCCCAGCCCATTGTCTTTTTCTTTGTATAACAGTTGCAGGCCTAGAAAAATTGAGGCTGAAGATAAAGAACATAATTAAATTTATAGTTGATTTTTCTTCCTTGGTTGAATTTCTTGAGCTCTGGACACCTGACTAATCATATTTTTTTCCTAACAGATCAGGTGTGGGTGCCCCAGTGATTGGTGAGATCGATGGAGAGTATCGACATGACAGTCGACGAAACACCTTGGAATGGTGCCTGCCAGTGATTGATGCCAAAAATAAGAGTGGCAGTCTGGAATTTAGCATTGCGGGGCAGCCCAATGACTTCTTTCCTGTTCAGGTTTCCTTCATCTCCAAAAAAAATTATTGCAACATACAGGTACTTCATTTTAATAGAGTACATATATGGGAAGAGTAGTAGGTCAGAGTCCCAATAGGTGACATGGATTCATGTCGGCAAAAATCAGAAACACTGATGTCCCCTGTAGATTCTATAATGACTCCAAAATCCTCACCTACTTCATCTCAGATTTCCTCTCTTGATGTAAAGCTTAACTTCCCTATCTACTTGAGAGTTGTGCAGTGTGCAGTTGTACTTTATTATGGTGTGTGTGTGTGTGAGTGTGTGTGTGTGTGTGTGTGTGTGTGTTTATGCTTGTACTAGGACTTGAATTTAGGGCTTTGAGCTGTTGCTTAACTTCTTTGCTCATGGCCAGTTCTTGCTTTTTTCTAATTAATTGGTGACAGTCTGTTTTCATCCTCCTGAGTAGTTAGTTGGGATCATAGATGAAAGCTGGCAGTGTCTCTCTCCTCTCTTCTCTGTTTGTCCTTTTTTTTTTTTTTTTTTTTTTTTTGCCAATCCTGGGATTTGAACTCAGGACTTGGGTACTGCCCCTGAGCCTCTCTATGCTCAAGGCTAGCATACTACCACTGAGCCACAGTGCCACTTCTGGCTTTTCTGTGTAGGTGATGCTGAGGAATCAGTCCAGGGCTTCATGCATGCTAGGCAAGCACTCTACCACTAAGCCGCATTCCCAGCCCTTGTCTGTCTGTCTTTCTGTCTTTGTTGGTCATGGGACTTGAACTCAGGGCCTGGGTGCTATCTTTGAGCTCTTTTTGCTTAAGGCTACAGCTCTACCACTTTGGGCTACAGCTCTACTTCCAGTTTTCTGGTGATTAATTGGAGATAAAAATCTCAGAGACTGGGGCTGGGAAGGTGGCTCAGTGGTAGAGTGCTTGCCTTGCATGCATGAGGCCCTGAGTTCAATTTCTCAGCACCACATAAGCAAAAAAGAAAAAAACAGGAAGTGGCGCTGTGGCTCAAGTAATAGAGTGCTAGCCTTGAGCTGAAGAGCTGAGGGACAGCGCCCAGGCTCAGAGTTCAGGCCCCACGACTGGACCCCAAAAAAAAAAAAAAAAATCTCAGAGACTGGGCTGGCTCAGTGGTAGAGTGCTTGCCTTGCGTACCTGAGGCCCTGGGTTCCATTCCTCAGCACCACACAAGCAGAAAAAGCAGGAAGTGGCGCTGTCACTCAAGTGGTAGAGCGCTAGCTTTGAGCTGAAGAGCCGAGGGGATAGCACCCAGGCCCAGAGTTCAGGCCTCATGACGGACCAAAAAAAAAAAATTCTCAGAGACTCCCTGCCTGGGCTGCCTTTTTTACTGGAATCCTCAAATCTCAGCCTCCTTAGTAGCTAGGATTACAGGCATGAGTTACCAATGCCTGGCTAGTTATCTAATTTTTTAACCTAATATATTTAAAAAATCCATTTGCAGCCAGCCAGATGCCAGTAGCTGTTTCTGTTGCAAACTTTGTTCTTTAGATAGGCAAAGCAGAAGAAATGTGTTATCTGGCCTGGTGCTGGTGGCTTACACCTGTAATCCTAGCTACTCAGAAGGCTGAGATCTAAATGTTAGGTTTTTAAAAAGAGGTAGCCGAGTAAGAACAGCAGCACGCATGTGGTATTCAGGTAAGGGGTAGGTTTATTCAGTAGACCTGCTGGGACCAGGCAAGGTTGGCACTCTACGTGGCTGGGAAAGAGAGAGAAAAGAGCTAGAAAAGAGCAGAGAGCGGCTGGGCCTGGGCTAGGTCTTAACTAAGGTATGGGCGGAGAAAGGTGTGGCCACATCAAATTCAGATGTGACTCTTCCCGGTGTCCCAGTTGCCTAGGTAACACAGGTACTGGGTGGAGACTTTGCTGCAAGGAGGGTGGAGTCTGCTAGCCATCCAGGAGCGGACCTTACACTAAGGATTTCAGTTTTTTTGGGTTTTTTTTTTTGTTTGTTTGTTTGTTTTGGTCTGGTCTGGTCATGGGGCCTGAACTCTGGGTCTGGGCGCTGTCCCTCAGCTCTTCAGCTCAAGGCTAGCGCTCTACCACTTGAGCCACAGCACCACTTCTGGCTTTTTTCTTTTTTTAATTTATTTTTTCTTTTTATTTTTTTGGCTCCTCGTCGGGGAAACGAACCCTGGCGGCTTTTTTCTTTTTGCTTATGTGGTGCTGAGGAATCGAATCCAGGGCCTCATACATGCAAGGCAAGCGCTCTACCACTGAGCCACCTTCCCAGCCTAGGATTTCAGTTTGAAGACAGCTCAAGCAGCAAAGTTTATGAGACTCTTTTTTTTGCCAGTCATGGGGCCTGAACTCTGGGCCTGGGCACTGTCCCTCAGCTCTTCAGCTCAAGGCTAGTGCTCTACCACTGGAGCCAAGCACCACTTCCAGCCTTTTCTGCTTATGTGGTGCTGAGGAATGGAACCCAGGGCCTCATGCATGCAAAGCAAGCACTCTGCCACTGAGCTACCTTCCCTATGAGACTCTTATTACCAATTAAAGACCAAAAAAGCAGGCAGTGGAGCAGTAGTGTAGTGTTAGTCTTACCAAAGCTCAGAGGCAGTGTCTAGGCACTGAACTCAAGTCCCAGGACCAGCACTACAAAAAAGGAAAGGAGAAAAATGTGTCATCTGTTAGAACACACACAGTGCCAGGGATTGAATCCAGGACCTCATGCATGCTAGGCAAATCTTACATGAGTTACAGCCTCATCTCCTAGCTCACTTTTTTTTTTTTTTTTTGTCGGTCGTGGGGCTTGAACTCTGGGCCTGGGCGCTGTCCCTCAGCTCTTCAGCTCAAGGCGAGCGCTCTACCACTTGAGCTACAGCGCCACTTCTGGTTTTCTGGTGTTTTATTGGAAATAGGAGTCTCACGGTCTTTCCTGCCCGGGCTGGCTTTGAACCGCGATCCTCAGATCTCAGCCTCCTGAGTAGCTAGGATTACAGGCGTGAGCCACCAGCGCCCGGCTTTTTTTTTTTTTTTTGTATCAGGGTTTGAACTCAGGGCCTCATACTTGCTAGATTAGTGCTCAACCACTAGAACTATGCCTCCAGTTTCAGTTTTTTGCTGGTTCATTGGAGATAGAATTTTTTAACTTATCTGCCATAGCTGGCTTTGAACTGAGATCCTAAGATCTCAGCATTCTGCGTAGCTGAGATTACAGGTGTGAGCTACCAATACAACCTAGACCACTATTTTTAGTTAACCTCTTGGTTTTTTAAATTGTATTATTTAGGGAGCCCAGTATATATTGTTCTCTTTTTGACTTGCTTGTTACTTTGGCACTTTGTTACCTTCCCAGATAGTTTTGGTCTCCCCAGTAAATGCACAAGAATTTGCAGCTTCCTGCCTGGCATTGATGGCTCACACCTGTAATCCTAGCTACTCAGGAGTCTGAGATCTGAGGATCACAATTGGAACCCAGCCTAGACAGAAATGTCCCTGTGAGGCTTTTTTTTTTTTTTTTGGTTGGTTGTGGGGCTTGAACTCTGGGCCTGGGCGCTGTCCCTGAGCTCTGCAGTTCAAGGCTAGCACTCTACCACTTGAGCCACAGTGCCACTTCCAGTTTTTTCTGGTGATTAATTGGAGATGAGTTTCACAGACTTTCCTGCCTGGGCTGGCTTTGAACCATGATCCTCAGGTCTCAGTCTCCTGAGTAGCTAGGATTTACAGGCGTGAGCCACTGGCTCCCAGCTGTCCCCTGAGACTTTTGTCTCGTTAGCCACTCAGAAACTGAAAGTAGAGCTGTGGTTCAAAGTGGTAGAGTGCTAACTTTGAGCAACAAGAGCTCAGGGACAATGCGCAGGCCCTGAGTTCAAATCACATGCCTGGAAACCCCCACCTCCACCAAAAAAAATATTCTTCCACATCTCATCGCAGCAGTGGTCCTCAATCTAAAGAACCATTAGTTATATCGGTGGGCAGCAGTGATGCCACGGGCTGCAGCTGTGAATTGAACACTTCATTATTCCTAACCAACTTTTACTGTTGTTTTTGGGGAATTTTCTGTTTTACAATGAGAATTAAATCAGCATCTTGAAGTCTCAACCATGTTTTGTGTTTATTTTCCTAGGTTACCAAAGTGACCCAAGTAGATGGAAACAGCCCTGTGAGGTTCTCCACAGAGACCACTTTCCTAGTGGATAAATACGAGATCCTGTAAACCCAGGCGAGAGAAAGGAAGAGGGAAAATTCCAAATTAATAAAGAAGAAGCCACCAGTGGCTGAAGAGTTTTTCCAAGTTGACAAGCCATTGGAGACCCCTATTTTCTGATACAATGCACGTTCTTTGCGCGCAGGGACCCTCAACCCATCCCAGTGTTTCAGTGTCACAGAGACATTCTTTGACAAAGAACTGACGTAGACATAAAGGGAAAGGCTGCTGATTTCTTTCACAGATTTTCCTGGCAAGCAGGAAAGCAAAGCGAGCTCTCCAGATAATACCCCCAGTAAATTCCTCCATTGCCTTCACCTAAGTTGCACCTTTATTTTAATCCCTAAATATAGTTATATTTCATACTTCATTTTTTAAAGATTTTCTCTGTAGATTTTAATCTGTCATACTCCTTTACCTTCCGTTTTTCTTCCTATACACTGAATCAAGTACTGGGATCATCTTTTCTTAGGTATTGAGTTTGGCACTCCTGAACAAAATTATCTAACCCATTCTTGATTTTTTTTTTTTTTTTTTTTTTTTTTTTTGACAATGTAAGTGAACTGTTTAGGGGGAGTGGAGTCTTGAAGTTAGGAGATAAGGTTGATGGCTGTCTTTTTCCCATGCCCATCTATTACTTTGCCAAGTTGTTTTGCTTTTAAGGCTTGCCCTTTCAGTTTAGAATAGTACTGTGAATCCCACTTGTGTCAATGTTAAGGTAGCTAAAAAGCACTTTCAGATGCCCAGCCCTAGAAGATGTCTAAGAACAATGGCTCATGCCCCGTTAGGGATTTCACATCCAAACATAATCATGTCTGCTGCTAGGGCTACCCAAGCTTCCAGTTCTCCACGTGTGGGTACTTGAGCTAAAATGTAAGGTTGTTTACATTCCTCAAGTATATCATCTCGCTCTTCTTGGCTACTCTCTGTCATCATCCTCTCATCTAGCAGAAATCAGGTTATGATTTTGGAGACTCTGGGTTCAGTGAGTCATGTGCCAACACCCATTGGCCCTGAACTGTCAGGACTGCATCCCCCCATCAGAGTGTTGGCCTTTCAAGAAGCAGTTGATTATATTGGCATGTAGGAAAGACTCATATATCCCATTTTCTCCTGGCCAACCCAGCATTTCCCTGGGTTGTCCCTGTCTCTGAAGTCCTTCCTTTACTTCCCTCTAGGCCTTTTGAGTATCCTCATGTAGTAATGGTTTCTGAGCTCCAAATCATCCATTATTTCTTCAGTAGAGACTCGACAGGCAGCCCAGCCTTGGTTTTTAGCCCAGAGCTGCACTCACTAGCGGGTGACAAGTTGCTGGAGGCTGGGATCCTGGCAGTGGGAAGAGGTAGGACTGGCAGGTACCCAGCGCCCTTAGCCCCACTCCTCTGAACACCCAGCCCTCCTCGTGGAGGAGACTGTGTAAAGCAGAGCACTGACAAGCACTCATGGCTGGAATTGCTTGCCAAAGAAATTGCTGGCCTTCCCTTTTCCCCTAACCAACCGTATCAGGGAAGAATGGTTAGCTTGGTTTCCACATGAAGTTTTCTGAGGAAGGGGACTGGGACAAGAAGTTTGTCTTGTAGTTAAGTAGACAAGAAATCTTAATCCAGTTTTGTTTGAGAGTTGTTTGTCCATATGATTTTTAAACAGTCAAGTTTAATTTCACAAAAACTTTTTTTTCTGAAATTACTTTTGGGGTAATATTTAAAAATGAGAGACATTTTGTAACCCTGTAAAATATGTAGGGAATATAACATTCCAATGTACACAAGAAAGGCAAATCTTTAATCAAATAAAGAGTATTATAAAATGAGGTGTTTACTGGGCTCGTGACTCACACTTGGGTGTCTGTTTGCCAGTTCAGGATGCTGTAATAGGATCTAAAATTAAAGATTAATGATAATGATATGTATTTTTTAAGAGAAAATAATCTATCAGTATTCATTGCACTTTCTATTTTATACATGACGTGCTGCCTCATGCATTTTATACATTTGAGTATACTCATACACATACTCCTGACTATGTTTTGAGTTTGATGCTGCTTATGTCTTTTGAAGGGATTGTCAGTTTTGTCAGGAACAGTGTAATGTAAGAAAAATGAAGCATCATTTTTATTGGGGGCTGGCTTTGAATTCTCGAGTACTGGCATTACAGGTATGTGCTACCACATCAGGTCCCGAGTTTTTATTACTGTCAGTCAGTCTAAAAGGGAGAAGGCTCCATGATACTCCATAACATTCTTCAAAGATGATGTGTTTGCTCAAGTATGATGGCTCAAATCCATGATCCCTGTACTAGGAAGGCTAGGGTAGGAAGATTTCTGGTTTAAGGCCTGGTCTCAAAAAGAAGACAACGCAAGCCGGGCACCGGTGGCTCACAACTGTAATCCTAGCTACTCAGGAAGCTGAGATCTGAGGATCACGGTTCAAAGCCAGCCTGGGCAGTAGAGTCCGTGAGGCTCTTATCTCCAATAAAGCACTAGAAAACCTGAAGTGGCACTGTGGCTCAAGCAGTAGAGCCTTGAGCTGAAGAGCTGAGGGATAGCGCCCAAGCCCTGAGTTCAAGCCCCACGGCCGACAAAAAAAAAAGCCAGTAGCTGGTGTCTCGTGCCTGTAATCCTAGCTACTCAGGAGGCTGAGATCTGAGGAAGTTCAAAGCCAGTCTGGGCTGAAAAGTCCCCTTGAGACTCTGACCTCCAACCACCTAAAAACAGGAAGTGGCACTGCTGAAAGCCTTGAGCTGAAGAGTTCAGGGAATTGTTTATTCTACAGAAGACAATTATTTGGGCAATTTGCTGAATGTCAACAAATTGGGAAGCAGATTATTCTCCCTGATTGGATAAATGGGATGATAAAATTAGTAGTGACGGTCACAATTTCTTTTTCCTTCATGAAATCACAGTATCTGAACTTAATGGTGCTAGAGTGTGGCAAAATCATGCCCCATACCTTGCCTGGCTGCTGAGTCTCCTTGGCATGGAGTGGACTTCTTATTAGTTTCTTGATGGGAAAATAGCAAAATAATTTATTGGACCGAGCATTCTGTTTAATGTAGGGGGTTTGTGATTCCTGCTCTGAGTTAATTAACATTTCCTACAGAGTAGGGAACACACTGGACAGGACCTCCGTGAAAAAAGATCTATAGCCAGGCACCAGTGGCTCACGCCGTAATCCTAACTACTCAGGAGGCTGAGATCTGAGGATTGAGGTTTCCATGAAACTCTTACCTCCAATTAACCACCAGAAAACCAGAAGTGGCACTGAAGTAGAGTGCTGGCCTGGAGCAAAAATGGTCAAGGACGGGCTGGGAATGTAGCTTAGTGGTAGAGTGCTTGCCTAACATGCATGAAGCCCTGGGTTCCATTCCTCAGTACCACATACCGAAAAAGCTGGAAGTGGTGCTGTGGCTCAAGTGGTAGAGTGCTAGGCTTGAGCAAAAAGAGCTCAGGGACAATGGCCAGGCCCAAAATTCAAGCCCCAGAGCCCCCAAGCCCCAGGGGAGAGTTCCCATCTGGCAGGGCTCATTTGATGGAGATAGGTGAAAAACAGAAGTCCTCATCTTCAAATAGTGAAGTAGCTAGAAGCAGTAGCTGTTTACCAAAAATCCTTTTTTTCCCTAAGGTAGCAGGGGCTGACTACAGCTAGTATTTGTAAGCTCAAGAAGCAGTTCAGAGAATCCCAGTTCAAAACTAGCCTGGACAGAAAATGCCATGAGATTCTTATCTCCAATTAACCACCAAAAGGTCAAAAATAGAAGTGTGGCTCAATGGGTAGAGCACCAGCCTTGAGTGAAAAAACAAGAGGAATGTCCTGGCTCTGAGTTCAAGTTCCATTACTAGCACCAAAAAAACCCCAAAACTCAATTGACTGCCCTTGGCTACGCATATCTGTCTTAGCAGAAATCCCTACATCACTTTCCTTCTCTTGTTCCCTTTAGTAAACATATTTGCAACTCCAGAGTTTCTTTAAAGCCCCAGGTCTTTTAGGTTGGTTGCTGGATACTGTTATTTTTATTGGTTACAGAGACAGCATCTCTCTGTCTCATCTCTTACTCCAGGGAGTTGTGATTGACATAGGAAAAGCCTTTAGAAAAACTAGACTATCTTCCCAGCAAGGCTGTTTCCCTCACACAAACAAAATAAGACAAATAGCTTTTAGAAGTGTGGACCATTTCTCCAAACTCCTATGCAAAAGGGAAAGTATTTTGCTCTTCTGCTCACAGGACTGGAACCTAATGGTTAGTTAGCCCCTAAGAGTACTAATCCAATTCTGCAAAGCTTCCCTAGGTGTTAATCAGGTAGATTAACAACCAGTACATAAGCTGTGTGGAAAAAATCCTTACAAATCCAAAGCAATGCGTGGGGCACCCTTGGCTTGCACCTGTAATTCTAGCTACTGAAGAGGTTAAGATCTGAGAATCCAGGTTTGAAGCCAGCCCAGGCAGAAAAGTCTGGGAGACTCATCTTCAATTGACCAGCAGAAAGCTTGAAGTGGAGCTGTGGCTCAAGTGGTAGAACATCAGCCTTGAATGAAAGCTAAAGGACAGTGCCCAGGCCAAGTTCAAGTCCCAGTTGGAGAGAGAAAAAGAGAACAAGAAGACAATGAGGGGAATGGAACTGGATCTTGTTTGCCTTTGGCTATTTGGTGCTAGGGACTGACTTCAGGGCCTCATGAAAAACAACACTATGCATTCTGCTCAGAGATGCCCTAAGCCCTGAATGCTTGTGCTTTTCAGCAGTGTAGCCACAGAGGTAGACAAGGCCAGTCTTCCAGCCTACCCAAATTCCCCACTCAGCTTGGATATGTTAGATTTGGATAGAAGTGTGGATTGTGCCTTTTTTTTTTAACAAGCTGAGAAAAGAGCTGCTGCTTCTCTGTGGCTGCTGAGGCAGTTAGAGCTTTTTCCCAAGTTGGATAAGTGAGGAATTTCTTGGCGTCTTCACTGCCGCCACACCTACACTAAGGAGGCCTGAATTCAGGAACCAAAGGGGTCAGAAAGGGATAGCTTTCTGGGGGAGGACGTAAGTAACATTCACCTCTTCCTGGGGCCTGAGGGAGAACAATTTGAGGGACAAATTGGGAAATGTGGCAAGGCAAATGCAGAGGGAGTGTGGAAATCCACGCCTGACATTCATAGCCAAGTCAAGCAGGGCTTGGAAAACCACTGTTCCTTCCACACCCAGCCTTTGCCCTCTCCCCCTGCTTCCATTTCGGAAAGTCTGAAGCAGGCTTAGAAAGCTGTTTTCTGCTTTCTTCTCCCTTCCTCCCCCTTTCCTGAGCTCCCAGCTGTGTCGACCTCTTGCGTAACTGTAAGAGAGCACTGAGGGTTTTTTTTTTTGATGGGCTCCAGATGTGGAGAGGGATGAGGGTGGAGGGGTGGGGGCAGTAGGTCTTCAGTCCCTTGAGTGCACTAACTGTGGGAACATAAAGGCGTGACACAGAAGGCAAGGGCACACACTGCAGAGAGTCTTGATCATGGGTCAGCCAGTCTCCGGGTTGGGAGAACAGTGAGAAGTGAGGTGCTATTTCAACCCCCTGCTAGCATGGTTGGCCTCCATGGCAGGCTTGATTATTGCCTGACATTCCTCCTGACCAAGTCATCAAAGAAGAAGTGGGGGGGGGAGGCGGGGGGATTGTGAGACAGAGGGACTTGAAAAGTCTGTAGAACCCCAATCTGAGCCCCTGTTTTCAAATGCTAGGTCTTGGCATATGCAACACCAAGAGTTTTTTTTTTTTTTCCCCCTTTAGCACACCAGAATAGCCTGAAAATTACTGTTGTGATCTGCCTCGTGAAGGTTGACCAGAAGTTAAAATACTTTCATGAGCCTCAAATAGAAGAGAGGAAGAAGATCACCACCAGCAGCAGCAGCAGCAGCAGCCCCCCCCCCCTTTGTATCCCGTCCCAGCCCTAGAGCTTTCTTGTACCCACTGCATACACTGGAGCCTAATTGTCCCACCTCCATTAGCTGAAGGGGGTAACAGCACAGAGCACCCCCCTGCCTCCTCCCCATCAGCTCAGTCATCGGCTGGGGGGGGATGGGGAGGGTGGGGGAGTGGGGGGCTCTGCCAGTGCTGGCCCTGTCAATGAGTGACTAGATTCCTACAGTTCAGCCTCCTGCTGTTCCTGGGTTAGGAAGAGAAGGCGCAAACCAATGGATCAGAACTGGATTTGCCTGCCCCAAAGAAGATAAATTGTTTTCTACCCACCCCAGGTGGAATTTAAGCCAAACTTCAGAGCTTTCTGCTTTCTCCTTCAGTGAGGCCGGCTCTGCTGTGTCCCTCTCGTGTAGGTTAAAGAGGTTCCTCTCCGTGAGTTCGGCTCCCTGGGGCTCCTAGCCGGTCTCCCGGGAGCAAGAGCTGGCTTTGCAAGGTAAAGATCCACTGTCGGCACTGGATTTCCGGTGCGGGGTTAGATGGCTGCGAGGTGTTTTTGGTAACTTCCACCCGCAGGCTGGCCCGCATCTGGCATCTGGCCTGCCTGGAGGAGGCTCCCAGTGGAGTCCGGGCCGCCGTCGGCCTTTCCCTGCTGTCCTGTGCACGCACTTTCGCGTGCCTCCTGTACCTGGCCTTGGGGGGGGGGGGGTCTCCGAAGCCCGCTGGGGTTGGGAGTTCGGACCCCGCTTACGGCTCCTCATGGCGGGGCTTCGAATAGAATCTAGGCAGAGGAGGGATGGCAGAAGGCACAACCCATCCGGGGATTGGATGGCGCCAGGCCGCGGTGGGCCGGGATGGGCCCCGGTTGTCAGGGTGGGCCGGGATGGGCAGCGGTGGGCCGCTGGGGCCGCGGTGGGCTGGGGTGGACCGCGGTGGGCTGGGGTGGACCGCGGTGGGGCCGCGGTGGGCCGCGGTGGGCCGGGGTGGGCCGCGGTGGGCCGCTGGGGCCGCGGTGGGCCGGGGTGGACCGCGGTGGGCTGGGGTGGGCCGGGATGGGCCGCTGGGGCCGCGGTGGGCCGGTGGGGCCGCGGTGGGCTGGGGTGGGCCGGGATGGGCCGCGGTGGGCCGGTGGGGCCGCGGTGGGCCGGGGTGGGCCGGGGTGGGTAGGGTGGGCCGCGGTGGGCCGGTGGGGCCGCGGTGGGCTGGGGTGGGCCGGGGTGGGCAGCGGTGGGCCGGTGGGGCCGCGGTGGGCCGGAGGGGCCCGGGTGGGCCGGCGCAGCCCCGCGGCGGAGGAGTGAGGAGGACGGGGCAGGGCAGGGCAGGGCAGGGCGCGCGGCGTGGCCGCGGAGAGCCCAGATGCAGAGCTGAACAAAGCGGGCGCTGTGCAGGCGGTGGGGGGGCACGGCTGTGGGAAAGGGCGGGTGGGGGACCTCGGGCTCCGGCCCCCGCGAGGGCGTCTTCCCTGGCCCGGCCGGCCGCGGTGGGGCGGGGACTCGTGGGAGGGGGGCGGGACAGGCCGGGCTGTCCGCCTCCTCCTCCTCTCCGCGGGCGCCGGGGGAGAGCGCGGTGTCCTCCCGAGCCTGAGGCCGCGCGGCCCCGCCGCTCCCAGGGACCTGCGTCCCCGCCGGCCAGCCAGGTAAGCGCGGCCCTTTCCCCGGCCGCCCCGCGGGCCCCCGGGCTCCAGACCGCGCCGGGGGGGTGGGGGGGGGAGGCTCCGGCTGTGGGCCAGGACGCGGGGAGGAGACTCGCGGGGAGGAGCGGCCACTCAGGTGCGGGCCGCAGGGGCTTCGGGGGGCGTCTGTTCCCCCCGCCCCATCCTGGGAGCGGCTGGCTGTTGCCCCGGCCCAGGCGCTGCCCGCACCGCCGCCAGAGGGGGCTCTGGTGACCCCCGCGCGGGCCCCCCACCCCCGGGAAGGACCGGAGTCCTGCGGGATGCGCAGCCCTGCGTCCACCCGACGGCCAGAGGGACCCTCGCGGGGGCCCGCGCGCGTCCTGGTCCCCCGGCCCCTGCCTCGCTCCTCCAGCAGCGGCGCCGGGGCCGGAGGTCGGGGGCGCTCGTGTCCCAGGACGAGAAGCAGAATCCGGCTCGCAGGGAGCCCGGGAGGGATGGGGGCATCTGGGGCGCACCGCCCCCCCCGCACTCCTTCAAGACCCCACGCCCTCAGGGTGCGGGAGGCGACCGGGGGCACCGCGGAGGAGCGAGCGGGAGGGAGGGCTCGCCCCGCCTCCGCCGTCTGGATTCGAAGGCTCCGCGGAGTTCCCCAGCCGGGATCCCCGCGAGGGGGAAGCGCGGGCGGGCGGGCGGCGGGGCGGCGCCGCGGGGCGCGGGCGGCCGCGGCCGGCGTCCAGGACGCTTCCGCCCCCAGGCCGCTCCGGCGGGGGACCCCGGCGGCGGGGCGGGGCTGCATTCTAGGCCCGTTAGCTCAGCGGTCCGGAGGCTCCCGGGCTGACTCATCCGACGGCCGGGCAGGCTCACCCCACCGCCAGCAAACACGCGGGGGCTCCCGCCTCGTCGGGCAAGGCTCGACGCCGCTCGCTCCGCATCGCACGCCGCACACCCCGGCGTCACACCCGACACCCACGCCTGGACCACGCGAGGAGCCCGCCCCGCGTGCCCGCACGCCGCCCCACGCGCGCGCGCGGCCCTCGGTGGCACCTGCAGCTCCGCGCGTGCCCTTAGTCCCGCACCGCAGCCCGCTCGCACGCACGCGCTTCCGGCAGCTGCCGGGTGGGGCGCGGGGCCGCCCCTTCCCCGGCCGCCGCGCAAACAAGCGGCTCCTTCTCCCGGCCCCGCCGAAGAAAGGCCGCTTGTCCCGCGGTCAGGGCGGCCCAACACTGCGGCCTTGTCCTGCCCGGCGGCCGGGAGGGGCAGGCGGGGGCCCCCGCGCGCGGAACCCCCACGGGGCCGGCACCTCCCGGAGCCTTTCCCCGAGAGCCCCCCGCCTCCTCCGCTCAGGCCCCCGGCCCCGGCCGCCCACCTCGCCTCTCTCCCCCTCTTGTGGGGGAGAGGGTGGGCCGCGGCCTCGGCCCCTCGGATCGGATTCTGCCTGCCGCCCTCTCCACTCGAGGACCCGGTCCTCAGTCTCCCCTCGCGCTCGCCCCTCTCGGGTCCTCATCTCCAGCCTCCCCGGCAGCCTCCCGCCGCCCTCTCCTCCCGGGACCCCCCCTTCCCTCCCTCTCAGGCCCCCTTTGCCCTCCGCCTCGCTTTTCTCCTGAAGTGTCCGGGGCTCCCGGACACCCCGGCCCCGCCCCGCCCGGGCGTCGGGCCCGCTGGGCTCCCGGCCTCAGTTTCCTTCCCGTGCCGACTCCTTCCTCCGGCCCTTCCTGGAGGGCGGATGTGCGCAGGGAGAGCGGGGCCGCCGTGGGCGCAGAGGAGCCCAGCTCGGCCCTGCGGGTCCCCCGACGCCGACATGCGACGCCCGGGGCGAGGCCTCGGCGGGCCCCCCGGGTCCCAGGTGAGGGCTGGGAGGAGGACCGGGCCGGGCGCCGCGCGGGGCGATCGGGCCTTTCCCCCGGGGGCTGCGTTGGGATCTTTCCCCCGCGGGGCGGGCTGGGGGCCGGGGACCGCTTTGGGGGCCTGCGGGAGCCCCGGACGCCCCCCTCGGCCAAGGCGCTGGGGACAGGGGGTCCGCGGAACTGGGGGGTGCGCTGCGGGGGCCCGGCCTCGCGGGACCCCCCCACACCTCCCCTACCCCAGGGGCCCCCAGGGCTCGGGAGCGCCCGGCCCTGCGGGCGGGCACCGCAGCGGCCTTTTTTTGGCCGTGGGGCGGGCCGCGGAGGCCCGGGCGGGCGGGGTAATTGCAGCCCCGGGAGGGAGGTGGGACGAGCGGACCCGCTAGCAGGGTTGGGGGGAGGGGGTGCACCGCGGGGCAGCGCCCCGGTCCGAGCAACGGGCCAGCGACAGGCCTGGTGTCCTCTTGCTTTACGGTGGATTAGGTTTCGGAGCCGGGGCGCAGACTCACACCTCCCAGTCGAACACCTCCTCTTCTCTGCTCCCCACACCTCTCTCCTTATCGCTCCCTCTCCTTCAACCTCGGGGTTCTCCTCCGTCCTCTCCTCCATCACCCCTGTGCTGTGCCCTCAACCTCATCGAAAGTGACCAAAATCCAGCGTGACAATGAAGAAACCCAGCCCCAGACAGACGTCACCCAGCATCTTAATAGTGCTTTGCACTCCTTAGAGAGACGATAGGTATACTCCCTGAATCCTTCCATGACTAACAGCTTGCAGAGGTATAACTTATAGACCATCAAATCCACTTACTTTAAGTGTGCAATGATGCAGAGCTGTGCAACCATCATCACAATTTAATTCTAGAATATTTCTGCCACACACATTCCCCCCAAAGAAATCTCATGCCTAGAGTTGCCCTTGTTCCACTCCTGGCTCGGGCAAATACTGAGTCAGCCAATTAAATGATTATTGTTATTATTATAGTTTTATAGGAGATAGACTTGACAATGAGAGAAATTAAATAACTTGCCCAAAATATTACAGCTAATAAATAATAATTGCAGCTAATGAATAGAATTTAACGCTCCCACATCCCAAACATTTTCTACTAATGGAAGCTGTCTTTCCTTCCCCACTATTATGATTTTTTTCTTTCCCTCTCTTTTTACATAAACTTCCCAATCCCAGCCCACTCTCTTGTCTCTTCTCCTTTAGAAAAAGGCTGAGGGCTTTCCCTGAATCTTAAGGAAACAGTACAACTCTCCCTGGAGATGTGTGTGTGTGTGTGTGTGTGCGTGTGCGTGTGCGTGTGCGCACATGCCTGTCCTTTTTTGGGAGGGAGGGGGAACAGGGGGCTGGGCACTGTCCTGAGCATTTGTGCGCAAGGCTACTTGAGCCACTGCTCCATTTCCAGCTTTTTTTCTGGTTCATTAAAGGGAAGAGGCTCATGGATTTTCTTGCTTAAGTTGGCTTCGAACTTTGATCCTCAGATGTCAGCCTCCTGAGTAGCTAGGATTACAGGCGTGAGCCACAGGCACCTGTTCTCCCTGGAATTTCTTCTCTCTAGACAGGGTTCTTGGGGCAGTGCCAGGCCAGCTCGGGGTTTGGTATGGGTTAATAGCCTTTGCCTTTTCTCTTCCCAGGCAGTCTTAGGGTGGGTCCCAAGCACTATTCCGGCTTCTCTTCCTCCAGCTTGGGTGGAAATGGTGACGGAGATGATGCAGTCAGTCCAGGCCCGGAAGGGTGGAAGTAGGGAGGGTAAATTTAGTAACTCTAGGGCTCAGGCCCTTGGGATCCACTGCCGGGGGCAGACGCTCCTTGGAATGCTGGTTCCTGCCACAACTTCCTCTGCCAGTCACTTGACAGACAGCTGGAAGAGAAAGTGGAGGGAAGCCTGCCTGCCTGGATTTACCTCAGCCCTCAGCAACTCCCATAGCATTCCAGCAGGCAGTGGGGAGTTTCTCACCTCCAACCAAGGCCAGGGAGAGGCGAGTGTGCACACATGAGTGCACAAAGTTCGTTCCTTACATTTCTCAGGCTCAAAAAAAAAAAAAAAATCTGAGCCTAGGAAAGAGGAATGAATTAGAGTGGTAGGTGGATGGGTGGGAGGGAGGATCAGGTTGTGATGCTGGGATCCATCTTACTCCTGGCTGTAGGGACTAAGCTTCCTCCAGCACCAGGCCAGGGGAGAGCTCAAGAATCTTGTGTTCCTAAGAGTCATCACTGAGATTGTTTTGCTTTTTTTTTTTTTTTTTTTGGGTCCGGTCATGGGGCCTGAACTCTGGGCCTGGGCGCTGTCCCTCAGCTCTTCAGCTCAAGGCTAGCGCTCTACCACTTGAGCCACAGCGCCACTTCTGGCTTTTTTCTTTTTGCTTATGTGGTGCTGAGGAATCGAACCCAGGGCCTCATGCATGCAAGGCAAGCGCTCTACCACTGAGCCACCTTCCCAGCTCCTGGTTTGTTTTTTTTTTTTTTTAAGTTGTTGTTGTTTGTTTTTATTGTTGGTCATGGGCTTGAATTCAGGCCTGGGCACTGTCCCTAGGTCTTTTACTCAAAACTCTACCACCTGAGCCACAGCTTTATTTCTGGTTTTCTGGTAGTTAATCGGAAATAAGAGTCTCACAGACTTTCCTGCCCAGGCTGGCTTTGAACCATGATCCTTATATCTCATCCTCCTGAGTAGCTAGGATTAGAAGCCTAAGCCACCAGCACCAGACTGTTTTGTTGATTGGGTTGGGGTTGCTTCCTGGGGGAAGAAAAAGTGTAGGAGTTGAGCTACTCAGAGAAGGCCTGGTTTTTCCTCCGTGTCTCCTTTAAGAAGGCATCATCCTAAGGCCCCTGGGAAAAGAGACAAAGGGAAAAGAGAAGACAGATTGGGAGAGGAAGCTCCTATTTAGCCCTGGCTAAATCCTGGGGGAGTTGTCTCTACCCATGTTCTTGGAGGGACTTGCCTGGAGTTTGTTCTCGCCATGAAAATTGATTTCCCTCATCCTGATTAAGACTCCATCAAGATGGCTGAGGAGGGTCTTCAACTAAACTCTGGGCTCTGGATAGCAAAGAGCAGAAAAACACCAAAGCCAGGGTAGGGCTGTGTGTACAACCCTACCTGGCAAGTGCCAGGCTGGTATGGTGTGATTGCCATGCTGTGGCAAGAGATGGGGTGGCCCCCCTCCCCCATCCAAGCTCCCAAGCTGCCTCTACTTTTCCTTTGGCACGAGCATGCTGGGGAATGGTAGCGGCTGGTGCTGCCCATGTCCTGAGTCCCAGCACTGCTCCTCTTCTACCTGCTTCCCCCACCTCAGCTGCTTTACGTTGTGTCCCCAGGAACTCTGGAGGCCTAGGACCATGGACACACGCAGCAGAAGCCAGGGAAGCCCCGGATGCAAGCCCCAGGCTGTGGTGCAGGTGTGTGGTGTTGGGGCCATGGGGTAAGGTGTTGGTGAGGAGGGATTCAGTTCTATCTGTGGTGCCAGCTCAAGGATGGGGCAGCAGCCAGCCCCTCTGCCCTTCCCTAGTCCCCAGCCTATGAATAGATGAGTCTTAATTTGAATCAAGCTAATTGACTCAGCCAGAAACTCTCCTTTGAAAGTCCGAAAGTGGTTTACAGACGGTCCAGGCCAGCATCACTCTCCTGGATCCATAATTCCACTTCTAGTTTTTATTTTATTTTTGTGTGCCGTTCCTGGCTTGAACTCAGTCCCTGAGCTTTTATGCTCAAGGCTAGTGCTCTACCATATGAGCCACTTTCTGCTCTTTTGGTGATTAATTGGAGAGAAAAGTCTCAGCAGGGCGCCCGTGGCTCAGGCCTATAATCCTAGCTACTCAGGACGCTGAGATCTGAGAATCGTGGTTCAAAGCCAGCCCGGGCAGGAAAGTCCATGAGACTCTTATTGCCATTAAAAACCACTAGAAAACCGGAAGTGGCGCTGTGGCTCAAGAAGTAGAGCACTCGCCTTGAGCTGAAGAGCTCAGGGACAGCGCTCAAGCCCAGAGTTCAAGCCCCACGGCCGACAAAAAAAGAAAAGAAAAGAAAAGTCTCACGAACTTTCCTGCTAGGGCTAGCTTCAAACCATGATCCTCAGATCTCAGCCTCTGAGTAGCTAGGGTTGCAGGCATGAGCCCCTGATACCTACCTCCTACCACTCTTACAGTTAGTTTATCAGGGCCAGGCTGCAGTCACATGGGTAGAGTCCCAGCAAGGAGCCAGACTGGCCCTCCTCTATGCTACCCCTCCTCTATGGTACCCCTCCTCTTTGCCCCATGCTTCTACCACCCCTCTCTCTCTCTCTCCTTGTTTCTGTTTTGCTAGACAAAAAGGGTCAGTTGAGCCAAATCTTGAAATAAATCCAGCAGGATGAGTTAGTGGCCTAGATTCAGATCTAATTACAATTTAGTGGAATAATGCTCTGGCTAAGATTTTTTTGTGCTAAGCCTTTCAGCCACCTCAGCACCCTTTGGAGAGGAACAAGGGCTGAGAGAGGGCTGATGTGACTGGGCCTAGGTTGGTAGGGTGCTGGCTCAGTCTCTAATGATGCTCATCCCCTCCCTCCACCACCCCTGCTACCTGCAGAAAGGACCCTTGGACCTGATTGAGACAGGCAAAGGGCTGAAAGTGCAGACCGACAAGCCCCATCTGGTGAGCTTGGGCAGTGGAAGACTCAGCACGGCCATCACTCTCCTGCCGCTGGAGGAAGGTGAGTGGGGACATGCATGCCACCCCCCCCCCATTCTAGTCCCCCAAGACCAGGCCTCTGCAGTATGGGGCCCTCCTGCAGTAATGCTTGCATTGTCTCTGCCTGCCTGGCTGCCTGTCTCCTCTAGCATTTAATCTGGCTCCATGATTGGGATTAAAGATCAGTTTAGAAACCAGGAGGGGAGTGCTGAGACGAACAGGAGAGCACATTGCTCTTGGCAACCTGTGTGGCCAAGAAGAGAGGGGCTCCACTGGAGGGCGACAGGTGGCATGGGTGACTGGACTGGCCACGGGGGGGGGGGGGGCGGGGGGGGCATGATCCCCCAAGAGGAGACCCTGGCATGGCTCTGCCCTCCCCCTCCGGTCCTGGCTGCACCTGTTGCCTGGGTGATGCTACATTCCCCACATTCTCCAAATACCAGTCCCAGGGGGCTCTGCCAGGGAGCCATGGAGGGGAGAAACCACAGTAGAGGGAGAGGGCGTAAGAAAGGGGAGGGATGGATCCCCAGTGGCAGAAAGGAAAAGGAGGAGAGATTGATTTAGAAGAGAAGAGGGGGGGGTATCCACAGAGGGGATAAAGAGCCCAAGGGGACTGGGAATGTGGCTTAGTGGTAGAGTGTTTGCGTGAAGCCCTGGGTTCGAGTCCTCGGTACCACATACACAGAAAAAGCCGGAGATGGCCCTGTGGCTCAAGTGGTAGAGTGCTTGCCTTGAATAAAAGAAGCTCAGGGACAGCACATCCAGGCCCTGAGTTCAAGCCCTAGGATTGGCAAAACAAAAACAAAACAAAACAAGGAAAGGTAGCTAGGAGACCCATGTAGGGCTGAGGAAAAAAGGTCCTCCCTCTTTCCCATCATGCCTCTGCTTCCTGTGGCCTGTCTCCTGACCCTCCCATTCTGGGGCAGTTTTGTCTACTTGAGAAGAGCTTCGGTCACAGTTCCCTCCAGGCTCAGGAGCCCAAGAGAGGTGGCCTGTGGTGGACAGAGATTACCCCGGAGTGAGAGGTGGACATTGATTTCCACCTCATTTTAGTTGTCTTCTCGGCCTGGAGGGCCCGTCTGACTCCTTTGCCTCTTGCTCTAGGGCGGACAGTGATTGGCTCTGCAGCCCGGGATATCTCGCTGCAGGGCCCAGGCCTGGCTCCAGAGCACTGTTACATCGAGAACGTGCGGGGGACCCTCACCCTCTACCCTTGTGGCAATGTGTGCACGATTGATGGGCTTCCTGTCCGGCAGCCTACCCGGCTCACTCAGGGTAAGGTTCTGTACTCCTCCGCTCCCCTCCCCACTGAGAAGGGGGGAATCGCTGTTTCAAAGCCTGTGCATGTTGGGTAGGGGGAAGCCTATCGTGGTGGTTGCCATGGTAACTCTCTGAGTGGCCACACTCAGGTGCTTCTGGATATAAGCTCATCTCAAAAATCTCCCGCTCCCAACTTGTCTTCCATCTGTGTTTCTTGTCTCTGTGATCCTCACCCTGCCTCCCCACATCTCAGGGGAAGAAGTCAGTCCAATCCCTGCTGGCAGAGGACCTGGGTGTGGTGTGGCCATTCCAGGGAAAGAGCCGGGAAAACCATAGCTAGCGGGCATCCGTGGTGTTCCAAGATGCCCAAAGGGAGGTGTTTGCAGTCACTGTAGAGGTTGATGGCCGGCCTGTGGGGATGGACATGGGCCGAGTGTGGTGGCAAGATTGGAGGACAGGTTGCTTCTGCTGCAGAACTGTAGACAGTAGCTTTTGGGTCATGAATATGGCCGCCATTCTGTTTCCTAAAGCACCAGGCCATTCTGTCATGAAGAAAAAGCCCCTAATTACTATGGTTACCAGGCAGATAAACGATAGGTCAGGTGGCACTTTGACTGGCCAGGTGTGTTCCCCTGGAAACAGGGCACGGCATCAATTCATACAGTGAATGGATGGTCCCGTTAGGGGATGGGAAGAGCCGAATGATGGGGCTGGAGGTCTAGTTGCTGTGGTGACAGGAGCTTGGGGCCGTACCTGACTCTGAGCATGAAGGCTAAAGGTGCCATTGTTTTCTGGATGCTCACTGGCTGAACATCTGTGTGTGTGTGTGTGTAAGTGTAAGTCCTCATGCACAGTAAACACCACCCACTCCATTGTCTCCCATATCCTTGTCACATCCCTTATTTTTTTGGTGTCAGACCCAGGGTTTGAACTCAGGGCCTAGGCACTTAATGCTCTACCTTTGAGCCACAGCTCTACTTCTGGCTTTCTTGGTAGTTTAGTAGAGATAAGATTCTCACAGACTTTTCCTCCCCAGGCTGGCTTAGAACCATGATCCTCAGAGTAGCTAAGATTGCAGATGTGAGCCACCAGTGCTTGTCCCTTAGAGTCTTTACATACCATTTACTTCACAGCTGGCCTGGGAACTAACCAGGCCTCCTGATTTCCTCCTGACCTTAGGGTAGAGATGAGAGTAGATAACCACCTCCTCAGAGGCAGGTCAGTGGACAGTAGCAGAAAAGCTCTGAGGCTTCAGGGTCTCTGGTAGGGGCTTTGGCTGTGATGCCATGTGCGTCCTGACGGTCTCAGAGCAAGTGTATACTGCCGGGTTTGGGTGCACACCGGTGGGACACAGAGCAACAAAGAAAAGGGGCCAGGCAAAGTTCAGGGGTGGTTGGGCCTTTACTTCCCGGATTCCGTGGGTACGAGTATGCGTGTGTTGTGCAGAAGCCTGTGACATTTATATCTCTCTTGTCCCATCTTCCCATCATTTAGCTCCCTGCGAGAGGGCGGGCCTGAGGCCACCATGAAATTCTTAAGTATTTCCTGTGGCCTCAGTAGCTCCCTTCTTCCCCAGCCAGAAGCCCACCCTGCCAAGTACGGACCCTCCCACTCTCTTCTGACCCTAAACTCCCTTTGCCCCCCACCCTACCCCAGCCTTCTTGTCTGGGCTCGCCTGTCTCCAAAGCTTGGCAGCCTGTGGAGGGGTAGGCGGAGGCACAAAGGAATGGGTGTTCTCCTCCCCAGCCCTCCCCCTCCTGGGCTCCAGGAGCTGAGGGTTTCCTTGTCTCATCTCTGGAGCAAGGCACCGAGCCCGGCCCTGCCTGGCCTCACTCCGGACATTCTTGGGAGTGCGTTGCCTTGGAAACTGGGTGGCTCGGGGGTGCGTGTGCTATCTCTGTGCGCCTGTGTAACTGGAGTGTGTTTATGTATCTCCGGATGTTTCCGTGACTTGGGACTTGTGTATCTCTCTGCTTATTTGTGTCTGATGTTTATGGATCAGCATGTTCGAATGGCTGCTGGTGGTAACCCCAGGCCTGATGGCACCAGAATGTCTCTGTGTGCACTGCGGTGTGTATACAAGAGCTCACTGGCTATGTGCCTACCTGTGGGCATGTGTACAAAAGGACCGCTTAGGGCTGGGAGTGTAATGCAGTGGTAGGGTGCTGCTTGCCAGGTGTGCATAAGGCCCTGGATTTGATCCCCAGCACAGGAGGGGACCCTCTTATCTGCCCTTATGGAGGGGACCCTCTTCTTTGTAAAAATAATCAAAAATAAAGAGGGATATCTGGGGAATTACAGGAGCCTGCTCCGGCTGGCCCAGAAGCATCATTCTGGGCACTGTGCCCAGCTGTTGGCAACTTGGAGAGACACACTTCATGACAAGCAGAGATGGCAGTGACAGGCTCTTCTCGCAGAAAAATGCCCGTGCCAGGGAGGGGGGAAGGCTGGCAGAAAGCAGATGCCATCCTTTAGCCTGGAGCTATGAACATGGGAGCGGAGAGTGTGGGCGACCTCGATCCACCCCTGTACCAGGGCTTCCTGGCACATCCCTTGTTACCCTCTTCTCTACAGAGCCAAGTGGGGAGCTGGGAATATGACCCCCAAAAACGGGGTGGTGTCTCAATCTGGGGTCTAAGCTGCCCCACCCTGGACCACAGCGCCAAACCACATGAAAGATCTGGGAGGGAAGTTAAGTGGAGGAGGTCCTCGAAAGCCACACAGCTCAGGGACCAGGCCGTCTAGACAGTCGGTCCCCATCCACCCCCACCATGTGCTGCCAGCTCTTGCTAAGTGCCATTACTTCCAAAGCCCCTCCCTGGTGGGCAGGGCCTGGGTGTGGGCTGGGTAAAGTGTTGGCAGGGGATGGTGCAGTGGCCTCTGTCTGGGATACAGGACATCAGGTTTCTTCTCCCAGCCAGTTATCAGTTATCCCTTCTGTACATTGGGAGGGAAGCCTGCAAGCGTTCTGTTGTGGCAAAGATCTTGATGGATAAAAGCTCAAAGGAAGTAGTGCGGGAATGAAGGCTCCCTCATCCCCACTTCCTGGTATGTGTACTGGTAGCCCTGTCTCTCGTCCTTTCAGTCTCTCTCTCTGTCTGGGTCTGCCCAGCTGGCCACCACAGGGTCCAAACTAATGAATCACTCTTCCTGAGGACTGTTTTGATTTTTAAAGCCTCCCATGTTACATTTGGCCTTATTTGGTTCTTCCGTTTTCCTTTAGCAGGGGAGTAAGTTTCTTGCCTGTGTGCGATGGGGTGAATGTATATACAGTAAGGCAACGGGTAGGGCACTGTTGGAAAATTTCTCTCTTTATTTCTCTTCAGAGGCTGCCTTTTAATTCATTAAAAAAATTTTTTTTTTTGTCCTGGGGCTTGAACTCAGGGCCTCCTTCATACTCTCCTTTGTGTTTTTCACTTAAAGTTGTTGGTTCTACCACTTGAACCAAGCTCCATTTCTAGCTTTTTGGTGGTTCATTGGAGGTAAAGTCTCATGAATTTTTCTGCCTGGGCTGGATTCAAACTGAGATGCTCAGATCTCAGCCTCCTGAGTGGCGAGGATTACAAGTGTGAGTCACCAGCCTCCAGCGAGGAGGCTGACTTTTTCCGTCTCTCCTGGGGGCTGAGTGGAAAGGCCGTGTGTGCCTGGGTGAGTGTAATGAGGAGAGGAGGCTGCAGCCCGTGCATGTGACAGTAATGTGAGAGACAGAGCGTGTGTAATGGTGTTTGTGTGGCGCAGGCTGAGCACGCCTTGTGTCTGAGGGAGGACATGGTGTCTTGTGAGGCTCTGGTGCCCAGACCCTGGTCCCTGGGACCCCAGCTCTGGGGGTTGGATTAGAATCTCAGCCTGACTGTGGGGGAGCTGGGGCCGGTAGCACCCATCTGGAAGGGTATCTTCTGGCAAGGGGCCTTTGGTGGGGCAGGCACGGCTGGAGGTTGAGGCTGGGGGGAGGCGGTGTCCATCTTGGGGCAGTGGGCGGGGATGTAGTTAGGATGGAGGGGGCGCTCAGAGCCGCTGCATGGACACAGCATGGCCTCGGCCTGAGCTCCCAGCCCAGGCTGACCTTGTCACGGGGCAGGCTGAGGCCAGGGGTGGGCGGGGGGGGGGGCTCCCTGCGCGTCCTCTCACCGAGATCTCAGACAGGGAGCCGCGGACAGGCCCGGGCGGTCCCCGAGGCCGAGCTCCTCGGGCTGTGGCCGGAGGGCACAGGGTGACCGGGCCAGGGTGACGGTGGTCCGCGGACCTCAGGCTTCAGCCAGCCTGGAGGGGCCCCGGGCGGGCCTCCCCGCTCCGGCCTGCGCCCTGGCCGCGCGCGCCCCTCCCCGGGAGCCGCGGTCCCCGCCGCCTGGCCACCCCGCGCCGGCGGGCTCGGGTCCCGCCGCCCCGCCCCCGGCCCGCCCCGGCCCGCTCGCCCTCCCCGACTCCATCACTTCCTCTTCCCCTCCTCCTCCTCCTCGCCTTTGTCCCTCCCTCCCGGGCTCCCTTCCCCCGCCGCCGGTGCCCGGCCCGCCCCTCCCCGGGCATTGGCGGCTGCTGGCTGCCAGGCTGCTCGCTCCGAGCCCCGGAGCCGGAGGTCGGCCCGCCCCGTCCAAGGCCCCCGGGCGGGCCGGGGACCTGCGGGGACCTGCCGGGGGCGGGGGGGCCGCCTGACGGGGGCGCGCGATCCGGAGGCCCGCGTGCCGCGGTGAGTCCCCAGCCCGGCCGGGCGCGAAGCCGGGGCGGGGTGCGGGTGGGGACGGGGGCGGGGGTCCTCGGCCCTCGGGGCGGGGCGGGCTCGGGGCCGCCCTGGGCTCACCCACCGCCCGCCTGTCCGCTCCGGGGACCCGCCTCCCCCCGGGGTTAGGGTGAGGGCACCCCCGCGGGGTCTCCGGCGGGGACGGGTCGGCTCTTCCTCCCGTGCTCCCCTCTCCCAGCCTCGCTGGGGCCAGCGGGGCCGGGCGGCTCTGGGCGGGGGCTTGTGTGAGGTGCGCCCCCCCCCCCCCCGTGTCCCAGAGACCCAGGGTCTCTGTCCTCGGGGCCCTCGGCGGCTCCCCGCCCACCTGCACACAGCCCGGCCCCAGCTGCTCTGGGCCTGGGGACCCGCACCATGACTTTGGCCGTCTGTGTCCTGGGGTTCTGGAGGGCAGAGAGGGGGCTTCTTCTCCCTTCTTCCCCCACACATGCCAGGCCCGGGGGTCAGCAGGTGCCAGCGCTGGGGCAATGCCTGGGGCCCCTGAGTAGAAATAGAAAGTTAATTTGGGCAGGAGCTGGGCTGCTGCTGTCCGGCCTGCCGCCCTGTGCCCGCTGCTCTATTAATACAGCTCCCTGCCCCGCTGCTGGCATCGCTATTTATAGCTCAGAGCGGGGGGCGGCCACACCCCCCGCACGGGGGAGGGGCACAGCGTGGACCTCAGCCTTCTTGGGGCGAGGGTGTGGGGGTCCTTAGATCCCACAGCCTCCTGGGGTGAGCCTGGCCCCACTGGGATGGAAGCTACCCAGACTCCTCACCTCCTCCCAGCCGCTGCCCCTCACCCCCTACATCAACCTGGGGTTGAATGGGTCTGTCTAGACCCTTCCAACTCATCATTAATTGGCTTGTTAAATGGCTGAGAGGAGAGGGGGAGGGCACCTGGCTTTTTCTGAAGCAGCGGTGGTTGTAATTAGGTGGATGGCATGGTTGGCTATTATTCTTGCAGTTATGATTACTATGGGATCAGCTTCTCTTGATTGGTGGCTTGGCAGGGAAGGTTTGCCCTCTCCTACCCATCAGCCTTCCAACTGTTGGTACTGCCTGCCTGGGAGGGCTGTGGGTGTGTCAGAGAGGTGGGTGGCTTTGTTGTGTATAGTTTTCTGCGAAGCCTTCTCAGCCTTGCTCATCCTCTCCCCACCCTCCTCTCACAGCCAGGCCCAGGGCCCCCTGAGCGTCTCAGTAAGGAGGTCTGCCCGAAGTGCCCATGTGGCCTGGGATGCCCCTTGCCCTTGCAACTGACTGAGCAGTACTGTCTCAGCGTCCAGGAATGTGGACTTCCCTGCCAGCCTTAACCCAGACTGGCATGAAGTTTGGGGTGCCAAGTGGCACCAGATTGGGTAGACAGGAGGCTGGGGCCAGAGGTATGGGCACATTGGAAGGGTGAGTGGTAGAGAGCCCTAGGGCGCTGGCTTCTCCCAGCACTGCATCTTCTGCACCTGGTGTGGCCAGGAGGTGGAATTCTGCCAGCCAGGCTTAGTGCCTGTGGGCACTCATGCTGCCATGCACCCTCCTGAGCCCGTGGCTACATTTTCTGGCTCCCACACACCCGAGCCTTCTATGCAGTTGCACTTCCTGGGCAGGACTGGGCTTGTATCTACCGCCCGGGAATGAATGTGCTTGGTTGAAGCAGGGCCCAATGGTCTCAGCCTGAGAGAACAGAGAGCAGAAGGGGTGTGTGTGTGTGTGTGTGTGTGTGTGTGTGTGTGTGTGTGTGTGTGTGTGTGTGTGTGTGTGTGTGTGTGTGCATCCATCCCTGGAAGTTGCTGCCTCTCAAGGTAACCCTTCCCTCTCCCCCCGCCCCCAAGTGATTAGATGGATCATAAATCCAGTTTGGAGTTGGGAGACATAACTGTTGATATTCTCTGAAGATGTCTGTACATTCACAAATACTGACCTTGAGAGGTCACAGGGTATTGTCCCATTTTTCTGATGAGATAACTAGACTCGGAAGGCAAGTGACTTCACTGGAAGATTTCACAGCTAGTAAGAAAAAGAAGAGTTAGTTGTGATGGTGAATGCCTATAATCTGAGAGTCATGAGGCTGAGGCAGGAGAATTGAGAGTTTGAGGCCAGCACGGGTAAGCATCGTAAGACCCTGTCTCCAAAACAAAATAAACCATGCAGGGCATGGTGGGGTACAACTATAATCCTAGGTATGAGAGAGGCAGAGACAGGGAGATGGAGTTTGAAGCCTGTCCTAGGCAAAATCTTGAGACTGGAACTGAAAAGTAACTAAAGCAAAAAACAAAAAAAAAAGCTGGAGTGGGGCTGTGACTCAAGTGGTAGAGCACTGCCCTAGAAACCTCAAGCCCTGAGTTCAACCCTCCCCCCCCAAGAAAAATAAATGAGAGGAGATTCTGTCCTGCCGGTGCCCGTTCCACTCTGCCCTGTGCTCTGGAGTTCTGGAAGGCCCTGTCTCAGGGGTTCGGTGTGCATTGTGCACACCGAGTTCACCTGGGGTAAGGCTGTGGAGTGCCGGGCCCGGGGAGGCTCTCACCCTGCCTTCTCCCTCAGAGCAGTTGCTTTCTCTGCAGGCTGCATGTTATGCCTGGGTCAGTCCACTTTCCTCCGCTTCAACCACCCCGCTGAAGCCAAGTGGATGAAGAGCATGATCCCAGCAGGGGGTCGGGCCCCTGGGCCCCCCTACAGCCCTGGCTCTGGTAGGTATCCAGTTGGGGCAGGGGGCTGGGTTGAGCAACTGTCGTTGCGCACTGCAGCCACTCTCAGGGGGCGGATAGGGCAGTACCCATGGTCTGGGCTTGCTGCCACCTGCCATGGGCTCATGGAGAAAGCCAGGCGGCGGTGGGGCCACTGGAAGAGGTCCAAAGCAATACTGTTGGCGAAAACTGAGGAATCCTGTCCCTCGAGGACTAGAGGTTTCTGCCAGCCTGAGTGCACTTCCTGGAAGGTGCTGCTCAGTGTCTGGGACCATGGTCCTCTGTGTCACCACCAAAGAGTGTCACTCTGGAGGGTGATCTGAGCATTATGTTGAACCCCTGGTGAGCTCCGGTGGATCCCACAGGTTGGTGTTCCTACTTGACCCTCAGGCCGGGCCAGGCCGCGTCACCAGTGACTCAGGAGCAGCTGCAGGATGTGTGTGACTTATTGATCCTCCAAGGAGAACTGGCAATTGTTTCAACACAGGCCGCCTTTGCCACCTGCCTTGGGGGTTGGGGTGCAGGTCATGAGACCAGCAGTCGGTCCACCTTGTAGACTCCTGACATTCAGGTGCCAGATGGATATCTGGGTCAGGTGTGGCTGGCTGGGTGGTCGTCGGTGGCCTACATGTATAGTTGGAGATCTGAAGAATGGTAACATGGTCACTGGGCTCACTGGTATCCATGGCAACCCCCCAGGTCCAGTGCAGTCTATATCATTTTGTACCTAAACTCAGTCTGGCAGAGGCTTTTTCTTCTCTCCTCCACTTCAGTTGTCTTCTGGTCCTCCAGAGGACAGAAACCTAGAATCCCTGTTCACTCCCTAGCTAATTTCACCCTATTCACCCGCCGGCTATCATTCTACTGCCTGAACTCTATGGGCAGTGCTTCCAAGGACTCCAAACTCCTGGTTGGTTGACAAGGGCTGGGCCCAGGCGAAGGCAGGCTCTTGCTGGCTTAACGGGGATAATTGGAGGCTCAGAAACTGCACCTCCTGGCTGTCCAGCCTGGCGTCCAGGAACCAGCCATTAGCAGAAGCCCCTCCCCTGTCTTTGATTGGACCTCCGAGTATAGCACACTCCCTTACAACCGCGGAGGCTTTGTTCCCCTTGGGCCTTGGCTACTGTAATGTCCTGTTAGACTGAGAGGCTCGGAATCTGGTCATCTTCTTTGCCGAGTGCTCATCCCTGCCTTTTTAGAGAGGTATAGGAAGTTGGGGAAAATGAAGACAGGAAAGAATATAATGTTAGGGCAAGGAGGCAACAGCAAAACTTAGGTGTACCTGGTTTTGTTGTTGTCTGTCCTCAGTCATTAAATATTAGAGCCAGGAGAGCTCTAATTTTTTCTTTACAGAAGGGGAAACTGAGGGCAGGACTGGAGGTATGGATCAAGTGGTTCAGTGCCTGCCGAGAAAGCCAGCAGAATGAATTGGAGGCCCTAGGTTTAAGCCTGGTACCTGATTTTTTTTTTTTTTTTTTGGTTGATTGTGGGGCTTGAACTCTGGGCCTGGGCTCTTCAGCTCAAGGCGAGCGCTCTACCTCTTGAGCCACTTGAGCCACAGCGTTACTTCTGGTTTTTCTGATGGTTTATTGGAGATAAGTCTCACATGGTGTTTCCTGCCCGGTCTGGCTTTGAACCGTGATCCTCAGATCTCAGCCTCCTGAGTAGCTAGGATGACAGGCGTGAGCCAAAGTTAAATATCAGCACCCAAGACCTCTTGTGTTTTTGGTCAGCAGAATCAGAAAGCCTGGTGAATGGCAACCACGCCCCACAGCCTGCCACCCGGAGACCCTCAGCCTGCGCCAGCCACAGCTCTCTGGTGAGCTCTATTGAGAAGGATCTGCAGGAAATCATGGATTCACTGGTGCTAGAGGAGCCAGCAGCAGCTGGCAAGAAGCCTGCAGCAACCTCTCCATTGTCACCCATGGCTAACGGTGGGCACTACCTGCTGTCACCCCCAACCAGCCCGGGAGCCATGTCTGTAGGCTCCAGCTATGAGAACACCTCTCCGGCCTTCTCTCCACTCTCCTCACCAGCCAGCAGTGGGAGCTGTGCCAGCCACTCCCCCAGTGGGCAGGAGCCAGGGCCTTCCGTGCCCCCGCTCGTGCCTGCCCGTTCCTCCAGCTACCATTTGGCCCTGCAGCCCCCACAGTCTCGCCCGAGTGGTGCCCGCTCCTCTGACAGCCCCCGTCTGGGCAGGAAAGGGGGTCACGAGCGGCCTCCTAGCCCTGGTCTCCGGGGTCTGCTGACTGACAGTCCTGCGGCCACAGTGCTGGCAGAGGCCCGAAGAGCCACCGAGAGCCCCCGGCTGGGTGGGCAGCTGCCCGTGGTAGCGATCAGCCTGAGTGAATACCCGGCTTCCGGTGCCCGCAGCCAACCCCCCAGCATTCCCGGCAGCCCCAAGTTCCAGTCTCCAGTCCCTGCTCCTCGCAGCAAGCTCGGCACACTCCAGGACCGTCCTCCCAGCCCCTTCCGGGAGCCTCCCCCCAGCAGCACCGAGCGGGGGCTGACCACCAGCCCCTCTCGCCAGCTGGTGGGCCGGACATTTTCCGATGGGTCTGCCACCCGCACGCTGCAGCCCCCCGAGAGCCCCCGCCTGGGCCGGCGGGGTCTGGACAGTATGCGAGAGCTCCCCCCATTGAGCCCCTCTTTGTCTCGCCGTGCTCTGTCCCCACTCCCTGCCCGGACCACCCCAGATGCCACCAAGCTAAGCAGGGACATGGCCGAGAGTCCACGGCCCCGGCGCTGGGCAGCCCACGGGGCTTCGCCCGAAGACTTCTCCCTGACTCTGGGGGCACGGGGTCGCAGGACACGGAGCCCCTCGCCCACACTGGGGGAGTCCCTGGCACCCCTCAAGGGCAGCTTCAGTGGCAGGCTGAGCCCAGCTTACAGTCTGGGCTCTCTTCCTGGAGCTTCGCCTCGGCAGAGCCCCCGTGCCCAGAGGAAGCTCTCCAGCGGGGACTTGCGGGTGCCTGTCACTCGGGAGCGGAAAAATAGCATCACCGAGATCAGCGACAACGAGGACGACCTCCTGGAGTACCACCGGCGCCAGCGCCAAGAGCGGCTCCGGGAGCAGGAGATGGAGAGGCTGGTAAGCAGGTGCCAGGCAGGCTGCCGCTGTCCAAGGCAGGGTCTCTGCCAGGGCATGGCAGGCCAGCCAGCAGAGCCAGAGGGGCTTGTGGACAGCGTTTTAGAGTTCTGGTGTCCTGAAGAACTCTCTTTGAAACCTCCAAGGTGCTGGGGGCCGGTGGCTTATGCCTGTAATCCTAGCTACTTAGGAGGCTGAGATCTGAAGATCTCGGTTCAAAGCCAGTCCGGGCAGGAAAGTCCATGAAACTCTTATCTCCAACAGACCACCAGAAAACCGTCAGTGGCACTGTGGCTCAGGCAGTAGAGCGCTAGCCTTGAGCTGAAGAGCTGAGGGACAGCGCCCAGGCCCCACAACCAACTCCCTCCCCCCCAAAAAAAACCCCAAAATCCTCCAAGACTTTTATTCTAAATTCTTGTTGACGTGGCATGTGTTCTATGACATAGCTTCTGTTTTAATGTGTGAATTAAGTTTCACGTTATTTACCTAAGTACAGTGACGTTCTAGAAAACATACATTTGCTGCTCTCCCTTCGTAGAATAGATGGCTAGGAGGGAAAGACAGAGGCTGCTGGGAGGAAAATGTGTGTGTGTGTATGTGTGTGTGCACATGTGTGGCCCGTGTGCACGCTCATGTGTGAGCCTGAGCACATGCTCTCTTGGGGATGGAACCTAGCCCTGTGCACCTGCTAGGCAAAGCACTCTACCATTGAACCTTGGAAATCAGAGTCACACAGCAAGTTCTGGCAAAGCTGGGAATCAGAGCCTCTGTCTTTCCACCTTTGCTGCTTGTTCTTTTGACAAGCTCCTGGTCCTCCTGTCTTGGTTCTCTTTGGTCTCCACAGATAGGCAGGAGCTGCTTACCTTGGCCCAGGTGTGGATAGCGAGGAAGAGGGAAGGCCCGGGGTGGCAGCCTGTGTCTTTGTGCCTATGCACTCGTGGGTGCTCCAAGGCCGGGTGTGGCTCTGGGCAGCTGTCCTGGAGATGGCATCTGAACTAGGTGGGGTCCAGGATTCCCCAGCTAGCTCAGGGCCTGCGGCTGGTGTACGCATGTGTGAGGCCACCCACAGTAGAACGGATTCCACCCTCTTTCCCTTGTGAGCAGAAGCCTAGCATTCTTGGAGACCTGGGACCGGAGCTGAGGTTTATCTGGAGACCCATTGGGCAGGGCTGTCTAGTCTGGGGTGGGCTGTGTTTTGTGGGAGGCAGTGTCCCCACTCTTCCTTTCTTGCACCCTTTCATCACTGGTTTGCCCTGTCCTACTTAAAGAATGCTTGGTCACTCTGAGGTCTTATCCTAAGAGGGGCAGTGAGCTGGGCACGGCAGCTGTGCGCCCAGCCTCCCCCAGCTGCTCTAGTCAGCCTCTTGGTCCCCACCCCCACTCCAGACACACCTCCCACCAGCCCCGACCTGCCCCACCTGCCACTTTAAGACTTGGAGACTGCCTGCCCTGCCCCTCCCACCTCAGCCAGGCTCCTATCTGGGCCCTGAGGGTGGAGGCAGCGGGCACTGGCCCAGCCTCCTGGGTGCTGAGGCTCAGTTCCTGGATTTTTTTTTTTTTTTAACCATGAAACTGGGCAAGCAGCAGGAGGGAAGCTGGGTAAGTGTTGAATGGGCAAAACCGGGCAAATTGGGTGGTGAGAGACACTTGAGGTGGTCGAGGGACTCCAGAGAACCATGGGAGGCGCAGGGGCCAAGACTTAGTGCTGAAGGTGCTGTGGATGGACACAGAGGACTCAGACCAGGAACATGAATGCTGTCCGTCCTCCTAGGCCCCTGAGGTGGGCCCTTTCTGGGCATGGGGGTTATTCATTGGGTGGATTAAGTGGCCCAGGGCCACGGAGAGCTCATCCCTAGGCCTGAGCATTCAAAGACTTTGCAGTAGCCCACCCTGCTGGCTGCCAGACAGTGAATGCCTGGAGCTGTGGTGGGACAGAGGACGCGCTCCAGGTCTGTCTCTTCTCCATGTGTGTCTGGGCTGAGCGTCGGGTGCGGGCCTGTGGGTCTCCTTTCCAGCCCTGTCTGTCTGCAGGCGCCCATCTAGCTGTATGTAGACTGTGTTTACCCTTCCGAGTGTGCATTTGTGCGTGTCGGGGCTGGTACCTGTTAATACCAGTGTACCTGCCAGTGCCCATGGAGTGTCTGTCTGCATGCGCTTGTGGGGCAGTTCCAGTGTGTCATTGTGCCCCGGTGCCTGTAGATCCACATGTACCTAGGCTAGCACAAGCACCCGAGTTGAGCTGTGTCTCACTGTGGTCTTCAGCCCACCTGCTTGCGAGTGTCCTTGTGTGACCACAAGGAAGCCCCATCCTGAGCTTGCAAGAGAAAGGAAAGGAAACAGGAAAATGGGAGCACTGGCCATGTGGACAGGTGGCACACAGCGTGGTAGTTCCTCCTTCCCGCTTCTGGGGCAATGCTTTCTCTTTCTCCCACAAGTCTTGGGGTTGGGGCCTCACTTGACTTGATACTGAGCTTCTAACTCTCATGACTGATTGACCTGGCTCCCTTCTCCCGCTCATGCCCTGCTCCGTCCACCTCCCCCAGGAACGCCAGCGCCTGGAGACCATCCTGAACCTGTGTGCTGAGTACAGCCGGGCTGACGGGGGTCCTGAGGCCGGGGAGCTGCCCAGCATCGGCGAGGCTACTGCAGCATTGGCACTGGCAGGCCGGAGGCCCTCACGAGGCCTGGCAGGGGCCACTGTAGCCTCTGGGAGGAGTGGCGAGGAGCCTGGAGGTGCTGCCCAGCGCCTCTGGGAGAGTGTGGAGCGCTCAGATGAGGAAAATCTCAAGGAGGAGTGCAGCAGCACAGAGAGCACCCAGCAGGAGGTGGGGCGTGGGGCGCCCAGCGGGGAGGGCAGGGAGGAGAGACAGGGCCAGGGCCCAGTGTGTGTGTGTGTGTGGGGGGGAAGTAATGGAAGGGTCATACTTGGGAAGACAACTGAGGCTGGAAGTGTGGAAAGGAAGAGGCCAGGAAGAGAGGGGAGGTGTTGATAGCTTTCCCAAGCTATAAGTGCTTTACGACCTGCCTTTCGGCTCCACCCAGGATTGGCACTCTGGTAAATTCCCTGTGGCTGAGCCCTCCTTACTGCCTCCCTGGCAGGGAGGGGGACCAGCCTTCTGTTGAGTCTGGTTATTGCTTCTTGCCCTGACGAATGGGGTGGTCAGGCCTCTGCGATCTGATCTTGGAAGGTTCTAGGTTTCCCCAGCTGATGGCTCCTTTCTCCTCTTCAGCATGAAGATGCACCGAGCACGAAGCTCCAAGGAGAGGTGCTGGCCCTGGAAGAAGAGCGGGCACAGGTGTTGGGGCGCGTGGAGCAGCTCAAGGTGCGAGTGAAGGAGCTGGAACAGCAGCTGCAGGAGGCAGCTAGAGAGGTGAGCTCTGGACGGGTGAGCTGGCCCGCAGAGCCCTGGGCCCAAACAGGGCCTGAGCCCACTGCCTTGACCGGGACCTCCATGTCTACCCCAGGCAGAAATGGAGCGGGCTCTGCTGCAAGGAGAGAGGGAGGCCGAGCGGACGTTGCTACAGAAGGAGCAGAAGGCAGTGGAACAGTTGCAGGAGAAGCTGGTGGCTTTGGAGACGGGCATCCAGAAGGAGAGGGACAAGGTAACCCATACCTGGGTCCGGCCTGGTGCTGGGTACCAGTGGCCCAGGAAAGAAGGAGAAATGCCTTCCCTGGGGCCCTATACCTACTCATCATCCACCCTGTACATCAGATGATCTCTGTGGCCCTCCGGGGACAGGGGGACTTGTCCTCTGTGGAAGGTACCAGCTTTGAGGGTGCTGCTAGGGCTGGTGTTTGGGGACTCCTCTATCTGGGTTCTGTGTGCTGCCTCTGGGTGCCTGCCATTCTGGGCCCTTGGTGGCCTTTCCAGGATAGCAGTGAGCCCAGCTTGAGGGTCCTGCTATGAAGACCCAGGTGCATGCGTCTGGTGCTTAGGATGTGGTATTTGGGAGATGGCCCACCGGCCTCTGCTTCCCGTGTCTTGGAGATCTGCTGCTTCCCACCCCACGTGGTCCCAGCAACTGCCCCTGCCCCTTTCAGATTCCTGCCAGCCTGCAGGGGCCACTCCGCCCCACAGGGGCCGTGCCAGCCACGCCCAAGATGCCCAACACCGTGCCAAAAGCTCTGAAGTGGAGAGGGGTCATCTATTTCTGGAGTTGACAGTATTTTTCTGAGAATTCCACTTTCCTTCTGGATTTCTGTTTTGTTTTTTTGAGTGCATCTATCACTTGCCCTCAATTTCTGAGGAACTTCAAAATATTTTTGACTTTTTTCTTTTTTTGAGCTGTTGCTCTGGCCCCCCAAAACCACACTCCCAAATTCTGTGCCGAATTAACTCCATGCTTGCCAACCAGGCCTGCACTAACGCCCTCTCTAATCACCGTCCTGGGCTCTTCGCATGCCCCTAACTGCCAGGCCACCCAGGCAGGGCTGAGCCACGCCTGCTTTTGCACTAACTCCATGGGTGCCCTTGTGCCCCTGGTCTCTTCCCCACTAATTTGCCTGCTCCTTTTCTTGGTGTGGCACCCCCATGGTTTCGATCAGAAAGGAACTGGCAGGAGGACGCAGCTCAATTGTGCTCCATGGTGCACTGGCAAGAAGGGCATAAGGGTGGGGAGATGCTTGGCCTAAGAGCTGCTCTGCCTGAACAGCTGCTCCCACTGGAAAGGCTGCCCCCCCCCCACCGTCCCCCCAGCTGAGGGCTAAGGAGGCCCAGCTGTAGACATGGCCTTGGAGGGTTTGGACAGTGCCTCCACCCACTCACTGGCTAGCCCCCTTAGCGTCCCTGAACTAAGACAATGCCAACGAGAGGGGAGGGGAGACTGAGTGTCCCCTTTCCGCCTCCTGGAGACCAGAGAACATAGAGTATTTTAAAGGCAGCATCCAAGGATCGGGGAGACCCTGGACCCCAGGAACTGACCTGATGATGAGGGCCTTCCTCTGGGATGGACAGGAAGGGGGCGCATACCAGAAGGACCCTGCCTACGCTCACTTCCCATTGACCTGGGGGTGAGCAGAGGCCTGGGCTCTGCTGTCCCTCTGGGCTTTCGTTCAAGGAGTGGTGGTCAAGCTGGGTCCATGGGGATGGGGATGGTGGTGACTGGCAGGGAAGGCTCACTCTGCTTCCCCTCCCCACCCCCCAGCCCATGGGCCTATTCTGGCTCTGGCACCAGTAATCAGTTTCTCCTCTGCCTGTCCTTGGGAGGGGTGACTCACCAACTCCTCCCTGCGTCCCCCTACCGCCCTCAGGGGTGTCATCTCACTCCAGACAACCATCCACCTCTGTAGACCCACTCCTGGGGCTCCTGTTACCATGGCAACGGTCGAACTAATTGCAACCCTCATCCCTGCTGAAGTTCAGCCTGCAGTGCGAGCACCCCACCCTCTCCCTGGGCGGGAGGGGGAGGGGGGCCAAGGTGGGGTTGGGCTAGGGTCCTGGGGTCTGCTGCACCGCTGTGTCTCTAACACCCTCAGCTCCCCCCATTCACACCCAGCCCCCCCCGCCCCCCAATTTAACCATCCCTTTTTCCCAGGGTTAAATTTTGGTCTCTGGACAGTAGGGGAGCTTGAGGCTCTGGATTGCTTGGAGAGGAAGGGCAGGCTCTGGTGGAACCTAACATTCCTGGTTCTAGACACCGAGAGACCAACATTTTCACCCTGTGCCAGCGCCCCTGGCCTTTGTTGCAAGTCTGAGTCCCGCCTGACACCTCCTTACCCCGCTTTTCCCTTCCTGCTCTCCCCCCACCCCTCCTCCTCCTCTTCCCTGCACCTCCATCTCCAGGCTTTCCTCTCCCTGAGCCCCCACCCTCTCTTCCTTTCTACTCTCTCCCCCACCCCTCCCCTCCCCTGCACCCTTCTAAGCCCCTGTGCTTGGAGGTTCTGGCCCGGCTGGAGAGTTGAGCTCAACTCCTCTCCCTGTGCCCTGCCTCCCTCCCGCCCGCCCTTCCTCTCCTCTTCCCTGCCCTCCCCTCCCCTGCCTTCCCGCCCCTCCCCTGTGCCCAGTGGTGCCAGGCCGGAGTGTGCTGTCTTCCCGCGCACCTGCCCTCCTCTCCCTCCTCCCGCCGCCCTGCGCTCCCCGCCCTCCCCCGCGCTCCCCTCCCCGCCCTCCCGCGCCCCCTGCCGGCCCGGAGTTGAGGAGTGTGTGTTCTCTCTCCCTGTGCCCCGCCTCCCCCCCCTCCCCCGACCAGGAGAGGGCGGAGCTGGCCGCGGGACGCCGGCGCCTGGAGGCCCGCCAGGCGCTCTACGCCGAGCTCCAGACGCAGCTCGATAACTGCCCCGAGTCAGTGCGGGAACAGTTACTGGAGCAGCTGAGAAGGGTCAGTGCCCCCCCTCCCCGCCCCGCCACCGCAGACCGAGGAGGAGCGCGGTGGGCGGGACGGCCCCGCAGGGCCCGCCGGACACAGGGTCGGTGGCAGAGGCCGAGTGTGGGGGGCGGCGCCCCGGTGCCGCGCGGGGCGCAGGGGCGGGCGGGCGGACCCCCGCGTCCCCGGGGTCGGGGCCCCCACCGCAGCCCAGCGCCCCCCAACCCTCGCTCCCCGGTGTCGCTGTCGTTGAAGGAGGCGGAGGCCCTGGAGACGGAGACCAAGCTCTTCGAGGACCTGGAGTTCCAGCAGCTGGAGCGGCAGAGCCGCGCCGAGGAGGAGCGCGAGCTGGCCGGCCAGGGGCTGCTGCGGAGCGAGGCCGAGCTGCTGCGCAGCATCGCCCAGCGCAAGGTGCGGGCGCCGCCGGGCCCCGGCCCCGGCCCCCGCCCGGCCCCGGCCCCCGCCTCGCCCCCGGCCCCCGCCCGGCCCCGGCCCCCGCCTCGCCCCGGGCCCCCGCCGGGCCCCGGCCCCCGCCTCGCCCCGGCCCCCGCCTCGCCCCGGCCCCCGCCGGGCCCCGGCCCCCGCCTCGCCCCGGCCCCCGCCTCGCCCCGGCCCCCACCGGGCCCCTGCCCCCGCCTCGCCCCGGCCCCCGCCCGGCCCCGGCCCCCGCCTCGCCCCGGCCCCCGCCTCGCCCCGGCCCCCGCCTCGCCCCCGGCCCCCGCCGGGCCCCGGCCCCCGCCTCGCCCCGGGCCCCCGCCGGGCCCCTGCCCCCGCCGGGCCCCGGCCCCCGCCTCGCCCCGGCCCTCTAAGCTTTGTAGAACCGTCCAGAAGATCCGAGATCTGGACGTTTGAGGGAGCCGGCGCTCTGGGAACCCCACCCGGGGGTCCGCCTGGCCCAGCTAATGCGGTGGTCGTCTGCTGTGCGCAGATCTGACTTGGGTTGGACGGACCCAAGGCCAGGAGTGGCCCACGGGGGAGGCAGAGAAGGGGACAGGGAAGACGGTTCAGGTGCCTCAGTGCGTGTGGCTGTGTGCGTGCGTGCATCACGCATCAGGACAGTGAGACGTGTGACAGGGCCTGTTCGGTGGCACACACCTGTAATCCTAGCGTCTGGGGAGGCTAAGATAGGGAGGACTGAAGTTTGAGACCAGCTGGGGCTCCGTCATGGTGACACACACACACTGGCATCCCAGCTCCTGGGAAGCATAAACACGAGCATATCCTAGGCCAGCCCAGGCAAATAGGGGAGGCCCTGTTTAAAAGTACCTAAAAGCAAAACAGGCTGGGGGTAAGGCTCAAATGGTAGACTATCTGCCCCGCAAGTGCAGGGCCCTGAATTTAAACCTCAGTGCTTCCGGTGGCCAGGGTTTGGCGGGAGGTCAGGGGCTACTGTATTACATCCTGAGTCCAGATCCTGAATTCCCCCTTGAGTGCATCTGCCTTTGTAAATGCATAGATAAATTCAAACACTGTCCCACAGTGCCACGGAGGGATGGAAACCAGCATTTGCCAGGCACACGGTTGGGTGCCAGGCGCCCTGCTCGAAGGCTGCCTGGGGCGGTCTCATGCTGTCCTTAGCTTGTTCTCTTATGCCCGCCTTTTTTTTGTTGTTGTTGTTTTTTTGGTTGGTTGTGGGACTTGAACTCTGGGCCTGGGGGCTGTCCCTCAGCTCTTCAGCTCAAGGCAAGAGCTCTCCACTTGAGCCACAGCGCCCCTTCTGGTATTCTGGTGGTTTATTGGAGATAAGAGTCTCATGGACTTTCCTGCCTGGGCTGGCTTTGAACCGCAATCCTCAGATCTCAGCCTCCTGAGTAGCTAGGATACAGGCGTGAGCCACCAGTACCCGGCTCTTATGCCCATTTGAAGGACATGGAAACGAGGGCTCTGGAAAGGTGCCTACTCCCCTCCCATCATGTGAGCTGGTGGGACACAGGTGTGCCAGTCCAAAGCCCAGGTTCGTTCCAAGGACCTGGGGTCAGCACTTCTCCAGTCATTTCTTCTGGAGCCTTAGGTCAGTTGATCCCATCCTTTTGAGGTCCATTTGGACAGAAGCTCCAGGGAGCTTGGAAGGGTCAGCAGTAGTGATGGACTGTACTTCCCTCCTCACCCCTACCCTAGGCCTTGGAGGGCAAGCTTAGCCCCCAAGAGCTGGCCCAACTCTGTATGTATATCGATCCTCACATTCACTCGTGGAAGCTTGCCCAGCACATCCTCCGTCTCTGGTGCCCCCCTACCCCAGGCTCTGTCTGCCCTGAGGCTCTGTGCTCCTCTGTCCACTCTGACCCAGAGGGATGGAAAGGACTGCTCTTAGAAGGGCAGATCTGGTTGCAGCCCTAGCTCTACCAGTTCTAGCAAAGACCTTAGCTCCTAACCTTGTCACTGTCCTCTCTGTAAAATGGGCACCTGCTTCAAGGTTAAGTGAAGTGGCAAGTGCAAAATGCAAAACCTTTACCAGTGTTCTTCTAGGTATATGTGTGTGTATGAGTTTGTGTGCACGCGCTCACATACGAGTGCCCGCCCACCAGTCCTGAGGTTCAAACTCAACCTAGGCACTGTCCCTGAGCTCAAGAAATCTGAGAATTAAGATTTGAAACCACCTTGGGCAGGAAAGCCTATGAGACTCTTATCTTTAGTTGACCAGTAAAAAGCTAGAAGTAGAATTGTGGCACAGTTGGTAGTGCACTAACCTTGAGTAAAAAAATCTAAAGGACAGCACCCAGGCTCAAACCCCACTATAGGCAGACATGCATGTACACACACATACACACACACACACACACACACACACACACATGCACACGCACAGTTGACTCAAGAGATAGTACATTGGTGCTCGCTCAGGATCTAAGGAGACAGAGGCAGGAGGATTGTTGAGTCCAAGACTTCATGGCCATCTTGCCTCCAAACCAAACACAGAGAATTTACTCAAATAATGTGTTTCAGAAAGATCATAAAATTCCAATAAGGAAACCAGCCCAAAGGCCATTTTAGGAAGATATTTTGTGGATCAGAAAACTGTGAAAGAGAAGGCAGGAGGCTGTGGGAAGCCAGCCAGGAGCAGAAGGTCAGGATCTGGGTGGTGGCGAGCAGAACTGTTTGGTGTTGTTAGGCTTTGGGACTCATTGGCCCAGAGTAGGGTAAGGGAAGGGGGAATTTGAGTCGTGGCTAGCATGCTTAGTGGCGCAGGGGGTCACGGGTTGAAGGACCAAGAGCCCAAGTGTTCCTGGGGAAAGTTGAGGCCGAGTGGAAGAGGTTGGTTCCCTTGATGTATCCCAGGCTCTCTAGGCAGGAGAGTCAGCCATACTTCACCTTAGGCTTCGCCCTGCCTCCCTAAGCAACCTCTAACCCCCCCCCCCCCCCCATCTTTCCTTAGGAGCACCTGGCTGTCCTGGATAGTCAGGCTGGGCAGATCCGGACTCAGGCGGTGCAGGAATCAGAACGCCTGGCTCGAGACAAGAATGCCACCCTGCAGCTACTGCAGAAGGTATACCCCCCCCCCCTCCTTGGCCAGTGGAAAATGGTGGGGGAAGGGAGGGGACCTGGAACCGCTTTACAGTTCCTTTACTCTCAGTCCCAATTCTAATTCCATCATTCTGGGCTCCCAGGAGAAGGAGAAATTAACGGTGCTGGAAAGGAAATACTACTCGCTCACGGGAGGCAGGCCTTTCCCGAAGACCACCTCAACCCTCAAAGAGGTAACATGGTTGAGTGAACCCCGGCTTTGGGTCCATGAGGGTTGGATATGGGGCTACCTGCTGAAGTGGAGAAGTTTAGTTTTTGTTTTTGTTTTTGCCAGTCGTGGGGCTTGAACTCTGGGCCTGGGTGCTGTGCCTCAGCTCTTCAGCTCAAGGCGAGCTAGCTCTCTGCCACTTGAGCCACAGCGCCACTTTTGGCTTTCTAGTGGTTAATTGGAGATAAGAGTCTTTGAACTGAGATCCTTAGATCTCAGCCTCCCGAGTAGCTAGGATTACAGGCGGGAGCCACGGATGCCCACCTGTGAGGTGGAGGAGGTGGAGGAGGGCCCTGAGGCCTGACCGTCCGTGCTTGCCAGCTGCTGCTTTTCAGCTGCCCTTTGGGCTCTTAGGTGCCCACTGAACTCACCATTTGGGATGGCTGCATATAGATGAGGGGCTCAGAGGCCCCAACTGGGGTGGGCTGAGAGCTCAGAGGTTTGGGGGAGCTGGCAGGGTTGAGTGAGCCGGTCTCGAGCACGGAGCTCTAAGGGTCCTCATCCTGGGGCTTCCGGGGCTGCAGTCCGCAGTCAGGCCCTCAGCTTGCAAGTGAGAAGTGGGTCCTTTGAGCCGCTCTTTCCCGGGTCTGAACAATTGGTGTGTGAGGTCCAGCTGGGCTTCCTGACTTCTCCGCTCCCTCCCTGTCTCGGCTTTAGGGAGGGTGGCTGGACTGAACAGTGTGAGGGAGAAGCCGCTCACCATGTACCCTCTCTGTAGGCTCAGCTGCTTACCTCCGAGTCCTCGGAGATGGGGCTGGGGACCAAGGCTCTGAGCCCATCCTCAGGCTCTTCTCAGGCCGGGGGCTCCCCTGTCCACTTAACCTCTCCTACTTCTACTTCACTCTGCCCCAAAGCACAAGAGGTAATCATGGCTGACTGGGTGCTCTGCTTTGCCTACTGCCTGGCTGCCTCCCTGACCAGCTCCTGCCTTCAGCTCCTCCCCAGGGCCCAGCTAAAGGGCCAGTGGGAGCAGAGCTTGGGAGTTGGTGTGAATATGCCATCCTGCCTAGCTAGGCCATGCAAATTGGGAATGCTGATTTGAATATGATTTGCGTGTGTTCTGCATGCCACTCACCAGTTCATACAACACACTGGACTCCGTGGCTCATTTTCCTTTTAAGTGGCCTGTGTGCTTGGGTCCTAAGTTTGGGGTATAGCACGCTGGCTGCCTGCCCTGGCCTGGTACCCAGATAATCTCAGAGTGTCAGGATATGCGACAGGAACAATGCTCCAGGTCCTTCCAACGCGTAGAATGATGGACTGGCATCTTTCTACTGGACAGTGGACCTGTTTTTCAGCCAGGGATTGTCTCTGCTCTCTGGAAAGGCTTCTTTCAAAGCTTCTCCAGCTTGGGCCCTAGTGATGTTTCCAGCCCACACCTAGTGCCAGCTCCTGCTTGGAGACTAGAGGGGGACCCTGGGGAATTCTGTGGCAGGTGTGTGAGACTGCATGTGTGTGTCCCCCGGGGATGTTTCAGGATGCTGGAGACGAGCGTTTGCAGGAGCTGAGACCTGCTCCTCAGAGGACTCCTGGAAGCTTTCCCTGGGCCACCCCAGGCCTGGGTGTGCTCGGGATAATGGCTAAATGCCAAGAGGGCCCAAAGGGGAGATCAAGAGGCACCTGCGGCCCTCAGGTCTGCCCACCCTCGGGCCCTGTGGGTACCGTGGCCCCGACAGCCACCTTTGCTCCTTGTGGACAGCTGAGAGCTTCAGCTCGGCTCTGCTGTCATCTTGACATGGAGCGCCGACCCTGTGCCTGGCATGCAGTGTGGAACGTGGGGCACTTAGTTGAACCCTATTAACCTCTTCTCTGCCCCTGCCGCGGGCACTCTAGGAGTATGTGAGTCTGGCAGAGGCTCTCCAGCTGTGCGCCTGCTTGGACCCCTCTGCTTCTACCACCTTCCCCAGCGTGCTCCCCCAGACCCTGCCTGAGAGCGAGGTACCAGCCACCAAGTGTGCCCACCTGTGCCAGGGGCCTCCACCGTGCCTCAGTCTGGGAGGAGGCGGGGGGACGGCAGGGTCTGTCTCCAGCAGCAGGGGAGGAGGGCAGCTGGCTCAAGGGCTCCACAATGGATTCCTTTCTTCCCTGGAGCCTTGGGAGCTGTCCTCAGCTCCTGCTGGCCTGGGGTGGGGCAGGCCTGGCCTTCTGTTCTCGGAAGGACTGTGGCTGTCAGCACCAGGGCCGCTCTCCCTCTGTGCCTCCTCCCCCCCCCCCCCCGCCCCCCATGGGTTAGCGTGAGCCCTTGGCTTCCAGTCCCATTTACTTCTTGTATTCCCTCCTACATCCGGCCTCCCCCCCAAGTACGTGACGCTTGATCAGCTAAAGGTGACGTGGGGTTCCTCGCCCACGCCCCCGCCCCCCACGCCAGGTCTGTGTCCCCGGGACCTGGTTCCCACCACCTGCCTTCCTCCTGTGCTGTCCTCCTCCTCCTCCTCCTCCTTGGCTTCCGTCACGCCTTCACCCAAGGTGGGTGCCTTCCCCGCCCCCCGGCTGATGTGCTCTGTCTGGGTGTGTGTGGCCCCTGCTCGCTGGCCTCGCGGCTCTAGGCCAATCCCAGGGGAGTATCTGGCACCTGCAGGCCCGGCTGGCCGGCCGGCTGGCAGGCGAGCATGTGTCTGCCACTCTGGGATTTGTACTCCGACTCTTTCTCTTTGCCTTTAGCCCATTGAGGACAACTGTCATCTCACTGTTTTTCTTCTTCTCTTTATGCGCTCCTGCCTTCCTCCTTCCCACCCACCCTCACTCCCTTCCTCCCTCCTTTCCCTTCCCTCTCCCTCCCGTCTTATGTTCTCTCATCCTATCCTTCCTTCTTCCTCTTCCTCCCCTTCCTGTCCTGGCCCTCCCTCTCTATCCTTGCCCTCCTCCTGCCCCTCCAGATGGAGAAGCTGCTGCTCCCCGCTGTAGACTTAGAGCAGTGGTACCAGGAGCTGATGGCCGGGCTGAGGACTGGCCCTGCTGCTGCCTCCCCTCGCTCCTCCCCCCCACCTCTGCCCGCCAAAGCTGCCCGTCAGCTTCAGGTAACCCTCACCGCTGGTCCTCCCCAGGTCGCGCTCTTGCCTGCTGTGAGTGTCGCCTGCAGATCCTTCAACCACACAGCGTGCCTTGGCTAGTGGGCTCAGCCAGCAGAGCAAGTCAGGCCTTCTGGGCCTGGGGAGGGCGGGTCTCTCCCCAGGCAGCCATCCTGCCATCCTGGCACATGGGGCCGCTGGAGGTCCAGCCTCCTGAGGAGCCTAATGGAAAGGAGTTCTCCCCAGAACTCCTCACCGACTCTGGGACCTGGACACTCTCTGGGGTCCATTGACGCTGGAACCAGTGTGCCCTTGGGGAGCTGCCGATGTTTCCTTCTCCTGATCTTCCCAGGGGAGGCACTTGGAGGCAGCAAAGAGGAGGACAAGGAGTCTCAAGACCTTCCTGCCTCCTGAGGTTTGCCCCGTGGAGGGACAAGGGCTTGGATGTCCTCTCCCTCTCCCCTCTAGACCTTAAGATTCCACCACTCAAAATTCATTCTTGAATGAGGGGCTGACCTCAGCTAAACCCCTGTGTTCCTTCTGGAGGAATCTGAGTCGTGTAACACACGTGACGCCCGCACTGGATGTCCAGCTGGCTGGGGGCGTTGACCGGCTTTGATTCATCTCATCATCATCATAGCCCTTGGAGGCAGATGGTGTTGGCTCTCATTTCTCAGATCAGACTCTGGGGCGCGGGGAAGGTGTGTGATCTCACGCAGACCCCACACAGCCAGGGGTCCAAAAGCCATGGCCGTCATGCCTCAGTGCTGGGCAGGGCTTGTCCCTTATTTACTCTACTCCTGCTCCTTCCTTAGCAGACAAGGCAGCCTGGGCTTGGGCACGTGGTCCAAGGTCACACAGCTGGCTGTGAGGTCAGCTCTCAGGTCTGTCGCAGAGCTTGGGTTCAGCCACAGATTGGCTCAGGGAATAAAGGCTGCAAACAGGCCTGGCAGCTGCTACTGGATTCTGCCCACTGGGCCAGTCCAGGAGGCCCAACCCCATGGCCAGCTGGAGCCAGAAAGGCCTCAGAGGCCTGGTGCTGGGGTGTCGCCTCCCATCACAGCTGGCCCGAGTGACACGGCAGTGTCAGCCAGCGAAGGAGCTGGGGCTCACTGGGCACCGTCTCTTCTCTCTAGGTTTATCGTTCCAAGATGGATGGTGAGCTCACCAGCCCCTTGCCCAGGACCCGGAGTGGCCCCCTGCCTTCCTCCTCTGGCTCCTCCTCCTCTTCCTCCCAGCTCAGTGTGGCTACTCTAGGCCGCAGCCCCTCCCCGAAGGTCTGAGGAAGCAGATGGTGGTGGGGATGGGGACGGCCATGCAGGGCCCGGGGGGAGCGTGAGTGTGCCAGGCCCCCGTGCCCACGCTGTCTTTGCTCCGCAGAGTGCTCTGCTCTCACAGAACGGCACGGGCAGCCTCCCTCGCAACCTCGCAGCCACACTGCAGGACATCGAGACCAAGCGGCAGCTGGCCTTGCAGCAGAAGGGTGAGTGGCCGCCATGCCAGCCCCGCCCCCACGTCCTCATCCACCCCCCCCCCCCCCCCATGGTTTTGTCCTTTGAGTTCTGTGCAAGAGCAGGAGGAATTTAGTTCCGACAACAAAAGAAGCGCTTTCCTGGACATTGTTTTAATAAAGACTCCAGGCTGGGATGAGGGGTCGGGGAGGCTGGGCATCATGGAGAACGGCGGCCCTTAGGGGCGTGCTGTTAGCCCAGCAGGGCTACGTCGCCCTGTCAGCACAGGCGGGCCCTGGTGACCTCCAGCATCCGTTCTCTGAGACACTGGCTCCGGGGACCCAGTGTGCATTTTGGGTTGTTTTGAAAGCCCGTGTCTGTGCCTCTCTCTCCTCTGATCCCCTCTGTGTCTCTCTCCTGCACCCTCTGCCTGGGGTCCCCCACGCCAGTCGAGTTGCTTCCTGCCGAGCCCCTCCCATCCGACGACCCAGCAGGTAGAGGTCATGAGGGCGTGGCTTTGGCCAGGCCCCCCTGCCGTGTCAGCATGTGTCCCCCCTCCCCCCCCCCCCTAGACAGGCTCCCAGGCTTCGCTGGGTTGGGGTGCTTGGCTCTGTACCCTCTTGTCTCCGAGGTCTTCTCTTCTGATCTTGCTCTCGCTTCTGCACTGTGGGGGACCCCCCCCCCCCGTGGCTCCTGCCAGCTCCCCTGGCTCCTCCCGCAGTAGGCAGGGTGCTGCATGCGCCCTGCTCACGTGTGCAAGCCTTGGTTGTGGTCTGGGGCCACTGGCCATCATGCTTCCTGGGCACCAGCTGGGCTGGGCTGTTCCCTGTGCGGGCTCAGGACGTGCAAAGGACCAGAGCCTGACCTTGGTGGAGTCCCCGGCCCGGAGCTGTGGGGGCTTCCGGGTTGCTGGTGCTGGAGGGCTGCCCCCTGTTCACCCTTGCTCTGGCCATGCTGCTCCTGTGTCCCCTCTCCGGATTGGTGGAGAGCACACGGTGACGCCCACCCGTCCCTCCCCCAGGGCAGCAGGTGATCGAGGAGCAGCGCCGCCGGCTGGCTGAGCTGAAGCAGAAGGCGGCGGCCGAGGCGCAGTGCCAGTGGGAAGCCCTGCACGGGGCGGCGCCCTTCCCCGCAGGCCCCTCGGCCTTCCCCCCCATCATGCACCACTCCATCCTGCACCACCTGCCTGCCGGGCGGGAGCGTGGCGAGGAGGGTGAGCATGCCTACGACACGCTGAGCCTGGAGAGCTCAGACAGCATGGAGACCAGCATCTCCACGGGGGGCAACTCGGCCTGCTCCCCCGACATGTCCAGGTGCCTCCCACGCCCCGCCCGCCGCCCCTGCCACAGCTCCCCTCCCACGCCTTGACACCTCTTCTCTCCCCTTTTCCTTCCCAGCACCAGTGGTCTGGATTTGGGCAAGATCGAAGAGATGGAGAAGATGCTGAGAGAGGCCCACGCGGAGAAGAGCCGTCTCATGGAGTCCAGGGTGAGGCTGGCTCAGCCCGGAGGCAGGAGCGGTGGGGCGGAGAGCGGCCCTCTGCCTGCCAAGCCCTTCCACCCCCATGAACTGCACAGCGCGCCCTCAGGGTAAAGCGCTGTACACGTTTGTGTTTCTCAACTGGGGCATGGGAGACCCAGCAGGTTGAGGCCTCCCAGCGTGGCAGGACGGAAGACTGCCGGACAATGACCTCGTTCCAGTCCTAGGTGTCTTGTATTGTAGCCTCTGCCCCGAGGCTTATTTCTGAGGACCCTTTAAGAGCCATGGGGCTTTTGATTCCTAACCCGTTCCTTTGGGGGATGATTAGGAAATGCAGGACGCAGGACCTGGGGGTTGCAGTATAGAATGGAGGAGGCAGGCAGCCAAGCCAAGACAAAGGTTTTGCCTGAGGAGTCCTGAAGGAGGCCAGTCATGTCCCTTTCAAGCTGGGACTTGGCAGAGAGGGGCCGTGGGCACAAACAGGCCGAGGGAACCTGTGCCTGGGGGCACGCGGGACACATTGCAGGTGATCTATCTCTTTTGAGGCACTCTGCATCTTTTTGTTCTTTTTAATTGATCATGGGACTTGAATTCAGGCCCTCGGCGCTGTCCCTGAGCTTTTTGGCACAAGGCTAGCACTCTACCACTTTGAGTCACAGCTCCACTAACCCACTTTTTGGTGGTTAATTGGAGAGAAGAGTCTCACAGACATCCTGCCTTGGCTGGTTTCAAACCATGATCCTCAGATCTCAGCCTCCTGAGTATCTAGGATGACAGGCATGAGCCAGCGATACCTGGCCCAGAAGGAGGTGTTCTGAGTCCCATTTTTCAGATGAGGCATATGAGGTGTAGAGAGCTGAAATGAGGTGTTGAGTCACAGCCCATAGTGGTAGCAGAGCAAGGCTCTAAGCCAGGGCAATCACTGATGAAGGCATTTGTTCTCAGCCAACAGAGCCGGTGGAGAGGGTGGGCCTCTTCTGTCAGGCCAGCATCGGAGGTGCATGCCTCCTGCGGGTCTGCTCAGGCCTGAAGAGAGCGGGGAGGGGGGAACCCCAGGCTGACTGTGGGCACTGATCGCTGGCTTTGTGCCAGGAACGGGAGATGGAGCAGCGGCGGCAGGCCCTGGAGGAGGAGCGGCGGAGGCGCGAGCAGGTAGAGCGGAGGCTGCAGAGCGAGAGTGCCCGGAGGCAGCAGCTGGTGGAGAAGGAGGTCAAGATGCGGGAGAAGCAGTTTTCCCAGGTTAGCGGGTGCAGGGTGTGGTGGTGGCCGGCTGGATGGTGAAGGCTGTAGGGGAGTAGGGACATCTCGGGCTCTCTTCTGGGCTGTTGAGCCTGTTTTCTAGTTGCTGTTGGCAGCCTGACACCTGTGGCTCACACCTGTAATCCTAGCTTCACAGGAGGCCAAGATCTGAGGATCACTCTTTGAAGCCAGCCAGAGTGGGAAAGTCCATGAGACTCTTACTGCCAATTAATTACTAAGAAGTTTGAAGTGGAGCAGTGGCTCAAGTAATAGCGTGACAACCTTGAGTGAAATGCTAAGGGACAGTGCCCAGGTTCTGAATTCAAGGTCCAGTACTGGCGTGCACTCGTGTGCGTGTGCACACACACATATCGCTGTTTGCTTTGCACAAGCCAACCTACACCTGGGACTCATTGGCCCCCAGAAGCAGAGAGCCACTCAGGCTTGTTCCAGCTGAGGGGTGTGAGTGTGTGTGTGCACATGTGTGCGCATATGTGCACGCGTGTGTGTTAGGTTGGAGGGGATTCAGGACTGAAGATGAGAGGTGAGGGCAAGGGAATGATGGGACGAGAGATTGCTGACCTTGCCCTTTGCCCCCAGGCTCGACCCCTGACCCGTTACCTGCCAATCCGGAAGGAGGACTTTGACCTGAAGACGCACATCGAGTCCTCAGGCCACGGAGTGGACACGTGCCTGCACGTGGTGCTCAGCAGCAAGGTACCAGGCCTGCACGGCACAGGCCGCCGGGAACCGGGCGCAGCGTCAGAGGCCCTCACGGGCCGTGGAACAGTGGCCTCGATTCCTGCCCCAGCCTGGCCGGGTGGGGTGGTTAGATTGGTGTCTGCCTGAGGGGATGCGGGGACAGCCCCATGAGTACGGGGACCGACAATGGAATGGAGAAACGCCTGCAACCTCCCGTTCGGTCCTTCCTCATCGCCCCTTCCCACCAGGTCTGCCGTGGCTACTTGGTCAAGATGGGCGGCAAGATTAAGTCGTGGAAGAAGCGCTGGTTTGTGTTTGACCGGCTCAAGCGCACCCTCTCCTACTATGTGGGTGAGTGTCACCGGGCAGCCCTGCGCACAGAGCAGGGGCCCGGGGTTCCACATCCCCCACAGTGAATCCAGAAGTCTCCAAGGAGGGGTCCAGAGGCTCTGGCTGGCAAAAGCGTAGAATGTACTTGGTTCATCTCCACGTGCTCACTCTCTAGTATTACTGAGCATTTAGAAGGTTCCGGGCAGAGTTCTAGGCTATGGGACAAGCAAGATGGCCACAGCTCACTCTCCTGGAGCTCATTCCCAGGGTGGCAGATACTGATCAAAGAGTTGAATCACAGTAAGCCCTGCATTAGGGGCTCAGGCCTGTAATCCTAGTGACTCAGGAGGCTCAGATCTGAGTCCAGCCCAGGCAGGAAAGTCCATGAGACGATTGTGTCCAGTTAATCACCAAAAGGCCGGAAGTGAGGGTGTGGCTCAAGTAGTAGAGCACCAGCCTTGAGTGAAAAAGCTAAAAGACAGCTCCCAGGCCTGGAGTCCAAGCCCCAGTACTGGCTAGCTCACAAATAATAATAACAGTAATAAAGTAGCAGCAAGTTTTCTGACGGACGACAGCCGCCGTGAGCACTGGGTGAGGCCCGGGGCCGCCGCTCAGCTCCCTCAGGACTCCTCAGCACTAAGCAGGGCCAGCCCAGGGCAGGCAGCTCCCACCTGTCCCCTTGCCCTGGTTCTGTGTAGTTTGCCCTCTCAAACCCCGTCTGCATTTCCCTTGGTGGAGCATGAGGTGCAGAGCCCTCCCCGGCCCAGAACGAGGGGCTGGCTGAGGAACCATGGCCCTGCGCACCACAGAGTCCTGGCGTCCTCCCCTCCCCTCCCGAGCCCTGGCTGGGGAGGGGCAGGGCCACAGGTGTTCTCCTCACCTGGGCTGGGGCGGCCAGGGGCTTTCGGGAGAGGGAGAAGCAGGTGCAGGGAGGATGTTGAGGCTGATAGACTGCTCACTTCGGAGAAAGGTCAAGGTGAGAGGCAGAGTGATAGTTGAGTCGGTGGTGATAACACACAATCACAAGAGCGCACGTTTATGCTATCTAGCCGCACATGTGAGCCAAGTGCCACGCTCAGCGGCCTCCAGGCTTGCACTCCTACGAGCAAAGCTAATTAGAACTAAATAGGGAACACATGTGTTAAAGATCAGGACGCTTGCCCAGTCTCCTAAGCTCTAAGAGACAGAGCGGAAGTGGAGAGAGATCCAGTTCCGGGCGCAACTTCCTGTGTAAGGAAGGAGCAGGAGAGGCTGGCACAGGCAGGAAGCCAGCACTGACCCTGTGCCAGGTGCTGGGCTGGTGCTTGCCAATTGCAGCCATCCTTCACATCTATGAAACAAAAGGAGACCACGTTCTGGCAGGAGGTAGAAACAGAAGGAAGCAGACATTTGACAGCCAGAGGTATTACCAGAGATAATGGGTGTCACAGCAAGGCCAGGGGTGGTGTGGTCCAAAGGCTGTTAAATCCAGAATTAGAGCGATGGAGAGGATACGGGCGGGGCCAGACCCGAGCCGCCCAAGGCGGGGTGGGTGGAGAGGGGCGGGTCACTCTTTCCAGTGAAGGAAGGAGTGGGAGCCAGCAGGAGCCAGCGGGGTGGCCAGGCCTAGAGCCAGGGTCCTTGCCCTGAGGGAGAAGCATTGGAGATGGGACAAGGACCAGGAACCCGATGTGCCTTGCCCATGGGGCCGGCAGCCAGGTACAGGTGGGCTCTGTGAAGGCTTTGGAGAGTCTACCTTGCCCAGGCCAGCTCCCACCCTCCTCCGAGCAGTTCTCCGGGGTCTGTCTGTCCTGGGACGTCATCCGGGCTCATTGTGGTGAAGTGACAGGTGCTAGATGCTTTGAATGTGTTCTTGCATTGTGCGCTTGTTAGCAAGCTGCAGGCCTGGATTTCCTAACCACCCCCTGGCTCATGGGAAGCTGCGTTCACACCCTCTCCCCACTCTCGGAGAGGGTTTGGTTTGGTGACACGCGGGTGGGACGGGGGCCTTGCTCATGCTAGGCAGCTGATCTGCTGCGGAGCTGCACCTCTGGGTCTCGGTGCCAAGGACTTCCCCACCCCCACATTGTTCTGGCGCCGTGATGTGCGGCTGGTATTGGCACAGGTGAAGTTATGAATGGATCGAGGAGGGCTCAGATTCAGCATGGTGAATTCTAGACAGGGCATTCACCATGGTGTGTTGTAGTGATGATTTTTGCCATGAGTCTTGAAGGTTGCTTAGGAGTTTGCCAAGGGAACGAGCAGAAGGAAACCATTCCAGTGCATGCAGAGCGGGCCGGCTGGGGGTGGTGAGGAGCTCAGCCGGCTCCTGGACTTGGCGTCCGTGCTGGGAGCCTGGGAGGCAAGGGGGGGGCATGGGACACCAGTCTCCACAGGGCCTGTGCCCGGCCAAGAAGGCAGCTGCTTCCCCGAAGAGGAGCCGGCAGGGGAGGTGGGGGCTGAAGTTGCAGGCTCAGGTTTGCTTTTGGAAGCTTCTCCCTCTGCATGGTGGAAGACGAGTTGGAGGTCCCAGGGTGGGCCCTGGGAAGGCTGGAGCCAGGACCAGCAATGCAGGCCATCCGGGACTTGGCCTGAAATAACCCCAGGGCGGGAGAGGGGTCAGGAGGAGCTTACCACCAGCTGTCGCCTCTGACCTTAGTGACCGGCATGGCCTCTCCCGTGGGGCTCAGGCTCCTGGTCACGGCTATCGGCCGTGTGGACCACAGACGAAGGGCGCAGGCTCAGCTTTCCATACCCCGCGGTCCCCTCGCTCTGCAGGCTTCCCTCCTTCCTCCTGCCAACCGATCTCAGTTATGCTGTGTGTGCGGCCGCTAATGCTGTTCACACCCAGTGGAGCCTTATGTGGGCACCGCAGGCTCCGTGGTACCTTTTTCTTCTCGATATGTCAGCATGTCCATATGGCTCAATATTGAGATGTACGAAAAAGTTTGAGAAATATCCTCACCAAAGATTCTTTTTTTTTTTTTTTGGTCAGTCGTGAGGCTTGAACTCTGGGCCTGGGCGCTGTCCCTCAGCTCTTCAGCTCAAGGCTAACGCTCTACCACTTGAGCCACAGCGCCACTTCCAGTTTTCTGATGGTTAATTGGAGATAAGAGTCTCACAGACTTTCCTGCCTGGGCTGGCTTTGAATCACAATCCTCAGATCTCAGCCTCCTGAGTAGCTAGGATGACAGGCGTGAGCCACTGCTGCGTGGTGACTCACACATTCTTATCTCTCTCTCTTTTAAAATATCAAAGGTAGCAGGTAATACTGTGCATTCCTTTTCTGCCTCCTCAGGTGGCTTAGTGATCTTTCTCTATCAAATAGAGCTTTAGGTATTTACAACTAGGTGCTTTTTTTTTCTGGCCCTGGGGCTTGAACTAAGGGCCTGGGCTCTGTCCCTGGGCCTTTTTGTGCTCAGTGGTAGCACTGTACCACTTGAGCCACAATACCACTTTCGGCTTTTTCTGAGTAGTTTATTAGAAATAAAGAGTCTCGTGGACTTTCCTGCCCGGTTTGGCTTCAAATCATGGTCCTCAGATCTCAGCTACTCCTGAGTAGCTAGGAATATAGGCATGAGCCACCCGTGCCTGGCAACTAGGTGTATTTTATAGACGTATTTTTCAATCTATACCTAGTGATAGATTTCTCCATGTATTTCTGATATTTCTGTATTATTGTGTTTATCAGATGCATGATAGTCCATCATAGGTCTCGGGGTGTGGCTCAAGTGGTAGAGTGCAAGCCCCAGTACTTCCCAAAGCAAAAAAACTGCCAAGACCCATTGGTATCAATATTCCATCCTATGCACCACCATGATTTATTAGACCATCTCTACTTGATGGATACTTGAGTTTTATTTATCTATTTATGTGAGACAGGGTCTCACTAATTAGCCCAGACTAGTCTTGAACTCTGTTCTCCTGCCTCAGCCTTCTAGGGATGACATTTGTGCACTACTATGCCTGGCACCTTTCTAGTTTGTTGTGGTGGTCCCGGGGCTTGAACTCAGGGCCTGGGTGCTGTTGCTGAGCTTTGTGCTCAAGACTGGTGCTCTACCGCTTGAACCACAACTCCATTTCCCCTTTTTGGTGGTTAATTAGAGGTGAGTCTCATGGACTTTCCTGAGTGTCATGGACTTTCCTGTTCTGGCTGGCTTTGAACCACGATTCTCAGACTAGAGCATCCTGAGTGGCTACGATTGTCGGCACGTGCCACCGGTGCCCCGGCTTACCTTTCTAATTTTGACGGTTGTGGTCAAATTGCTCCCGAGAGTTTTGTTACTCCCACCTGCCCTCGGTTGGACTGCATGTTTCTCCATGGCCGTGCCAAAACGGTGCCGTGAATTCTCCCTGCAGTAAGGTGTCATTTGCATTCTGCAATGACTGCGGCCGGGGCTGAACAAGGTCCCTGCTGGCCTGTGCTGGGCGTGCAGGGCAGCCACACCCACCACCCACCTCCCAGAGCCGGAAGCTTAGGACGTGTGCACCTTGGCTCCGCCCTCCTGATCCCGGCCCTCATCATTTGCAGACAAGCATGAGACGAGGCTGAAGGGGGTCATCTACTTCCAGGCCATCGAGGAAGTGTACTACGACCACCTGCGCAGTGCAGCCAAGGTCAGAAGCGCGAGCGGCAGAAGGGGCCGGCGGGCACGGCCTGGCTTTGCAGGCCTGGCCTCTGCGGTGTGGGAGCAGGGGGCTCTAGCCTGCCCTCTGCAGGTCCCACCGCGTCCTTCTCTTGCCGACATTCTCTTCCTTTCTCCCTCTCCCCTCCCAGAAGAGGTTTTGTCGCTTCACTATGGTGACCGAGGTACCCTCCCCACGTGCCTCTAACCACAACTGCGCCATTAACACCTCCTATGTCCACTGGCCGCTGACCCTGGGCCCCTCCTCTACCCTTCTAACTGGCCCCGGGCGGGTGGAGGCCTGCGTCTTGCCTCGTGCAGGTGTGGCCCGTGGGAGCAGGGAGAGCTGGCGGGGTGCAGGGCACTTCCAAGTCCCACCCGGGAACTGAGGAGAGATGCGGCTCGGTACAAGCCAGCCTGCCTCCTGCCGGCACCCCGAGGCCCCCAGCCCTGACCGCTGCTCCCCTGGGGACGTGGCCCAGCATCTTGCCTTTCGCTTTCTTGCCTCTTCTCTGCCAAGAGGAGACCCATCCTCTCCGGCCTTTGGCGACTGATTTTCTTGTTGTCACTTTTGAACCTGGTCATGCCAAGAACCAGTGTCCCCAGCGGGGCCCGCCCCCCTGCCAGGAGTACTGAGATGGGATTGGTGGGCGAGGAAGCTCCGCCCACCTGGGGGGGCAGGAGGGATGAGGGGGAAGAAGGGGAGACCCGGCTCCAGGGCCTCCTGGGGGCTGGGAGGAGAAAGGCAGACAGGAGGCCGGGGAGGAGAGAGTTGCGCGAGTGGGTGAGCCCTGCCTTAGACTGGCCTCTTCCCTCGGCAGAGCCCAAACCCAGCTCTCACCTTCTGCGTGAAGACCCACGACCGGCTCTACTACATGGTGGCCCCCTCTGCCGAGGCCATGCGCATCTGGATGGACGTCATCGTCACAGGGGCGGAGGGCTACACCCAGTTCATGAACTGACCCGCCGTGGGCCTTCTGCCCCCCCCCCCCCCCCGTGGCGGCTCCAGGACCCAGGCCCAGCCGCCCGCTGCTCTGCTCCCCTAGAGACACCAAGCCCCACCGAGGGGGTGCAGCCAGGGTCCGCAGTGCAGTGCTGTAAGGTTCTGGGCTCCTGTCACTGAAGAGCCAGCCAGAGAGGAAAGGTGGGGAAGGGGCTTTGCTGCCTCTCAGAGCTCAGAAGATGGAGGTTGCTCCCGGGCCTGCAGGTCAGGGTCACTGACAACCGCCGCCGCAGCGCCTGCTCTCCCCAACTCGTTTTCTTTGACAAATTATGGTACCAGAATCTGCCAAAGATCCCTTCCCTCTTCAGCTCCTTTTTGGGGCTCTGGGAGCCACGCAGAGCCACGTTTGGCAGGGGGCAGCCGCCCAGGCAGACGCTGCTCAGCCCTGCTCCGCCGCGCCTCTCCTTCATTTACACTTTCCACTACTTTGTTCAAGGGCCAGACACCTCCCGTGTCACCTCACCCTTGAGGTCCCAGCCCCGCCCCCTGTCACAGACCCAGCCCCATGGTCTCCATGGAGACCGCCTCATTGCCATGGATACATACTAACTGCCTCGCCAGCTCCGAGGCGCAGCCCGCTGCCTCGCCTGCGGTGGGTAGTGAGGGTACGAGCCATCATCTCTCCAGCCCAGCCCTCTGGGCATCTCCTGGGGGAGGGGACCGGACACCTCCCTGCGGCTCCCGCCCCCCAGCCCAACCCTCTCCCTTCCACTCGTGCCTTTGCTTAGCGCCAGGAGGGATGACACCAATGCAGACGGGAGAGGAAGCTAAGCGCCGTCCTCTCCTCCCAGGGTGGATGCCTGACCCGGAAGGGGGTGCTCAGCCCACTGAGCAGAGGGGCTGCGGAGGGGGAGGGCCCAGGGCTGTGGCCAGCCTCCAGAGGGTGATGGGGAGGAGAGAGGAGGACCAGGCTCCAGTGGCCTGGCCTCAGCCCTTCAGCCTTAACACTAAGCCCACCTCCCCGCCCTCCCCCCAGCACCGGCCCTCGGTTGCCTGGACCTAAGCTGGGAGGTTTGCAGTATTTGTAAGCATTTCAGCAGAACAATAAAGCATTTGGACTATGGAGGTGCGTGACAGGCCAGCGGGGGGGGGGCAGTGAGACCCACACCCCAGACGCTGACCTCCATGTCACTGCCCTGTCCCTGTGCCTCAGAATAGAAGACAGCAGAGCAGGGACAGGAGAGCCCCCAGATGGGAGGAAGGACCCGTTTAATGAGGAAGGAACTGAGGCCAGGTGAGCGTGCACAGGAAGGCTGACCTTGTCCTCATTTTCAGGGCCACTGAGGCAGGAAGCTGAGCAGAAGCGTAGCCACCAGACAGCAGGGCACCTGGAGAGCCAGCGGGGCCCCTGAGGTCAGCCGGTCCCCATAGCGGTCCAGGAGCATCAGGGCCACACCATTGGTCCAGCCAAACCCCTCCTAGAGACAGGCAGGACAGTGGGGAGAGGAGGCAGGGCGCCCGCGCCCTGTTTGGGGTATTGGAGCTCCTCCCCAGGGCCTCTGGCGCCATCTGTCCTCCAGAGGCAGCAAGGGGCAGCAGGCAGCTCCGCCCCAGACAGCTGGGTTTACTTGCCCTGACCACAGCATGGCCTAGCGGGGCTCACTGCAATGCGGGGGACAGTGGTGTTCAACAGCCCACTCCCGCCTCGCTCACCTGGACTTCATACTCCCCTCCACCACCTGGCTGTCCACCGCTGCTGACGTCATACTGGGGACAAGGGGACGGTGGTAGGTCAGGCGCTGGTCCCCAAGCCACCCACCCACCCCAGCAGGTCAGTCAGCCCAGCTCCTCTGGCCTGCAGCAATGGTCCCTGCAGTTCCCAGGAATGACCACTGGGTGTCACCACCATCCTGGCTGGGCCGCCCTGGTCCAGGAGAAGCCTGACACCCTGGCCTCCTCTAATGGAGGAGGTCTCCGGGGACAGAGGGACGCCCAGCGCCAGCTCACCTTCTCATACATGGCTGACTTTTGGGAGTAGACATCAAAGTTGGTTCTGATCCAGTTCTGGGCCAGCTGGAAAGCCACTTCTTGGGTCCGAGGGGAGACTGACTTGGTCAAGCCTAGGGCCCCAGGCAAGGCAGGACCTGAGTCTCCAGAGCCTCCATCCCAGCAGAGCAGAGGCCGGGGGACTTGTTTGCCCCCAGGCCTCCTTTCTGGACCCTCAGGCCATACCTCGGGGTAGAAAGAAGGGACAGGGGCTGGACATGTGTGCTGAGCAGGGCCAGAGCAGCCCAGGAGGCAGGGGAAGGATGGAGGCCTGCATCTCTAGTCCACAGCGCCCAGAAGCCCAGCTTGGCCCGTCCTCCGTGGGGCCAGGTCCTGGCAGATGCCCCCTGCCTGCCTGCCTGCCTGCCTGCCTGCCTACCTGTGATGACCAGGTCCTGGAGGGGGGCCCAGCCATTGGGGAAGTCCCACTGCTGGCCTGTGTTGAGGAGGGAGGTCGGGATCCCATGCTGGTAGGTCAGGATTTGGCTGTCCTAGAAGGTTCCAGATATTTCCTTGAGTGAGTGTAAGCCAGGATGCTTCCTCAGGAGGAAGGCGGCTCGCTGTGCCCTTTCTGGCCCTTGTCTTCTTGGCTCCCAGCTGCCCCCATCTGGTCGCGGTGGGAACTACAGGCTGAGCTAGGCTCAGAGAGGAGGGAATGGCTGCCCTGCAGGTCTGTGCTCAGTCAGCAGAGCCAGTGCTGCGGCAGGGCCCCAGAGCTGCCCCTCCTCCCCCTCCCTGGTCCCCTCACCTCCAGGTATTTCAGAGCCTTGTCTGGGATGCTGGAGTCAGAGAAGCAGCCGGCCCAGAGCGGGGTGAGGTTGGATGGGTAAAACTCCAAGTTGTTCCTGCCATTTTCTAAGTCATAGTCGAACCAGGCTCCTTTCTGCTCCTGCCAGAGGACGGCCTGCATGGCGGCCATGCGCTGGGCCCGCAGGTTCCTGTACTTGGTGGCCTGGGAGTCGTTCCCTGGGGGACATTACCTCTGGTCTCAGTGGGCGGGGCTCTGCCCCTGGGCACTAGGCACTCTCCTTTGCTCTCCATTTATGCTCCTCCCCAAGAGTAAGAAATCCTGTTGCTGAGGGAATGCTCCCCCGGGAGCCCCGTCCACTTGTTTCTCTAGGTCCTGAGTTCTCTGGCCAATGGCTCTGCATTGCCCCAGGGCCTCATTGGTCTGTCTCCTGGCCCATCCTGGCTAGGTGAGTTTCTCTGGCTCTAAGGGGTAGTTGTATCAGCAGGCAGCTTTGCATTGTTGAGTGTTTGGGGGAATGGATGAGGGTATTCCCTCCAAGCCCTGAGGCCCTCACAGCTCCAAAGGCAGGTGGAGGGAGGGAGGATAAGGGGAGACTTACACAGGTCACTGGTGACCCACACCTGTAATCCTAGCTACCTGGGAGACTGAAACCTGAGGATCACTGTTTGAAGCCAGTCTAGGCTGGAAAGTCCGTGAGGCTCTTATCTCTAATTACCCACTAGAATACTGGAAGTGCGTCTGTGTCTCAAAGTGGTAGAGCAAAACAGCTCAGGGGCAGTGCCCAGGCCCTGAATTCAAGTTCCGTGACCAAAAAGAAAAAAGCAGGCTGGGGAGGTGGCTCAGTGGTAGAATGCTTGCCTAGCATGCACACTAGGGTTTGATTTCTCAGTACCACCTACACAGAAAAAGCTGGAAGTGGCACTGTGGTAGAGCACCAGCCTTGAGCTGAAGAGCTCTGGGACAGCATTCTGGCCCAGAGTTCAAGCCCTATAGCTGACAAAAAAAAAAGAACAAAAAGAAGTGGAAATGTGGTCCAAGTGGTAAAGCAGCAAATCTGAGGGCAGAGCAGGAGGGCTGAGTTCAAGCCCCACTTAGAGCACAAAGCCAAACCATCCCAGGCTTCCATATCCCTCTCTTTCATTGCCGTGTGGATGTGGAGACCCGTGCTGGCCGCCCCTCCCCGGGGCTTACCTAGCAAAGAGTAGAATTTGCCCATGAGCTCCTCTGCCTGGCACAGGAAGGCGTTCAGGTCCACCGGCACCAGTTTGCTGGTTCGGATGCTGCTGAGCAGGTGAGGGTTTGGGCCTCCAACGAGCCAGCGCGAAGAGAAGTCCCACCCAGACTCGGCCCCAGCCTTCAGCTCAGCCCACAGAGCCTCTCGGCTCCCTGGAAGGATAGAGCAGGGCCCCGGCCAGCCTGACTGAGGGGAAAATGCAGCAGCCGACAGGGTCCCATGCCAGATGCAGAGGCCGGCTGCCCTGGCCCCCCAGTGTTGCTGCTCACCTTCTGGCACTGTGTCTGCCAGTTCCGCGTCTTTGCTGTAGGACTCCGGCCTGAGAAAGGGAGAAGGAATAACCTGACCAGAGGCCTCTAAGCCCTCTCCTCAAGTTTCCCGTGTGTATGTGTGTGTGTGCGTGTGTGCATGTGTGCGCGCGCGTGTGTGTGCGCGTGTGTGTGTGCGCGCGTGTGTGCGTGCGTGTGTGTGCGCGTGTGTGCGTGCGTGTGTGCGTGTGTGTGTGCGTGCGTGTGTGCGTGTGTGTGCGTGTGTGTGCGTGTGTGTGCGTGTGTGCGCGCGCGTGTGTGTGCGCGTGTGTGCGTGCGTGTGTGCGTGCGCGTGTGTGCACGTGTGTGTGTGTGTGTGTGTGCACGCGCGTGTGTGCGTGCGTGTGTGTGCGTGTGTGTGCGTGTGTGCGCGCGCGTGTGTGTGCGCGTGTGCGCGCGCGCGCGTGTGTGCGTGCGTGTGTGTGTGTGCGCGTGTGTGCGTGCGTGTGTGTGTGTGCGCATGTGTGTGTGTGTGTGCGCGTGTGTGTGCGCGTGTGTGTGCGCGTGTGTGTGTGCGCGTGTGTGTGTTCACGCACGCGCATGCCAGTGCTGGGGCTTGAACGTAGGGCCTGGGTGCTGTCCTTTACCTTTTTGTCACTCAAGCTAGCATTCTACCACCTGAGCCACAGCGCCACTTCTGGCCTTTTGGTAGTTCATTGGAGATAACGGTCTCACAGACTTTCCTGCCTGGTCTGGCTTCAAACTGCCATCCTCAAATCTCAGCCTCCTGAGTAGCTGGGATTCCAGGCGTGAGCCGCCAGCGCCCGGCTCAAGCTTTCCTCCTGACAAACCAGAGCACGAAGGCCGGGCCAGGTCTTACCTGGGTCCCCCATAAGCAACGGAATAGCGGTTCAGGTTGTAGCTCTGCCCTCCCACGTGCACAGAGACGCTCCTGTTGACAGCCCAGAAGTCCAGCTCCAAGGCCAGCGTCTCGATGTTCTCCCTGGGGTGAAGCGAGCAGCATTCAGTGCAGGGCTGCGCGGCTCCCGGCCCGCCCGGCACAGGAGGCCGCTTGCTCACCGCAGGAAGGTGACGTTGTGGGTGGCGTCCATGTATCGGTCCATCATGAGCGCCAGGAGCGGGGGCTGACTCCTCTGCAGGTAGTACACGCGCCCGCCGTTGGGGATGTGCCCATAGCTGCCAACACAGACCGGCTCACAGTCTCTGCCGGTGGCAGGGCTGGGGGGGGGCGCCAAGCCTGCGGCCACACATGCCCCTGTGTGGACGCACACGTGCCCGCGCTTACGTCTTCACCAGGCCCAGGAAGTTCTGCAGCATGCCGGCCACCGTCTGCACCATCTCAGACAGGAGCAGACCCTCCATGACCCAGTACGAGTCCCTGGGGGGAAGTGGCCACCGGGCGTCAGCCTGCCACCATCCAGGGCACTGGCTCTGGTTTAACCTCCCTCCTCCCTGCACCCCCTCTGCCCGGGGGGGGGGGGGGTGCTCACCAGTAGTAGAATTCTACAAAGCGGCCGCCAGGCACAATGAAGGGGTGTGGGGAGTAGAGGAGCGAGAAGCGCTCGGGCTGGCTGAGAACTTCTGGCTTTATCTGGAAGGAGGCGAGGGGGGTCGCGGGCGCCTGGCATCCACCCCAGGGTGGGGCTGGAGGAGGCCGGGGGTGGAGGTCCGGCCGCCAAGGCTGAGAGCCCGCGTCTGTCTCTGCGGCTCTGCTGCGTGGCCGGGGGCCAGTGGTGGGGAGCCACGGCATGCGTGTCCCCCACGCACCAGCTTCGGGGGGGGACTGGGCTCACCAAGTGTGCAGAGCGCCGAGCAGGCCGGGCACAGGCGAGTGTGGCCCCATCATGGCTCCACCCGGTGTGGCTGAGGGAGGGGTCCTGGCCCCCTCCTCTGGTGCCCCCCTCCCCCAGTTCCAGCTGCCACCACCAAGCCAGGCCCAAGGGGCAACCCCTCCTCCAGCTTCTGCCCAGCAAGGTGGAGCCCGACCCTTCCCCGGGCAGTGGGGGCCGCGGCTGAGGGGCAGCCAAGCTTAGGAGGGTCCCTAAGTTGAGGAGTCTGTGGAAGAGAGAGCTGGGGGGTCCTGAGCGACTCGGGGGACCACCAGCCTCTCTGCAGGCCTCGGAGACAGGAGAGGCTTCTCTCCAGGCTCCGCAGGCAGGGCCGCCTGGCAGCGACTGAGCCTCAGGGAGAGACGGAGAGGCCAGGAGGCCTGGGCACAGGAGGCTTGCTGGGTGAGGATGAGCAGCAGGGCTTGTCTCCTGGCCTCCGTTCTTTCTGAGGGGCTCGTGATGGGCATGGGGTGGGGTTGTGCTCTCAGGGCTCCTCCCCCTGCCTCCCACCCTGGCCTTCTCTCCCCAGGAAGCTGTTACCTTCTTCCCCAGCTTCCTCCAGATGTGGTGCAGCTGCTCTGCCCAGGCGCGCAGCCTGGCGTCGGCGATCCTCTGCAGGAACTGGGGGCTGGAAGAGCGCCGGGCCCAGCAGGTTCAGGGGGGGATGGCCTGGCCCAAGGCCCAGCAGGTTCAGGGGGGGATGGCCTGGCCCAAGGCCCAGCAGGTTCAGGGGGGGATGGCCTGGCCCAGGGCCCAGCAGGTTCAGGGGGGGATGGCCTGGCCCAGGGGCCATGCCCAGCCCTCGCTCAGAGCCATACCTGCCATGCCAGTCCTCGGGGGACCACGCCTCCAGCTCCTGCCCCACAGGCCGGAAGTGCTGCTGGACGAACTCGCGCAGCCGCGGCGCCGGGACACTGTGGTTGTGGGCCTTGGCCAGCTCCCTGAAGCTGCGGAGCACTTGGTCTGGAGCACGGCAGAGGGAGGGCTCAGCGGGTCCCGAGAGGCCTCCCCCCGCCCCCCGAAGGGCCTCTGTGAGCTCTCATGGCTGTTTCTTTGGGTGGAAGCTTTGGGAGAAGGTGTGAGGGCCTCACCTGGAGCCGTGGACAGGGACATGTCCACAAACTGCTTGTCGTCCGGGTAGAGCTTAGCCATCTGGACTGCGTGCAGGAGCTCCCCATGACAGTACACCTGGCTGCAGACACAGTCAGAGGTGGGCGCGGTCAGGAGGAGGGCTGCAACCTGCGGCCAACGGCTCCGGGGTTGGACAGGGACTGCCTGTGTGCATACCTGTGTGCATGTGTGCATGGTGAGCTGTGTGCATACCTGTGTGCATGTGTGCATGGTGAGCTGTGTGCATACATGTGTGCATGGTGAGCTGTGTGCATACCTGTGTGCATGTGTGCATGGTGAGCTGTGTGTGTGCGTGTATGTGCAGTTTGTGGGTAGTAACATACATGTCCCAGGGCTTTGTGCAGCGAAGGCCTGGCAAAGCACTGGCCACTGACTGACACAGTGTACAAGGCCTGGTAGAGGACAGGCACTTAGTGCTTTAGGAATGACACATTTGGTGCTTGGCACCAGTGGCTCACTCCTGTGATCCCAACTACTCAGAAAACAGATCTGAGGATCCTGAATGTCCCTGAGACCCTTATCTCCAAATGAACCACCAAAAAGCCAGAAGTAGGGCTGTGACTCAAGGGGTAGAGTGCCAAGTGAGAGTCCAAGGCCCTGAGTTCAAGCCCCAACATCGGCACATATAAAATAAAAACAGGAGCAGGCAATTCAAACACTGGTGTCTGAAAATGAAAAGCATGAAGTGCAGGCTGACAGGCCCTGGCAGCTGTGTGTTCATACTTCACATGATGGTCCCTGGGTGGATGCACTGCATTTTGGGGGGGGGGAGAAGGAGAAGGAGGGAGGGTGCAGGTTTGACTACACAGTTTCCCCAGGGCCTCTCAGCTCCTGTTCTAATGCATGCGACCGCCCCAGGCCCCAGACGCATCTGTGCTGTTAGAGCAGGAAGATTCCACGCCAAACACTCAAGTTACTCTCCAGAACCTCTGTGCTGAACTCCGGGGGTGCTGGTGGGGTGTCTGCAGCCCCTGCCCCAAAAAGGGGGGGCACCTGCTAGAGTAGTATTGCCGCCAGCAGTCGGGAGCAGCACAGAGACCCAACCTAATGTTTCCACCTTTCAGATCCATGGCTCACGTCTGTCATCCTAGCCACTCAAGAGGCTGAGATCTGAGGATCATGGTTCAAAGCCAGCCTGGGCACAAAAGTCCATGAGACTCTGATATCCAAAAAGCCAGAAGTAGAGTTCAATTGGTAGAATACCAGCTTTGGGAATAAAAAAACTAAGCAACAGAGCCCAGACCCAAAGTTCAAGTCCTAGTACTGGGACACACAACACATTGACAGGCCAGGTAGCCCCGAGTAAAGGAATGCACAACTGGATCACACAGAAAGGGAAATCCGACATCTCAGTAGTGCTGGAGAGCCTCAGACCAGGAGAACGGTCTCTTAACGCGAACTTGCCAGATGTCAGAAGCAAGGCAGCCGGGCAGGGCCAGCAGCACCTCTGCTTTTGGAATCTGACAAGACGGATGGCAGTGTGTGGTCTTGAACAGGCTGCTCCTGAAGGCGCTCCAGCCACGCGATACTGTGCAGCTCGGGGCTTTGCCAAGGCAGAGCCGGATCTAGGATGGGAGGAGCGCGGTGGCGCATTTGGGAAGGTTTCCAGGCACTACTCACCGCTGGGCCTTTGGACTGGGTGTTTTGCTGAGTGGCAGATTAATTACTGAGTAACTGTAAACCCAGATAACCAAATGCTTACTACAGAGGACGTGGGTGGTGGTGGGTCTGGGGGTGTAGCTCAGCGGTAGAGGCCTGGCTTAGTGTCCACTAGGCCCCAGTTCCATCGCCAGTACCCCCCCCACCCTACCCCTACACACACACAGCTGCAGGTTATAATGACAAAACCAGGCGGAGTGGCTGGTGTGCTTGCTGATGGAGAGGGGAGGGAGGCTTCTGGAGCTGGCACACTGGGCCAGAGCGCGTGTCAGGCCTGGGCAGAACCCGGTGCTCTCGACAGGCAATGAGGGTCCCTCACACCCAGGCTTGGAGCATTGAGCAGAGAGATTAAGGGAACAATCTAGAGGACATATTTCCTGGTTTATGCTAATGAAGAGATTCGTTTTTCTCCCCCCCTCCCTCCCTTCCCCGCAGTCCTGGGGCTTGAACTCAGGACCTGGGAGCTGTCCATGAGCCTCTTTGTGCTCAAAATCAGCACTTTACCACTTGAGCACAGCACCACTTACAGCTTTTTCTGAGTAGTTTATTGGAGATGAGAGTCTCACAGACTTTCCTGCCCGGGCTGGATTTGAAACAATGATCCTCAGATCTCAGCCTCCTGAGTAGCTAGGATTACAAGCCCAGCTACATTCTTTTTTTTTTTTTTTTTTTTGTGGGTTGTAGGGCCTGAACTCTGGTTCCTCAGCTCTTCAGCTCAAGGCTAGCACTCTACCACTTGAGCCACAGTGCCACTTCTGGCTTTTTCTGCTTATGTAGTGCTGAGGAATCGAACCCAGAGCCTCATGCATGCAAGGCAAGCACCCTACCTCTGAGCCACCTTCCCAGCCCTGGCTACCTTCTTGATGTGGGCTTTTGGCCATGTGTCAGTTTGCCGCTGGCTGGCAGGTTTCATCCCAGGACTAGAGCTTGCGGCAGGAGGAGGCCTGCCCTCCTTGCCTCCCTTCTGATGCTTCTGTCCTGCGCAGGACCAAAGCTCTGATGACAGCTTCCAGCTCTGGTCCCTCACCCCCAAGCCTTCCCACATGCCTACCTCTCGCAGGGTGGGGGCAGGGCCTCCTGGGCCCTCAGCCCCAGCCCCAGCAGAAGCAGCAGGTGCAGCTCCCAGGGCCTCCCGGGCATGGTGGTGGTGGCTGTGGCTGGTGGAATGAGCGAGTCCCAGCACCCCTCCCTGGTCGGGCCAGGCCCAGCTGGCTTGCTCTGCCAATCAGACAAAGTCCAGACTTGGGGCGTGGCGACCACTGCTCCGGGGACGCAGTGGTCACCCTCCATTTGACTTTTTTTTTTTTTTTAACTTCTTCTGTTTCTTAGTCTCTTCTGATGCCCAGGGCAGGCCCCTCCCTCAGAGCTGTGGTATTGGAGAAGTGGGCACCGGAGAGCCTGGGATGTAGTGAGGCCATCTAGCTCATATGTGACCACACATCCGTGATCTGGATGGCAGTTCTGTGGAACAGCCCTGCCATTCCATGAAGAAAGGGATCAGGGAGACCTACCACAGTGGTAACTTTTGCCATGGGTCTTGAAGGTTGCTTAGGAGTTTGCCAAGGGAACGAGCAGAAGGAAACCATTCCAGTGCATGCAGAGCGGGCCGGCTGGGGGTGGTGAGGAGCTCAGCCGGCTCCTGGACTTGGCTTCCGTGCTGGGAGCCTGGGAGACAAGGCGGGGGCATGGGACACCAGTCTCCACAGGGCCTGTGCCCGGCCAAGAAGGCAGCTGCTTCCCCGAAGAGGAGCCGGCAGGGGAGGTGGGGGCTGAAGTTGCAGGCTCAGGTTTGCTTCTGGAAGCTTCTCCCTCTGCATGGTGGAAGAGGAGTTGGAGGTCCCAGGGTGGGGCCTGGGAAGGCTGGAGCCAGGACCAGCAATGCAGGCCATGCGGGACTTGCTAGAAATAACCCCAGGCAGAGGAGAGGGATGGGGCGGAGCTTACTGCCAGCTGTCACCTCTGACCTTAGTGACCGGCATGGCGACCCTCCTTTCACACTCAGGTTGGCACTTAAGGGTGTCAGCTGTAGCATCCCAGCAGTGTCCGTCACTGTTGAAGGAAAACTAAATTAGCAATTATCTATTTGAGCAATGAAACAAATCAAGAATCAGGCAGCAGCATCTCGAGCCAAAAGGAAGGGATGTCAGAAACGTCCTGATTGGTTCCCCCTGGGCATGTTCCTTATTTTGGACATGTCTGAGCTCGTGATTGGCTGATACTTGACCACTTGTCAGGAAAATGAATCCTCAAGTTAAGTTGCCTCCTTTACTCATCAAGTTGGGTGACCGCGGGCAATGGTGGAGACGAAGCTCCCAGCCTCAGCTTCAAGAGACTGACATCTGCTGCTGTAATGGACTTAATTGTTCAGTCTCGGTGTGGAACTCACAATTCACACCAGTATATGGGAATTCAATCATGAGATACAGAGAAGCCACATTTTGAGAGGTGGAACAGAGGATTCTCATTTCAGCACAACAGGCGGTGGCTGCGTGGGCACCCGGGGACCTGAGGAGTAGCAGCTGCGGGTCTGTGGTGCGGGTACAGGAGGCAGTCTCAAGAAACTGAAGTACATGGCTTTTTTTGAACTCAGGACCTCATGCTTTTGTTCAGCTTTCTTGCTCCTGGCTGGTGCTCTACTACTCTACTACTTTAATCACACTTCTGTTCTAGCTTATGGATTTTTTGTCTGTTTTTTAAATTTCTTTACCAGTTAATTGGAGATGGAGTCTCACAGACTTTTCTGCCCTGGATGGTTTTGAACTTTGATCTGATTCAGATCTTAGCCTTCTGAATAGCTAGGATTACAAGTTTGAGCCACCAGTGCCTGGCTGAAGTGCATGTATTAATAGTAGTCTCTGTGAACCTAACTAATCACAGTAAGATAATTCAAAGTTCAGATAAGATAGTTGAACAGTATTCGGGTACAAGCTGGTCATAGGCTGTGATTAAGGACCATGGCTCAGTACAGGATGGCTTGATTTGAAGAGATAACTTTTTTCTTTTCTTCCTTTTTTAAACAATAAGCAGCACTGGGACTTGAATTCAGGGCCTGGGCACTCTCCCTTAGCTTTTTCATTCAAGGCTGGCACTCTACCACTTGAGTCACAGCTCTACTTGTGGCTTTTGGGTGGTTAACTGGAGAGAAAAGGCTCATGGACTTGCCTGCTCAGGCTGGCTTCCAATGATCTTCAGATGTCAGGCTCCCTGAGTAGCCAGGGTTAAAGGTGTGAGCCACCGCACGGGACATCATTGTGGCTTCTTACGGGGAGAGTACAGGAGCACATTTAGTGGGGAGGAACCTCCTTGGATTTAATACATTAAACATTTCCAGTGACACCTACCAGCAAGTATTTGGGCTATTGAGCTCTTCATTTCCAAGACTTCAGTTGGATTGTGTTTCAAGATGCCTGCACCTTTATGGAATTCCCCTTTCCCACCACGCACGCACGCACGCACGGCCTTGGCCTTCATTCCATTCAGGTGCTGGAATTCTCTTTGAGCTCAGTTAGTTGTTTGTATCATCTTTGAATTCACTCCGCTGCTTAGCCACTCCCCGTTTCATGGGCCATTTGTCTAGTTTTGAATTCGTTGCCTTGAGTTTCCTCCTCTTTCCTCTCACTCAAGTTCTTCATTTGGGATTGTTGGCTTTTGAAGGCGGAGGCATGTTGCTGGCTTCTTGGTGAGTGTTGTGTTGTTCTTTTCTTGCTGTGAGTTACAGATCCGGATTGGGATCCGGGTTTTTCCGTGGGGTCCTTTCCGTTGGGGATTCTCTGAGGTCACACGGAGCCTGGCGAGTGACTGGGGCTGGGCCCTGTTTTCTTGTTACTAGGTGGGAGGGGTGCTCCTTAGCCAGACCTCCAATGCTGAAGACACTGCGTGCACAGCTCTGCTATACTCAGGTGAGGAAGCTTCTCGCGGTTGATAAACCACAACCTTGACCTTGCGACAATCTGTAATGATGACGAGTCACGCTAATTATGCTAATTATACTTGTATAGCTCTGTATATGTATAACATCTAAGTATACTATATATGTAATCTCTGTTGTATGTTTATGTACATATATATTTATAAATATATAACAAATACATTTACACACTATATAAATATATTTTACATATAAATGTGTATACAGGTGATAGCTATACATACAAATATACAATATACATATACACACATATATTTATATAAATATGTTTATGAATATATGCACATTGATGTATAAATATACATTATATAAAGTATGTATATGCATGCAACATAGAAATACAAATATACATGTATATGCATATAACATATCATTATTTATAGAAATAGATAAATATATAATATTTACAAATATATATTTACATAATACATAGTACATCTTGTATAAATATGTCTATACAGGTGACGTCACTCACAATATGCCACACACATATCTGTATATAGAGACACCACCTGTGAGGGTGCAGGAGGTGTCATGTGACTTGGAGAAGCTCATCCCACTGGCCATCAGCCGGGCAGCAGGCCTGGCCCACGGCTTTCCCGAGGCCCTGGCTCAGGCAACAGGCCTCATCCAGGTCAGGACGGGCGGGGCTGGGCCTCCTCCCCGCAGGGCGCAGCTGTCTCCCGTGGAGCCTCTGCTGGGCATCGTGGGCACCGCTGCTCTGCTCTGTGGACGCCGGAGCGGCCGCACGTGTGAGCCCCGGCCCCCCCTGCCCCCCACCGCCCAGCTTTCACTTGGCACCTCGGGCCTCCACCCCTGGCATCTGGGCTGCCAGTGCGGTTCCACAGCCCTGCTGCACATCTTCCAAGCCTGTGGCAAAGCGTGTAAGTACTCGGGCGGTGGCTGAGGCCTGAGAGCCATTCGGTCTCCAGCAACCGGCACCCCTCAAGGTGGCATCTGCACCGCGTCCGCGGTGAGGGAAGCGGCGCTGCGCCTCGCTCCACGCGCTGAGCGGCCACGCGGGAGTGTGGGCGGCCTCCCACACCTCCCAGCTGGGATTGAAGACGTGAGGGTGTGTGGGCTTTCCCTGGCTGAAAAGGAGTCTGGAGAGCTTGGATTTCTGCTTACTATAATGATGATGATGATGATGATATTATTCTTTTCTGTTGGTTTGGTTTCTCTGTACATTTCTGCTTTTCTGTCGCTTCCTTCATGGTTCCTGATTCTCTTCTTCTTTTTTTTTTGGGTCCAGTGGTGGGGCCTGAACTCTGGGCCTGGGCGCTGTCCCTCAGCTCTTCAGCTCAAGGCTAGCGCGCTACCACTTGAGCAACAGCACTACTTCCCGTTTTCTGGTGGTTCATTGAAGAGTCTCAGGGACATTCTGGCCCTGGCTGGCTTTGAACTCTGACCCTCAGATCTCAGCCTCCTGAGTAGTTAGGATGACAGGCATGAGCCACCAGCTCTCGGTTGAGAAATACCTTTGTTTTGGTCCAGTCATGGGGCTTGAACTCTGGGCCTGGGCATTGTCCCTCAGCTCTTCAGCTCAAGGCTAGCGCTCTACCACTTGAGCCCAGCGCCACTTCCGGCTTTCTTTTTTTTTTTTTTTTTTGCTTATGTGGTGCTGAGGAATTGAACCCAGGGCCTCAGGTATGCAAGGCAAATGCTCTACCACTGAGCCATTTTCCCAGCCCGAGAAATACCTTTGATTGAGACAAGCCAGGCGGCTTTGGCTGATAACCACTGTGCATTGTTGTACAACACATCCCATTCATTACACATCTGTATCAGTAAGAAACGGACCATTCATGCCTCACGGGGAGACGCACAGCTGAGTAACATTTTCATTACATTTCAGCACCAGCCATACCTCCACAGTAACACCAGGTCACTAGAAAACACAACACTGAAGGTGTGATTAAATCAACTTCTACCTGTGTCGCCGAGGCTTTGTCCTTAGCAGAATTGCAGGTTTGACAAAGTAAACACTGGTGAGAAGTTATCTCCGTGCCTTTAGAACTGGCTCTCCACGTATTGCTTTTCTTAGTCTGGATCTGGTTCTCTCCCCATGCTGAATCACTGAGTGCACAGCTTGTATGAGGGAAGCATTAGGACTCAGCAGGGCGGGACAACTTTTTGCAGGTTTCGTTTAAGGAAGTATTTCTGTCCTACCCCATCCCATCCTGCGCCCAGCTGCAGTCAGGGGACAGCAGCATTTATTAAGTAGGTATCACAGGGAATTGAACTCCAATGACATACCTTTTCCCCACCTACTCCTGGGGCTTGGACTCGGCCTGGGCACTTCCCTAAGCTTGTTTTGCTCAAGGCTAGCACTCTACCACTTGAGCCACAGCGCCATTTCTGGCCTTTTCTGTTTATGTGCTACTGAGGAATCAAACCCAGAGCTTCATGCATGCTAGGCCAGCACTCTACCAAGCCACATTCCCAGCCCTCCAATTTTATATCTTAATTCTAGTATTGGCTACTTTAGCATGAAAACCTTGTATTTAGTTAACTCTTGTTTTGTGTGCTGTTGGGTTAGTCATATGATGAAGTAGCCTGTCCAGGGTAGGAGCTTAAATGACCAGAGAGAAAATGGCCTTATCAGAGTCCTGTCCATGAATCTCTGAAGAGAAGTGCTTTAGCTAGGCCTGTAGTAGACTGGAAAACAGTTGACTTTTGTATATTAACTTTGTGTCCTGTACTCTTGCTATAACTGTGTTAGCTCAAAAATGTTTAACTGTTGATTTATGAGAGATGTTGGTCTGTTGTTCTCTTGGAAATTTTGTCTGGTTTTGGCATTAGAGTCATATGGACTTCCTAACAAGGAGAGAGAGCCTCTTGTGGAGTAGATGGTATAGAATTGGTATAATGGTTTCCTTAAAGATTTGGAAGAATTTACCAGTGAACCAATATGGGCAGATAAATCTTGGATCCTCCAGCTCTCTGACTCCTGGATAGCAAGGATTTTAGGTGTGATCAATCTACCAGCACCTAGCAGTCCAGGAGCATCAGGGCCATGCCACTGGTCCAGCCAAACCCCTCCTACAGACAGGCAGGACAGTGGGGAGAGGAGGCAGGGCGCCTGGGCCCTTTTGGGGGTTATTGTAGCTCCTCCTCAGGGCCTCTGACGCCACCTGTCCTCCATACTGGGGACAAGGGACGGTGGTAGATCAGGCCCTGGTCCCCAAGCCACCCACCCACCCCAGCAGGTCAGTCAGCCCAGCTCCTCTGGCCTGCAGCAATGGTCCCTGCAGTTCCCAGGAATGGCCACTGGGTGTCACCACCATCCTGGCTGGGCCGCCCTGGTCCAGGAGAAGCCTGACACCCTGGCCTCCTCTAATGGAGGAGGTCTCCGGGGACAGAGGGACGCCCAGCGCCAGCTCACCTTCTCATACATGGCTGACTTTTGGGAGTAGACGTCAAAGTTGGTTCTGATCCAGTGCTGGGCCAGCTGGAAAGCCACTTCTTGGGTCCGAGGGGAGACTGACTTGGTCAAGCCTAGGGCCCCAGGCAAGGCAGGACCTGAGTCTCCAGAGCCTCCATCCCAGCAGAGCAGAGGCCGGGGGACTTGTTTGCCCCCAGGCCTCCTTTCTGGACCCTCAGG